>NC_080785.1:92924022-93552272 GCF_028018385.1 Neofelis nebulosa
ATGTAGATATTCTTTTCATCTTTCTTCTTCCCCTAGAGACAATTGTTGTTGTTTTTTTTTTTTAGCGTTTTATTTATTTTTGAGACAGGGAGAGACAGAGCATGAACAGGGGAAGGTCAGAGAGAGGGAGACACAGAATCTGAAACAGGCTCCAGGCTCTGAGCTGTCAGCACAGAGCCTGACGCGGGGCTCGAACTCACGGACCGCGAGATCATGAGCTGCGCCGAAGTCGGCCGCTTAACTAACTGAGCCACCCAGGTGCCCCTAGAGACAACTGTTAACAGTGTCTTGAGTATCTTGAAATTTTTTGTACCTATATGTAGGTAGATATATACTTTATAGAACGAGGAACAAACTCCATTTCTATAGAAAAAAGAACAAACATCGTTCTTCATCTTGCCGTTTTTACTTACTAGCTTGTTTTGACTCCCTTGACATCAGCAGGCACCTTCAACAAAGATTTACCACCTCGGCTTAGCATGGCGCGGTCTGGACGCCCCAGCCCCACTGTGGACGTTTGGACGGTTGCAATTACATACAACACCGCAGAGAAGATCTCTGAACATTCATCTTCGTGCACCTGTAGAAATATATTGAACTGGATACTTTAACCGTTAAAACAGGCAAAGATATCCAGAGACTTCTCCCAACCCGAAGAGATTCGTTGCATGGGGGTGGGGAGGGTTGTAACTTGCTCCTTGCCTGGGAGGAGTTCCCAGGACTACAAAACAGAAGGCAAACATCACAGGGCCATAAAGTTGAAGGACGTAGTTGTCACAGTTGCCAAGAGATATTGGTGCTTCCACTGTTCCATTTGATATGGTGAAGGAGCATCTGTGTTCTAGAAACAGCACTGGTTTTAGCTCTGCAGGAAAATCCCTTTACCGAGAGCTTTGTAAAAACAGAACAAAACAAAATTCTAGACTAGGTTCCTTGTAATAAATGTCCAAGGAGCCTCCCCTGAGCTCGTTAGTCTGCTGGTTTGCTGTGGCTCTGGGAATGCTCACAAGGCAGTACCTCATAATGCCTGGGAAAGACAAAACCAACAGAGGTGTCTTCTCAGTAATAAGGCGTGACCTTCCGTTTCTAATTCATTCTCCAGTGCTGCCGTGCATACTCTTTCCCTGGTCTGCTACATTTTATTTTAATTCAGCACATATCTACTGGGTATACACCGTGTGCCAGACACAGTACTAGGCTCTGGGGAAAGAAGTCTTGATAACAAGATAGAGTTGCCACCCTGCTACCCTCCTAGACTTTGCAGTCTCCTGGGAAGGGAGGAGATGCTGAGGAGTAAATAGGCTTTTATTCACTCACCCATTTATGTAAACTCAATAAGTGATTCCTACGGGCAAGGCACCACGTTAGGGAGTTAGAAGATGAAAAGCCGCATAAGACGGTCAGGTCCCAGACTTCTTCAAACTTACGGTTTAGTGAGTAAGACAGAGAGAAAGCAAACGCTGCAAATAAGATAATTGTAAGTTGTCACAAATTCTAGAAAGAAAATCGGGTTTTGAGACAGAGTGCAATAGGTGATTGTACTTTAATAAGAGTGGGCCAGGGGCGCCTGGGTGGCTCAGTCGGTTGGGCAACCGACTACGGCTCAGGTCATGATCTCGCAGTCCGTGAGTTCGAGCCCCGCATTGGGCTCTGTGCTGACAGCTCAGAGCCTGGAGCCTGTTTCAGATTCTGTGTCTCCCTCTCTCTCTGACCCTCCCCTGTTCATGCTCTCTCTTTGTCTCAAAAATAAATAAACGTAAAAAAAAAATTAAAAAAAAAAATAAGAGTGGGCCAGAGAAACTGCCTCTGGGAAAGTGTCATTTTAAGCCAAGACTTGAAGAGCCAGCTCTGGGAATAGTGGAGGGAAAGAGACTTCCAGTCAGAGACCACAGCCTATGCAAAGGCCTTGGGCAGGAATGAGCCGGGCATGTCGCATGTCGAGGAAATGAAAGGAAGCCAGGGTCAGGGAGTGGTGAATGAATGGGAGAGAGGCGTGAATGAAGTGTGGGGAGTTCATGGTGGTGTCATTCAAGGCCATGCTAAACAGCTTGACCCTGATTTTATTCCAAGCACACTGGGAAGCCAGAGCAGGATTTTTATGCCGAGGAATAACCTGATCTAATTTGTGTTTGAAGAAAGTCACTCTTGGAGCTGGTTTGTGAGTGAAGTGAAGAGGGGGCAAGAATGGAGGCAGAGAAAACATTAGGAGGCTTTTACAGTATGCCAGGTAAGAGGTGAGATAGCATGGCTTAAAGTGGGGCTGGCTGGTGGGGGAATTGGAGTTACAGTTGGGGCTAGAGTCATCAAGTCAGAAGGCTGGTATTGCCATTCCCTGAGACAGATGAGATTTACAGAAGGAACAGCAGAGCCAAGAGGGAGGTTAGGGTGGGTAGGGAATAAAAGTGGAAGCTTCTTATGGTGTGTTTTGGGGACATCCCGCAGGAGGTGTTAAATAGGTAGAACATACTTTGATGGGGACAATGGTAGATAGATCATGGTTTGAGAACTGCTGGACACTTTGGTTCCTTAATGTGCTTGTGCAAGTAGAAATGTCCACCATATGATAAAGGACCTGATTCTAGAGCTCGGGAGAGAGTCCGGAGCAAGAATTCTAGATAGCAGGTGAAGTCAGACCCGTGAAGAATTCAAGAGAAGGGGATGAGAGATTTGTCGGCTGCATCCCTGCATTGTCCCTGCTGACCCCAGCCAGCCACCAGTCTCCTATTTTTCTCCTCCTATCATACTACATGTGCCATAGTGTACATATGTTGAGATTTCTCCTAAATCTCTCCAAAAGTCTTCGCTCTCAATGTTAGAGCCAAGCACGGTATTAATGAGAATCCTGGAATGAAAGAAATGCCTTCAAGTTACTTGGTGGAAAGTGACACGAACTCGAGTGAAATATAGACCTCTTCGGAAACAGAGTCCATTTGCCATTGTAAAGTTTCCTTATGTATGTATTTATTGATTATTAAGGATTTTTCACAATAATGAGACCTAGTCAAGCAGGTACGATGACTGGGTATCACTGCAAATATTTTGCGATTGTGAGATCTAATTTCAATACTGAGTTATCAGTTGCGCCTAACCTGTAATGTTTTTATTACCTTGATAAGCATGAACAGGATTAACCTCGAGAATTACTTTAGAATATTATCAGATTTTTTTCCACTTAATATTTTTGATTCACCCACAGTTTGATTTTTTTTGGGGGGGGCCAAATAGAACAAGGTTTAAACTCTTGCCTGTACATCTAATTTCTTTGCCTCCAATATATAATAAAATATTTCATTGACATGACTATTATTCATCATGCCAACTTGAATGACTGTCAGCTTAAGAATACATGTATTTCCAACTTAAAAATGTTTTTTTTTCCAGAATGATTTCAGGCAAGTTATTTATATTCAAAATGTTTAATAATCAGTACTATGCGAGTCCTAACCAGTCAGGAAGGTCATCGGGCATACGTTATGGATACAACCTGCCTCTGTGTCCTGGCTGAATATTCCCCTGACTTTAGCATAGCATTCCACTAGAACCTGTTGATTTCTATTTTAAGGCAGCAATTTCAAACTTGAAAACTTAGAAGAGCCAAGGAAATGATAGGCATAAAAGAAGGGGGCTGAGTGCAAGGCAAATATAAACTGGGGAGATCTGGTCAGGCTTTAAAGCTCAACAATCATTACACACAGAGGACAGGAACTCCTCAGCACCAGCCAATAGTCTCCCTTAGAAAAGCAGATTGGAAAGAATCTCAAAGTTTGGATTTGGGGATTATGGGCTGGGTGTGGGCCAAGGGCTGACAGTTTGCTCATTTGTGTTCTAAGCCCCTTCTTCAGCTTTCACTGGAAAAAGTGCGGAAATTTCTCATTTGTTTTGAGTACCCTTTGGTCAGGATTGACTCAGAAGAAGAAAAAAAAGTTTAGGATTCTTCTTTGAAAAACATTATTGTCTTTTCCATAATAAGCCTTTGTGTATTTAGGTGTATACAAGGAGAATCATAGGTGAATTACGCTGTTGGATGAATGTTTATTGATCCTATTTTAAGGAAATATGAACTTTATAGTAAACATAAAACTACGTTGTGTTACACCTTACGTAACTTATAATCTTTGGCCTTTTCCTCACTCTTGGCTTTTGTTCACTATTTGCAGAACTGGATTTTTTTTCCTAATAAAGTCAAACATAAATGTAAAGGGGTAGAAGTGATTCTGGATGTCACATCTGTTTCCTCTTGCTTCCCAGTTGGAACCACTCCAAGTTAATCTTATTTAAAGTTGTTTTTTTTTTTTTTTCTGGAAAGCAGAAGAGGGAGGAATGGGAGAAGGAAAGAAAATAAGTGGAAGCAGTGTGGATACGTGGAGTCTATAACCTCATAAAAGCTAAAAAGGTAATTCTGAAAAACTAAAGATGCTAGATATTTAGCTCTTATCTCGCATCGCTTAATTCAGTAAATATTTATTGAGTATCTATTATATACCAGGCACTGTTCTAGGTTCTGAGGATTGAGCAGACCAGGCCCCTGCCCTCTTACAGTTTCCATCCTAGTGGAGTTGATAATGGCAGAGTAAAAAGAAATAAGCGACATGATTGCAGAGAGCGATGAGTGATGGGTGACGTGTCAAAGAGAAGGTGAGGAGGCCCCTTGTCTGTGTCAGCTCAGGCTGCCATAACAAAATACCACAGAACAGGTGGTTTAAACAACAGAAATTTAGGGGCACCTGGGTGGTTCAGTCAGTTGAGCATCTGACTTCGGCTTGGGTCATGATCTCATGGCTCATGAGTTTGAGCCCCACATCGGGCTCGCTGCCATCAACACAGAGCCTGCTTGGGATCTTCTGTCCCCTCCCCCCCCCCCCCGCCCTGTCTCTCTGCCCCTTCCCCCTTGCACTCTGTCTCTCACTCAAAAATAAATAAATCTTAAAAAAAATAAACAACCGAAATTTATTTCCTCACAGCTCTCTGGAGGCTAGAGGCCCAACGTTCCCATTCCCAGAGAGACAAATAGGAAAGAAGGAAGGAGTGATGGGTTCCAAGCAAGTCCAAAGCTTAGCAAGTCACATTCCTTAGATCTTAAGGCTCGAGAACAATATTCTTTGGTTCAGTGCTCCGCCCTGCAGTCCCACTGGGGTGGTATTATTACTCCCTTGGCTCTGCAGAATCTTCCTATCCCTGCAACCCAGCAGGGATCTCTGCTAGGCTCTCTGACAGGACCTCACTCTCTGGAAGGAGGAAGCAGCCACGTCCCTGGTCCCTGTGGTGGGAACAGCAGCTCAGATGATCTTGGAATCACCTTTGGTTTTATTCTTCCCTTATCTTGAAGAATAACGTAAGTTTGCAGCCCTCCTTTGCTCCGTCCTATTTTCTCTGTTTTCTTTAGTCACACCTGGCAGAGTTTCTTTTAGAACAATCTCATCTCTATTCCTAGCTTCTGCTGAGATGGATAATTAGACTCATGGTTCCTGTTCATGTTAATCTTATCAAATGGTTGTTCAGCCACATCCTTAGTATTTTCTTTTTTTTAAGAACATGATTTCTCATTTTTTCCAACATGAATAGGCTGAGAATCTTCCAAATCTTCAAGTTCTGTTTCTTTTTTGCTTAACAGTTGCATTATTCAGAATTTAGCTAAACTACTCTGTAATACTGCTCGTTGGCATCCATTCTGTGTGGCCAAACCTCATGCAGGGGCTTTAACCGACCCTAGTCCCTCCCTGAGCACAGGTCCTAGGTAACAGCCTGCAGAGTCACACAGCAGTGTAGGTTCCTGATAGGACTCTCCCAGTGACTTTGTGTTCATCACTCTCCTCACACCCTAGGGCCTTCCCCTTATTCACATCTTAGATAAGATCCCCCCCATCCAAGCTTACCAAAACCTACATGTTTTTGGTATGAATCGATCAATCTGGTCTTGGCCCAGGAACTTTAAAGCACTCTACCCGAGGGCCCTAATAAAGGCATGTGTCTCAGGTACTGCTGCGGTCTCTACTACCTGTATCCTGCCTTGACCTACCCATGTGGCCCCTCAAGATGTTCTGTGTACCTCCTTCAGGACCTGTGAACAATAAACTTACCTATTGTGCTATCCCTTTCAGTATTTACTTGAATTGTGGCTCACCTTCTGACACCCAAGGGCTCTGCTTAACAAATGTTGATTAGGGGTGCCTGGGTGGCTCGGTCGGTTAAGTGTCTGGCTTCAGCTTAGGTCATGATCTCACAGTACATGGGTTCGAGCCCTGCATCGGGCTCTGTGCTGACAGCTCAGAGCCCGGAGTCTGCTTCGGATTCCGTGTCTCCCTTTCTCTCTGCCCCTCCCTCACTCACGCTCTGTCTCTGTCTCTCTCTCTCAAAAATAAATAAACATTAAAAACCCCCAAGTGCTAATTAAAGAAAGTCACAACATCCTTCTTCAATTCATCTTTCTCCTTTTGGATCTCGCTATTAGCAGTCAGGAGGCACAAAGCTGCTTCTTCAACATTTCGCTTAGAAATCCCCTCATCTAACTGTCCAATTTCACCACTCACAAATGTCACCCTCCATGAAACACTGGAGCACATTTCGGCCAAGTTCTTTGCCATTTGATAACAAAGACTTCCTTTCCTCCAGTTTCCAATAACGTGTTCCTCATTTCTGTCTGAGACCTCTCCAGAAATGTTATCAATGCCCACATGTCTAGCACGCACCTGAAAACTCTTCCATCCATTACCCATTGCCCAATTATAGAGCTGCTTGCATACATTTAGGTATTTGTTACAACAGCACCTTATTCTTGGTACCAAAGTCTTTATTGGTCTGCTTGGGCTGCCATAATAAACTACCATAGACTGGGGGGCTTAAACAACAGAGATGTATTTTCTCATAGTTCAGATCAAGTTTCCAGTGCGGTTGGGTCCTGGTGAAAGCTCTCTTCCTGACTTGTAGCTGGCCACTTTCCCTCTGTGTCCTCCCTAGGTGAGGAGAGAGAGAGAGGGAGAAAAAGAGAGCAAGCTCTCTGGTGTATCTTCTTGTAAGGGCACCAATCCCATCATGATGGCTCTGTCCTCATGACCTCATCCATAGTGTCTCTCTAGAGTGGTGATCAAGGAAGACTTAGCATTTGTACTGAGACTTAATGGATGAAAAAGAACCAGGATTTTCTTCTGATCTGTTTGCTGTTGTATTCCCAACGCCTGGAACAGTGCTTGGCAGAGATTTGAATGTATTATGAACGAGCATAAGAATGAATAAATAAATGAATGAAGCCAGCAACCTAAGTGGAGCTGGGGAAAGAGTATTTCAGGCGGACGGATCAGCCCAATGCAAAGATCCCACGGTAGGCAAGGTCTTGGCATGCTTGTGAATCAGAAAGGTCAGTGTGGCTGGAGAACATGGAACGGGGGAATCGTGGAACGAGATTAGCATGGAGAGGGAGGCAGTATTATTGGATGTTGCTTGGTGATCTGTACTTAAATATGCTGTGACATTAAGGGATGGAATCTGGAACAAGAATATCTGGATTCAAATCCCTGCTCCATCACTTACTACCTGTCGGACCTCGGGCAAGTTAGTGAACCTCCCTGAGCCTCAACTTCCTTGTGTATAATATGGGAAAGATAACAATACAAAATGTATTAAATATAAATATTGATATTATTTTATATTTAAATAGAAATACTGTATTAATATAATACAAATATAATTATTATATTAAATATAAAGAATAATAAATAATAACAACATAATCAGCTTGTTTTAAAGATTAAATAAGTTCATTCTGAAATGAGCTTAGGGGCTCCTGGGTGGCTCAGTCAGTTAAGCATCCGACTTTGGCTCAGATCATGATCTTACAGATCGTGAGTTCAAGCCCTGGCTTGTGCTGACAACTCGGAGCCTGGAGCCTGCTTCAGATGCTGTGTTTCCCTCTCTCTCTCTCTCTGCTCCTCCCTCACTCATGCTCTGTCTCTCAAAAATAAATCTACGTTAAAAAAAAATTAAAAAAAATTAAAAAATAAAATGAGCTTAAAAAGTCTCAGTTAATAACTTTGGATATGTGGCATGTTTCATGATGTTTATATTTTGGTGGGAGGTTCCTGTGTTTCTGACCATTTGTTTTCTGTCCTTTGTGAGTTACCTTTTTTGTCACAGTTGTTATTCACCAACCGTTCCACTGGAATGTTCCGTTTTTTGTTTTCTGGCTTTCCTTTGAATATTATGAATATTAAAACTTTGTCATGGGCATTGCAAATATTTTTCCTAGCTTTTAATTTGCTTTTTAATGGTGTTTATGGAATTTATCTCATTTAGAAATTCCAAAGGTTCATGTATTCAATCTATTCTTGTATTATTTTAGTTTCTTAATCACACAAAGCACAAGAATACTTTCACGTATTCCACCTATATTTCTTCTAATACTTTAAAAATTTTTATATCTGAATCTTTGTTCTAATGGATTTTTTTAAAAGAGTGATATAGGGGTATTATCACTGTTAGCATTTTGGTGAATACCTTTTAATGCATACATACATACTTCTAGGATATGCATACAATTTTACATCTATTTTATAATATATATTATATATAATATATAGGAGTATGATCAGAGGCAAGCTAAACAGCCCTATTGGCGCTGATTACCATCCCTGTACTACCCACCCTCTAAATAAGGAAAGGGCTGGAAATAAGGAAAGGGCTTTTTTAAAATGCTTGTTTGTTTGTTTATGAGAGAGAGAGAGTGCAAGCGAGCAGGGGAGGGGTAGACAGAGGGAGAGAGAGAATCCCAAGAAGGCTCCGCACTGTCGGTGCAGAACCCGACAGAGGGCTCGAACTCTCAAACTGTGAGATCGTGACCTGAGCTGAAGTCAGACACTTAACCGACTGAGCCACCCAGCCGCCCCAAGACCCACCTCTTATCCCCGGCTAGATACTAGCTGGGTAGCCACACGTAGTGCCCTCTATGTGGTGCTGCTATGGGTGGAGAGTCAGCTGAACATTTTCAGCTTCCTGAATGTCCTCTGAGGGTAAGGAATTTTCCGCGTCACAGAGACTGGTGGCTAATTCTTGTTTAGAGATCTCCGAAGGCAGAGGGCTCTTTGGAGTAGTCCCTTGGGCAGGGCCAGAAAAGATTGTGGTGTAGTGTGGCTGGGAAAAAAAGGTCGGGAGGCATTCTCATCCCCGTATCCTGTGGTTCTTGGAGAGTACTCAGATGAAAGCGCATATGTAGCCCCTCACTCCTCCATCATATCTGTTGCTTCTCATATGCTTCCTGGTAGGTGAAAACGATCACCACAAACCACCATTGGAAGTGTTCCAAGTCCGGAAACTGAAGGTCATTGCCGTCTTCCTCTCTTTTATCCCTTATCTCTAGTCAGCCACTAGCCCTTTGGTTGTGTGTTTTTATAATTTCCTCAATCCCTTTTTTTCTCTCCACCTCAAGCATGTGCCAGTTGTTGCTTGGGTTACTTCAAGAGGTCTTGTAGGGTGGGGAAAGCCCAGGATATCAATGTCAAATACAAAGGTGTAACTATTAGGAATCTTTCTGTTGCAAGTGATAGAATTTCTAACTCAAACTGGTTTAAGCAAAAAAGGGAGTGTATTAACTCCTATGGCTGAGAAGTCCCTTGAACTAAATACAGGCATGGCTTCATCCAAGACTCAAAAAAAAAAAAAAAAATCACCAAGATGTCATCTTTCTCCTTTTATTAGCTGTAAGTCCTTAGTGCTTGCTTCATATTAGAGCCTTGCATGGGAGCAAGACAGTTGCAATGTCTCCAGTTCCTCTATTTAGCTGGTTGGACATTTAGAAGGAACAAAAGCATGTTTCCCTTTCTAATTGTGTCCAAAGTCCCTGAACCAATCACTGTGGCCCTGAGAATGTGTTATGCTGATTGGCCAGACTTGAGTTACATGCTCTATTTCTAGCCTTTGGAGCAGAGATGTCCAAAAAATTTACAATGGGAGTCACAAATGTAAAACACAGATGTAAGCCACACACATAACTTTATTTATTAGAAATTTTTTTTAAACTTTATTTATTTTGAGAGAGAGAGAAAGAGTGAGCTGGGGAGGGGCAGAGAGGATCCAAGCAGGATTTCTGCCAGAGCAGAACCCGATGCGGGGCTTGAACTCACAAACTGTGTGTGATGACCCGAGTCAAAATCAAGGGTCGGATGCTTAACCAACTGAGCCACCCAGGTGTACCCACACATGTAATTTTAAATGTTAGTAGCCACATTTTTTTTTTTTTAATTTTTTTTTTCAACGTTTTTTTTTTTTTATTTATTTTTGGGACAGAGAGAGACAGAGCATGAACGGGGGAGGGGCAGAGAGAGAGGGAGACACAGAATCGGAAACAGGCTCCAGGCTCCGGGCCATCAGGCCAGAGCCTGACGCAGGGCTCGAACTCACGGACCGCGAGATCGTGACCTGGCTGAAGTCGGACGCTTAACCGACTGCGCCACCCAGGCGCCCCAGTAGCCACATTTTAAAAGTAAAAAGAAACAGAAGAAATAAAACTTAATAGTGTATATCCAAACTATTATAATTTAATAAATATAAGATACTACTAATGAATTATTTTACCCACTTTTTTTTTTATACTAAGTCTTTAAAATTAGCATTTTAGCAAGACTTCGAAGTGATGATAGTGTGTTTTTAGGGGGTTGGGGGGAAAGTATCTCTGAAACAAACTTTGAGAAACACTGTCCTACAGGCTCTTTTCTTTCTCCTATGTTCCCTGAATCACACTGATAGTGGTGGGAGTACTGAGTGATCTGAAATATATTTGAGTAATTTAGAACTGAACGCAGCGTTGTTACTTGTTAGATCAAGGATGACACCGAACACTGGTTGCATACTGCTGCCACCTGTTGGTCATAACATATATTGCAGCCAATAAACAACAGGACAGGTTTTGGTCATTTGTGAGCCCTTGACATTTCTGGCAACACACCTCTCCATCTGTATTTTGAGATGACTTTCCTTTGGAATTTCCATTCATACCAGAGCCCAGAAAGCCTTAATGGTTTATATTATGGATTCTCAGACTTACATTTCCCAGGATGATTTTTTTCAATCTACGGCAGCACACAGATTTCTCCCTTAAAACCCCTGTTATCCATATAGGTCAGTGATTTATTGTAATTACTGTTGTTTTCTGCTTCTGCAGGTTGCTTCTCTCATTCTTCTTGTACACCTCGTGAAGGCAGTGGCCAGAGCAAGTTTCTTAACATCTCTAAGCCTTAGTTCTTTTAGCTGTAAAATGTAGCAGAAGATTAAATTGCACGCTGTTTGTCAAGCATTGGCATGGTGACTAACATATATAAAGAACTCTGTAAGAACTACTGTTCACGATACATCTTAAATGGAAATTTGAACAGCGACTTGATATTTGATGTCAGCGAGTTAATTTTTATGTTCTATTCTTTTAATCTTTTTGTTTAGAGAATCCTTATCCTTTAGAGACACATATTGAAATATCTACAGAATGAAGTGATTTGACTCCGGGTTTTGATTTAAAACAAAACAGGAGAAGGGAAGTGGAGGGTGATATATGTGAAAAAATATTGGTGATGAACTTTGAGAATTTTGAAGCTGGTGATGGATAGATGGGATTCGGTATGTGATTTTTGTCTCTTTTGTATGTGTTTGAAATTGTTCATGGAAATTGAATGAAAAGAATAACAAGTTTTTCTGTTGCTCACAGCATTGTATACAGTGTTAGATGTACTGCGGCTACTACTACTTGATTTGGTGATTAATTGCTATCATGGGATAGAATTATGGCATTTTTAGGAGAGAGTTACTGTCTTGTTAAAAGACGGATTTAGGCCAGCAGACACATGAAACGATGGTCAGCACCACTCATCATCAGGGAAATGCAAATCAAAACTACAATGAGATAACACCTCACACCTGGCAGAATGGCTAAAATCAATACAAGAAACAACAGGTGTTGATGGGGATGTGGAGAAAGGAGAACCTTCTTGTACTGTTGGTGGGAAAGTGAGGGCAGCCGCTCTGGAAAACAGTATGGAGGCTCCTCAGAAAGTTAAAAATAGAAGTACCCTACAATCCAGAAATTGCACTACTAAGTATTCACCCAAAGGATACAAGAATACTGATTCAAAGAGACACATGCACTCTGATATTTATAGAAGCATTATCAACAATGGCCAAACTACGGAAAGAGCCCAAATGTCCATGGACTGATGAATGAATAAAGAAGATGTGATATACCTATCTCTATCACCTGTATCTGTATCTGTATCTGTATCTCTATCAAATCTCTAATGGAATATTACTCAGCCATCAAAAAGAATGAAATCTTGCCATTTGCAACGACATAGATGCAGCTAGAGAGTATTATGCTAAGTGAAATAAGTCAGAGAAAGACAAATACCATATGATGTCACTCATGTGGAATTGAAGAAAGGAAATGGATGAACACAGAGGGGAAAAAAGAGGCAAACCAGAAAACAGACTCTTAACAATAGAGAACAAACTGAAGGTTGCTGGAGGAGAGGTCAGTGGGGGATGGGTTGGATGGATGACAGGCATGAAGGAGGGCACTTGTTACGATAAGCACTGGGTGCTGTATGAAAGTGATGAATCACTGAATTCTACACCTGAAACTAATACTACACTGCCTGTTAATTAACCGGAATTTAAATCAAAGCTTGAAATAAACACAAAATCCCAAAACAAAAAAAGATGAACTTAAAAGAACTGGCAGCCCATGGTTCCAGAAAAATGTTAGGTGGGTGCATGTTTTGACTTAACAATTAATGTATTCAGTATTCAGAAAAATCGTGATACGTTGTAACACCATCAGCACAGGGAAATTTGGCAGTTTTTTAAGAGATGCAGGAAGAATGGATGGCAGAGATGACGCTGAGCATCTTTCTTCTTGATTCTAGTAAGTAAATGAAGAAAATACCTACTTGGCCTGTGGATAGTAATCAAAAAGATGCCTGATTTGTGCAGATGAGAATGACGTTCTTGAGCACAGTGTATCAGAAAACCCGCTTAATCGCAGGGACAAGCTACATTTCCACAGTAGTCGAATTTCCACAGACACTCTCCGTTTAATCCCATTACATCAAGTTCATTCATTAACCCGCCCCTCTGTCCCTGTTCACACAGTCATGTCAAGAACAAGGTCCTCCCTGTTCAATACATTTTCTAACATGTCACCACGGTTTTCTCCCACATTATTTCTAGCTCTATTAATCCTTGGATAGAGCAAAAATCCTCTCACCTCACTGTGTATTTATCCTTGTATCCTAAGTGTTTGGCCATTTAGAATCTTTTTCTTTCAATTTCTTAATGGCTAGGATGAACTCACTCCTTAGCTGGAAACGTTAAATGAAATACGCTGAATGAGATGATGGGTATTTCCGACTCATCTCCCTTCAAGTACCATTTCCACTTGAAGGGGTTTAAATTCTGTGAGAACAAAAACTATGAAGAGGAAATCTTTCATAAGCTGGCAGACGATGGCCTTGAGAGATACACTCCAGTTCTCCAATGGCTCTTATCTCAGCCTCAGTGAGAGAGAAACAGGGACAGAGACAGAGAGAGGCACAAAGAGAGGGAGAGAGGGAGAGAGGATGACGTCTAAGCAGCTACAGATTGGAGAAGCATGAGGAATTTTTCAATTGGTTGAACAGATCAACAATACAATTGTGTGGGTCAAATCCATAATAGTGGTTAGAAGTAGAGAAGTCTTTAATGAAAAGAGTGACGAACTTGCAATCAGGAACCCTGGATATGAGTCCTGCCTTAATCACTTCATAGATCTCTGAGTTTAGACAAGTAGCTTCATCTCTCTAGAGCAGAAAGTTATTTTCAGATATGATGATACCGGGGTGCCTGGGTGGCTCAGTTGGTTGAGCGTCTGACTCTTGAATTCGGCTGAAGTCATGATCCCACGGTCGTGGGATCAATCCCCACTGGTTGTGGAGCCTCTTAAGATTTTCTGTCTCCTTCTCTCTCTGCCCCTTCCCCCCACTCTTAAAAAAACAACAAACAACCCCTGATATGATATTAATAATACCCATGTCAGGGGCGCTATGTAGACCAGTGTTAGTGTGTGTGTCTGGCAGAATTTTATAAACAGTAAAATGCCAGTCACCCAGCCACTCTTAGACATCCTTAAAGATTCATGCTTTGAATCATGCTTTGAATTCATGGCCACCCACCTTCATCCATTGTATGGAAAACAGACCTGCAGAAACGCAAGTTGAGTGACTCAAAATGTATTTTGCACGGGAATTCAACAAATCTTCTTGATAAGTGTCCCAAGTTATAGCAGTGTGATAACAATTTCCCTTTCCAAGGACCTCCTATGTACCAGGTGCATTATTTAAATTTTTAAAAATCCTTTTAACCAGCTTCGATGTAAACATTCTTCTTCTTTTCTTTTTTTTTTTTTAATATAATTTCTTGTCAAGTTGGCTAACATACAGTGTATACAGTGTGCCCTTGGGTTTGGGGGTAGATTCCCTTGATTCATCGCTGCATCATTCTATTTCACAGGTAAGGAAACAATTTAGAGAGATTAGCAAATTTGCTGGAGAGCACAAGCAAAATGAATTACGGAAGGATTCATGACCCTAAAGCCTACGCCATTTTCCCTCCACCACGCTGTAAATTATTGTGATTTTTTTTTTGCCCTTTATTCCTATTTGCCCAGTTGTCTCCATGCCTCAGATATCACAGGCTCCTTGGTTTTCCTCTCTGTCGACATCCTGCCCACCTTCAAAGACCTATTGAAGTAATTATATCTTGCCAGAAGACTTCCCTCGGGTGCTCAGCCCATTCTGATCCTTCCACGTCCAAATTTCTGTAGCTCTTACCTTTTCTGCTTACTTCCATGTCGTCATAATGGTTTTGGAGTGTCTATTCTGTGCAAGTCACTATTCTAGGCTTGGGGGTCTATCAGCAAACAAAACAGAAATCTCAAATCTCAGGGAGCTTAGATCCCTGTGGCAGCCGTAAACTTTACGAAATAAACGGGAAACGATTATACAGTGTCCTAGAAGATGGTAAGGGCTGTGGGTTTGTACAAAGTAAAGCCAGAGCACAGAGAATGAGTGTGAGGGCAGAAAGAGTGTTGATTAGGGGTGTCAGGACAAGCCTCGCCGAGAAAGTGACTTCTGAGTAAAGACTTTGGAGTAAAGGCATTGCCTGATCTCAACTAGATTGTCAGCTTTCTGAGATCAGGGACGTTTATGACAACGCGCCTGTCTTCCTTTCAGTGTCCTGCACAAAATTCTGCACTGTGTTAGGTGCCCAACAAACAACACTTGGTCCTTGCTGACTTATTAATTCTGAGCACCAGTGGCCTAATATCTTCGTATTTAGGAGCATTTTGAAGCAGGAACGGTGGACTATTTTCTGTGTACCTACACACTGTTTACTAGGTGGTAACTCATTATTTCCTACTCAATCAACCACGAAAGCTTAGGTTAGCATTTGAATACAATTTTATCGTTGCTGTTTAAGCATCATCTACGTAAATAAAATTACTCAGGAGAAAAAGTAGATGATTAAGAAATGAAGTACAGTTATTTCCTCTATAAAACCACAACATCTCCAAAGGAGAGGGCTGTATAGCAGCAACTCTGAGACCATTTGAGGTGTTTCGTTTCGCAACAGACGGGCGAAAGAAAGTGCCAAGGAACCCTGTTCCTTACCAGTTAGTACCACGATGTAGCAGAGAATTGCCGCTTACTGACTTCATGACCTTAGCGTTGTTATTTAAACGCTCTGTGCTTCCGTTACTGTCTCTAAAAACTGAGATTAATAACACCTGTCTTGCAGTGTCATGCGACTTAAAAGAAAAGTTCATTTGAAGTGTCTTGTACACAGTAGTTTTTCAATACGTGGTTGTGTACCAGTCATGATTCTGGATGGCAGGCCATCTCAGAAATAATATCCAGCTCGCTTTTGCAAAAAGGAATTTATAGGCGAGCTGATAAGCACGGAACCAATGTAGAGTTTCGAGAGGGAGGCCGGGAGCTAGACAGCCCTAGATGAGATTTTCCCTAGGAAGGGCTGGAATAGGACACCGCCATTGCCACTACCGACCACCAATAACACCGCCATTGCCACTACCGACCACCAATACTGGAGTCACTGCACCTGCCAGCAGAGTGAATCCCAAATTGTATCTTTGAGCCACCCCTCTTAACTCAAGTCCTGGTGGGAGCATTGGATCGGCTTAAGTTCTGTGTCTGCTGCACCTGCTGGAGGCCAGGAGACACAGGGGCGGCCACTAGGGCTTCCTAGTAGGGTCTGGTCTCACCCTGTGGTGGGTCCTTCAAACATAAAAAGGGGATTCCAATAAACAACAGCCCCACAGCAAGAAACATCTACTATAAAGATAGCTACTGTATTATGTGGGGACCTTGCAACCTGGTGGAATAGCTTTACAGCTGGAGGGCAGCTTGTGGCCCTTCATTTTAAAGTTTGGGAAACCAAGGCCTGAAGACATGACTTCTAAATTACACGGAAAGTGAAGAGCAGTTAGGTCTAGAACTTAGGTCTCCTAATTGTCAGTCCAGTATACCTCACAATATTCCTTCCAACTTGTCCAACTCGTTCAGATCCCCTATTAGACCACCGTAGCCCTTCTCAGAATCACACTTCTCAGTTTTATAACGAAAGTATTGCTGCAGGATTTTTTTTTTTTTTTACCTCAATACCCGGGATTCATTGTCTCGCCACTTCGAAGAATGAAGAGGGGGACACAAAATGAGCGGCAGGCAAAAGTTTACTAGAGTATAAGATCAGAAAGGAAGAATAGTATGAAAGCCCTCTTTACCAAGAGGGAACATTTTAAAGTGAATGTCCACCTACTATATTATAGGCAAGAGGTCCTTGTTTTATAAGGTCTGGTCATGCCCCACCCCTGTTCCCTTCCCCTCCTTACTTCTCAGGTCCTACGCTCATTGGCTTGATACCTCTAGGTGCTGGTGAGCTAGAGAGCAGAGAGGTGAGCTGTCTCTTCCTGATTGGATCATTTCCATTATATGAGGAGTGGTCTATGGCCATATCAGTCCTTGTGAGCTATACATTTTATGGTCTACTACTTATTTTTAGTTAGGTCTTTTGTCAAATTCCTGAGGGAAACCTGAGGGGGAGTAGGTGGGGTCTGTTACTTTTTTTTTTTTAATTTTTAAATTTTTATTTATTTTTGAGAGAGAGACAGTGTGAGCAGGGGAGGGGCAGAAAGAGAGGGAGACACAGAATCTGAAGCAGGCTCCAGGTTCTGAGCTGTTGGCACAGAGCCCATCGTGGGACTCAAGCTCACGAACCTCGAGGTCATGACCTTAGCTGAAGTCGAAGTCGCTTGCTTAACCGACTGAGTCACCCAGGCGCCCTAGATCTGTTACATTCTTAAGAGGGACCTTAAGCCTGGGGGGGTTTGCTGTGGTCAGACACTCTTCCCCACCCAGTGACCTTAGGCCCTAATCTTTCCTTCTCCTCCCACTGAATCCTATCTTCTTGTATCATACTGAGTGCTCAGAGCCTGGAGCCTGCTTTGGATTCTGTGTCTCTCTCTGTCCTTCCTCCACTCATGCTGTCTCTCTCTCAAAATAAATAAATTAAAAAAAAAGAAAAGATAAGTGTGGCCCTTTGAGAATGCATCTATGCTACAAGTGTCCATCACTGTCCATATGCCAGCAAACTTTCAAATCTGTGTCTAGAGTTTTTAAGCTCTAGACATTTGTTTCCAGTAACTATTGAAGATCTCAAATGGATTGTCCAGCTGGCATCTGAAATTCAAAGAAGTTGTCTCATTATCTTCTCCCCAAAGTCATCCTTCTTTCCATGTTGCCTATTTCTGTAATGGTTTCACTACCCACCCAGCCATCTAAGGCAGAAATTTTGGAGCCATCTTCAGTGTTTCTCTCACTCTCATTCTCACATTCGGAGTTGATAGAAGTTGGTGATTATTGCCAACCTTACTGGTGGCTCACCTGTATCCTTTTAGCATTCACTTTTCCTCTGTATATTCAACTACAAGCCTTCTTAGAGACTCTGCTAGAGAGACTTCTCTGGCTGCTGGTGCTCACTCGGCTCACCTATGGGGAAACCCAGAAGTGCCGGGGAGTTAAAGTCCCTGGGAGCAATCCTCAACTAATGACTGATGGAAGTTGATGGATGTATTTTGAATAGGAAAACTGAAGCATGTTCTATATTATCTCCCAGAGGTCTCCAGTGAGTCTGAATACCAATTGTTCACAGTGGTAATCTACTCGTTAATGTATCTGAAAGCATTCCCATCCCTTTTTCATCCTCTATCAATGCTTGCTTGGATCAGTTCTCAAATAAACTCATTGCACTCAACTGCTTATTTCTGGGACTGCTTCTAGGGCTGGTCAACTAAAACAGTGACCCATTAAAGGAGTTGGGAATGGCTACACAATTTTCACTAGGGATGACTGGATATTTGGAAATATTCACTAATCATAAATATAAGGGAGAAAATATGCATGTTTAAATAAGAAATTGGATAGTTGAAACTGAGGTGCTGACAGGATCACCCAGGGGGACATGCTCTGTAGACAACTGAAAATATGGAATTAGAGATTAGAGAAGTACAGACTGGAGATAAGTGTCTAGAAGTTATCAGTGTACGTAGGCAGGTGCTAAAGCCATGAAAATGGCTAAGATGACCAAAATGCTTATTTACAGAGTAAAGGACAGGGAAAATGGATGTTGGAGGACAACTAGCAGCCTGTATACAGTAACACTGACTAAACAGCATTCTCTTCTCCCCTAAAGCCGAGTATAGCTAGGTAAGGAATAATTTTTAATTGGTGTTTAAATCCACAGACCCCAGCATGGTGCCTGGGCAGTAAACTTTCAAGAAATGTAGAATTAAGTTTCATTCACACTATATAGTTATCACAAAGCATGAATCAGACCTTAGAGCTCTGTGCTCAATCTTGAAGACAATGTTTTTCATTCTCTTATAAAAACCTAAAATCTTATCCCCCACCCAACCCATCCTAATTTGCTCTAACAGAGGAGGAAGATAGTGTTTTCTGTTTTGCCAGTTAGCTTAATTAGAGTAGGCTGCTGGTGATGCCAAAGTCTGTGGTTCCATCCCTTATATAGTATTTGATTTGAGGAGAGAAATTATAAAGCAGTCATCTTTCCTCTGCGCGACCTCGGGGATAGTTAACCTCTCAGGCCTCATCCGATGAAGTGGTAAAACTCATCATCTTTCATATACTTCCTGTGAAGTGAGACGATGCCTGGAAAGTGCTGAGATTCCTCAGCTTAGCACAATCAAGGACCCGTCAAGCCTTACTTTCTGCAGCTTGCACCAAGCAAACGACAGCCTTGTTAATTTAGCTCGTCTTCCAAGTATAAGATCACATTACGAGCCCCCACGTTTACCTATCACCGGTAAAATGGTACGGCACTCCCTCCCTGCCACAAAGCACTAGGCGCCTTACGACAGTGTGCGACCCCGCGCTTGACAGGAACGCCTAGTCCCGTGGGCCCTGACCGCTCCAGCCAATCGCACTGCTCCCGATCCATGACGTAAGCTGCTCTTGTGCATGCGCAGGGCGGGGAGACCTTGGCGAGGCGGCAGAGGAGCTTAGCGGAGGTGAAAGCATTGGCGGAGAGGAAAGTTGAGCGGTAAAATGCAGAGCTGGAGTCGTGTGTATTGCTCCTTGGCCAAGGTGAGGGCCGGCTGGGTGGGGTCGTGCGGAACCAGAGGCACAGAAGGGCCTGCTGACGGAGTCCGGACGCGGCCTAACTGGTGCGGCGAGAGAGGCCGGCGGTCGGGCCGGGACCACCCGCGGCCCCGCCCCTGAGCAGGCTCTGCCCGGGCCGCGACCGGAGCAAAGACCCGGGCGGCGGAGAGGCCCCGCCTGTTGTGTGACGGCCAGCAGTTACTCACTGTCTACTCCCAAGCCTGGGCCCTGGGCACACAGGCTTCTCCACGTTGGCAGAGGAAGTAGAAATAGCACTTGCCCCGTCTGGTCTGGCTTTTCATACGTTCTACCTTTTATCTCGAATCCTACTCTCAGCCCTAGAGTGGCAGTGGGCAGGTAACCTTGCGGCTGCTCCTTGAAACAGCCAGACGCAGTCAGCCCCGGCAGGTAACCCTAAGAATTCCTCAGAGGCCTCTTCATTGTTTGCAGCTTTAAGGTAGTGTCCATTGCCTTTCCTCCTAGAGGCTTGCAGCAGGTTATCTTTCGTTACGACAGCTCTCCCATTTCATCTCCGTGTCGAATACAGCCAGATTGTACGTATGTGGGATCGTAGCTGAGTACTGTGCTGATGGATACCTTAAAGATCATATGCTGATCAAACTTCTTTGTGTCTAGGATGAGTAATCTGTGTTCCTGAGAGTTAATGTAATATGCTAGGAGTTACATTTTTAGTTAGAGGGGGAGCAGGGATTAAAAGTCAGGACTGACGTTTGGTTGGTCTGCTCCACTTTGGCCTACCGTCCTGACCTCAGGTGCCTTGAGTTACCTTGGAGTAGAGAACATGACTGCATTAGTGTGGGTTTCATCACTGCCTCCCGTTTGCCTGCTGTGATAGGAGCTATTTGCTTTGTTTCTTTGTGCCTCCCTGTTCTTAGCGTAGGAGAGAGTAGACATCCATAGAGATTTTTATGGAGGTTGTGATGCAGTCTCTGAAACCTGAGTAGCTGTTGAATGTCAGTAACTGCGTTTTCCAAAGTGACATTGTCTAATTTCTGTTCCTAGTTAACTGTTCAGGAGCATCTTCATTGGTTGTACGTGGTAGTTTGAGTTAGGAACAGCAGTTACAAGTAGGATTGTAATAATACAGATTATTGGGTACTTAAGTTAGAACTCTAAGAACTTTAACTGTGACATTAAAATGATCCCTGGCGCCAGAAATGAGCCGTGCTTTCTGAAACTTTCTGAAAACTTCACGCCACTGAATAACACTTTTTGTTGGGCTATGACATAGTTTATTGAATATTCATAATGAAAAGATAGTGTGGTGAGCTGAGGTGGAGAGTTTAATTGTTATGAAAGAGGAGAAATTAATGTGTAATCTCTATGTGGCAATGGAAGATATATTAATAATAATAAGTGCTTGATAAAGTTTGCTCCATTTATTACATTTTCATGGACCTTCAGTAGTTCACTGTTTAGAATTCACATTTTACATCATATGAACAATTTTCTTTTCCAGAGAGGCCATTTCAATCGAATATCTCATGGCTTACAGGGAGTTTCTGCAGTTCCTCTGAGAACTTATGCTGATCAACCAAGTAAGTACATAGTAAAACAGTTTTTCCTCACATTATTTCATGGTTCCTTTGTGTTTAAATGTAAAAGTAAGTGGATATTAGAGTTACTGGTAATAAAATAGCGGGTCATAGAATTAGAGTAACTGGTAATAAAATAGTGGGTCATAGAATTCATTTGTTCATCTGTGTATTCACTTAAATGTTTATTGAGCACCTAGTGTCTCCAGGCAGTGAACAAGGCAAAGCCCTGTACTTTTGGAACTAATAGTCTGGTGACAAAAGACAATACTGAAGTAATAGGTAAATATTTTGGGTAGTGATTGAAAATTAAAGCGGGCAACGGAGAGGAACAAAGACTATTTTAGATAGGCTGTCAGGACTTTTCTAAGGAAATGATGTCTGAGTGAAGGGAGGGAGTGAGGTTATTTCAGGCAGACAGAAACAACTATGACAAGGGTGTGAGGTGAGAACTAGCTTGTGAGGTTTAAGGCATTGCAGAAAAGGCCGGTGTGGCTGGAGGATGTAAAATCAGAGAGGTAGGCGGGGATCAGTTCATGGTGGGAGGGTTTTAGAAGCCAGGTGAAGGAGTTTGGATTTTATTCCCAAGTGGTGGGAAAGCCAATGAAGGGTTTTGAGCAGGGGATGATTTTTGAATGTTTACATTGAAAAAGTTAGGGGCGCCTGGGTGGCTCAGTCAGTTAAGCGTCTGACTTCGGCTCAGGTCATGATCTCATGGCTTGTTAGTTCGAGCTCTATGTGGGGCTCTGTGCTGACAGCTCAGAGCCTGGAGCCTGCTTTGGATTCTGTCTGTCTCTGTCTGTCTCTCTCTCTCTCTCTCTCTCTGCCCCTTCCCTGCTCACACTCTGTCTCTATCTCTCAAAAATAAATAAACATCAAAAAAAAAAAAAGAAAGAAAAAGTTAATTCTGTCCACTGGGTGAGGTTAAGTGTGGTGTTTATTTGACATGGTTTAGAATGGTAAGATGACTTTTTGACATCCTGAGCGAAGATTTTGATGGGCTTGTCAGAAACATATTATAGGACTAGAAGGATATACCCTGAAAGGAAGCTATGAAAGCTATGGATTATGGATATTTTCCTCTTTTTTAAAAAATATTTTTGAAGCTTCTGTAAATGACACATATTTTGTTTTTCAGCTATTTAAAACAGGAAGTTAATAGGCTTGTTTTTTTTGTTTTTGGTTTTGGTTTTTTAATTTTTCTATGGTACCATCCAGTATGGTACCTGGTACAAAGTAAGTAACCAGCAACAACAACAGTAATAGTAACTGATTCACTGAGGGCTTACTGTGTCTCAAGCAGTCTTTAATCCTTGTTGCCATCTTGTAAGATATGTGTTTCCATTTTCCCCATTTTATAACTGGAGGAACTAAGTGAAAAGAGGTTCAGCTAAGAAATGACAGAATTGGGAAAATTCTTCTGACCCTAGAGCCTACATTTTTTTTTTAACCTTTTTAATGTTTGTTTATTTTTGAGAGAGAGCACGTGCAAGCGGGGGAAGAGCAGAAAAAGAGGGAGACAGAATCCGAAGCAGGCTCTAGGCTCTGTGCTGTGCAGCACAGAGCCTGACACGGAGCTCAAACCCACGAACCGTGAGATATGACCTGGGCCGAAGTGAGACGCTTAACCGACTGAGCCACTCAGGCGCTCCTAGGGCCTACGTTTTTAATTTCTGTTCTGTTTGGTCAGCTTCTGTTGAGTATTTGTTGATGAGAGCACCTGGAGGAGTTCACAATTTCTTATAATACAGTCCCTGTTACAACATCTGGAAGATGTTTGAATAACTGTATGAACCAAATTCATCAAGATTTGAAGAGTGATGTGTGTTATTGTGGTAGGACCTTCTGTTTCATGACAGGAGTAGACTCACAGCACTTAATCACTCATATTAGCTACATTCATTCCTCAGTTCAACAACTATGGGATATATACTATGTGCTAGTGACTGGGATGATGCAGTGAACAAGCCAGACAAGATGCAGCTTTTTAAAAAAATTTTTTTATTAAAAAAATTTTTTTAATGTTTATTTATTTATTTATTTAAAAAAATTTTTTTTTCAATGTTTTTTATTTATTTTTGGGACAGAGAGAGACAGAACATGAACGGGGGAGGGGCAGAGAGAGAGGGAGACACAGAATCGGAAACAGGCTCCAGGCTCCGAGCTGTCAGCACAGAGCCCGACACGGGGCTCGAACTCACGGACCGCGAGATCGTGACCTGGCTGAAGTCGGCCGCTTAACCGACTGCGCCACCCAGGCGCCCCTAATGTTTATTTATTTTTGAAAGAGATGGAGACAGAGCATGAATGGAGGAGGGGCAGAGAGAGAGGGAGACACAGAATCCGAAGCAGGCTCCAGGCTCTGAGCTGTCAGCACAGCCTGTCACAGGGCTCAAACTCACGAACCACGAGATCATGATCTTAGCCGAAGTTGGACGCTTAACCGACTGAGCCACCCAGGTGCCCCCAAGATGCAGCTTTTATAGAGTTTATAGTCCATTTGGGCAAGACAAGCATCCATCCAATAATTGTGATAAGCGGAGAGCCTGGATGGCTCAGTCAGTTAGGAGTCCGGCTTCAGCTCAGGTGTGAGGTCGGGCTCTGTGCTGACAGCTCGGAGCCTGAAGCCTGCTTTGGATTTTGTGTGTCTCCCTCTCTCTCTCTGCCCTCCCCTGTTTGCACTCTGTCTCTCTCTCTCTCAAAAATAAACAAACATTAAAAAAAAAAATTGTGGTAAAGACCCATAGGCTAAATATAAGGGAGCTATGAAATCTGTGTCCCGATGGAGAATGGTCACAGAATTCTAAGGAAACGATGTTGATATCTGAAAAGGGTTGGGGTGGGAGTGGGTATGGGAGGAGGTGTTCCAGGTAGAAGGAGCAGCATGTGGGCGTATTTTGATGTGAGAAGGAGCACAGTGCCTTTAAGGAGCTTGAAAAGGGCCAGTGTGGCTGAAGTGTGTTGAAGATTGAGAGTTGACCTCTGCAGATAATGAAAGACCCTAACTCTTTATTTTAACGACAGTTGGAAGTCATTGGGAGTGTTTTAAGCAGAGGCCTGATACGATTTGTTTTTTGTTGTTTTTTTTTTAAGTTTATTTTTGAGAGACAGCACAGACGCGCATGCCAACAGGGGAAGAGGGGAGAGGGAGAGAGAGAAACCCATGCTGTTAGTGCCAAGCTGATTCTGGGCTTGATCTCTTGAATCATGAGATCATAACCTGAGCCGAAATCAGACATTTAACCGACTGAGCCACCCAGTGCCCTGATATTTGTTTTTAAAGATCATTCTTGCTGCAGATTGGAGTTTTTATTGTAATGCTTTTTGCTTTTTCTCTCTTATTAGACTAGAAGAACCAGGGCTGTGTCATTATAGGTATCCAAAGACCTTAGAATAGTGTCTAATGCTCAATAAATGTTTGTTGAATGAAAAAGAAAAGACCAATGAAGAAGGAGAGAGTAATGTCTGGGTCGGGTTTTAGTGGGAGAGAACACTGGAGTAGCATTGGTGTTACGAAGATTGGAGGTTGTGAGATTGGGAGGTGGATCTGAGGAGGGAAGAAACATCCGTTGAGTGCCTTGTATGCACCTAGCATCATCCCAGGATGTTGACATGCATTGTTATCTTTGACCTCAAACCCTGGGATGTAGGTATTACTGTCACTATTATTCCTATGTTACATCAAAACCAGAGAGATTAAATATTTGCCCAAGAATTTACGAAGGGGTAGAGCTCATGTTTGAACACCAGTTTTTCTTTTCTCTTCTTTCTTTCTTTCTTTCTTTCTTTCTTTCTTTCTTTCTTTCTTTCTTTCTTTCTTTCTTTCTTTCTTTCAATTTCAAATCTTTTTTTCTTTTACTATATTTCTCCTTTATGGATTAGGGAGGTTGTAGGGTAATGATCAGAAAGTAAAGAATTCTTATAGATTTCAGGATTTTAGAGGCTGGGCAGTTTTGGGTGATGACAAGTATAGGATGTTACTATGAAAGGGTCACTAAAATAGACTGGAGATTAAGGCCGTTGATAATTTAAAAAGGACCCCTCTACCCCCCAAAACAAATAAACCTTGCCAACTGGCTCTTATACTCATTTAGTGAATTTGGTAATTAATAATTCCTGCCTTATGATATGTTTTTTCTTACCCCTTTTTTTATTTTTAAAAATAATCTTGATTTATGTATATTTTGAAACATGCGTGTTTTCCCTAACTGTAGTGTCAGGTTACTGAAGGTAGTGATTTCCTCTTGGGTAGGTGTTCATAAATACTTGTTGCTTTCGTTATGTTAATGAAGGAGCTTTTTGTCATTTTAGTTGGAGTTCCTGATTGCCCTGGAGATGATGGGGTCATCTGAGTGTTCTGCATGGCATTAGGACAGAAAGGTATAGGAGTGAGTGGAGGCTTATGAATGGAAGGAACCTGCTTTGAACCCTGGCTGCATCACTTACTAGTTGTGCAACCTTATGCAGGTTGTCTAGTCACTCTCAGCCTTAGTTTCTTCCTGTGAAATGGAGGTCTGATAATTGTGTCATAGAGACATAAGGAGGCTTAAATGAGATGACATGAAATACTCAGCTCACTGCCTGGCACAGAATAAATTACCAAAATGGTAGATGTTATTGCAAACTGACTCCTTAAAATACGTCTTGCACTTTGTTGATGATTATCATTTATTTGTAACTCAACACCTGTATTTCAGTGGTAGCCTTGATGACACGGTGTACTTATTTTCCTCACAGTGATATAGTAAGTAACATTCGTAGAACACTTTTTCCTGCTTTTTCTCCTTCAGTTCATTTCATGGCATTAACTGCCATGTCTGTTGAAGTCCATCACACCTAATTGTATCCCAGTATTTTTTAAAGCATCAGCCTGATATCTTTCTCCTGATATTTCACTGCCACCTAAAATGCAGATTGCTATGTAGCTGTCTTCTGCCGTACTTCTAACTTAGTCATCTTTCTCCCATGATACTGATTTGTGTGTTCTGTTTGGTTTTTCTTTTTCACTCTTAAAGGCTAGAGCTAATTTTGTAAAATTAACCATCAAGTGTTCCTTAGTGTGTTTCATTTAATTATTTGTCTGTATCCTGGTTTTTAAAAGTGTATGTGGGAATCAAATTGAGAAATGCTTTTGGACAAGGAGGTGGTGAGTCAGAATTGTGTGTTGTAAACTCTTCACCTGCGTGCAGCCTTTGTATAGGTGAGAGCCAACTGGTTTGTCTTTGCAACCTTTCGTTATGAAAAATCACAAATGTTCGGAAAAGTTGTAAGAATTTTCCAGTGAACATTCATAGATACTTCTACTAACATTTTACTATACTTAAACTGTCATGTATCTGTTCATCCATTTAGCCACCCATCAGTCCACCTTACTTTTTTGACACATTTAAAAGTAAATCGCAGACATCCCCTAAATACTGGCTTGTTTTTGAAGGTTTGTTACTGGATCACACCCTCCTATAGTCTCAGCTGACTGATCTTCAGAGAATTTTCCTTTTTCCCTTCTTTTTTGTTCTCCCTAGGACTTTAGTGGTGTTCTGATGGAACGGTACATCTAATATCTTCAGTGAGGGGTGATTGGTTTTGGTATTTTGTATAGTTAAAAAAAAATCTAAGAGCACGATGGGAAATGAAACTAAAATTTTTGGCTATTTTGTGTTTAAATTTATTTAATTAACATATACTTTAATCAGAAAAGATGTTAAAAATTCAGCAAAGAAACCTGTTTTTTGTAGCTTGTGTTTCATTACTGTGAATTAAAAATTAGAATCCAAATTAAAGAATATTGTTTAGGCCATCATTTGGTTCAAAACTTGAAAATAGATATACGCTTTATTATGTACTTAATTCTGAACATGAATCAGGGAACCAGACAGCGTAGCCAAAGAGCACAAGTGGATCGATGAAACTTGAAACGATCCTTTTTTCATGTATTGGACTAGCTATATATTTTTTTCATGTACTGAGTAATCCTAATTATCATTTGATATAACCAAGGAGAATCAGTACTTTTATTTATTCAGTAGGAAGGATTCTTAGGTTTTGTGGGTTGGATAACTTCTTAGTTCTCTTTCAACACAGGGGTTCTGTGTTTCTTTTCAGTCCTGCAGAAGTTTTTTGATGATACTAGCACTGCCATCCCTTGGAGGGGTGGGTGTTTTCTTGAGGAGGGATGATCAGAAATTAAAACTGCCATCTTCAGAGGTCAGAATATAGCTACTATATAGCAAATATTTATTATGTACGCTCCAAGTATTGTGCTAAGCTATTTACATATTTTGTATCATGCCCCTATGAAGTAGGTTTTTTTGTAGCCTTTATTTTGCAGTTAGAGAAACTGAAGGTGAAGTGAAACAGGTTAAATTACTCTCCTAAGGTTAGATGTCTAATAATTATAAAGCTTGATTATTGCTCTTAGGATTTTCGTTTATGATAGTTGAAATTGAGGAATAGAATACCGTTGAATAATGGGATGACCATTGGAAATAGAGACAAAAAGCTTACATTTTGTCTCTGCCAGTCACTTGCTATATGACCTTGGGCAAGTTAACTGACCTCTCTGAACCTAGTGTTTCTTATCTGTGAAATGTCAGTTATATGCCAGCCTTACCGTCTTCATAAGAAGTTCGAGAATCAAACAGGATAATAGATGTGAAAATGTGTTATAAACTGCTAAATGCTTGGGGTTGTAAGGATAGTAGAGGCGGAGGAGAAGGGAGACTGTCTCCTAACTCTTTCAAGCCAGTGTATTTTTATTTGAAGTTGGCTTGAGAACAGTGGGAATAATTGGACTTCTTTTCCATTTGCATTATAATTATTATATTACTAAGGCTGCTGATAAAAGTTAATTTCCTTTTCTATCTTCATATGGTAAATGTCCAGAGTGGTTCACTTAATGTTCTGGTTAGCCTGTTATTATAAACTATATGAAATTTATCAGCATTCAAATAAAGTCCAAAACGTGTTTGCCATCTATTACAGGGAAGCTGGTTTTTCTCCCTGTATCTCAAGTACAGTACCTGGAATCATATCATTCTTAAATTTATTGACAGCTCTAAGGATGTACAAAATTTAATCCTAACATTAGTCATTTAAGGTAGTGTTATTTCTTTTATGACAGAAAAATTAAGTCACTTGGTTACACAGCTAATAAATGTTAGAGCTGAGATTTGAAGACAAGTATGTCAGATTCCAAAGTTCTCTCCCTCATGCAGATGTGTCTTCTAGTGTCACTAAAAGCCTGTCTTGTTGTTATTAAGTAAAACGGTGTGGAATTTAGCAAGGTCAGTGGATACAGTGGATATAGAACTCTGTTGTATTTCCATATGTCATAATGAACAAATAGAATATGAAATTTAAAAATGCCAGTTTTAGTTAGCATCAAAGAATGTTAAGTACCTAGGAATAAAATAGTACTGGGTAGAAAATTCTGGTTCCTTGTACTTTCTTGGAGGTTTAAAGTATCAGATTTTTTGTTTGTTTTTTTAATGTACTATTTTTGGTCCATATTAAGCAATTTACTGTTTATATCAATTTGCTTTTATTGTAGTTGATGCTGATGTAACAGTGATAGGATCTGGTCCCGGAGGATATGTTGCCGCTATTAAAGCTGCCCAGTTGGGCTTCAAGGTAAAGTTTAGACTAAACGAGGTGTTGATTTATTTTTATTTGGAAGGACTTGATCATATTCACAAAATACTTTGCACCTAAATAACAGTGGTAAATAATGTCTTTATAAGTTCTATTCAGGCCTGAGACGAGTGAAGAGTGTTATTCAGTTGTGATAGTCTCATGAAATAGCAGAGTCCATTATTCCCAACTCCCCACACTGCTTCGCACGTTTGGCTACTAACTTCACTTTGGAAGCAACAGTAATAGAACTAAAAGTATGTGTTTGGTAATGTTAAACAAAAATGTCTTAGAATAATTCACATTTGGGTTAGCCTGCATTTAGTATTACTCAGATGATAAATTTTAAAGGACTCTATTTCATTCTCACAAATGCAAACTTATTTTGTACAAGAATTAGGACAGATACATGGGAATTTTAGTGAACTGAAACTCTGCAGGTTATGTGCCGTTAAATAATATTTTCTTTGGTTGTAGACAGTCTGCGTTGAGAAAAATGAAACGCTTGGTGGAACGTGCTTGAATGTCGGTTGTATCCCTTCTAAGGTGAACGTGTGTTTCATACAGTGCAAAGGCTTCTGTCATTAGCCACCAGCTAGAAGGATATGTTAAGACTAGAATATTAGACTAATACAGTTACTAAAAAATAAACAACCCAAGGTTGATAAAAAACATGTTATCCTTGGTAAAGCTTAAGCAGTGCTTTCAGCGGTTTGCCATACATTCCTGAAATTGCTTCTTTGTTTTGGAATCCTTAGCCTTTCCATTCAAACAGACTCTTATGTTCCATTTTTCTCTTTAGTTCTCCTTTACCAACGAAACAGATCATAGGCAGTAAATTCTTTTAGGTGCTTTTGGATGTAGACAGGACTGCCCTTTTCACCTGCCCCCTGAAGAGGGTACCTATTCCTTTGCTTTTAAAGAAAGTAAAGGTGTTTTGTTTTTCAGTCCTGCTGTTGAACATTGTTTCATTATTTGACTTAGATTAATTACATAAGAACAGAAACTGAATTGTTGTAGTCCTTTGTACTATTGCATGCAGGGGATGTCATTTCTTAAGTGCTTTTTTATCATATATAGTCTTATTAACATTTCATCATTTTGTCTATTTAGGCTTTATTAAATAACTCTCATTATTACCATATGGCCCACGGAAAAGATTTTGCATCTAGGGGAATTGAAAGTAAGTATACCTTTCATATTTAGCAATATTACCAGCCATACTTGACTCTTCCAGTTAAAGACTTCTGTATGTCTAATGAGTAATACTTGTTTCATTGAGGAAAGAGTAAAAAAAGATATTAAAAATAGAGATTTACTTAAGGCTTAAATCCAGATTTCTATTATGACATCTTCTGTTCCTTTGACAACTTTTGTGTGAAGTCTGCTGTGTGTGTGTGTGTGTGTATGTGTATGAAGAGTCAGTTTCAATTTCCCTGAAACCTGGAGATCTCGAGGTGGGGAGTTGGCACTGGATTCCTGAGTGCTCTAGGCAGGGAAGGAAGGAAGGAAGGAAGGAAGGAAGGAAGGAAGGATGGACAGACTGCTTAGGTTGTTGGTAGTGTGGCAAGAACAAAGGAGAGAATGGGGAATGTAACCCAGTGTAAAAGGAGGGCATTTCATTTTAATTTGGTAAATCTTGTCTCCCACCATTCTTTTTGGGCTGTTTTCATTTCATCCTTTTTCACCAATTGTTGACAGATTCATCCAGAAGGGTAGTCTGTTCTAGAAAGAGCTTAAACATACCAGTGGGTATGGAGGGAGGGGTAATCATTTTTCTTTCGTTTGTTGTAGTAGTTTCTGAAAGAATGGGCTGTAGTAGGCAATCCAGTGGATATAGAGGTGATATGTACACATTAAAGCAAACATATCAAAGTAGATGAAAGGTAGAATCAAAACCCACTTTCCTGACTTAGGAAAGAAGAAACAGGGTTTAGTCAAGAGACTTGCATCGTAGACCAAGCTTCCTCTTCTAGTTCTATGACCTACATAAATCAGATCTCTCAGGGTCTCTGTTTCCTCATCTCTGAGATATGGGTTGATTGCATGTGCAGATTGCTAAGATCTCCCTCTTTTGAAGTTCTGTTGAGTTGAGCTGCTTTGTTATGTTGTTGCTTCAGAGTTAGGAGTTAAATGAGGGATTTTTTTTTTTTAAGTTTATTTATTTTGAGAGAGAGAGTACACGCAAGTGGTAGAGAATCAGAGACAGAAAGAGGGAGAGAGAGCATTGCAAGCAGTCTCTGCAGTGTGGAGCCTGATGCGGGGCTCGAACCCACAAACCATGAGATCATGACCTGAGCTGAAGTCGGACGCTTAACCAACTGAGCAACCCAGGCGACCCAAATGAGGGATTAAATCCAGTTGATTAAACTCTTTTATGTTAAGTTTCTATATTTAAAGTTTTCAGATGAGTATTTTTGTTTTTGTTTTGTGAAGTTGTTCCTATTTAAAATTTCAGCTGATGTTTTACTTTGCCATCTCTATTTAATTCTATCCAGATTTATAATCATCATCATGTGTTCGGAGAATGAGTATGTTGCCACGTGGGATGTAATGTGTATTTTGGACTGCATTTTTCCCAAAGGTGGACTTTTTACTGTGTTTGATAAGTTTTATTGACCGTGATGTGTTGCTGTTGGCCTGTTTGCGAGCTACAATTATTATAGCAGTTACTACATGAGAAGTTTTAACACTGCCTTTTTTACAGTTCTGTAAGCATTAAGCTGAAATTTTCCAGACCTGATTAGTGAAAAATATCACGTTGCGTCAAGAATTTAGCTAAGGACTAAAGATTTATTTAACAAATTACAGTGTCTGAAGTTCGCTTGAATTTAGAGAAGATGATGGAGCAGAAGAGTACAGCGGTAAAAGCTTTAACTGGTGGAATTGCCCACTTATTCAAACAGAATAAGGTCAGTGTTTTAATGTTCAGATGCCTACTTTGTCTTATGTTCATATGAAACATTCTGCTGATAGAGTGATGCCCTTAGAACTTAATGCTTGGGGGTATTATATATTTTTTGATATTTATTTTTGAGAGAGAGTGAGAGACAGAGTATGAGTGGGGGAGGGGCAGAGGGAGAAGGGGGACACGGAACCTGAAGCAGGCTCCAGGCTCTGAGCTGTCAGCACAGAGCCTGACACGGGGCTTGAACCCACAAACCATGAGATCATGACCTGAACAGAAGTTGGCTATTTAACTGACTGAGCCACACAGGCACCCCTATCTCTTTTTTTTCCTGCTGGGGATATTAATTTAAAACTGTGTGCTAACCTGAAATAGATTCCCTGACGTATATAACAAGTTTTTTGCTCCTCTACGCGTAACCTTATTAAGTAAGGAAGTATTTTGTACTGGGTGTATTATTTAATAGAGTGCTTTTATTTTCCTCCCCATTAATCATGTTTTTTTATTTTTATTTAAAAAAATTTTTTTTAATGTTTATTTTTGAGAGAGACAGAGACAGAGTGTGAGCAGGGCAGGGGCAGAGAGAAAGGGAGACAGAAACCAGAGCAGGCTCCAGGCTCTCTGAGTAAGCTGTCAGCACAAAGCCTGATGTGGAGCTCGAACTCACAAACTGTGAGATCATGACCTGAGCCGAAGTTGGATCCTCAACCAACTGAGGCACCCAGGCGCCCCATGTTTTTTTCATTGCAAACATCATTTTAAACTTTGTGAATGTATAAATATTATTTTATTAAAGGTTGTTCACGTAAATGGATATGGAAAGATAACGGGCAAAAATCAGGTCACTGCTATGAAAGCCGATGGCAGCACTCAAGTTATTGATACAAAGAACATTCTTATAGCTACAGGGTCAGAAGTTACTCCTTTTCCTGGAATCACGGTATGCTTTTTACAACTGTTATAACCTTCCTTCAGGAAGACCTTTTATAAACTACTTTATTCATGCTATTTATGCACTTTGAATGAAAAATTTCTAACTGAAATACCGTATGTTGACACTCAGCTTTGGGAAGCTATCTCTATTTTGCAGTGATTTTGACCAGAAATAGAACATTTCATATTAAGATAGACTTGGGTTCATTTTGTAGTTAAAATGGACCATTTTGTTTTGAAATATTGAATGATGAAATTTCAAGTGAACATTTTTAATGGGATTTGTTAAAATGGACTGTAAGGGATGGGGGAGAGGTTTGGAAAGTGGGTGATGGGCACTGAGGAGGGCACTAGTTGGGATGAGCACTGGATGTTGTATGGAAGCCAGTCTGACAATAAATTATATTAAAAAGAATTGAATGTAAGGATAGAAGTCATAGATACCTCAGAACAGATGAATGTCTTAGTATTTTTTGTGAGCTCATTTATAAGGCAGTAGGTTTTTCCAAATCATTTTGATTGTATATATTTTGTTATAGATTGATGAAGATACAATAGTGTCGTCTACAGGTGCTTTATCTTTAAAAAAAGTTCCAGAAAAGATGGTTGTCATTGGTGCAGGAGTAATAGGTGTAGAATTGGTAAGTAATGCCTTTTCTTCTCTTACTGCCTTCATGGAGTTGGAAGGAACTTAATGGTCTCCTGTTTGATTCTTTTTACAACATTGTAGGCAGATCAACATTGAGTTTTGCTTAAACACTTCTAGTATTACTAGAATTACTAATTTTTAAGACAACCAATTTATATAATCGTTAGTCATTAGAACATTCTCTTTTATTTTGAAATCTGCTTCCCTGTATCTTCTACCCTTTCTGTTTCCTAGGATGGATGTTTAAAAAATCTGACAGCTCTTCAGTCCTTCAGAAGACAGTTCTCATCTTGAGCAAATTAGCTTTCAGATATGACTTCTGTGGTCTGGCTCTTCCCTCTCCATCCTTATCTTGATCCCTCTTAAGTTTTGTCAGACTGCTTGCAATTCTCCTGAGAACCTTGCTGTTTCATGCTTTTCTGCCTTCCTCGTTCTCCCTTCCTGTCCATCTGGTGACTTTTCTGTATTACCAGCAACCTCTTCTCTCCATTTTCAGGTATCCTTTCCCAGGGCTGCTGGATCTTGATAGCACAAAGAACTGCTTCACTTGTGAAATCACAAATTCAGACGTTGTGTTCTCTAACCATAACCTTCTTTCCTCTCTTACTCAGGTTTTCTCAGCACACAGGTGGTTTATCAGGTGCTCTAGTCCTTGGGTCCCTCTGTGTCTTTGCTCTCTGCACGTCCTGTCTTGACTGCTTTCCTGATCCACTTAGATTCCATAGTCCATCGCCTTAGCCACTCTTCTTGAGTCCCTTGCCTCCTTGTTCCCTCATCCCTGCTGGCAGAGCTCTAGTCCTGAGGAAATTCAGCTGTCTGCTCTTTGTTTTTTTAAATTGTAGTCGACCTACAGTGTGACGTTAGTTTCAGGTGTACAACCTAGTGACTCCTCAGTTCTGTATATCATGCTGTGCTCACCACAGATGCAGCCCCACCTCACACCATAAGACTCTATGACAGTACTGTTGTTACTTCCTGTGCTGTACCGTTTATCCCCAGGACTTACTCATTCTGTAACTGGAAGCCTGTACCTCCCACTCTGTCACTTTTTGCCCATTCTGCCACTCCCCTCCGCTCCCTTCTGGCAACCACCAGTTCTCTGTATTTATGGGTCTTTTTCTGTGTTGTTTGTTTTGTTGTGTTTAGTTCTTTTTTTTGTTTTGTTTTGATTCCACATACAAGTGAAATCATATGGTATTTGCAATATGCTATGAAAAATGTTGCTAAAGCTTATGTCTGATAGATTGCTACCTGTTTTCTGCTAGGAATTTTATAGTTTCAGGTCTTACATTAGGTCTTTAATCCATTTTGAGTTTATTTTTGTGTATGGTATAGAAAAGTGGTCCAGTTTCATTCTTTGACATGTGACTGTTCAGTTTTCCTGACACCATTTATTAAAGAGACTGTCTTTTCCCTATTGCATAAGTTTTCTTTCTTTATTATAGACCATATAAACATAGGTTTATTTCTGGGCTTCCTAGTTTGTTCATTGGTCTGTGTGTCTCTCTTGTGCCATTAATACACTTTTTCGATTATTGTATTTTTGTAGTATATCTTGAAATCTGGGATTGTGTTACTTCCAGCTTTGTTTTTATTTCTCAAGATTGCTTTGGCTGTTATGGGTCTTTTGTGGTTCCGTACAAATTTTAAGATTATTTGTTTTAGTTCTGTGAAAATTACTTCTGGTATTTTGGTAGGATCGCATTGAGCCTTTGGATTGCTTTGGAGAGTATGGACATTTTAACAATCTTAATTCTTCCAGTCTGAGCATGGTATGTCTTTCATCAGTGTTTGAAAGTTTTCAGAGTATATGTCTTTCACCTGCTCAGTTAAGTTTATTCCTAGGTATTTCATTCTTTTTGGTGCAATTGTAAATGCAATTATTTTCTTAATTTCTTTCTGCCACTTAGTTATTAGTGTATAGAAGTGTAACCAATTTGTATATGTTGGTTTTGTATATGCTGCATCTTCGCTGAATCCATTTTTTCTGATGGTTTTTGGGTGGAGTCTTGAGGGTTTTCTGTGTATAGTGTTCTGTCATCCTCAGATGTGAGTTTTACTTCTTTCTTACCAGTTTGGATGCCTTTTATTTCTTGTCTGGTTGCTGTGGCTGGGGTGAAGGTGGTGGGAGTGGCCATCTTGTCGTGTTCCTGATCTTAGTGGAAAAGCTCTCAGGTTTTTACTGTTGAGTATGATGTTATCTGTGGATTTGTCATATGTGGCCTTCATCACGTTGAGGTATTGTCCTTCTGAACTTACTTTGTTAAGAGTTTTTATCGTGTTGAATTTTGGCCGAATTTTTTTCTGCATCTGTTGAGATGATCATACCAATTTTCATCCTTCATTCATTTTGTTAATGTGGCGTGTCACATTGATTGATTGGAGGATACTGAACCGTCTCCAGAATAGATCTAACTTCATCATGATGAATCCTTTTTTTTTGTTTTTAATTTTTATTATTTTTATTTTTTTTCATGTTTATTTTTTGAGAGAGAGCACAAGTTGGGGGGGAGAGAGAGAGGGGGGCTTAGGGGAGACACAGAATCTGAAGCAGGCTCCAGGCTCTGAGCTGTCAGCACAGAGCCTAACTCGGGGCTCGAACTCACGGACCGTGAGATCATACCTGAGCTGAAGTCGGATGCTTAACCAACTGAGCCACCCAGGTGCCCCTGATTTTAATCTTCAATTTGGTGAGACCTTTTTGGTGGCATATCCTGGAGAATGTTCCATGTGCACTTGAAAAGAAGGTGTTTTCTGTTGCTTTTGGATGGAATGTTGTGAATGTTCTGTTAGGTCCATCTAGTCTGATGTCTTGTTCAAAGACACGGTTTCCTTATTGACTTTCTGCTTGATTTTCTCCATTGATGCAAGTTGGGTGTCCCCTGCTGTTACTGTGTTACGTCATTTCCTCTGTGTATGTCTGTTTTTATGTTCATCCATTTAGGTGCTCCAATATTGGTTGCATAGATACTTAAAATTGTTACGTTCTCTTGTTGGATTGATCCCTTTGTCATTATGCAGTGCCCTTGTCTCTTGTTACAGTCTTTATATTTTATTTATTTTTAATTTTTTTTTTTTATTTTAAAGTATGTTTTGTATAATGTAAGTATTGATACCCTGGCTTTTTTTGGATACCATTTGCATGGAATATCTTTTTCCATCCCTTCCCTTTTGGTCTGTATTTTCTGAAGCAAGTCTCTTGTAGGCAGCATATAGATGGATCTTGTTTTTTTATCCGTTCCATCAGCCATGTCTTTTGATTGGAGCATTTATTTACATTTAAAGTAATTATTGATAGGTATGTACTTAGTGCCTTTTGTTACTTGTTTCCTCATTGTTTTTGTAGTTCTCTTGCTCTTTTTCCTTGTGATTGAGGACTTTCTTTGGTGTTATGCTTGGCTTTCTCTCTCAATTTTTGTGTGTCTATTACAGGTTTTTGCTTTGTGGTTACCATGAGGTTCATAGATAACATCCTAAGTATATAGGATTCTAAGTAACATAATGATACTTATAATGATACTGTCTAACTTATAATGATACTATATAACATAATAAGTATATAGCAGCCTGTATTAAGTTGATGGTCACTTAAGTTTGAGCACCTTCTAAAAGGACTGTATTTTTACTGCCCACTTCTATGTTTTATGTGTATGTTGTTATATTTTACATTTTCTAATTGAGTTCCCTTAACTAATATTTTATTTATAAATGTGCTGCTTTTTAGTCTTTTAACTTTCTTTGTAAGTGATTGAACTACTACCTCTACTATGTTTGTTTTTATGAGTGAAATTTTTTTGGGTCATGCTTTCTTCTCGGTACGGTCTTTTTGCTTAAAGAAGTCCTTTTACCATTTCTTGTAAGGCCGGTTCATTGGTGATGAACTGCTTTAACTTTTGTTTGTCTGGGAAACTCTTTGTCTTGCCTTTAGTTCCAAATGGCGACCTTGCTGGGTAGAGTATACTTGGTTGTAGGTTTCGTCTTTTTAGCACTTTGAATATATCCAGCCATTCCCTTCTGACCTACAGGGTTTCTTCTGATCAATTAGCTGATAGCCTCATGGGGGTTTCCCTGCTGTGTAACTAGTTGCTTTTCTGTTGCTGCTTTTAAGGTTCTCTCTTTATCTTTAATTTCTGACATTTTAATGATTATGTGTCTTAGTGTGGACTTCTTTGGGTTCATTTTTGTTTAGGGCTCTCTTGCTTCCTGGACATGGATGTCTGTTTAGAGAAATTTTCAGCTATTATTTCTTCAAATAAGTTTTCTGCCCTTTGCTCTTTCTTCTCCCAGACCCCTATAATGTAAATTTTTTTCCGCTTGATGTTGTCCCAGGGGTCCTTTAACCTGTCATTTATTTTTTTGCTGTTCAGCTTCGGTGCTTTCTACTATCTGGTCTTCCAGATCACTGAACTGGTCTCCTGCATCCTCTAATCTGCCATTGATTCCCTTTAGTGTATTTTTCACTTCAGTTAATGTGTTCTTCAACTCTGATTGGTTCTTTTTCATATTTTCTATCACTTTGTTGAGGTCCTTACTGAGTTCATCCACTCTTCTTTGTAGTCCTGTGGGCGCCTTTATGGCCATTACTTTGAACTCTTTATCACGTAGATTGCTTGTCTGTTTTCTTTAGTTTGTTTTCTGCTGTTTCCTTTTGTTCTTTTGATTGGAGCATATTCCTCTGTTTCCTCATTTTATCTGACTTCCTGTGTTTGTGTGAATTAGGTGAAAGGGCTACCTCTCCCATTCTTGAAGGAGTGGCCTTGTATAGGAATTTCCCCTGTGTAGACTCCATGTTCCTGATGGCTTTGGCTTTCTGGCTGGAGCTGGAGCGGGCACAGGCTGGGGCATCTTGGGCTGTTTTGTGCCAGGGCCACCCTAATAGGACAGCTGGAGCTGAATCAGATGTGGTCTGGCAGGTCCTGGGGTTCTCTGTGTTGGGCTACCCTGGTGGGATGGCTGGAGCTGGGGTGGGTGCCAGCTGCAGCACTCCACAGGGGGCTCCCTGGCCGGATCGGTGAGAATGCCTGGGGTGCTTTGCACCCAAGTTGCCTTGGCAGGACAGCTGGAGATGGAGTTGTAGTGGGCACAGGCTGGGGGGTTTCTTGTGTTGTGCTGGGGCAGCCCTAGTTGGACAGCTGGAGCTATGGTAGGTGTGGGCCAGGAGCCCAGGGCCACTGAGTCAGCAGTCCGTTTAGAACGCCTGGACCCTGCTCCTGTCTGCACTACCAAGGTGAAGGGAGAGCGTAAACAGTGGTGCCTCTTAGCGTCTCCATCTCTGGGGGGCTTTCCAGCAGTCCCCACCGTCTGGCCCATGCTGTATGGTTAGTAAATGAGTTTTCTCCACTTCTAGAGTCTTTCTGCTCTTTAAAAGATTGTTGTGTTTTTTGTTGTGACCCTGGGTGGGTGAATTTGCACTTGGCTCCTCAGTCCTGTCTCTCCCTGCTGCAGTTTTAATGTTGGGGTCAGTTTCCTGTCATTACCGTGTCTCAGGCTCTCCTCTTGTCCTCTGTGTGGTCCTTCTACCCTTTGTTGTACGGAAGCTGTTCAGTCTATTCTCAGCTCTTCAGGAGGGATTGCCGTATGTGCAGGTATGGATTTCTTGTGTCTGTGGGAGGTAAATTCAAGGTCTTCCTGTGCTGCCATCTTGGACGTTTCAGGACTTTTATATCTAAGTGCCAACTAGCACCTCTACTTGTAGGTCCCACAGACACTCATTTCAGTACGTTTATAACTTAACTCTTCCCTCCCCCTTTTCCCTCTTTTCACCCTCCAAAAAACCAAACAAAACCCGTTTCTTTGTTAGTATTTCTCATCTTAGTGAGTCATACCACCGCACATCTAGTGGCTTGAGCAGGAAGTTTGGGAATGACACGACTTCTCTGATGCCATCGTGCCTCATACCGAGTCACTGGGTCCTAATGTGATACTGTGAGACCTAGATGTCATGGATGTAGCCGCCTTTTCACACATCTGCTTATCCTTGTTCAGGCCAGTGTCGTTTCTAATCTAATCTCCCATAGGGGCTGAAGTCCTTTATAACGCAAATGTAATCCTGTCCCTTCCCTGCTAAAAATCCTTCACTAACTATAGTCATTAGGATAAATCCAAAATCTTTACTGTTATTGAAAGGCTAGCATGATGTGGCACTGGCTCACGTCTCTAGCCTCATTTCTGGGCACTCTGTCTCTCAAACTACGTTCCATGTAGAGCGAAATACCAGTTTCTGAACCAGCTGCACTCTGTTTTATCTGTAGGCCTTCTGTTCAGAACATGTATTCCTTCTCCTGGTCCCTGCACTCTCAGAGCCTTCCTCCACTGCCCTACATGCCCTTAAGTGCTCTCACTGAGTGTTCCCTTGCACCCTGTGCTTGTTACAGAATTGATCTCAGTTCACTGATACTACTGGTTCACTTGTGTCTCTTTGTTAAGTCATAAACTGCATGAAGGCGGAGGTTGTGGCTGCACTTCTGTGCATCTTCACGCAGCACAGTGGCTGGTATGAAATAAGTCGTCATATGTTAGCTTTTATTATTGCTGAGTAAACATTTGCTAATATAATAAATACTTTTCAAAAGTCACCTTACAAGTTACTTTTTTAGCGAAGACTTCCTTTTTTCTGAGAAAGTGCAAGTCTTTCTGTCTTTGAGTCTTAGTATGGTATGTCTGCGTTTGTATCGCCTACTAATTGACAGTATATTGCATTTATTTGTTTATGTCTGTCTTTACTACGAGACTGTAAGCTCCTTGAAGGCAAAGACTGAGTGTCATTCATATTTGAATCTCTGTTGCTTTCCTTAATGCTTTTTACCTAGGTCTTGTAGGTACCGGATCCATTATTTTGTTGTCATCCTTCTGATCCACTCTGGTCTGTCAGGGTCACTTGTAAATGGTGTTTAGAACTAAGCATAATAGGGGCATCTGTGTGGTTCAGTTGGTTAACCGTCTGTCCAACTCTTTATTTCAGCTCCGGTCATGATCTCACATGGGATCAAGCCCCATGTTGGGCTCTGCACTGAGAGTGGAGTCTGCTTGGGATTCTCTCTGTCCATCTTTCTCTATCAAAATAAACTTAAAAAAAAATCAAAACTAAGCATTATATTCTGGATATGGAGAAAACTTCTTTTGATATGTACTTTTAATGTAATGTACTTCTTTTCTTCGTCCTTTAAGATTGGTTGAGTTATTTTTCTTTTTTAAAGACTATCGAGTTTGTAGTTAGTTGAAAACTTCACATCTTTTGCTTGAGGAATTCTGATTTTTTAAACCAAAATAAATAAATAAACCTCAATAAAGGATTATGAACCTTTATCTTTGCTTTAATGTTCACTTGTACCCTTATTCCAGTCCTTTCCTCTTTCTTGATTCTTGCATCCTTACACTTACCTGCTTTTTCTTGCCATGGGTAAATAGATCTGGGAAGACTGTTGACTGAGGCATGCGGTCTATCATCTGATTTGTCTAAATTGGTTAATGAATCCATCTCTGGTGTCATTCATGTCAGTATGAAGTATAGAGAGCCATCTGACGGTACACTTTTTAAGCTGCTTATAAAGGTATTTGAATCTCCATTGATCTGTCACATCTATAGGATATGAGATTTTTTTTTTCTTTTTTGACAACTTTGCTGATGATGAAAATATCCTGCATTATTATCCACTCCAGAAAAGCCTTCAGAAAAATGTTGACATGACCTGTTTGGAACACTTGGGGTAGTATCTAATGATTTTCAAACCAGCTGTTGAATAATGTCTTCTAGTATTTAGTGGGGATTGACCTCTGAAATAAATTTCAGAATCTATTTTCCAGAATATTTTCTTTTCACTTTGCAAAATTTTAGGCAATGTATTGCCTGTCTGGCACCCTTTGTGACATTTCCCTTATGCCGATTAAGTTCCCAGAGTTTACTGACAGTGTCTCTGTTATCACATTATGATCTGATTTGACTGGAGAGTTAACTTAAAAAAATTGACTAGTTTCTTAGTATTTCCTCTATTCACTCCACTTTGAAAATTGTTCTCATGGGTGGATAAAACGAGCAAGAAGAAAATAATATAGATTTACTTTCTTTTGTTGCTAAGTATAATAATATCTGAAGCAATGCTTCTGTCTTTCATTTCAGTACTTTGGGGTATTTTTACAAGTCTTGGGTCTTTTCAAACATCTTCATGTTTTAGGTGTCACTATATTGAATGTTTTCACAGATGTCTTTTTTTTCTAATTTAAACTTATTAGAAGTAACTTACTGTGTAGTCTTATTTACCTTTTTATCATAAAGATTACTCACGTGACTATATATGTTTTACTATATACGTATAGTATATAGACTTTTACATATGTCTATATGTATATAATATGTAGACTATATTACCTTTTCCCGTTCCAGTTTAGTATAAAGTTTTAGAATCAGATACAAATTTGAATTTCAGCTCTGCCTTACGGGATTATTGTTGGGACTTAGTAAAGTAGTAACCTGTAATACACTTAATCCAGTACCAAACATCCAATACGCTCTAATGTCTAATAACTGGTAGATACTATTGGAGTTTTCCCATCTCTAAGGATTTTGAAATTCTTAGATTTTCCTGAAGAGTAAGGCATTTGTCTAGCTAGCTATGGTCACTGTCCCCTACTTTGAATTATAGACTTCAAGATGATGTGTATTATTTCCCATGGTTCTTCCTATTTCTTTTTGCTGTTGTGGGAAATGTCAGGATTTTGTTCATTTTTTTGTGGCTGAATAGTATTCCTTTATGGATATATATCACACGTGTTGTTATTTTTTCTTTTTGTTGAAGTATAATTGACATAGTATTAGTTTCAGGTGTACAGCATTGATTTGACATACTCTTACTGTTTCTTACTTTCTGATTTAGGTTTAAAGAAGTGTTTTTTTTTAACACCTTTATTGCGATACAGTCTTGTGTATCCTTTACCCATTGAAAGTGTACGATTCAGGGGCGCCTGGGTGGCGCAGTCGGTTAAGCGTCCGACTTCAGCCAGGTCACGATCTCGCGGTCCGTGAGTTCGAGCCCCGCGTCAGGCTCTGGGCTGATGGCTCGGAGCCTGGAGCCTGTTTCCGATTCTGTGTCTCCCTCTGTCTCTGCCCCTCCCCCGTTCATGCTCTGTCTCTCTCTGTCCCAAAAATAAATAAAAAACGTTGGAAAAAAAAAAAAAAAGAAAGTGTACGATTCAGTGGTTTTTTAGGATGTTCACATAGTTGTGCACTTGTCACCACTGTCTTAATTCCAGAGCATTTTCGTCACCTCAGAAAGAAACCTTGTGTCCATTGGCAGTGACTCTACATTCCTCCCTTCTCCCTGGAGCTGGAAACTGCTAACCTACTTTCTCTGACCCTGAAATTGCCTGTTTGGGACTTTCCGTATAAATGGGATTCATGGCATTTAAATCTGTGGTTTCTTCACTTAGCATAATGTTCTCAAGGTTTATATATACTTGATAACTTTTTTTGTTTTAATGTTTATTTTAGAGACACACACAGAGTGCAAGTTGGGGAGGGAGAGAGAGAGGGAGGGGCACAGCATCGAAAGCAGGCTCCAGGCTCTAGGCTCTGAGCTGTCAGCACAGAGCACAATGCAGGGCTCAAACCCACGAACTGCAAGATCATGACTTGAGCTGAAGTCGGGACGCTCAACTGACTGAGCCACCCGGGCGCCCCATACTTGATAACTCTTTATAGCCAAGTATTCCATCCTGTGGCCCTAGCACGTTTTGTTTATCCATTCATCAGTTGATGGACATAGGGCTTGTTTCCACTTTGACGCTACGTGTTTCACTGCTGTGACTGTCTGTGTACAGGTTCTTGTCTGGACGCGTGTTTTCACTTCTCTTGCACATGTACCTGGCGGTGGAGTCGTTGGGTCAAGCGGTAATTCAGTGTTTAGCCTTCCAAGGAGCTGTGCTGTGGAGCGCGGCTGCCCTGTCGTGCAGTCGCTGGCAGCGTGAGCTGCTCTGCCTCCTTATCGCTATTTTGGCGCTGCTTTCTTGACTCGAGCCACTCTAACAGGTGTGCTCTGGGGTCTCGGGTTTTCATTTGCATTTCCCTAGTGGCTTGTAACATCGAGCATCTTTTTATGTGCTTACTTGCCATCTCTGTATTGTCTTTCCTGGCATTTAAATGTTTTCTTTTTTTTCAATTTGTTTTATTGAATTTTGAGACATCTTTGTGCAAAGAATATAAATTCTTTATCATATAGCTGTCTTACAAATATTTTTTCTCAGTCTGCCTTTTCTGTATTCTTAATATTAGCTTTTAGAGAGAAGTTTTAAATTTTGACGTCTCTTTTATCTTTCATCTTTTTTTTTCTTTCATGGATTGTGCTTGTGGTGGTGTGTGAGCCTCACTCAGGGTTACAAAGATTCTTTCCTGTGTTTTCTTCCATAAGTTTTATTTGTTTATTTATTATTTTTTAATATGAAATTTATTGTCATATTGGTTTCCATACAACACCCAGTGCTCATCGCAACAGGTGCTCTCCTCAACACCCATCGCCCACCCTCCCCTCCCTCCCACCCCCCATCAACCCTCAGTTCTCAGTTTTTAAGAGTCTCTTATGCTTTGGCTCCCTCCCTCTCTAACCTCTTCTTTTTTTTCTTCCCCTCCCCCATGGGTTTCTGTTAAGTTTCTCAGGATCCACATAAGAGTGAAAACATGGTATCTGTCTTTCCCTGTATGGCTTATTTCACTTAGCATAACACTCTCCAGTTCCATCCACGTTGCTACAAAGGGCCATACTTCATTCTTTCTCATTGCCACATAGTACTCCATTGTGTATATAAACCACAATTTCTTTATCCATTCATCAGTTGATGGACATTTAGGCTCTTTCCATAATTTGGCTATCGTGGAGAGTGCTGCTATAAACATTGGGGGTACAAGTGCCCCTGTACATCAGCACTCCTGTATCCCTTGGGTAAATTCCTAGCAGTGCTATTGCTGGGTCATAGGGTAGATCTATTTTTAATTTTGGGGGGAACCTCCACACTGTTTTCCAGAGCGGCTGCACCAGTTTGCATTCCCACCAACAGTGCAAGAGGGTTCCCGTTTCCACATCCTCTCCAGCATCTATAGTCTCCTGATTTGTTCATTTTAGCCACTCTGACTGGCGTGAGGTGATATCCGAGTGTGGTTTTGATTTGTATTTCCCTGATGAGGAGCGATGTTGAGCATCTTTTCATGTGCCTGTTGGCCATCTGGATGTCTTCTTTAGAGAAGTGTCTATTCATGTTTTCTGTCCATTTCTTCACTGGATTATTTGTTTTTTGGGTGTGGAGTTTGGTGAGCTCTTTACACATTTTGGATACTAGCCCTTTGTCCGATATGTCATTTGCAAATGTCTTTTCCCATTCCGTTAGTTGCCTTTTAGTTTTGTTGATTGTTTCCTTTGCTGTGCAGAAGCTTTTTATCTTGATGAGGTCCTAATAGTTCATTTTTGCTTTTAATTCCCTTGCCTTTGGAGATGTGTCAAGTAAGAAATTGCTGCGGCTGAGGTCAGAGAGGTCTTTTCCTGCTTTCTCCTCTAGGGTTTTGATGGTTTCCTGTCTCACATTCAGGTCCTTTATCCATTTTGAGTTTATTTTTGTGAATGGTGTGAGAAAGTGGTCTAGTTTCAACCTTCTGCATGTTGCTGTCCAGTTCTCCCAGCACCATTTGTTAAAGAGACTGTCTTTTTTCCATTGGATGTTCTTTCCTGCTTTGTCAAAGAGGAGTTGGCCATACGTTTGTGGGTCTAGTTCTGGGGTTTCTATTCTATTCCATTGGTCTATGTGTCTGTTTTTGTGCCAATACCATGCTGTCTTGATGATTACAGCTTTGTAGTAGAGGCTAAAGTCTGGGATTGTGATGCCTCCTGCTTTGGTCTTCTTCAAAATTACTTTGGCTATTCGGGGCCTTTTGTGGTTCCATATGAATTTTAGGATTGCTTGTTCTAGTTTTGAGAAGAATACTGGTGCAATTTTGATTGGGATTGCATTGAATGTGTAGATAGCTTTGGGTAGTACTGACATTTTGATAATATTTATTCTTCCAATCCATGAGCAGGGAATGTCTTTCCATTTCTTTATATCTTCTTCAATTACCTTCATAAGCTTTCTATAGTTTTCAGCATACAGATCTTTTACATCTTTGGTTAGATTTATTCCTAGGTATTTTATGCTTCTTGGTGCGATTGTGAATGGGATCAGTTTCTTTATTTGTCTTTCTGTTGCTTCATTATTAGTGTATAAGAATGCAACTGATTTCTGTACATTGATTTTGTATCCTGCAACTTTGCTGAATTCATGTATCAGTTCTAGCAGACTTTTGGTGGAGTCTGTCGGATTTTCCATGTATAATATCATGTCATCTGCAAAAAGCGAAAGCTTGACTTCATCTTTGCCAATTTGGATGCCTTTGATTTCCTTTTGTTGTCTGATTGCTGATGCTAGAACTTCCAGCACTATGTTAAACAACAGCGGTGAGAGTGGGCATCCCTGTTGTGTTCCTGATCTCAGGGAAAAAGCTCTCAGTTTTTCCCCGTTGAGGATGATGTTAGCTGTGGGCTTTTCATAAATGGCTTTTATGATATTTAAGTATGTTCCTTCTATCCCGGCTTTCTCGAGGGTTTTTATTAAGAAAGGATGCTGAATTTTGTCAAATGCTTTTTCTGCATCGGTTGACAGGATCATATGGTTCTTATCTTTTCTTTTATTAATGTGATGTATCACATTGATTGATTTGCGAATATTGAACCAGCCTGGCAGCCCAGGAATGAATCCCACTTGATCATGGTGAATAATTCTTTTTATATGCTGTTGAATTCGATTTGCTAGTATCTTGTTGAGAATTTTTGCATCCATATTCATCAGGGATATTGGCCTGTAGTTCTCTTTTTTTGCTGGGTCTCTGGTTTAGGAATCAAAGTAATGCTGGCTTCATAGAATGAGTCTGGAAGTTTTCCTTCCCTTTCAATTTTTTTGGAAAAGCTTGAGAAGGATGGGTATTATCTCTGCTTTAAATGTCTGATAGAACTCCCCAGGGAAGCCATCTGGTCCTGGACTCTTATTTGTTGGGAGATTTTTGATAACTGATTTCAATTTGTTTGCTGGTTATGGGTCTGTTCAAGCTTTCTGTTTCTTCCTGTTTGAGTTTTGGAAGTGTGTGGGTGCTTAGGAATTTGTCCATTTCTTCCAGGTTGTCCAGTTTGTTGGCATATAATTTTTCATAGTATTCCCTGATAATTGCTTGTATTTCTGAGGGATTGGTTGTAATAATTCCATTTTCATTCATGATTTTATCTATTTGGGTCATCTCCCTTTTCTTTTTGAGAAGCCTGGCTAGAGGTTTATCAATTTTGTTTAGTTTTTCAAGAAACCAACTCTTGGTTTCATTGATCTGCCCCACAGTTGTTTTAGAGTCTATATTGTTTATTTCTGCTCTGATCTTTATTATTTCTCTTCTTCTGCTGGGTTTGGAGTGTCTTTGCTGTTCTGCTTCTATTTCCTTTAGGTGTGCTGTTAGATTTTGTATTTGGGATTTTTCTTGTTTCTGGATTGCAATGTATTTTCCTCTCAGGACTGCCTTTGCTGCATCCCAAAGCGTTTGGATTGTTGTATTTTCATTTGTTTCCATATATTTTTAAATTTCTTCTCTAATTGCCTAGTTGAGCCATTCATGGGTTGACCCATGCTTTTGGAGGTTTTCCAGACTTTTTCCTGTGGTTGATTTCAAGTTTCATAGCATTGTGGTCTGAAAGTGTGCATGGTATGATTTTAGTTCTTTTATACTTATGAAGGGCTGTTTTGTGACCCAGTATGTGATCTATCTTGGAGAATGTTCCATGTGCACTCGAGAAGAAAGTATATTCTGTTGCTTTGGGATGCAGAATTCTACATATATCTGTCAAGTCCATCTGATCCAATGTATCGTTCAGGGCCCTTGTTTCTTTATTGATCCTGTGTCTAGATGATCTATCCATTGCTCTAAGTGGAGTGTTAAAGTCCCCTGCAGTTACCACAGTCTTATCAATAAGGTTGCTTATGTTTGTGATTAATCGTTTTATATATTTTGGGGCTCCCATACTCGGCACATAGGCATTTATAATTGTTAGCTCTTTCTGTTGGATAGACACTCTAATTATTATATAATGCCCTTCCTCATCTCTTGTTTCAGCCTTTAATTTAAAATCTAGTTTGATATAAGTATGGCTATTCCAGCTTTCTTTTGACTTCCAGTAGCATGATAGATAGTTCTCCATCCCCTCACTTTCAATCTGAAGGTGTCCTCAAGTCTAAAATGAGTCTTTTGTAGACAGCGAATAGATGTGTCTTGTTTTTTTATCCATTCTAATACCCTGTGTCTTTTGGTTAGAGCATTTAGTCCGTTTACATTCAGTGTTATTATTGAAAGATACGAGTTTAGAGTCATTGTGATGTCTGTAGGTTTCATGCTTGTAGTGATGTCTCTGGTACTTTGTGGTCCTTGCAACATTTTACTCACAGAATCCCCCTTAGGATTTTGTAGGGCTGGTTTAGTGGTGATGAATTCCTTCAGTTTTTGTTTGGGAATACCTTTATCTCTCCTTCTGTTCTGAATGACAGACTTGCTGGATAAAGGATTCTCGGCTGCCTATTTTTTTCTGTTCATCACATTGAAGATTTCCTGCCATTCCTTTCTGGCCTGCCAAGTTTCAGTAGATAGGTCTGCCACTAGTCTTATGGGTCTCCCTTTATAAGTTAGAGCCTGTTTATCCCTAGCTGCTTTCAGAATTTTCTCTTTATCCTTGTATTTTGTCAGTTTCACTATGATATGTCATGCAGAAGATTGATTCAAGTTATGTCTGAAGGGAGTTCTCTGTGCCTCTTGGATTTCAAAGCCTTTTTCCTTCCTTGGATCAGGGAAGTTCTTTGCTATGATTCGTTCACGTACACCTTCAACCCCTTTCTCTCTCTTTTCCTCTTCTGGAATTTCTATTATACGGATATTGTTTCGTTTGATGCATCACTTAGTTTTCTAATTCTCCCCTCATACTCCTGGATTTTTTTATCTTTTTCTCAGCTTCCTCTTTTTCCATAATTTTATTTTCTAATTCACCTGTTCTCTTCTCTGCCTCTTCAATCTATGCTGTGGTCACCTCCATTTTATTTTGCACCTCATTTATAGCATTTTTTTAGCTCCTCATGACAGTTTCTTAGTCCCCTGATCTCTGTAGCAATAGATTCTCTGCTGTCCTCTATGCTTTTTTCAAGCCCAGCGATTAGTTTTATGACTATTATTCTAAATTCTTGTTCCGTTATATTGCTTAAATCGTTTTTGATCAATTTGTTAGCTGTCGCAACTTCCTGGAGTTTCTTTTGAGGAGAGTTCTTCCGTTTCATCATTTTGGGTAGTCCCTAGGGTGGCTTCAAATTGCAGGGCACTTCCCCTGTGCTGTCTGGAGTAACTTGTGTTGGCGGGCGGGGCCGCAGTCAGACCCGATATCTGCCCCCAGCCCACCGCTGGGACCACAGTCAGACTGGTGTGTACCTTCTCTTCCCCTCTCCCAGGGGCAGGACTCACTGTGGAGTGGTGTGGCCCCTGTCTGGGCTACTTGCACACTGTCAGGCTTGTGGTGCTCCTTCAGTGGGATCCAGCATATTAGCCAGGGTGGATCCGCAAGGTGCACAGGGGTGGGAGGGGCAGGCTTAGCTCGCTTTGCTGTCGGTGGTCCCCTGTGGGAGGGGCCCTGCATTACCTGGAGGGAGGCAGACCCACTGGAGGGATGGATCCACAGAAGCACAGCGTTGGGTGTTTGTGAGGTGCAAGCAAGTTCGGTGATGGTGACTGGTTCCCTTTGGGATTTCAGGTGGGGGATGGGAGAGAGAGATGGCGCTTCCCAGCGCCTTTGTTCCCTGCTGAGCTGAGCTCTGCCTTCCAGGGCTCAACACCTCTCCCTCCCATTGTCCTCTCACCCTCCCGCTCTCCTCTCTCCAAGAGCAGAGCTGTTCACTTTTAACATTCCAGATGTTAAGTCCTGCTGGCTCTCAGAACTCACACGGTCCAGCCCCTCTGCTTTTGCAAGCCAGACTTCGGGGGCCCTGCCTTGCTGGGCGGGCTGCCCCTCCACTGCCCCGGCTCCCTCCCGCCAGTCCGCGTCACCTTTCCGCCCTTCCTAACAACCTTCCGTGGGCCTCTTGTCTACACTTGAGAGGTCTGGAGAGTCCATTTTGCTAGTCTTCTGGCGGTTTTCTGGGTTTTTTAGGCCGATGTGGGTGGAATATAAGCTATCAGCAGGAGGAGGTGAGCCCAGCGTCCTCCTATGCTGCCATCTTCCGTTTCAATCTTCCATAAGTTTTATAATCTTGGGCTTTACCTTAAGGTCCATGCTTCATTTTGGCTTAATTTTTGTATATGCTTGTGGTTGAATTTTTAGTGTTACTGTATTGGCTTTAGTTAACTCAGCTTTCCAAAAACTCCTGAAACTTTTAAAAATGAATGCATAAACCTAATTGAAAGGTAAAACCTCTTAATGGTGAATTTTAAATTACCAGGTAATTTTGATACAAATTCTTGCAGAGGATATGTTCATAGTTTTTCATATTTTATTTAATGTTGTAAAATTATATTCATCTTGCCTATTTCACAAATAGGTACTCAAAGTGATAATTGCTAAAATAAAACCAGCGTTCTGTTTAAATTATAATTTGAATTAAAAAGTAAACATGTCTCTATTGAGAAAATAAAATAGGAAACCAGTTTAATAGTTTACAAACATCGGTAATTAGTAGCAACAAGAGGCTTTTTCTTCTCCCTCAGGACCTCCTTTCCCACTTGTTCCCCTCCTTCTGGACCAACCAGTTCCGGTATAGCTCTTTCCCTCTCTTCTTCAAGTCTTTGTGCACACGTCACTCCCAGTGAAGCTTTCCCCAATGACCCCATGGTTTAAAATTGCAGGCTTACTCCTCCAGTAGTCCTGGTTTTGTTTCCTCATTTATTTCTCTCAGAGCACATTATTATCCTCTGAATTTTACTTCATATGCCTCCCCTACCAGAGTTTAAGATCCCTAGGGGCAACGTGTTGTTCGCTGATGTGTGCCTAGATTATAGTAGGTGCTCAATTACTGTTGAAGGAATGAATAGTATATGAAATATGTTTACCACAGGTTAATTTGAGGTTAATTTTAAACCTCAGAGCTTCTAATAGGAACGTATTAATAAAAGAAAATATCTGACAATAAGTTAAAATGCTTTGGTAAATATCTACTATAGAAACTTTAATTTTTTTTTTTTTATGACTTTTAAAAACTATTCTCTACAGGGTTCAGTTTGGCAAAGACTTGGTGCCGATGTGACTGCAGTTGAGTTTTTAGGTCATGTTGGTGGAATTGGAATTGATATGGAGATATCTAAAAACTTTCAACGCATCCTTCAAAAACAAGGATTTAAATTTAAATTGAATACAAAAGTTACTGGTGCTACCAAGAAGTCAGATGGAAAAATTGATGTTTCGTAAGTATGCTACATTTGGTTTTGATATGATATCCTTAAGAAAAACACTCCTTTTGCAGAATCAGATTTGGTTAGAACTTAGGGCCATCTTACTGCTTAGTATAACTCCATATTGCTTATTAAATCAGTCCATTGAAATTCATGGTTAAGTTGATGCTAGGAAAATTAACCCAGTGTTCTCACTGTAATGTGATTTTTCATAGTATACATTCAGAAGTATTTAAACTCTCAGTGTTCAGTGAAACTCAGTATTTTTAGATCTATGTGGAAATCCATAATATTAGATTGCTTACTATTGATAGACCTCCAGGGGATATGTACAGTTTTTCATTGCCTGACTCCTGTTAGAATTGTTGGCAACACTTGAGAAATGTCTGGTCTTAATTCTAAGTCTGTGAGTTTTTTATGTTGATGTGTGTTTAATAGTCATACACTGTTCATTGTCTAGTATTGAAGGCGCTTCTGGTGGTAAAGCTGAAGTCATCACGTGTGATGTGCTCTTGGTTTGCATTGGCCGACGACCCTTTACTCAGAATTTGGGACTAGAAGAGCTTGGAATTGAACTAGATCCTAGAGGTAGAATTCCAGTCAATACCAGATTCCAAACTAAAATTCCAAAGTAAGTTGGATAGTTAATTGCATTTTCAAAAATGTTTTAATTTATTTCAAACACTGTTGAAAATCTGACTTTTGCCATGCTTAAAACATGCCATTGGCTTTGGGGAAGAATGGTAAACTTCTATGTGAAAACAAAACTAACGGAAGTTTTTCATTACCCAAAGACTAGAACCTGAACTCACAGATCTATGAAGAGCTGTATTTTATATACTTATCGGTTATTTAATAACTAGAGACTTTTATTTTTATTACTACGGCATGACTGAAGATGAGTATCTGTGGTGGCCGAAGTTCACCATGTTTCTTTTCATCTGTGCGGTAGCATCTATGCTATTGGTGATGTGGTTGCTGGTCCGATGCTAGCTCACAAAGCGGAGGATGAAGGCATTATCTGTGTTGAAGGAATGGCTGGTGGCGCTGTGCACATTGACTACAACTGTGTCCCATCGGTGATTTACACGCACCCTGAAGTTGCTTGGGTTGGCAAATCAGAAGAACAGTTGAAGGAAGAGGTAATTATCTTTTTTTTTTTTAAGTTTGTTTATTCTGAGAGAGGTTGCAAAGCAAGTGGGAGAGGGGCAGAGAGAGGGGGTGAGAGAGAGAGAGAGAGAGAGAGAGAGAGAGAGAGAGAGAGAGAATCCCAAGCAGCCTCTGCACTATCAGCAAGAAGCCCGATGCGGGGCTTGAGCTCACACCATGAGATCATGACCTGAGCCAAAGTTGGACGCTTAACCAACTGAGCCATCTAGGAGCCCCAAAAGAAGAGGTTATTCTGAATGCGAGGGTAGTTGTACTGTATAGCGTATGAACTGTGTTAATGACCCTGGTGGCTGAGAATCATTTTATTATTGCATTAATGCATTTTGAAATTATGTAGAAGTTATAGCTTCTATACTTTTCCCTTTGTTAGTAGCATAGAGGAGATCATTCACTTGCCTGTATTCAAATAGTAATTCCAGAGCTTTTTAATTTCCCTTGAAATATCCCCAGGTAGACTGGCATTTGCATTTGCTTATGTTTGTACCCAAACTGTATCTCATTAGCAAGAGGCTTTGGTCTTGCCTTCAACACACTCTGAAGAATTGCCTTCTTGGGGCTTATTTTCTGAACAAATGACGGATGATTTCACCAATGGGAATGCGTTGTTTCAGAGTTGACATAGGTTTTCCTTTTCTGTCTCTCCCAGGGCATCGAGTACAAAGTTGGCAAGTTCCCCTTTGCTGCCAACAGCAGGGCGAAGACCAATGCTGACACAGATGGCCTGGTGAAGATTCTGGGACAGAAATCCACAGACAGGGTACTGGGAGCACATATTCTCGGGCCAGTGAGTATTCTAGACCCCACATCCCATCGTGATTTCTGGAAAGCGTTGCTGTGTAGATGAATTTAAAACCACCTGCTGTTTACATCCTGAGTTTTTTATTTACCGGCAAACATTTGTGTGTGGTTTCTGATAAGGCAGCACTCAGTCTTGGCTGTCACATCATCAGCTTTCCATACCGCAACTAAGGTTATCCTTTTAAAACCTACACCAGGCCCTGGGCCTAACACCCTCCAGTGGCCCTTTTCAGCTTTGGGCTGTTATATCCAAGGCCCCACTAAATCTGGTCCTGTCTGCCTTTGACCTCATGTCTTCTCACTGTTGCCTTTTGCTCATTGATTTCCTGTCTTGTGGGCCTTCTCTCAGGTTGTTAGCAGGCCAGTGTTGCCAGGTTAGAGCCCTTGGGCTTGGAGAACCTGTTGTCTGGAGAGCTGGGCCTCCCGGGCTTTGCATGAGTGGCTCCTACAAGGTCTCAGCTCACGTGGCGCCTCTAAGAGAAGCCTTTCCTACCACTGAATCTGAAGTATGGCCTCCCCCAAGGTATCCAATGTAATCACGATGATAGGCCCCTCGAGCACTTACTCTGGAATACGTTTTTCTGAATACATTTAGTAACTTTAGTTTTCCCAATTCTGGGAGGTAGGAGTCACTGTTCCCATTTCTGAAGTGAATAAATGGAATGAAGCAGACAGCATGAGCACTTAAGGTAGTAAGTGGTAGGATTTGAATCCAGGACAGCCGGCTCCAGAGCCTAGGCCCTTAACTTCTGTGCCACCTTTTCTGTGAAGCTTTTCCTGACTGAGGCTTTGGTTAACTGCTGTAACAGCAAATCTTGTTAGCTTGTAGTTTTTGCCTTGGGGCATAAATGACTTCTTGGTTTATTATTTTCAAGGGTGCTGGTGAGATGATAAATGAAGCTGCTCTTGCTTTGGAGTACGGAGCATCCTGTGAAGATATAGCTAGAGTCTGCCACGCGCACCCGGTAATTACCAACAGTGTACGGAATAATGCCTACCTAGATTTTCGTCTCACCTGCAAATAATTTGCTTTGTAATTTCAAATTTCTTCCTTTACAGACCTTATCAGAAGCATTTAGAGAAGCAAACCTGGCTGCATCATTTGGCAAATCAATCAACTTTTAAAATAGAAGATTCTATTTTTCTGAAATCTCCTGGGAGCTTTTGTAGAGGTCACATTTCTGAACAGGAAATGCTCACAGCTCCAAGAATTTCTAGGACTGAATTATGAAACTTTTGGAAGGTTTTAGTAAGTTTGGATGGAATGGAATAATCTCATCTATTTTAAATAAATTTAATATTTTGTTTCAGCACATTAATATTGGAGAAAGAAGCTACTTATAGTAGCTTCCTGGAACATTTTCTTCAACCCATATTTTCATGCTGTTTCTGAAAAATTCACCTTCACTAAATTTATGTTATGTAGCTTTTAATCTCTGCTATTGTAAAGTTGGATTTACTTACATGGATGGAGCTGGAGGTAGGGTATGTGAACCAGCTGTGTTTGATGCAAGGTGATCAAGTTATTTTAAACTTGGTTTTCATATTGGAAACAGAGTTAGTCATTAGAATAAGGTTAAAATATGTATAAACCAAACCAATGTAAATAAATGGTCTCTCACTTGTTTTATTTAATCCCCAAATTCTTACGGTTTAGAGGTAGAATGTTTAAATTTTTAAGGACCCATTGAGGTCTACAGTCTGTAGTTAGTTATCCAAATTAAGGAGATACATCTGTGAAATTCAAATATTAAATGAGGACTCATGTATTACAGCAGGGAATGAAAATCCAGAAATAAACAGTCTTAAATATACATTTACTGGTTGTTTTGAATGGATACCAAGATGGTCCTAGTTCTTCTCTGACTACTGCTAGTGTGTATTTTTATTTCTCTTTGTTGTTCCTTTTAGAGGCCCGGATGTATCTTTTTACCACACTGGGGGACAACTGTAAAGTCCTTACCTTTATGTCTGTGTTAGTGATTCCAGCTCTATGTGGAACATAGACTTTTGGAGACATAGCATATTTAGTCTGCTGTCTTCTATGGATTTCCAGTGTGTCCTTGGCTGGGTAAATGACTATTTCTTTGTATTTGTTGACTTAATGTTTAAAATGGCCATTGCTTGGGGCGCCTGGCTGGCTTAGTCTATAGAGCATGCGACTCTCGACCTCATGGTTGTGAATTCGAGCCCCACACACACTGGGTGTAGAGGTTACTTAAAATCTTTGAAGGAAAAAGTAAAATGGCCATTTCTCAAATAATTAAATGTTAAATGGGCTTTTGCATATTTTAGCTAAATTTAAGTATTCAGATTAAGTACTTCTTAAATTTAGGTAAGTGTATTCTGAAAAGGAAAAGAAACTATCTTGAAGTAGAAGAAATATGTAAACTAGATACTTGATTGCAATTTAAAGATCATAGTCTAAGGAAAATTTAGAATGTAATCTATCAGCAGAAAGCTGTGTGGAGTAAGATACCGTCAGTATCTTGTTACTGAAAACGCTCAGTAGTCTTCGGGTTTTAGTGGCATCACACACATAATGAGTCCCATCCCCCTTTTTCTTCCTACGTCCAGTAGTCGTAGATTGTGGTGTGGTCATTATGAATGTGACATTGTAAAGGCTCTGGGTTGTTACCTACCTCTGAAAACTAGGGAATTTTTCTTCAGTAGGCAGTTAACTTGGCTAAACTCCCGACTCCAAGTTTGTTGTCTTTGCTGGGGGCACAGGCCAACCAGAGGTCGGGCAGATTATATGTGCAGTTGGGTGGCCCTCCCCATCGTGCCGTGCTCTTCTGGGGTTCCTTCCTCCTATGTCAGTTCTCCTCATTGCCCTAAATTCAGTCCTTCCAATCCTGTAACCAGAAAAACTTGGCTTCTGCCCAAGTTGCCACTTCCTGGGACCTACCCTCAAGTGAAAAGCCGTTAAAAATGGGAATTACACCCAGTGCTGTTCTTGGTCACCTCCCTTGTACCTTCTGCCTGCTTCTGGTTGTTTTCCCGGACCTGTACTTTTTAAAAATATGTATATATTTTGTCCAGAGTTTGCATTTGATATTAGGAGGGTTGTCCTGATATGTGCTACTTTGCCATTATTGGAAATGACCTCTTGTGCTTTAAAATCTGAAATCCCAATCTTATGTGAAGTGCCAGCTTATTTAAACTTCAAAACCTGTCTCCTCCTCTAGGGAAAAAGTTTCTAATTAGGGAAGAGTGAAGTAGAATTTAATTTGAATTCCTAGCTGTAGAAACAAAATGGTTACATATATCAAGGTGGGAACAAAGTTGTGGGTGTAAAACGAATTTTAAATATTCACTTATTTATTAAGTTCTCAATATTTTCTTGGCTTGTGAAGGGTGTGACTCAGTTGTCCAAATCACTGAGCTGATTAAAATGAGTGATTTCAAAGTGAGTCTTTAAACTGAAAAGGAATGAATAGTAAACAAAGTACTTAAAATTAAGGAAAGAGAACAGTTGCTCTAGTAGATGATGAGGTGAAACTACTTTGCTAGGTATTGGGATCTCTACCTAAAGAAATTGGGATCTCTACCTAAAGAAAACTGACATCATTGCCTTGAGGGAGGAAGTTGCCTTATTGTTTGAATTAGGTCCGTTTAGCTTCTGTTCGGGCCTAGCTTCAAACGCAGCTGTGTTGTGTGTGGGGGTGGCTGGTAGTGGTACACGGCCATGGCCTTGCTGTAATGAGAATGTGTGAGAAAACCACTTGGGGCCTGTTGTTACCCAGCTAGCTCGGCTGTGAAGTTGACGCAGGTCTGGCGGTACTCCCGCTATTTTCTTTAGTGTGTGGAATGGTCATCCTGTGATTGTTTTGGCCTCACCTGCAGATTGCCGTGGAGAATCTTTAGTCTGTGAAATCTAATAAAGAATATAAAGGTGAGCAGTTCCAGCACCCCTTTGTACTGTGCCCTGCTCAGCTGGCAGGAACAATGTTTATATCTGGCTGCATACAGTTTAAACCCTCCCCTCACCATCTACAGTAGGGCCGGGATTGCTAACCCTTAAAAGCTACAATTTACCCTCCTCATTCTCTAAAAATTGCCTTCTGTTCTCTTTCCCAGACCGAGGAGTATTTAGAGGAGTTTCAGAGATTGGATTGCCTGAGCAGCCATTGAAATGGTGAAGGTGGTTCAGGCTGTAGCCTTTCTCCTCCCCTCCACTTGGGAGTCCCACAGGGAGGTGATTTCAGGGGCAGATTTGTGGAGGATATTGATGTAGCAGACAGATTACAGCCTGTTTACAGACAAAACAGAAATCGGGGTCCCAGAGGCAAGTGGCTTGTTTATAAATCCATCTGTACATTGCAAATGTTTTTGGTTAAAGGGATTCCTGAACACTAAATCAGTAAAACAATGTAAGAAGAATACTCAATATAGATTTATACAAAAGCACTGTACTTTATTTAACTCCATACAAAATGTGATTAAAAACATTAAATAGGTAATCAGTTTTAGTTTTGAAGATCATTGTCAGTTTTTAAAATGTAGCTGTTTTACTTTGGTCACCTCAGCCACCTTGCAGCCCTTTGTTACAAGCAGGTGCTGTAAACAGCAACTTTCTGGCTTATATCCTTGAGGAGCAAACGGACTTCTCCTTCCAGTCTTACTAATTCTTGAGCTTTATCTTCTAAATATTTTTGATTGTCCTCATATTTTCTTTCTAAATCTGTGGGAGAGAAAAAGAAAAAAGTCTGAGCAATTTATTCTCGGTTGACCTCAATCTAACAGTGGTCGTTTGATTTCCGCCTTTTAAATAGAAGAAACTTTATGGGTGTCCTTATTGTTAAATACGTCCCGAAAGCACGAGCCTAAGCCCTACCTTTCAGGAGCTGCAGCTTGCTGTTTGCTTGAGCCAAAAGTGTTTTTGCTTCATTTTGTAGCATTTCAGCTTTTCTTCTGGCATCAGCTGACTCTTCAGTTTTTTGGGCAATTAATTTTTCTACTTTCTTATACTTTTCATCAACTTCACCATCCAGAGCCTGTAGTTCCATAGAGACACAAAGTGGTGATAAATGTAATCTCGGACATTAAGAGCCTAGTGTAATTGGAGCAAGCTTGGAACCGTACTCGGGCGGGCGTTGAGCTATTCAGTGTAAATATGTTGAAAATATTGTGCAACAGTGAAATTAAATGTAACACCAACATGAGTTTTTAAACTCACGTTTGGAGTTGTAAGCAGGTCTCTAGGGCTAAGCCTTTAGGTTAGCACTTTTCTGGAGATGTTATAGGACAGTTATATGGAGGTAGAGAAGTATATTTTTCTCTAAAGTAGATTTGCTGAGATCCAATCATTTAGATCTCAGACAAGGGCCATCTGGATCTGGACCCGGGTGCGTAGAGAGTTAAGGAAGGAGAGGGGAGACTAGCATGCACACAGGGGTGGGCGAGGAGCTGTGAAACTGAAAAGGCACTGCAAGTGCTGCTTTTGGGGAACACGGTTCCAACAACAGCCATTTGATAGAGGGATTTCATTTCAGGGTTTTGTTCTTACTGTAATCAAGTGCTATATTTTTGCAAAAATGCTCTGTAAAGACTGCTTGAGAGATTTATGCTCTCAGAGCTGCAAGAAAGTACAAACCATGGCAGAACACTTTTCTCGCTGTTCGGTTCTCTTCCCTAACCAGATGTCAGGGGTTGAATGCTCCCCTCAGAAGTTTAAAAGGTTCCTTTGGAGAGAGACATTTGCCCACTAAACATGTTTCAGTGATAACTTGGCTTCTAATGACAAATGGGAATCCTAGGAGACCTTCTCTGCAAAATACAGCACCTTCCAGCGAGAAGAAGGGGTGAGGTTTAGTTCCCTGCCAGCTGTTCTGGTATGAACCCCTTAAGCTTTTTCTACCTTGCTTTTAAAGGCCAGGTAATTATGCCATAAAGTACAAGCTCAGTACGCCGGTTTTAAGACTTCTGCCCCTGGGGCGCCTGCATGGCTCAGTCGGTTGATTTCAGCTCAGGTCATGATCTCACAGTTTGTGATACTGAGCCCTGTGTCAGGCCCTGCACTGACGGTGTGGAGCTTGCTTGGGATTCTCTCTCTCTAAATCAAACAGTTAAATAAAAGACCCCCCTGCCCCCAAGTTACTTTCATTTTTCTGCACCCTTATCCAAGTTTGGATATGAGGGCTTAGGTGACACTTACTGGACACTTCCATATCCACTCCCACCCTTTCCATCTGTGTCTCTAAAGACCGTTGTTTCAAAACCGGTCACTTGGGATGTTTCTGATAAGTAACTCTTAGGTCCACATCCCTTACTAATCCCAGGGAAGGCGGTTGAGGAGGCTCATTGCTCCTTTACAAAACACAGCTGTGAAGTCACAAGGATTTACTTACCTTCTTGACATCATCCGCACTTTGTTTCATGGTGTATACTACTTTCTCAATATATTCTGCCTCCCCAGAGTTCTGGGCAGCCTTCCGTTTCAGTTCTTCCACATTCCTCTCAAGCTCGCTGATGCGCTGGGAGGCGTTGAGCAAGTTCTCCTCCGAAGCCGCTGTTTCCGACTCAATCTACAAGTACAATGTCAGTCACCCAGCAAGCCATCAGTAAGCGGTAGGACATGCTATGAATACGAGTTTACAGGAAGATTAAAAGGCCACTCTGCCGTTTCACTTTAGACCAAAAGGAAAATATAATTTCAGGAAAGCTTATATAAAGTGCCCATCTTTATTCTTAATTCTGATGATCTAGGCTGAAATGTAAAATTCTTCACTGAACCACCCCCAGACAGCTTGATGTGTTGAGAAAGCATTTTAAGGACACCTGCAAACTTTGGCCAAACAATGTTCACAAATAAGCAGATGTGAGGAAAAGGATTGCCACATAAATTTCCAAATTACTGTGGGTGGGAAAATGAGTACTCCCAAGTCACCTTTAGTTTTTCCTGTCAGCCCTAAATATTAAACTCCAAGGGGCACCCGGGTGGCTCAGTCAGTTAAGTGTCTGACTCTGCTTAGGTCATGATCTCACAGTTCATGAGTTTGACCCCCCCCCCCCCCCCCCCCCCCCCCCCGCCAACTCTCTGCTGTCAGTACAGAGCCTGCTTTGGATCCTCTGTCCCCCTCTTTCTGCCCCTCCCCTGCTCCCACGTGTGCTGTCACAAAATAAACATTAAAATATATTCAACTCTAGTGGAGGTCATGGGTCTTCAGCAACTACCTGGAAAGTTGAGTGTTTTCAGGTAAGGCAGGCCAGGAATGTTTCTGAAAACTGAAAAGTTACTATAGGACCGTGAGAGGTCACGTAGTCTGGGGAAGCAACAGCTGGAACCTATAAATACTCAAAGTCATTTAGGAAAATCTATTTGGGTAACTGGTGAGGGTCCACATGTGATCGCTTTTCAAAGAATAATCAATGAACATCAATTTTTAACAGCTAGCCCAAGTAAGTAGTCTGACCCATGACTGAAGAAACAATTTCACGGAGCACCTTAGAATTAGGTCTGAATAATAACAGTGTCATAACTAAACTAAGGAGTCACTGTGGATACATGGTAAAATTTGTAGGTATTTCATGCTAAATGATTCTTAACCTAAAAGCTCACCTATTAATTAACATAAAAGTATTCTTATCGTTCTTAGAGGATAAGCTCTATAGTTTTAAAGGCGTGAATAGTTTTTGACAACCTTTCATTAATAGCATAGTTTAGAGTTGCTTTTTCTTTCTTATTCTTAACCTAAAGTGCTTCCTGTCCCCCAGGGACCCCAGAAAAACAAAACCAGTTTTCACTTACATCATCAAGCCAAATATCCCACGTATGATTTGATTAAATCCTATATTTCCCATTTGGCTTTTCCAAACTTAGTAATTTTTTTTTTTTATCAAGTCACCTAAATTAAAGTTCATTAAAATGATAACAGCACAGTGAGAAATTTGAAAAACCCTAGAGATAGAAAAGTCAGAATAATCAAAGAGAACATAGTCTGGTGGGAAAGTGTCATATTTTTTTTCTACATTTGAACAAGTGGCCTGAAGAAAGGGCCTTTTGTTTACTCAAAATTAAGAAGGAAATGTGGCTGAAGGAACTGTCGAGTCTCAAGAACAATAGAGTAGGGGAAGACAGGTTTGTATCAACCAATGGTAAGAAAAGCAGGTTGAAAAACCACCTCCTAGATTTTAAACATTATGGGTTGTTGGCTTGAGAAGGGCTAATAGCATCTAATTTCAAAATATATTCTGAGAAGATGTGTAAGGATCACCTGAGTCCACTTTTTCCTCCATCCATTAAAAAAAAAATTTTTTTTAATGTTTATTTAGAGGGAGAGAGAGAGAAAGAGTGTGAGATAGGGAGAGACAAAATCTGAAGCAGGCTCCAGGCTCTGAGCTGTCAGCAGAGAGCTTGATGTGGGGCTCAAAGCCACGGATTGTGAGATCATGACCTGAGCTGATATCAGATGCTTAACTGACTAAGCCATTCAGATGCCCCCCACCTCATCAATTTTGAGATCCTGGTCTTAAGTATGTAGGTTACTTTTGGGCCGCTTTACAGCAGAATGAGTTTTCTAAAACTAAATTTGGAAATTAATAGTATCCTTCATACTACTAAATAGAGTCCTTGAAGCCTGTTTCGGATTCTGTGTCTCCCTCTCTCTCTCTGACCCTTCCCTGTTCATGCTGTGTCTCTCTCTGTCTCTCTCTGTCTCAAAAGTAAATAAACGTTTAAAAAAAAAAAAAATTTTAAATAGAGTCCTTGAACAGGAGACAAAAATATACACTATCTTCCTTAGGCTTTTTGTAGGGGTGAACGTAAAGGGGGCCCTCATGTTCCAGTGTCTTCAGGGTCTTTCCCCCCCCCGCCCAAAAAACACTTTTAGCATCTGTGCTGAGGGAGTAGTTCAGATTTATGTAAATTAGAGGAATCCTTTAGTGTTTAGTTGTAATGGTTTTCATGTAACTGTCAAATGCACCTTGATAGGGTTTATGTGCCTGTTTTCTCCCACGTACAGCAAGGATCTTACCGAAGTCAGCAGGTTCTGGGTTCCCTGGATGTCTTCATCTGCTTGTTTAATTGCTTTCTCTGCTGCAATCTGGGCCTTTTCTGCTTCCTCCAGAGCCTCCTTGACCATGTCTGCAGTGACTTTAACATCAGTTGCACTTTTGCTGAGGAAAAGAATGAGACAATCTATGTGAAAAAGTACTTCCTCTCGGGGCATTTAAAAATACCTTTCTTTCCAAGAACAGCCTTTTTGGAATCAATCAGAGGGACTCATACAGGTCACACTTAGAAATTTCACTGGTTGAAGAAATCCCTTTTACTCCCTGCTAGATACACAAAATAAACCCCCTAAATGCCACAACGTCTTCAGATACCTGGCTCTTTTAGCTTCTTCTAGCAACATCTCCGCTCTGGCAATGTCAGCAGCACTCTGCTGTAGAATAACCTCTACTTGAGAAAGGCTTTCAACTCGCTCCCGAATGTCTTCTGTCAAGTTCTGTAACTGCTCTGGGGTGCTGGGCATTTCCATTTTCAGCACTTCGTTAGCAACTGCTTCAATGCTGTCCAAATCAGCACTATCCTCTGTCAAAAGCAAAGATGTCCCCATAAAGAGGTGAAAGTCACAGATGGTTAACTCAGTCACTTCTGGTCACCCACCAGGTGAAGAGCATTCTGGGGCGACATCAAGGTATACACATAGTCTAAGAACTTATAGTCTCGTTGAGTAGTTACACATGGAACAGTTAACTACTAGAATTTGCCCATAGGCTGAGAAAGTCAGGACAGTCTTCGTGGAGGATGAGGAACTGATCAGGTTTTGAAGGATAATAGGATTTGGAAGGAGAGAGAGGGACATCTTTGGATGGAGAGACTGTATGGGCTGAGCATGTCATGTGGAAAGTCAAACAGAGTGAATGGTCCCGATTACAGAAAAGAGTGGACCCCAGGATGTACATCTGGGACTTGATTCTAAAAGGCAATGAAAACATTTATTAGGGGTTGGAAGAATAGCTAGGAGACTATTATAAATGCAGATGTAAGGAACCCATATTCCTTGTACAAATGATCTGGATTTTGGAAATTACCAAAAAGGGGAAAATCTGTGTATTATCAAAGAAGCCAAAGGATTTCAAATGTCAAATGTGAAAGGTGGTTGAAAAAATGCTCAAGAGGTTAAGCTTTAAATAGGTCACTGATTGAAGGTTTTTTGATTTTCTTTTTCACTGTTAATACAAAAATGGACCCCCTAAGGATTTGAGCACAGGAAAATATTTGATCAAGCGATGGCTTCCACAGGATGTTTCATAAGATACCCGTAGGATATCACTGGCTCCTTTCTTATTCCCCATTTTCCTGCTAACAGAATACTGATTTTGTTCAGGCACCTACCTCTAAGGTAAGGTAAACCTAGCAACTCAAGAGTTAAATGCAGATTGGCATGCCAATTAGGGTAATCCCATTCTGTTTGCCAGTGACATTTCTGCATCGTCATGGGATGCATTTCTGGCCAGTGAGATTATGGAGAGGACTGCTCACGGCTTCTGGGGAAGATTTCCTCCCTTTAAAAAAGGTACAATGGGAATAGGTGGGGTCTCCTTCCATTAGATATTATTGAGTATTTATGTGAAGTCTGAAATTTTGGCAGCCACCTTGTAACCAGGAGGAGCCGGCCTGACAGCAAGCCTGATATTCTTACTCCCTGGGTCCCAGAACCATGGAGCTATCCTACTACTGAACTTGTTATGTGATATAATATGCATCTCTATTAAGTCCATTTCACTTAAAAGTTTTGTGTAACTAGAAGCCAAAACCTTCCTTATTGGTAACACTTAGATGGTTGACCAGAAACATGCGCTGAACCACCAATTCTAGAGATTTTCTTCCTCTAGATACAACACTAAGGGATAGAGCTGACCATAAATACAAGATCCTGTAAATGACAGGATTACAACGCTTTGCCGGCAATGTCAAAATAAGCCACTATTCTAAGGATCTAGTGACATTCTATGTAATCTAGAACAGATTCCAAATTCAGTTCTCACACTATGGGTTTGACTTCCCGATTTCCTACTTGGGTTTCCCATCTGTGTCTGCACAACATCAGAGATTCTTACGTGCACATAAGCTTAAGAAATGCCAACATTTCTTAACATGAACTTTTTTTTGTTTTGGTTTGGGAAATGTTACTTTTTATTCCCAAGCAGAAATTGATTTTATCTAAAACGCAGACCTGAATTCTGGTCTCTCAAACACAGACTCTTAGAAAACAGTTTTTAGGGGTGCTGTGGCTCAGCCAGGTAGGTGTCCAACTTTAGCTCAGGTCACGGTCTCATGGTTTGGGTTGTGGGTTCCAGCCCTGCGCTGGGTTCTCAGCACAGAGCCTGCTTCAGATCCTCTGTCCCCACCTCTCTCTCTGCCCCTCCCCTGCTCGTGCACCCGTGCTCTTTCTCTCTCTCAAAAATAAACATTTTTTAAAAATGGCTTATAGAAGCCTGGCAAAAGTTAAAAGTAAATAAAACCAGTTTTTATATTCCAAGATAGGAAGAAATATCTAAAAGTAAAATGAAAATAACTCCTTACGGGTCAAAAAGTTCCGGATTTGCTTGATCAGATTTCTCAGGTCCTCATTGCTCTTGTCCACTTTTTCTTTAGTGGCATTGGTTTTCTGTAGAACATCCTGAGCATTTTGTTTTGCCTCGTCTGCCCTCAGTTTCGCTTCAGAGACCTAAATAGGAGGAATAAATTACCCAGGGAACAGCTTCACTCTTTCTAAAGCAGACCAGAATACTATAAATGGTCCAGAAAATGATGCTGAGAAACTATGCATTTGGAATCCGGGCTTTTAGAAACAAATGGCTTTTCATTCAACCGCAGTGTATCCCCATAGAGGCTGGAAGTACTCAGTATACAGATTGCTACATGATAGTCTTCTACAGACAGGGCTAGGGTATAAACATTTGTTCTAATGTGTTTAACTCCTCCAGAACATCTGGTGGCCTATAAAATATTTTTTGGGGGGTATCAATATAAATATTTCAGTTAACTCTGTCACTTTGGAAAAGTCAATGCTCAGTTCGTTGCTCAGGATGAGATTTTTACAGCACAGCTGAATGTATTCAGAAGCCTGGCCCCCTGGTCAGTAAATCTCAGATTACGGTGAGGAGGAGAAAGCACGTTCCTAAATCATCTCTGAACAAAACCGCCTCGTGTATTTCCCTGACCTCACAAAAACTTGAACTTTCCTATTTGATGGTGACACTCGCTTTTGATTTTACCATTTAGAACCGATTTCTCCCCTCCCGATCCTCCTCCAGTCGGTCACTGCGAGCAAACGCCAGGGCCGTCGGCCTAATTACCATCTTGGAGAGCTGCTCCACCTCGGCCAGGGCGCTCAGGACATCGCGGTCAAAGTCCATGGCTTTCTGCCAGGCACTGTGGGCGACCGTGACCAGGCCGCCGCAGCCGGGTCCCCCACACTTCTTCTCTCCTTCGTCAGTCCTGCAGTTCGGGCCGCCACACTCGGTCTCGGAACAAGAGGCCCCCGGAGGCGTCCCACAGGTCTGCAACGAGCCAAGAGGCAGGCACGGGCCTTCAGAGAGGGAGTCTGCAACAGCTGTGCAGGGCCTGGGTGGCCCAGGGGGCCCCAGAGAGCATGTAGGTGGTCCTCAGCAAGGGTGCTGGAGAACATAGTGTTCAGGATGGAGAGAGGAGCCGAGAGCTCAGGAATCATGGCCAGGGGAGCCATGAAAACTTAGGATGCTTCATCAATACCTCCTGCCCTGATGAACTGGAATAGCATATGGGCGCTATGTGGTGTGCAAATGTTATCTGCTGGGTCAAGTTGAAATCTGCCCAACATGGGAACCAAAGAATGCTTCCCCTTGATCCTAGACCATTGGATTGACACAAACAAGAGGTATTGACAAACTTCTTTAGACCTGGCATCTGGTCTGTTTTGGTCAATAGGGTGACATAAAAGGCCCATTATCTGGCCTTTTAGTACCTTCAAATCTTGGGAAGACAGGCTCACTGTGCATAAAACAGCCAAGAATAGGTCAGGTACTGTCAGGAAGGAGGAAAGCAGACAGAGGAGAGACTACTGACGGCTGCAGCTGTAGTTGGGGAAGGATGTCCTTGTTGTCTGGTGGGGTTTGAGCAGGGCAAGTGGGAGAACATTCCAGACGTGAGAGGAAAACAGAAAATAGTAGTGGCAAAGGTGGATTTCACTTTTACAAAAAGCAACGCCCCATAATCCTCTGGCCACTGCATGCACATGCACACTGATAAATTACAAGTCTGGTGTGTGATGGGAAAGGCTGAGCAGGGAGCAAACTGCAGAACCGTCCTCTCATATTGAGAAGAGGCAGTGAGAAGCAGGTAATAATCCCAAACAAGGAAGGTATTCTTTTTAAGAAATAAGGTAGGTTTTGAATAAATAGTCAACTCCTTAGACTAATAATTTTCTGGTACTTACAATCCCATTAGATCTCAAATTAACAAATAGTTTTGGGGCACCTGGCTGGTTCCGTCAGTTAAGCGTCCTACCTACTTCAGCTCAGGTCATGATCTCACGGTCTGTGGGTTCGAGCCCCGCATCGGGAGCCTGCTTCAGATTCTGTATTTCTCTCTCTCTCTGCACCTCCCCCCCCGCTTGTGCTCTCTCTCTCTCAAAAATAAATACTTAAAAAAAATAGTCTTTCATGTAGCTGGCTTACAGAACATTAAAAGCTTCAGAAAACAGTTTATTCTGCATTGCCGTAGGAGAACATGAGCCGTAATCAAGAAGAGAAGCAGAAGGCCTCAGGGAGGCCTTCTAAAAACAACCTGACGACACCCTAGGAGATCTGTTCTATTTCAACCCTGCAAGCAGGAAAAAAACCAGATGCAAAAACAACTGAAGGTACTCAAAAAACACAAAGGGACAAAAACCTCTCTACCCAAGAAATACCAGTATGGAACCTGTAAAGGGAGATCTCATAGGAGAATTAAATACCTGCAGTGAGCGAACAGAAGCCAGCTCATCCCTGGGCAGTTCACCCAATGGAAAAGCAGGTACCAGGAAGGGCCCCCAATCGTATGGCCTGATCAGGCAAGGGACCCTTCATGTCCTCCCTTCCTAGACACCTGTTGCAACAAGCAAACCTCCTTTAGCATGATAGCTGCTTTCATTTTAGTTTGCAGAGATTTTATCTGTGATTACTGGTTTTCACTAGAATTTGTAATGTAGCACTCAATCCTGGAAGGAAAGAGAGAATTGGCATTTCACGCCTATATGTACTTTGTCCCCTGTGAAGTCTACACGTTGCTCTGGGCCTCGATTTTTCTAATAAGCCACGACAGGAGTGATCCGCCTTACTCCCTCTTTCCACTAAATGCTATGATGCTTAATAATCTATCACCTTGTAGGCATCAATTACGTTGGGCACAATACAGTCATGACAGTGTGTTTTTGCCAATTTCAGAGACAGCGAGATGGGGGGAAGGTGAGGAGGCCAGGAGGGAGGGGACTTGCACTAAAACCAAATCGTAAGGAAGCCTGAACGGTTCATGGTCTTCTGTGCACCACCTGCCTCCTGCTTTCTACTGTTCCTAAGCTAAGAGAGCACAAGCCTGAGTCTATAAACAATACGCTCCAAATTCTCCCAATAGGTATCCTTCCATAAAAAACGGTAAGGAAGCAAGAGGAAGAAAACAGGCAGAGTTTGGCTTTTTTTGGCCCTCTGCCAGATTTTCATTAAACTCACTCCTCAATTTCATTTGGCTCCAGAGTTACTTTTTAAAAGCTTCTGGGAAATGAATCTACTTTCGAGGTTGGTCTCAAGGTTAATCTTCACCAGGTAAAGTTACTGGAACAAAGGAACATTTTTAATTTACACCCAGGGAAAACATTCTTTTGCTCCTTTAATTTTTTTGAAGAAGCCCCCCCCCCCCCCCCCCGCCCCCAAATATTCTTGAATGGCTCCACTGTGAAGGAGTTTGCATTTGGAATCAGAACTACGTGAAAAAGGGAGCACCTGGGTGGCTCAGTTGGTTAAGTGTCCGACCTCGGCTCAGGTCATGATCTCGCAGCTTGTGAGTTCAAGCCCCATGTCGGGTTCTGTGCTGACAGCTCAGAGCCTGGAGCCTGCTTCGGATTCTGTGTCTCCCTCCCTCTCTGCCCCTCCCCTGCTGTCTCTTGAAAATGAATAAACCTTAAAAAAAATAATAAAGAACTATGTGGAAAAAAAAATGTCTACAGTTTAAAAAAGGTTAAAATCTGAATAAGAAGTCACCGATTCAATTTAACAGTCTGGTCTCCCATCCAAGTACTAACCGGGCCCGACCCTGCTTAGCCTCGGAGATCAGACGAGATCAGGCGGGTTCAGGGTGGTATGGCCGTAGATTCAATTTAACAGTCTGGGAAAGGAGTCTTGATTCTTTGTATCACAGTGGAACCAGCTAGCTGGACGTGGGGGAAGGTTGGAAAGGCACCCGCACCCACTCTTGTTTTTATCTGGCTTGAAGGTGGATACCCATAGGGGGTCCAGAGACCTGAGGCCAGGTTCACTCCTGCTGGTTCATTTGCAAAACGAACAGTACGACTGACAACACAGGGTGGGTTTCCTTCCTAATTTGCATCAGAGCCTGGAGACCAGACCCTCAAAACCTTACCATCTCGGCAACGGCTGAAAGGTCTAGACTCTGTAGTTTGCCTGCCAGTTCATCCAGAAGGCGGGCCTGTTCCTCTTGTTTTTCCCTGAACTGGGATTCTCGTTCCAACAACAACTCTTCTACTCTGTCCCGAGTGAGAGTCGACTGGTCCACAGTGCTGTTGGAATCTGTGGTGGAGGCGTTCACCCTCTCCTCTGCCTCTAGAGACATCTGGAAATACTTGGTGATGCTATCCAAGGCGCCTAGGGCATCAAATGAAATGGCCTGCGGTTAAACCTCTCGTCCTCGTGCCCGTAAGGGATGCCCGTATCTGGTGTCTTCCAGCCCTCAGTTTACTGTGTGGTTTTGTTTTAAAACTCAAGGACCAAAATCTTTACGAAGACCTGGAACTTTCCTCTCCTGAGCAATGGCTACACTTTGTCCTATTAACAGCTATTTCTGGCCAAACATCTGGATGACAAATCAAGTCAATCATGCACATGTCTGCATACAGGCAACTTTCCAGTTCTTTCTCAATAGCTAGTGGTGTCAGGCAGCCTGCAGATCACACGTCCAGATGTATTTTAATCTTTTCTTGGTCATTTGACTATTTCGATCCACTCAAATGACTAGTATTACATATGTAAAACAGCATGGCATGTTTTGGCTTTAAGGACCTAGCCAGAAAAATAAATGATCGTGCGTACAATAGGATGGTCAGTGCTATCTAACACTGCAGAAACTGTTCCCTGAACAGGCAACATTCTTGAATATAAAAGAATTTGCTAAAGTACCAATTTAATTTCCTAACTGTTCAGGAGAGCCCATTTTCAAGAAAAGACAAGGAGGTTAAACCATTCACTGAAAAAAGCCTGGAAAGGGATGCCATTCTCACACACGATGACTGCTGTTCACTCCATGGCGTCTCCCTTTGTCTCTCCGTGCCCCGGCTCCCACATTTGTAAATGGGGACTGTAATCCTTACTTGTGCCAGAGACTCAATGAGAAAAAGCCTTAAAATTACTAGAAAGCGGGGCACCTGGGTGGCTCAGTCGGTTGAGCGGCCGACTTCGGCTGAGGTCATGATCTCACGGTCCGTGAGTTCGAGCCCCACGTCGGGCTCTGTGCTGACCGCTCAGAGCCTGGAGCCTGTTTCGGATTCTGTGTCTCCCTGTCTCTCTGCCCCTCCCCTGTTCATGCTCTGTCTCTGTCTCAAAAATAAATAAATGCTAAAAAAAAATAATAATAATAATTAAAATAAAATAAAATTACTAGAAAGTATTAACTTTTACTCTCAAAGTGCTGTAGTAAAAGTTTAGACAGAGGGGGTTAAATCCTGTTGTCCAGGATTGCACATTGGCACAAAAAATGCTCACCCCGAATATCTGAGTTTTTGATAAATTCCAACTGCTCAGCAAGCTCTTTCACTGTGTTGTCTAGGCTTTCTGCTTCTGTCTGTAGAGAATCTAGTTCTCTGGCCGTGCTGTTGCTTTGGGAAGCCGTGTCAGACAATTTCACTTCTACTTGAGCCATCTTGTCTGTAACATCTTTGGTTAATTTCCTGTAAAGAGAAGGGTAAGTTTCCAGAAGTAAAAGCAACCAAAGGGAATTCTGAAGTCTCATTTTTTTTTTAACATTTTCTACAAATACTGTCCCCATTACTCTGTAACTTCAAACCAACTCAGTACTTTGTTAACTATTTGCTTCCAAATACTAGTTTTTATTCTCTTCAACATTAGGAAGCTGTATCAAATCCACCAATTTTCCTTTCTTCGAAGACCTGGAAGAAAAGCCTAGAAGCGCCAATCAGCGGTGTTGTGGTGGATGCGTCGGAAGAGGGATTCCGAACACCTGCTGTCTTCTGAGCAAAGGTCCAGAGCATGGAGTTCCTGCCCCCTATGTGGGCAGGCTCCAAGCCCACACAACCCCACAGCTCAAAAAGACCTAACTGACGCCAGTGTAGAATTGTGCCTCCCAGCCACCTGCCAAAAAGGCTCTTCTCCAAACCTCAGGGATCCCCTTCAAGATGAGACATGCAGAGAGGAAGCCCCACAGCCACCAGGAAGACAAAGAGCCACCCACATGAGCTCTCCGTACATTCCGCCTTAGCAAGGTCCCATCAAAGGAGGCTCCTCGTCCACCGACAAGCAACCCTTTTATCTTCCGTAAGAAAGAAAGTAGTTATCTCCCAGAATGGACTTGGAAACACATTTAGCTTTCACAACATTTCATGTGGAATCTAAACCCAACTGCATTCTCTTCCGTTTGTCACATCTCCAAAGCTGTATCTGAGGCATCTATTTGGATATTACTTATATATACTGTGTGTGTGTGTGTGTGTACATAGATAATCACAAAGAACGTAATGTTTGAGAAGACCTTAGCTCTGGGCTTTACTGGGTCACCTAATTGAATATAACTGTCTCCTCAGGGAGGTAAGAGTCAGTATAAAACATGGGGAAGATGTACAAAGGCCAAAAGGCTGGGGGCTGTTAGAAAAATGCTATTTAAAGCGGAGATAAAAATCATGACCCGACTCAAAGGAAAAGTGCTTAAAAGGATTTGTAGGCTAAATTGCATTTTATAAACTCAACCTTCTTTTCCTGAAGCAATTATAATATAGTTTCTTTTCTCAGTGCTCTTTTATTCATGTGTTGGTTCTCAGCAGGCTTTCATTTCTTCCCAGGTCTCCTACAATGTTACAATTTTTAAAGGAATCAAATCTAACATTGTATATTTTTTAATAACAGCCACTTTGGATCCTAAGACCTGTGTCCTTGGATGTTGTGTTGACACAAGATTAATCAAACCAGTTTCTCCGAGCGATTACAATCTACCCGATTAGATGAATAGTGAGGGTAGAAACAGAGCCATTTCAGGAATGTAACCTCTCTTCTGGCAGGCTCTCAAAGGACACCCAGATTGTTTTGTTCTCCCTTAGGTGCAGGAGACCGAGGCCAAGAATCAGGTCCTAAGTGGCCTGCACTCGGCCGACAGCCTTCTCAAGCTTGTTGCTACGTGTTAGGAGGCTGAGGGCATCACCGTCTCTTTCATGAGGTAAAATCCCTCACTGAATGCATTATCGCCCTGCAGCAGACATTTCCGAACGTTCTGTGTCCCGGACACAAGACCTCCAGCCTGGAATCAAGGACCCGTTACTTGAAACCTAGGAGGTCTAGGAAGGACCCCCCACAAGGTGCCTAAGCGCATGTCTGCTGTTCCCTTGCTGCTGTTTACAGCGCAGAGGTGAAAAGTCCATCTGTCTTCTCAGGCTGATTCAAGTCCCATGAAACAGAAAATCTTACTATGGTTCTGTCATAACTTAGAGTCACCTCAGTGTACAAGGATTTAGCTACGAAAGAGTTCCCCTTGGGGCGCCTGGGGGGCTCAGCTGGTTGAGTGTCCAGCCAGCTCAGGTCATGATCTCACAGTTCGTGGATTTGAGCCCCGCATCGGGCTCTGTGACAGATCAGAGCCTGGAGCCTGGTTCAGATTCTGTGTCTCCCTCTCTCTCTGCCCCTCCCCCGCTGGTGTGCTGTCTCTTGCTCTCTCAAAAATAAACGTTAAAAAAGAAAGAAAGAAAGAAAGAAAGAAAGAAAAGAAAAGAAAAGAAAAGAAAAGAAAAGAAAAGAAAAGAAAAGAAAAGAAAAGAAAAGAAAAGAGTTCCCCCGTTTGGTGGGCCCGTTGTGGAAAAGCAGTTGCAATGTCTGGAAGCAGGAAACATGCAGAAAAATGATCCCCCAGAAGTTCAGCACGACTCAGTTCTCTCTGCTCTCACTGGCAAAATCAACACTATGCAGAGACAGCGTTACCCAGAGACGGGCTAAGAAGAGAATTTTTCACTGTAGAGAATTTGTTACAATTAAATGAAGGAAGCACTGCCCTAGTGAAGCTGCGGAGATCGCTTGGAAATCGGGGGTAACCCATCTCCTCGGGAGGAGAAAACCTCCCCTTGTATGCATCGTGCGTTCGGCAATGACACGGTCACTTCACAGATCAGTCTTCTGCTGCAAGGTACAGACAATGTACTGTCCTTCCCTGGTCCACAGGAGAGGAGACAGACGCGGGCGTAAGTGAGTCATGCAAGTTCTCAAGCCAGCAAGTAACCAAACTACGGCTCCGTTACGGATCCTTGGTCTCCGAACTCAAAGCTCCTGCCGTTCTACTCCCTTGGAGCGTTGGCTACAAAGGGGGGCAGTGGCTCTAACATGCTTTCTCAATGTTCACTCGCCCCATGCCCGGAGTAAAGGCTGCCGGGAAGCCAGTGCCCAGCATCTGTTTTCACTCATGGGACTAACCACACCTTCCAATGGAGGCACCCAACGGGCATGTCTGCCCTTTATTCCCCAAGTGGAAACACTACCGTGGGCGCCTTCTCTGGCTCAGGAACTACTTACTCTGCTTCCTCAAAGAGATCCCCGATGTTCTTCAGCGGCTCCGTGGCTGGGCTCTGGGCCAGGATGTCTCTGATCTCATTGACTTTCTTCTCCACCGAGTCCACAGTCTCCCGGTAAGGCCCAATCACGCCGCTGATCTTCAGGGCCTTGGCTTTCTCCAGGAACTTCTGGGTCCGATTGGTCAACTCGGCGACGATCACATCCCACACGGCAAAGCACTGGTGGCAGGGAGTGCAGTCGGGGAAGACCCCCGAGTACCCGCGTGTGCATTTGTCACAGCGCGGGCCCTCGACACCCTCCACGCAGACGCACCGGCCGGTGGACTGGTCACACTGTGGTGTCTCGATGCCCCTGGGGTCACAGTCACAGGCTGGGAGGGAAAGAGCAGTGCTGTATGATCCCCTAGATCACGAACCTCAGCGACAAGACCTGGCATTCAGAATCCTCAGTCATGTTACAATGGGAAGGCGTCAACCGGGCAGTTTACCAACGGCTCTGGTGGAGACTAGACCAGCCTCCTGGAGCACGTGTTACCCTGACACCCGCTAACCCCTTTACAGCGACAGTATTGATTTTTCTCCAGTCGACACTCATGGTACCCAGCAGCGCAGAAATGGTTTACGTGCCTGTCACCGAACTCTCACGATAACCCGACGGGACGGGGGACCTGCCCCAAGTCTCACACCAAGGAAATGGCTGGGCCCGGATTCCAGTTGAGCACATTACAACTCCCGTCCGCTCTTAACCTCTGGCCTGCCTCTGTCTCCCTCTTACTCTGACTCCCCCCCACCCCCCCAGATGCCAGCAGCACAGGCAATTCCGGTGGCATCCTGACGACATGAACACCTGCTAACACACCTTGCCCTACCTGGTCACAGAACTGGTGACTACGCGATGAAATGCAATGAACCTGATAACGAGAAAACTCAATTGAGAAAAAAGTCCTAGGAATCCTAAGTATCTAGTTTAAAGGCTTTCCACTAAGTGTAACGTGTGGACATCTGCCGTTGTGATGACCAGCCCGCCCCAGCACTGAGACCGCAGGCTCGTGAAATGTCAGAAGTCAGAGAAGGGACCTGGGAGCCAGTCAGCCCCAACTGCTCACTGGCCCAGTAGGGCTGGCATCTCAGCCAGAACCAAATGGGAAAGGGTAACTAACGTTGGTGATCTTGGCTAGTGGAGCTTGGCTGACATTACTTATCACGGTGCATGTGCTACTGACCCCTGGCTTAGAGCCCCAAATCTCAGGGGGCCAACTTATTTCTGTATCAACACCTGATGCTTGCAGTATTTGTATACTATCTAAAAAAACACAAGGCCTGTACAAACATCTCTGGCCTTAAATCCTCTCTGGGAAAAGGTAAGGGATTAAGAAAAAAAGAAAAAAAAAACACCCCCCAAAAGTCCCCCAAAACAAATATATTATTTCCCTAAATAGACCGAAGACTCCAAGAGCAGGAGTACATCTTAAATTTTATTTTCTTTTAACAATTTTTTTAATGTTTATTTCTTTTTTGAGAGAGAGTGAGTGGGGAAGGGGCAGAGAGAGAGAGGGAGACACAGAATCCAAAGCAGGCTCCAGGCTCTGAGCCGTCAGCACAGAGCCTGATGCGGGACTTGAACCCACAAACCATGAGATCATGACCTGAGCCAAAGTCAGATGCTTAACCCACTGAGCCACCCAGGTGCCCCCAATTTTTTTCATGTTTATTTTTGAGAGAGACCAAGCACGAGTGGGGGAGGAGCAGAGAGAAAGGGAGACACAGAATCCGAAGCGGGCTCCAGGCTCTGAGCTGTCAGCACTGAGCCCGATGTGGGGCTCAAACTCACGGACCACGAGATCATGACCTGAACCAAAGTTGGACGCTTAACCCACTGAGCCACCCCAGCGCCCAAGGCAGGAGTACATCTTAGACCATTTTTTCCATCCTCCGCACCAAGCCCAGGATTAACCTGCAACTGGAGTTCAACAGTCTCTGCCAACCGAGGCTCTAACCTCATTTTCCGTACAGGCACGCAAGGGACATTTACACCCCCACCCCCATGAAAACAAAATCATCCTACTAAAAATGCGATGTCAACTGTGGCAAAACACAACACATTCATACTCTCAGATACTGTGATCTATTTGGGTCCCTAGCTGCAATTGGTCCCTGCAAGACTTTCTCATCAAACATCGTCCACAACCAGTTTCACGGATGGTCCTGAGATTTGCTCGCTGACCTCCATGCTCTAAACCCAGAGAGATGCGTTTGTGGCCCATTTTTCTGATCCCCACCCCCCCGCCCCGCCTTCTGCCTTTTATCATCATTTATCTTTCACGGCCTTTGTTGGCCAACACCACTCCACGTCCTTGAGCGGCAAGCCTGAGCAGTGCAGCGGTCAGCGTGCCTGGCTGCGAGTCCTGCCTTCTCCACACCACAGCTATGCAACTCCGGGTGCTGAGGAAACGGGAGTCACGGCCTCCACATGGGTACGATGGATCCCACCTACCACACAGGATCGCTTTCAGGATTTCATTAACAGCTTAATTCCAAAGCGCTTAGAGGAATATCTAGCTCATTGCAAGCACTCAAACATTTTTATCATCATCACTTTCTGTGTTCCGTGCAAGTGTCTGGGCGTTTCCTGCCCAGAGTGTTGCCTGACCGCATTTCCACTGTGGGCAGGGGAGGAAAAGAAAACCTGTCACGGCCTTGTGTTTATCTTTGTATATTTGCCAATAACATGAGTTTTTCAAAGATTTAAACTATGGAATATTCTAGTCCTCAACCTTTGGGATTTAAAACATAGCATTCCATTAGTGCCTTGGGTTCTCAAAACTAAACTTTTTTTTTTCCCATTAAGTATATTGTTTCTTTCCAGGCATTTCAGGCATGTTTCATTTTTCCTGTTTTTTGGGGGGAACATGCCCATGAGTCAGGGAGCAGCCTGAATGAGCTATGAATAACTTTACATGTGTTCCCTACACCATTATTTCCAGGAGATGTTCCCGGAGAGAAGGGTTCCATGATCAGTAAATTCAGGAAAAATCATCCTGTTGAAGATTCCAAACAAACAGCAGCGTATTGAAGATTCAGAGTAATTCTACAGGAGAAGCCTTGTTTCATGTTTTTACCCAGTTGTATCCCAAACACATTTGACCATCGAATCTTCTAGTGGAATACCAGGTGACACCCCAGAGAAACAACGGGGAAGGTGTGGGAAACCACAGCCTTCACCAGTTTTGGAGATCAGAAGAATGGAAAGAAATTGAATAATGAAGAGTTTACATTCTTTAAGTTTTAGGAATGGATTTCCATGTCATTTTGGTAAAATTCAGCCATCTTTCAGAAAGCTGAAAGTTACATGGGTCATCTAAGTCCTAGCCTGTCAAACTTGGCTGTACATCAGAATCACCTGGAGGTTCACAAAAACGCAGACTGCTCCCCCAACTCCCCAGACCCAGATTCAGAATCAGTGGGTCTGGGATGGGACCTGAGAATTTGTGTTTCTAATGGATGTCAGGTGCTGCTGACACTGAGGGTCACTGGATCCCATTTTGAGGAGGACGGATGGTGTTACTTTGCTACCTGTTCTAGCTTTCTTTTTGTATGTGAATGTGTGCTTGTAGGGGTGAGAGGAAGACAGAGGGAGGGAGGGAGAAGAAAGAGAGAGAGAGGGGGGGTGGGGGGTGACAAAGGGGGAGAGAATGGGGCAGGGAGGGGCAGGGAGGAAGGAGACGGGAGAGAGCAAGAGCGTGTGTGTGTGTGTGAGAGAGAGAGAGAGAGAGAGAGAGAGAGAGAGAGAGAGAGAGAGAGAGAGAGATGTGTTCATCCTTCAAAGGGTGGAGCCGGGGCAGAGTCATGACCTTGGAAGCTGACCGATGTAGGCTGACGCACAAACCTAGCGACCTGGGTAAGAAGAGGAATACATGACACCATCTGTAAAAATGGGATTGCTCCTGCCCCGCTCATCCCAATGGGTAGACCCATGGGGGCCCTAGGTGGCCCAGTAGACCTGTGCCTGATTGGTCATCTCTCCCAGGCGTGGGACACCTGAGGCAGATGGCGCTTACGCTTTCACTTTGCTTCGAAAATTCCTTCTTTCCCATAGATAGTGCAAAGGCACACATTCATTCAGTCCTAAAGAGGTTTTTACTGGTTTCATGCTTGGGGCAAGGGATGGGTGCACATGTTGCATTTAGTTTTTAATTTCTCTAATAATTTTTTATTTACTTCAGTGATAAAGGCACTTCTTGCTCTCATTCTGTCGTGGGCATCTTTGAGGGACAGACCCTGGCCCCAAACTGTAGGACTTAAAATGCAAGTGCAGGGGTGCTTGGGTGGCTCAGCTGGTGAAGCATCAGACTTAGGCTCAGGCCACGATCACACGGCTCATGAGCTAGAGCCCTGTGTCGGGCTCTGTGCTGACACCTCGGAGCCTGGAGCCTGCTTCTGATGCTGTGTCTCCCTCTCTCTCTGCCCCTCCCCCTCTCGCGCTTTGTCTCCCTCTCAAAAATAAACAAACGTTAAAAAAAAAATTAAATAAAAATAAATAAATAAAAGGCAAGTGCAGGGGTGCCTGGGTGGCTCAGTCAGTTACGCATCTGACTCTTGATCTTAGCTTGGGTCTTGATCTCAGGGTTGTGGGTTCAAGCCCCCTAGCAATGAGGGCACCATGCCCAGCGTGCAGCCTACTTAAAAAAAAAAAATAAAGTCAAATAAAATAAAAATAAAAGGCACTCCCCTGAGGGCTTTCCTCTTTCTCTGGGGATAGGGCCATAGTCCAGGCCAGCCCTCTAAGGAGTGGAGTGACAGGACAAGTTTAGCTGAACTGACCAATATTCCTTTCCTCTGATTGGAAAGAGTCAAATTTCACAGATGGAGTTCACAGACTGCAGTTTCATTACTGAGAACTTCAACCCCGGAAAGGCACCCGAAGACTACATGCATCAGGTTTTCATTTCAAACCGAAGCAGGGAAACCACTAAGCTCCTGTGGACGCGTGCTTCCCTCCCTGACTCCTGGGGACGCATGCGAGGCAAGCACTACAAAGCCCACATTTACAACCTCGTAAAAGGACCTACCCTAAGAGCACATCCCGCTAAAGCAGCAAGGTTGGTTCTCACCTGTCCACTGACAACTTCACGGACACCGAAATTGTGAAGGAGACACTCCAATCCTGGCTCACATACGCTGGGGTCTAAGACTCCCACACTAACCAGGCAGGCGATCTCTGACGAGGGCCAAGGGTTGTGTCCTCTCTTCAGAGGAAGGGCTCGGGGCGCGGGTGGACCTATAGCTCAGCACTGCTCTAACAAATGGGATTCTCTGGCAGAGGACCAAAAACTTTCTCTTGGAGAGAAGAAGAAAGCGGTTAGCAGAAGTTGTGGCCTCACCTTTAAGGTGAACAAATCACAGAGATGAAGACTAGCATTTTAAAAACGAGATGGGGGGGCGCCTGGGTGGCTCAGTCGGTTAAGCGTCCAACTTCGGCTCAGGTCAAGATCTTGCGGTCTGTGAGTTCGAGCCCCACGTCGGGCTCTGTGCTGACAGCTCAGAGCCTGGAGCCTGTTTTGGATTCTGTGTCTCCCTCTCTCTCTGCCCCTCCCCTGTTCATGCTCTGTCTCTGTCTCAAAAATAAATGAACGTTAAAAAAAAAAAATTAAAAAAAAAAAAACAAAAAAAAAAAAAACCAAGATGGTCATCAGGGTGCCTGGGTGGCTCAGGCAGTTGAGGGTCTGACTCCTGGTTTTGGCTCAGGTCATGATCTCACAGTTTGTGAGTTCAAGTCCCGAGCTGGGCTCTGTGCTGACAATGTAGCACCTGTTTGGGATTCTCTGTCTCCCTCTCTCTCTGCCCCTCCACTGCCTGCTCTCTCTCTCTCAAAATAAATAAACATTAAAAATAAAATAAAACAAGACTGTCATCAATTTTGATGAGCCATAAGAATTCCACCTTCCTCTGTAAATACATTCTCGGTTATGTGGTCAGTAGGTCTCCTCTGTTTTTCCCAAGTTTTCTCCTCATTTAAAAATGTGATCTCTAAGAGATAGGTAAATGACCTATAATGCACCCATTTTATAGATCTTGAGGCCTGGAGGAACACACTGGCAGGTCAATGTCAGAACAGGAAACCTCAGTCTCTTTATCAGTAGGTATAACTATCTTCTCTGGGGCCCTCCAGCAACTGAGCAAAGTCTGTCCCCAGTGGCCTAGCGTTCAAGGCTTTCACAGTCTGGTAAAACCAAATCTCCCCATGGTTTCCTGAGGGCACCCCCGCCCCCCACAGCCTCGCTGCTACATTCTTGTCCTTGAACCAGGACATGAACTCCTCTCTCTAAATATCTTTCATCAGGAATCACAGGCCCAGGCAAAGAACAGGGACACTGGGTCACGTGGACCTGACTTCAGAGCCCAGATCTGCCCTCACCTGTGTTTTGTCTCTGGGCAACTCACTTAACCCCTCTGCACCTAAGATTTCTCAGCTGTGAAGTGGAGGTTACATGTGTTCTCACAGATTCTCTGCTGTCAGGATAGAACCAAGAGCAGGCACAGAATGTCCCCACAAGCACTCCACACACCGCAGATTCTCTGCGGATGGCCATCAGTGCGAACCTTCTCCCCGGCCCCTTGCTGAAGGGCTCCAGATCCTGCGGCTCTTGCCTCCTCTGACAGGCGGAAAGGTCCGTACCGCTTTCCTCCTGCCTCTTGCGTCAGGTTACTCTACGTGCGCCATTTCCTCAGGCGGCCTGCCAGCGCCTGGCGCTTCTCTGCTGCGTCCACTCCCCACCGGACGGCCATGCTCAGTACTGTGTTCATATCCAGCCTTCTTCCTAAAACTTAAATCTGCCTTGGGACACAGAAAGTGCGACATCCTGGGGTGCCCGGGGGCTCAGTCGGTTGAGCGTCCGACTTGGGCTCAGATCATCGTCTCGCAGTTCATGAGTTTGAGCCCCACACTGGGCTCGCTGCCGTCAGCACAGAGCCTGCTTCAGATCCCGTCCCCCTCTCTGCACCTCCCCACTTGCGCTTTCTCAAAAATAATCATTAAAAAAAAAAAAAAAAAGCAAAGAAAATGCTCTATCCTAAATTCAGGCAACGGGGTTATTTTCTTCTGTCTCGCACCCTGCCTCAAAGTAACACGGGGCTCCAGGATTTGCTATAATGCCGAAAGGTTTGCTGATTCTTTACCCAGGAACTTCCATTTCACCACAAGGGACATCTAAACATTTTAGTCTCTTAAATGTGATTTCGCTTTAAATTCTCCGCCTCCTCGGCCCCACCTGTTTTTCGGTCTTGCTAACATAACTTCGGTTTGGGGATGAAAATTGGGCAATAGCGACTTTACCTGCAGAAAGGAGCTGGCTGGCTGGTCAAAGGGTTGGCAGGCTTTCTGTCTCAAGGCCCAGATAATAAATATTTAGGCTTTGCAGGCAGTATGGTCTCTGTCACGACTACGCAACTCTGGCTCTGTAGCACGAAGGCAGCCGCAGACGGTACATAAACAATCGCGTCCAGGCAGGGGGCTGGGTTTGCTGACTGAGCCCTGGTTCGCCCACCCTCCAGAAGACACAGGCTGTGCTGAGGATCATGGAAGACGAGGCTTCCCTCAACTAACAAGAGTATTTGTGGTTCTCTAAAGAATCAAATTAAGTCTGATTTCCCAAGTCACACAGCAAATAAAGTACAAGGTGGGTAATTATAAATGAATCCCAGCCTAAGAGCACAAGTGTTCTAAAAACTCATGCCTGAGCAAAGGAATGCACTTAATTTTTCTATTAAAAACACTTTGAAATGAGAAGCAAGCATGATGGGAACATGGCCACTACCCAGAACCTCTCACCTATGCCTGACATTTCCAATTTGCGCTGGTTTAAGAGACACTGGCCTTTTCCAAAAGCCAGAAGCCCTCCCTTCGCGATCTATGAATCAACAGAATGATTCCACATGTGACCCTTTGACTCCTGAGGGGGCACAATGTGGCGCTCCAAGCTGAGGCTTTCTCCGGCACATTTGCTGGTGGGTGGACGAGATTCTCTCCATCCCCAGCACAGTGGTGGGCTTGTTCAGACTCAGACGACTGGCCAAGAGCCCCAACCCGCCTGGACAATAGGAACATTCAACAAGTTATAAGTTTGAGGCTCAACTCATTTGTCTTTTACACAACCACATTTTTTTCCATAAGGGGAAAACTTAGCTATGACCTGGGTCTTCCTATAAGCATGCTATTTACAAAGTGGCACCAGAAAGTCAAAATGTGTGCCCTGCTCCAACCAAAAGATTTGAAACTGAAGACTCTTTGGCAGTTAATTACCTAATTTGAGAAAAGCGGTCACATATTTTCCCCCCACGGTTCCATCTAATTTTAGTCGATACCTATTCCTGTCCCTACTCATTGTTGGACCCCGTCCCTTCTAGAACTTGTCCACCCCCTATTTCTATTTGTGAGGATAGTCTAGTCCATCCAAAGCCCAAACTCCAGGTGCTGCTAAATTTTTGCCCCTGTCTCATCCGATCACACTAGTCCTGCCGCACTGCCATCTTGGACACACAAGGCCCTGTGATGCGGTGACCAGCCCCCTCCCCGCCCCCAGCCACTGTTAAGTAACGTCTTTCTTTCTCTCTCTCTCTGGAAGCTTTGCAGATTAGGAGCTGTTTGGGTCCCAACACTTTCGAGATTGACCTCTCTGCTGGATAAAACAAAGTAACCGGTGGATGCAGATGTCACGGACTTCACTCTTTGCAAAATTTCTAAAACAGGATCTAACTTTTGACCTGAATAAGAGAACACTGTTCCTATAAGCCACGATTCCTCTGGCAGATGGAGAGCTAAAAGTTTAAAGATGAAAGGGTGAGGAGTAAAGTTCTGCACACCAAGTGAACAATTCTCTGATTGACTCTAGCTCCGGGTAACAGGCTTTTCGGGCGCACGAAGCTTAGACAGAGCCAAAGGTCAGCAAGCTTCGGCGGCCAATGCTATTTTGCCCATGACCCACGCCGGGAGAATCAGGCTCTAAGCCATGATAAAACCATTACCTGGAGAAAATCAAGCCCTGGGGGCATTTATGAGATTGAGGGATCTGAGAGAAGAGTGATTATGGCCCTGGAGAAACCGTATTTTAAATAGGATTTCACTTGAGGGAGACAACCTAGAGCAAGTAGCTCACTGAATGTCACGGACCTTCTAAAGGCAGTGAGAAAATCAGATCCCATGAGGAACCGACATCTGGACTGAAGAACGATGCGTGGAGAAGGCCTTGTCCATCCACACTGCAAGGATCATCTCTTCTGTGGAACAGACCTTAACCTATGATGTTGGTACGAACCCTTCTGACCAAGCCTCAGTTGAAAAACAAATCATCTGATATTTGTTCGGGTCGGTTCTCCCCCCTTGTTAAGGAACAGATGGGCAGACTCTGAAGGAACACTTAGTATCTCGGTTTCTGACCTTGGATAGGAGATACTCAGGGAACCACTAACTTGAACATCTGTATCATTTCTTGTGATAGTCGCATCCAAAAAACAAAAAGGTCACTTTTTATTTAGAGTCCAATAGGGACCTAGAATTTCAGACGTGTAACAAGGAAAATATATCCAAGACCAGTGAAGAAACTGCAGAGATAGTTTCCATACTTGTAAGTGTGGAACATGGGGAAGAAAACCCAAGTAGGAAAGAAAAAATAGGAAAACAGAATAGAAACAGTCCATTAAAATCCTTTCCACAAATGCTCTCCCTTTAAGATCTGAAAACATTTGAAAATATCTGGCAGGTCCAAACCGAAGTTGCAACAGCATGAAAATTAAGCAACCCTTACGATTCACATGATTTCAACAAGTTTTTGTTCTCAAGAAAATGTCAAGTCTTCCCTCGTACTCAGTTTTACCATAAGCCTACGTGAAAATCTGGCTTTTGTTCACATGTAACAGACCTAGAGTGCCTGTCACCTATTCTTTTGTTGTGCATAAAGATGTGAGGACGTTGCCCTCTGCTTCCCACTGGTGGGGACATCACACAGGGGCACACACACCGATGGCTTTCGCTGTCAGCAGAGTGCACTTGACACATTGGAATTGGACGAATTTACCAGAGCAGGCATTTAACTCCGTGTGTGCTGGTAAGGAAGCTGGCCATAGATACTGTTCAGAGGGGGGAAAGTCAGTCTGCGGAAATACATGGTTAATATGAGCCCGTTTTGGTTAAAAGCACCTAAAAAAGCCATTCTGTGTGTCTTCATGGTGTGTGCACGGCTTTGTGCAGAGACAAAGGTTACCCCCTGGGGAATGCAGGCCTGCTTTTACTACCTACGCTCTCAATAGGGCTACGTTCGTTAGATTTTTATTTTTATTCTTATTTTTTAAAATAGTCATTTATTTTTTGGGAGAGGACAAGTGGGGGAGAGGAGACAGAGGGGGATCTGAAGCGGGGTCTGTGCTGACAGGCTGAAAGCAGCGAGCCTGACGCGGGGCTCGAACTCACAAACCCTGAGATCGTGACCCGAACCGACGTCGGACGCTCAACCGACTGAGCCACCCAGGCGCCCCAGTCATTTCTCAAACAACGAGTGCGAGTTTCTTTTGTAACGAAGCACAGAAATAAATGCACTGGTGTTCTACTTTAGAGTTGACAAAAAGCTCGGGGAGACACCTGTCTGCTCCCTCCGCCCTGATCCAACGCCAACCGAGAATGCCCACGGCCTCACCTCGGCACTCCACGTTGGGGTCTCCCCAGAAGAGCTCCTGGCACTCGCTGCAGGTGCGGCCTCCGAACCCGGGCATGCACTGGCACTGCCCCGTGAACTGCGGCCAGAAAACACACCTCGGTCACACGGGCTGCCGGGCGGGAGGCAGCGTGTGTTTTCTTCTTTGGCTGCCGGTTAGGGCAGGTGGGACTGGACTGTTAGCCTGAAAAGACCCCTACATCCTGACGGGAGAAGCGAATCTCACTTCTCTCCTGGGTGCTCGGGCCCCCATGCCAGCGTCTCCTCCCTGCTGTTCTGTACCACGGGCTGGAAAGGCCCAGAGCACGTTAGGCTTTATTTACAGGTTTCTTCACAAACCGCTAAAGACCTAGGCCACCCTGAGAGAGTCACCTGCCGCGGGGAGCCCTTCATTCTCAGGGTGCATCAGGAAACAACAGCACCTTTTGCAGTGCCGGAAACAGCTACTGGCTTCCTTTCAGGTGGGACAGCTAAGAAAAGGGTCTGATTTAGCAGCCTGGTATGGAGGAGATATAGCACACCCTTGTCCGTGCTCATGGGGGTCCACACCACAGCGGGGGCCCTGGACTGAAAGGTCATCCCCGACGAGCCACCAAGTGAGAGCTGATATTCAGTCTGCGCTGTGTTTGCCAAGCCGTGTGCTCCGAGGTGAGGCTGCGAGCGTGAGGAGGGGGTGCCCTTCTCTAACTGGGGCCAAGCCACCCGACGGGCAGGACTCCTACAGGTGAGACCCTTTCCTTCTGCCATGACAGCCTCACCCCCGGCCACAGTGCCTCACCTCATTGCAAGATGGCCCAAAGGAATGAGCAGGATCACAGCTGCACGGGTCACACCCGGTCCCGCTGGCCAGCTGCCAGGTGTTGGGCGCACAGCGGTCACAGTTCTGCCCGACCACATTAGGAAGACATGAGCACTGACCAGTGGTTTTGTCACACTGGCAGTCAGAGCCGTTGCAGTGGTCCTGCACGGTGCCCAGGTAATTGCAGACACATTCTGTAAAGGAACAGCGGGATCAGATTTACTCACATGCATCAAGTTCCTAAAATTCACAAAACACCCAGTGCGATGCAAAAGTTCGCTACCTTCTCATGGCTAAGATTTTCCCTCTCCAGATTTTGGCCTGGAGATGCAAACAAGTAAGGAAAGGAATGGAGGGATTAAAAACAAAAAAACAAAACCAAAAAAACCCCCCAAACACTAAAACTGCTGTCCTTTCGCAGTTCTTATGACGCAGACCTTTCCGACATATTCCAGGTGAATGGGCACCATGACACATTTTGCCTAACAGCATTTCTGAAATACTCAGACTTAACAAGCTGCTGGCAAATCATTTGAAAATTGAGGATTTAACTGGAAATAACAAGAAGTCTGCTGTGGGACTTGAGATATCTAGTGATTTCAAATTCTTGGCAGGGAGCAGTGGTAATGAACGTGTCAGACAAAGCAGGTAGAAGCCCTCTAAGCTGGTGGGGGAATCCAGTCCCGGTGGCCCTCGACATTCCACGCATGTTGGCGTCTACACTATGGGGCCCCGGGCTGTGCAGCAGCAGCAGAGGAAGAAATGCTGGCTGATTCCTGATAAGAGAGGAAGGAGATGTTCTGGAGACACTTCAGAGATGTCCCTTCCTTCCCCTTAAGCGGGAAGGCTCTCCCCATCAGTGACACGAGGAAAGGTACGGACCCCGGTAGGTATTTAGGACCTAGGAGCCCCAGCCCATCGGCAAGTTCACGGGCAGAATATAAAATCAATACACTCTACTGGGTGGCACTTATTGTGGTGACACAGCTACACAGTTTTCTTTCCGGTTCCCTCCCTCAGGCACTGAGTTACATCTTGGGACTTCAGTCTTGCCAGAAAATGAGGATGTTAAAAAAAAAAAAAGTCAATCTCATCTTTCTTTTGTCAGAGGAAAAACTCTAAAAGGGTTTTCCCAAACGAAACAAACACCTCAAGATGTCATTATCCCCCGATGACGAAGAAGAAGGCAGAAGTCCTTCTAAGCGGGCAAGATGAATCCGTATCTTACTTCGACAGTCCTGGCGGAGTGCGTCCCCATAGTACCCGAGTCGGCAGAGCTGGCACTGGTCCCCTTCCGTGTGGTACAGGCACTTAAGGCACCTTCCGGTCTCCCTGTCACAGGCTTCCGGGTCTGTCGTGTCAATGTTGCCATGACACTCGCAAGGCTGACAGGAGCCCCCCACGTCCGAGGGATTGCCAAAGAAGCCTGAGGCACAGTCATCACATCTGGAGCCTGGTGACCAAGCACAACCCCTTCAGCTTGCTGACTGAAAAGTCCAGCCACCCCCCACCCCGCCGACATCCCTGCACCCCCCCAGGCAGTGCTATGTTCCTCCCAGAGCCTGGGATGACCCCGTCTTTAGGAGGGACAAGATGCCAGGGGCAAGAAGAATTTTGTAGTCTGCAACATGGCGGCACCCTGGCTCAGAGGCCACAGCGGGGACATGGCCAGCTGCAAGAGTTGTAACAGGACATTTCAGCTTCTCATTCCATAGGTGGAGCCGATTCGGAGCTAAATCACCACCTAACAGCCTAAAGCTTCACTGATCTTAGCTCCTAATGCAAACATTACGTTAACGGAAAAAAATCACCGCTCCTGTGTGAGCAACCTGCAAAATGGGGTGCCTCATGATGACAGATTTCCCTAAGAAATCCTGAAATCCTGACACGTGTGCCAATGTTTCTCCGCTAAGAATAAGGGTAACTAGTATCTGAAACCGTGGCATCAAGGGTGAAATGAAAGGGAGCTTATTTTCACAAGGAACTGTCCTCCTTGAGTGTTGACAAATCATGGTGAGTATAATAAACCACAAAGAACACATCTAGCTTTGACCAATTCCATTATCTGGGGGCCATCTGGGGATGGCAATTGTCTTCCTTCCGCCCACTGTTTGGCCACTTCACCACTACCTTGAGACCCTTCTGCCAGGACCTGGATAAGGGAGTGGAAAAGTAAAATGGAAGATAATCTTCCTACTGCTTAGTAAGGGAAAACTATTCCGAGGGATTCACTCATGGATTTAAGTGAACTTGCTATCCTGTTTTGTATTATAACATCATCACGGAGACTCGAGAATTCTCTTCTCCACATGCCCAACAGGAAAAGAGCATCTTTTGTGTTTCACCTTCCCTTCAGGTGTAACTAAGGATCGTAAAAATGAAACTCAATTGGTTCCCTCTTCATCTTTTTTCTTTACCAACAACCAGACTCATAAATATGACACATCCTTTCCTCCAAAAGTCTGTACCTTACTTACCAACATATCCGGGATTACAGACACAGGCAAGCTGTAAAGTAACAGGATCTTGATAGCAGCTATTGGCGAACTGGCGTCCACTGTCGGGACCATCTGGGCAAGGACAAGGGCGGCAGTGATCTCCTGACCCAATGATGGGATCGCCATAGTAACCGGCCAAGCACCTGCATCAGTCGCAGAGGAGAGAGGGCCATGAATCACAGTTGTAAGAAACCTGTTACAAGAAGGAGTCTTAGAAACTGTGTTCTCTGCTTGGGGAACGTTCACTCCCCATTCCTCATGTTTTGACTTGGAGAACTTTCCATTAGGGCGCTGGTTCTCCAACGGTAACACCAATCAGGATCCCTTGGAGGGCTTGCTAAAACGGTTTGCTAGCTCATCCCTTCATTTCTAACTCAGTAAGTTCCACGTGATGCTGATGCTGCTGGTCTCGGGATAACACCTGCAGGGTCACTGCAGTAGGACCCTAACTCACTTCCCCTTCTCCCCCGCCCCCAGAAGAAGAGATACATCTCCTCACGTGACCCTATTGTCCTACCAGCTGCCTGACTTCCAGAGCATTCTGCCTTGCATTAAAGGGTCTGGAGAAGGGGGTGGGTGCAGGGTGGGAAGACAGCATGTGATCGTCTGTCGATGCCCCGGAGGTGTGAGGAATCAGTTAGCAAGCCCATGGTGGAATGTTCTGCAATCCAGCCTTTACCAGTAACAAAGCTGATAAGGATGCGCTCCAGCAGCAGGACTCTTGAGCCTTCCAGGTGGTTTCTTTTTTTTTTTTTTTTTTTTTTTCAGTTTAAAAAAAAAATTTTTTTAACATTTATTCATTTTTGAGAGACAGAGAGCACAAGTGGGGGAGTGGGAGAGGGACAGGGAGACACAGAATCCAAAGCAGGTTCCAAGCTTTGAGCTGTCAGCACAGAGCCCGATGCAGGGCTCGAGCTCACAAACTGCAAGATCATCACCTGAGCTGAACTCGGACGCTTAACCGACTGAGCCACCCAGGCGCCCCTGTCAGGTGGTTTCAAACAAGAGATGCACAAGGGATGTCATTTATCAACTCCCAACTCCTCTCCTTACAGATCAGGAATCCATGGAGCTTAAATGACTCGCAAGGCCTACACAGCCAGTTACTGATAAGCCAGGATCTGAATTCAGCCTCCTGACTTGTCTGAAGCAAGAATTCTTCTATGTGATGCTGCTTCTCTACATGAGTGATTAATTGGGTTACTTTTTCACTTCCTGTAACGTAAAAGGTTGAAGGGACTTTGGAGATCATCTAACCCAACCTGGTTATGGTACTTGCCGACGGCAGGACACTCAGAGAGGTGAGCTAACTCCCCCAGGGTCATGGAGCAGGTTAGAAGCAGAGCTGAGCCTGGAACTCAGGTCTAAACATTGCCAATTCATTTTGTTTTCCATGGCTTGTTTTTGTTTTGCTCTTTTCCTTTTGAGACAGAATTTTTTTTTTTTTTAATGGGGCAGAGGGAGGGAGATGAGGAAATAGAAGGCAAAGCTGTTTAGTGGAAATTAACCTTCTATTTAATTAGACACAGACACGATACAAGAACATGTTCCCAGATTATGTGCTGGGAAAGTCAGCAGAGGTGAAGCAATTTTGCATGACAGGCTCTGAAAAAGTTTTCTATGAGGCTTTTCTAGGTGAAATACATCCAACTACCTCATGATAGAAACTGAGTGTTCATTTCCTGCCTCTCCCACCACTTCCCCCCTTGGGAGTGAGCTGAACCAAGGGCTACTTCTTAAATTCACAGGATTGAAACTCTGATCTTCTTGGAATGAAGAAAAGAGAAAAGAGAAAAGCAAAGAAAAAAGAAAGATGAGAAGTTGGTTTACAGAATCCCAGATATTTTAATAAAGCTTTGTCATCCAAACGCAGGGCTAAAAATTTTCCCCCTCCCACACCCTCATTTTCCTAAAAGAAACAAAACGCTTTACAAATAAAACCCAAAACAGTCCCAAATATCAAGTAGGCTCTTCTCACAGATGCTCGTCCCACTTTATTGCCCAGCATGCTGGATTTCACACCCGCAGGGCGGGTAACCACCTGTGTTCCCCGCCCCACTCTCTTGTCCTTTTTAAAGTTTTTTTTTTTTTAGTTTTTAAAAATGTTTTTTTTTTATTTTTGAGACAGAGAGAGACAGAGCATGAGCAGGGGAGGGGCAGAGAGAGAGGGAGACACAGAATGTGAAGCAGGCTCCAGGCTCTGAGCTGTCAGCACAGAGCCTGATGCAGGGCTCGAACTCATGGACCGTGAGATCATGACCTGAGCCGAAGTCAGACGCTTAACCAACTGAGCCACCCAGGCTCCCCTTTAAAGTTTATTTTTGAGTGACAAAGAGAGAGAGAGAGAGCGCAGGAGAGGGCAGAGAGAAGGAGAGAAAGAATCCTAAGCAGGCTCCGCACTGTCAGCATAGAGCCTAAGGCAGGGCTTGATCCCACAAACCCCAAGATCATTACCTGAGCTGAAATCAAGTCAGACACTTAGCTGACTTATCCACCCAGGCCCCCCCTTGTCCTTTTGAATCTAAGTTTCTCATCTGTCGGTCTTTCTCAAACTTATTCTCCATCTTCCAAAGAACAAGAATGCAAAAAACTTAATGCAAAAAACCGACACCATCAATATATTAATTTCTTCCTTTCAAGACTTGTATAACTGTCTCCTTGTTATCTTCTTACAAGGCACTTTTGTACTTGGAAGGAGTAACTTTTATTTGAAGGAGTAGTTTACCGGAACCTCCAAATTCTTGACTACCAACTACTCTAGCACAGAGCCGGGAACCGTGTATTTGCTTCCAGGCACGTCTTTCCGCCATAAGTCAATCACGTATTCACTTTCCATGGACAATTTCTCTCTCATCCGATGAGCAATTTTCCCACTGACTGAAGCATTTGTTGCTATTTTAAAAACAAAAGTCCCAGATAGTGTGGATGGACGTTAAAAGACAGAAAATCTATTGGGGTAAAAGGTGAAGACTATTTACTCCAGAAAAATCAGGTTCTCATAGCACATCTGCCTTTATTTAGTGATGAACAGTGTAAACCAGCATGTGATTTTTCCACGTGGATTACTTCGCATCTACCGAGCTTGGCTGTACCGTTAGTAGGGGTACTTTCTAGGTAGGTCCTCTTTTACTATACCCAGTGGGGTATGCTTTAGAGTCATAAAAATTACTCAATTCATTTGCTACCTGGAGAACAGGTATACTGATGCACATTTTCTACAGTCTCCCAGAACCTCTAGCTGCATAATGTGTTTCAAACCAAAAAGCTGTCTAAAATTTGATTAATTCTATTCGGATTTGGTTTCTACCTTGACCCAATTTAGGCATTAACATTTCAGAATTCGGGTCCTGGGCAAGAATCTGCTGAGACAGGATTTCCGTCCAGGTCTGTGCTGACCTCTAGGATGGCACCCCAGGAGGGCAGCTCACGATGGTTTTGTTCTCTGCTGCCTCTGCAGTGCCAGCGCAATGCCCAGCGCATAGAAGGAATCAACTACGGGCTAGCTAAAGGACTGAGTTCCTAGGAAATACTGAGGTGGTCAGAAATGAAACCTTCTGGAGTCTGCCGGAGCTTTTGCCTGGTGTTGGTCTAAGATACTGTTTGCTCAGCCAAAAATGATCTCATTCTCTTCGCTTTCAAGAGGCCGGGAACCCTACGCCCCAGCAATTGCACTACTAGGTATTTATCCAAAGGGTGCAAAAATGCTGATTTGAAGGGGCACATGCACCCCAATGTTTACAGCAGCGTATGGACAATAGCCAAAGTATGGAAACGGCACAAATGTCTATCAACTGACGAATGGATAAAGATGTGGTACTTATATACAATGGAATACTAGTTGGCCATCAAAAAGAATGAAATCTTGCCATTCGCAATAATGTGGATGGATCTACAGTGTCGAAATAAGTTAGTCAGAGAAAAATAAACATATGCTTTCACTCAAATGTGGAATTTAAGAAACACAACAGGTGAACGTATGGGAAGTGAAGCAAAACTAAGATAAAAACAGAGGGAGACAAACCATAAGAGACTCTTGAATACAGAGAACAAAGTGAAGGCTGCTGGAAGGGAGGTCGATAGGGGTATAGGCTAAACAGGTGATGTGTATTGAGGAAGGCACTTGTTGGGATGAGCACAGGGTGTTATATGTCAGTGATGAACCACTAAATTTCATTCCTGAAATCATTATTATACTACGTTAACTAACTTGGTTAAAAAAAAACTGGATTTGGGGTGCCTGGGTTCCAGCCCTGTGTCGGGCTCTGTGCTTGCTCTCTCTCTCAAAAATGAACATTAAAAAACTTTTTTTAATAAAAATAAAAAAGGGGATTTTGTGAAGTTTTGGATTACTAAAAATCTGCTGAGTTGATCACTCCAAAAATGCTCATGCAGCAATAATCTTATATGTACATCCAGCAGTGGTTATAATCTCTGATGATGACACAATAAAACCTTTTTGTGATTTGCATCGTAAGATAATGTGAAATGTTAGACCTTCACGTTTACTCTTTTCTGGTTATACGTGTTCTAGACATCTATACTCCTCTAGAGATATTAAAAATTTAAATTAAAAAAAAAAAGGGGCGCCTGGGTGGCTCAGTCGGTTAAGCGTCCGACTTCAGCTCAGGTCACGATCTCGTGGTCCATGAGTTCAAGCCCCGCATCAGGCTCTGTGCTGACGGCTCAGAGCCTGGAGCCTGTTTCGGATTCTGTGTCTCCCTCTGTCTCTGACCCTCCCCCATTCATGCTCTGTCTCTGTCTCAAAAATAAATAAACATTAAAAAAAAAAAAAACTAAAAAAAGAGGCGGTGAGCACGTACCTTTCACAGTTGTGCCCCGTGGTGTAGTCCTGGCAGCCCAAGCACGCCCCGGTGGCAGAGTCACAGTCGTCGGCGTGGCCGTTACACTGGCAGGGCTGGCAGCTGGGGAAGCCCCAGTAGCCAGGCAAGCACCGGTCACACTGCCGAGCATACACCCCCTGGAAGCAGTGGCACTGGCCAGTGATGGGGTCGCAGAAAGCGTTGACGGACCCTTGCAGGTGGCACTCACAAGCTGAAGGAACAGGCGAGGGTGGAACCGCCTTGAGAAACTCCTTAAATGCAAACACACCCCCAAACAGAAGCACCCCCGTGCCCGGTTCAGAACGCTCATGACTCAGGCGATGGGTTTTGCGGAGGGAAGCCCTGCCTTCCAAAGCCACAAAGCCCAGCTCGGTATTTCCCAGGTCATCTCAACGGATACGTGACAATTCTGATTAACGTACGTTTGCAGCCACTGGGGCCAAAGCCGAAGGTGCCCGGGGCGCATCTGTCGCAGGTTCTTCCAACCACGTTGGGCCGGCACTGGCACTGGCCTCCATTGGGATCGCAGACGGAACTTAAGGAGCCCTGGGGGTCACATTCACAAGCTGCAGGGAAGAGAGAGGTCAGAACCTGAGACACGGAGCAGCCGACCCCAGGAGAGAGAGAGGAGCGTGGCATGGGGCGCCTGGGTGGCTCAGTCGGTTGAGCGTCCGACTTCGGCTCAGGTCATGATCTCGTGTTATGTGAGTTCGAGCCTGACGTCGGGCTCTGTGCTGATGGCTCAGAGCCTGGAGCCTGCTTTGGGTTCTGTGTCTCCCTCTCTCTCTGCCCTCCGCCCCTCCCCACACACTCTCTCAAAAATGAATAAAGATTTTAAAACATTATATATATATAAAAAAAAGCAATGCATGTAGCCAGTCACACTGGCTGTGAACTGGACCACCCCTTTCCTTGGGCTTGCCCTGATCCTTCCCCTTCACCACCTTGGCTTATTCAGAATTCCCATTTCAAACAATGTCATCCCTATGATGAGCAGGCAGGAACCAACAGGAGATGGAGTTGGCAGATAAAAGCAGTTTTTCTCGGAAGGAGGGGAAGGAGGTCATTAAGGTTTTTCTCCCCTTGCCTTCAAAGGTCAAATAAGCACAGGACTGTAGACAAAAGCCAGTGACCTTTGGGAGCGGTATGACCTTTCAGGGAGAAAAGCAAACTTCAGTAGTATGATGCTCCCTGATTCCATCCCAAGTCCCCACCTGCCTACAGAAATGCAGTGTCCTCATGGCTTTGCCCCTCGTCACCGTGTGTATTTCCTGAATATCGATTGCATCTATCACTAAAATAGTGGTGCTCTATCATTGAAATATTCCTTTGGTTTTTTTTCTTTAAAGTTTGTTTATTTATTTTGAGAGACAGAGAGAGACACGGGAGGGGCAGAGAGAGCGGGAGAGAGAAAGAATCCCAAGCAGGCTCCACACCGTCAGCACAGAACCCGACGTGGGGCTCGAACTCACAAACCAGGAGACCCTAACCTGTGCCGAAACCAAGGGTCGGATGCTCAACCGACTGAGCCACCCAGGTGCCCCATCACTAAAATATTCTCCAAAAAAAAAAAAAAAAAAGGAAAGAAAAAGAGAAAAGACAAATCACAGTTGAGACACTACTTCCTTTGTGCTTGCCACCTGCTTGCCACAGAACTAGAGGGCATGCCTTCCAACACACCTCGCGGTGCCAAGTACTCCTAGCTGTCAAGAAAGAGGGGTTGGGGATACCTACCCAGGCCTGTCTGGTGTAACAGGGCAGAAATGCTGAAGATTATGTTTCTGCACACGTCGGTCATTGGTGTTTTCACAACGCTTCTGCTGTTCTCCAGACATCTGTATCTCTGAAAGGTTTCCCAGGCACTGTTGGTGACCAACCCATCCCCTGATCCTCCCACAGTGAAGATATCCAGTGATTTACAAAACGGCATGAGAACAAGCTGCGGAGAAAGAGGAACAGCAGAGCGTTCTTACGGTGGTGTCTGTGTCGTCAACTGAAAAGAGCCAACACGTGAAAGCCCCAAATGCTTTGACTCCGGCAATGAAAACACTCAGATTCATTCAATACAGTAAATACCTCTTCACTCGTAAATAGTCTTGCCAGAAAAAAATTTAGAGATACCTTACAGAGCCTGATGGCTTTTGCAATGCCATTTTTAAGATACTTTTTATTTTCATCAACAATCAGCTTGAGTAAATCCTTTCCAGGCAGCAGAGTTTTTATTAAAATCAGGGGCGCCTGGGTGGCTCAGTTGGTTGAGCATCAGACTCTTGATTTCAGCTCAGGTCATGATCCCAGGATCGTGGGATCAAGACAGGAGCTGGACTCTGTGCTGGGCGTGGAGCCTAGTTAAGATTCATTCATTCACTCTCTCTCTCTTTCTCTCCCCGCACCCCCACTCCTCCTCCCCTGCTCGTGTGTGATCTTTCTCTCTCTCAAAAAAACAAACATAAAATAACATAAAGTAAAATAAATAAGCAAAGTGGCATTGGAAGCAAGAAAGAATGACTGTACCTAAGCTCTCCATGTTACCCCTCCATCAAATCCTCTGGGGGAATAGATGAACCCTCTCTGCCCAGCCTTTCCCCCATGACCTTCACGTCAGAAATGACCTTCCACTTACGGAGTCGATAAGCGTGTAGGGACTCTCCAGGTCGCTGTCAGAGGACGTGTACTGAGGCAGCTCTAACCTCACCGTGTAATTCACACCCTTCTCAAAGCACACGGGGCGCGGAAGGACGACATACCTGCCCCAAAACGGGAGGGAAAAATAACAACAGAAAGTCAGCTTTTAAGTGTCCAATCCATCAGTCCATCAGTCGAAGATCTACATAGATCCTTGCCAAGGAAGAAAGGCAATTGCCCATGTTTGGCTGTGGCTCGGAAATGCTAACTGGACAACACACAAGGCAAGATACCAGGGACAAAAAAACAATTTGCATATTCATTCTCCTGAGCTGCAAACCAGTGTCACACTGACCTTGAGCCAGGCGATAAGGACACCACCTGGTTGTCATCATCGGGAATGGTATTACCGCATCGGCTGCTGGTTGGGATCTTTCCAGGTCGCTGCACCATGATGACAGCTTTTTCCCAGCGGTCGGGGAGCTAGAAGAAGCAGCAAGCCATCAAAGGAGCATCCACACTGGCCGCTGCTGCCTGTCTGTTTACAAAGACCTCTCCCAATCGGTCATTTGCCAAGTTTAAATGAAAAACACTTGCTTGCATTTCCTTTCCCTCTTTACCATTTCCTCTGCTCTTGTCTCAGCTCCAGCCCTAATCTCGTCTCACCAGGACGAGACACAGCCTCCCGACGCTCCCCGCCATTCCCAATCCTCTTTCCAGCTGGGTCTGGAAACACAGCTCAGATCAGGACAATCCCCTGCTCAAACCCCTATTAATATAGTGTCCAAGCCCATTTGCTGATCCTAGCATCCTTGCCAATCCTATGCCCTTATCTAGCTGCATTTCCACACTCTCAAAGCTCTCCCCCTGGCCACACCATTCCTCACTTCCTTTTATGTCAAAATTCCATCTCTGTTTTAAGGCCTAGAACCGATTCTTTATGGGACGTGTTGGCACCCGCTGGCACAGCTGGGCCGCTGTGAGCCTGTCTGTCTTCCAGGACTGTCTGCCTCTCTGCTCTTGCACCTTCCACTTTCAGCCTTTTGCTAAAGGTGGGGTATGCATCCAAGCCTGGGCTACGCAGGCTGTGACGTCAAGGAGGGGTCTCACACATCACCACCTCAGGCGTCAGCAAGGCTGAGCGCCTAACGAATCACTAAAAGTTTGCGAAGCTTAATTCGAGAAAAATGTACATTCTCACTTCCACGGGGGTATGAAGTCAGAGGGGTTCCTCTACGCTAATGCAACCTCCACATTTCACAAAAACCGTGTCCATTAGAAGAAGAGATTTCTACCACCCCCGATAGTCCATGGAAGGTTTACCTGTGGCTCATAGCGAATTAAGATGTCATACTCCATGGAATATGGTATGTTGTCAATGAAAAACTCCAAATAAGCCCCTTCAGGCACTCGGACGAAGCCGGCTCCCGTCCAGGAAGGAATCCGGTCTTGAACGTACTGCCGCTCCACGATGCTGATCCCCTGCGGACAAGGGGGGGCAGTAGTTAGGCTTTACTTGAAATGGAATTCAAATAAATACGACAGTTAAAGAAATCTGAAGTCACCCAAAGGTCCAAACCATAGGCATTACACCCATCTCTTGCAGTCACGTTTTTCAGTAGAGTGTGTAAGTTTTTGACATATAAAGAGGAATCAGTTTCCCTTTGGTTTTGTGGTTGAGGTAGTCTTGGAACACTGGAGATGAGGCTCCGAGGGCCTGGAAGACACCTTCTATGATATAATCAGGAATGAGCCTAAAGGAAGGAGGGGGAATGTCCCAAATGCTTTCATAAGCAAGCCGAGGAGTGACGAGCCATTTCCCAGATTTTCTACAAGGCTCGTCCAGTATCCAGTGGATGTATTTGCCTTTCTCACTGGCATTCGTTTCAAGCTCCAAGTACAAGCGAAGAAACTTGATACCATCACGAGGGCTCACTGCAGAGGAGTTCATTCTGATGGTCACCGAGACTAAAAATCGATCAGTTTCTGTTACCCCAAGCACCCATCTGAGTGTGTTCACAGGATCACGTAGAACCACTGTGATCAGTTGCCTCCAAAGACAAAGTGCTTCATTCTCTCTATGCATTGCATAGGCGTTCAGCTCTCCATCCAACAGTTGGAACCTGTGTTACCCTGCCCTCGGATCTACTCTGGGCTTGTGACTTCTGACCAAGAGAATTTGAGAAAGGGACCTCTGAAACTTCTGAGCCCAGTCTTTAAGAGACCTGGCAGTGTCTCTCTCTTTCCTCCTCCTTGACGCCAGACCCCATGTAATAAGTCTCATGGTCTTGAATCCACCATGCTGTGAGGAAGCTCAAGGCAGCTTCTTGGGGGTGGGGTCATGTGGAAAAAAAGGCCCAGCTAGCCTACAGCTGTTCTGGCCACCCCAGCTGAAGTGCCAGACGTACATTCAAGCCACTGAATTTTGGGATGGCTAATGACAGCAACAGAAAGCAATGTCTTCTCTGAGTATTTGCTATACTAGATCAACAAGAACTTTGGAGCATAAGTAGAGGAGTGGACCAATGAAAAACAACTACTCACCCCTCCCCACCAAAAAACCTACCAGAAGCATTATTAATGATGTTCCAAAGTCTCTGTGAGTTACAGATTTACTTGGCTTGAAATAGGACTGTGCTTGGAGTTCCTGGGTGGCTCAGTCAGTTAAGCGTCTGACTCTTGGTTTTGGCTCAGGTCATGATCTCATGGTTCGTGGATTCAAGCCCTGCCTTGGGCTCTATGCTGACAGTGTAGAGCATGTTTTGGATTCTCTTTCTCTCTGCGCCTCCCCTGCTCGTGGCCGTCCCCCATCCCCAAAATAAATCAATAAGCTTAAAAATAAATAGAACAGCTTCCAAGAAGGCATGGTCCTGATCCCACCACTGACAAGAGCTGTAAAAATACTTTTTATACGGACTCCTTATGAACTGTGCATATGCCATTACTGCTCCCCAAACATGGCTTTTCCCATCTGCCCAGCACCCCCCTACTTACGGGCCCAAAGTTGGCTTCTTCTGCTTCGTAGATGTAGTGATCCAAGGTGGTGAAGTAGTAACCAGACTCCACTTCGTTGCACTGACGCCCGATCACGTGCGGTCGGCATGCACACTGGCCCGATTCAGGGGAACAGCTGCAAAGGGGGGCAAAGCCAAGTCAGCTGTGCCACCCCATCTGCAGATGAACCCACCAGACACGCGTCTACATTTCCCACTAACATCAAATGGGTGAAATGTTCAGGTAGTGTTTACTTATTTCCTTCAGAAAGTAAGTACGTGCAAAAAAAAATTTACTGCCTACGAATTAATTGCAAACTCTGGAGCTCAGGCTCCCCATGAGCTGGTTCTTTTGGTTTCATCTTGCTCGCCTTTCTTCACTGTGTTCCATTCACACCTTATTGAGGTTTTCTGTAGGTATCACCAATGTGTTTGCTTGGTATCTTGTATCTTATGTCTGATTTCTCTTTCCTGGGCCTCAGACACAAATATCCGACTCCCAGAAGGATGGTTCCAATGTAGCTGTCCCAGCAGCTAATGACAGATCACAAAGGGCAACACTCCATCCCTCCCCTGTCCTCTACTGGGGAGAGGACACCACCAGCCACGAGGTCAACCAAGTCAGAAACCTAGAAGCTCTTCTCTCAAGTCTTTCATAACTAAGGAGGAGCCCAATTATGTGATTTCTTGGTCTAGGATCTTGCGCTTTGTCTCGCTCTTCGCACCAGCTGGGCTATGCCTTTCTGCGCTCTCTCACTCACGGTAAAATCGGTCTTCCCATCAGTGTTCTTGTTGCCAGTCTTCCAACTTCCCAAGCTAAACCACCACCACCCGCAAAGCTGCCCAAATGACCTTCCTAAGATGCACTGACCACATCACTTCCTGCTGGCCCTTCCATAGCCTGGCCCTTGTCTTTCCAGCCCCACCGCTCCCCTTGCTTCTCCAACCATATGAACGATTTCTGCAACGCACAGGGTGATTCATGACCCCTTCTCTTGGCTTATGTTGTTCCGGTAGCCGAGAATACCCTCGTGTCTTATCCACCCAGCAGAGAGCCACCTATTTTTCAAAGATTCAGCTCACAAAGGACTCCTGCTGTCACATCTCCTGACCATCACTCTCCACCCCAGAGAATGAACCACCTTCTCCTTCCTGCCACCACCTCCCTGCAGGAGAAACGATGTAGTCACAACACGTACAACAAAGCGTGTCACATAGTAACTGGTCATTAAAGCAAGAACCGGTCTTCAAATCCTACCTGCCTTTCCAAGCCCAGTTTGTCTCTGTCATGGCGTCTGCTTTGGTCCCCCGCTATTCTCACATGGTGCTTTCTCTACCTGCACCGTCAAGACAGTTATCACTTTCTCTCTTGACACTTTCTCTCTATATCCATCTGAGCCTCTACCAGATGGCAGATTGCTTGAAAGGCGGAACCATGCCTCCTTCACCTCGGTCACGCCCCTGTCCCCCTCCTGGGACCTGGCGCAGCCCTCTGCACACCGATCACACTCAAACACTGGTTGAACAAACAGAATGCGTAGGGATAGGCATTCTGAATACAAAATATGAATAAAATAGATTTAATGTAAATGATAGAACTTTTTTTTTTTTGAGAGAGAGAAATAAAGTGTAAGCAGGGGAGAGGGCCAAAGAGAGAGGGAGAGAGAAAGAATCCCAAGCAGGCTCCACACTCAGCGTGGAGCATGACATGGGCTTACTCCCCTGACCCTGGGAAATCAAGAGTCAGACACTCAACTGACCGAGCCACACAGGCACCCCAAACTTTTTTTTTTTTTTAATTTGACATGTTGTTTCAAATAAAGCCCTCTGGATAGACTAGAACATATTCGGTTTGTTCTCAGGCTATGTCTCTTTTCTCTTGTGCACAAGGTAAAACCAAATTATAGGTGGCCATTTTTTACTTTGTTGAAGTCAAGATGGGGTTTGGAATTGTTACTTTAAACCCACTCCCAGAGTTCAAATTTTTCCTCATCCCAAAGTTCATTTTATTTAATTTTTTAAATGATTATTTTTGAGAGAAAGTGCATGCGTGCAAGTGGGGGAGGGGAAGAGAGAGAGACAGACAGAATCCTAAGCAGGTTCCGTGCTGTCATCACAGAGCCGGATGCGGGACCTGATGCCACCAACCATGAGATCGTGACCTGGGTTGCTATCAAGTCAAATGCTCAACTGACTGAGCCACCCAGGTGCCTCCCAAAGTGCATTTTAAACCAAGTACCTAAGGCAAGTTACAACTCATGGGAAGACGGAACGCTTCCAGGCTTATTACCAATGTCCCCAACGGCCCTGCCATGGTCCCCCCGCAAAGTCTTCTTCCTGCAGATCACGTGAATGGCTTCTAACCCAGAGGCATGAGTACTTAACCTCCTGTAGCCAATTCCCAGAGGAGGAATGCTTGCTGTAGTTGGGACCTAGCCATCTTCTGGCACAGTCCACCAACAGAGTCATTTTCAAAAACTTAGGCATCGGGCATTACGTCATATGGACAAGAGAAAATCCTTCCTTCCTGAGGGAATGAATGTGTAAAACAGGAACCACCAAAGAAGAAAACAACTCGATTCCTCACCTGCCATCACCAGAGAACAAGCAAATGACGGTGAAGGATAAAGACGAGCAGACGCAGGATTCCTAATTCTGAAGACGAAACCACTCACGAGAACCCGGTCACATGGAAGGAGTTCCCGTAACATCTGCCCTGGCGATCACGTGCCTCTGTGCCCACAGACGTGAAGCGTGGTCTCCGACAGGCCTGGCTCCACTGGACACTTACTCCTCTAGTGAATGCATTCTTGTGGCTCCACCTGCCTATATGCACCTAAGTTCTGGCCCTCACTCAGCTCTGCTCGACTCGTCCATTTCCAGCCACGAAGGGGACCACGGCCATCCTGCTGTCATCTCTAACTCACCTCGTCACCTCTCACACTGACTTACCCTCAGCTCTGCTCTTACTGCCACATTTAAAATTCTTCTGACTTGGGGCGAAACAGACCTTCCTTGTCCTTCATCCTTGATATCCAAGTCTTATTTCGAGAGGTCTTTCAGCTCAGAAGTGTCATCTTGCTGTCACTGCCACAACCACCGTCCAGCATGTCATCGTGCCATACCTGTCCCTCTAGCAGCCTCCCACCACTCCTGATGCCTCTGCCTGGCTTCCAGCAGCCTCCACAGCCATCCTCTGAAGACCACTGCTACTCTTTCTGGTGGCCACCCTTCGTTTTCCGGTGAGCCAGACCCCTCACCTTCTTTCACAAGTACTTATGGAGCCAATACTGGCCCTGGTGCCAACACTCTCACATTTTCGCCCGCTGTCACTTTTCCTCTGAATCCATCTATACCTCCTTGGCGAGTCTATTATTTCTGAAGGATATGGAGAAGGAAAAATGGGAGGAAAATAGTTCTTGCCCTGAAGAACTACCAGTCGAACTGGGGGTGGGGTGGGGTGGGGGATAAACTGTAAAGCAAGGGACCACTGCAGCAAAGCAAAATGCACTGAGTACCTACACAGAGCTACAGTGAAGATATAGGCTGCAGAGGAAGCCACCCTTCACCTGGTTGAGGGTGCGTCCATAGAGGAGGCTTCTATAAGGAGCGTCATAGAAGCCATGCTCTGAAGGTGGCAGGGGATCCTGACAGGCAAAGAGAGGACAGGAATGACAGGCTGAAAGAGGGGGAATGTGAGTGGAGACGGTCACGGTCAGACCAGGTCTTGAGCATATGTTGCACTCACTCTATCTCCGGACCTTTGTCTGTCTTCCCCCTCCCAGCTGGAAGGTCCCCCTGCCCACCCATCACACCTCCCAAACCTCTCTCAGCTTTCCAAAATGAAGCTCAAATCCTACCTCCTCCATAGTGAGACAAAAGATTACATGTAATCATCCTTCTTGTGTTCAAGTAAAAACCCTATCAGGCAGAAATGGTACACTTGACCCCCATACCACGAAATTTCCCTATAACTAGATTCCATTTGCTGCATCAGTAAGGTAGAATAATGATGGACGACAAAATAAGTCAGCCCCCGTGGCAGGCAGAAATAACGGCTCCCCCCCCAAGAATAATAACTGATCATTATCCCCCAAATCCGCTGATAGGTGATTTCATATGGCACCAGGGGGGTTGCCGATGTGACTGAGGTTAAGGATCTTGAGATGGGGAGATTATCCAGAGTTGCTGAATCTAATCACATGATTTCTTAAAAGTGGAAAAGGCAGGCAGAGAAGTGGGTCAGAGAGATGGGATTTGAAGAGGATCTGACCCACCGTTGTTGGCTTTGAAGATGGGAGTTGTGAGTCAAGGGATGTGGACAGCCTCGAGGAGCTGGGAATGGCCCCTCGCTGACAGCCAGCAGGGTATCAGGAATCTCCTCCTATAGCTGAAACAAACTGAATTCTGCCAACAACTCCAATGAGCAGGAAACAGATTCTCCCCTAGGGCCTTCAGACATAAACACAGCCCTACCAACATCTTGATTTTATTCCAGAAAGGCTGGCCGTGTCTGACATACAGAACTGTAAGATAATAAACTTATGCTATCTTAGGCCACGAAGTTGCAGTAATTTACGATGCCAGCAAAAGAAAACTAATACAAGACCATTTTTTTTCCCCAGTGGCTAAAGGCCTAGATTATTAAAAACAGATTTCCCATAAATGTAGAAATTAGCCACTTGTTTACAAAAATTCTACTGGAAGGGAAATTCTATTTCATTTAAATAGCGATGAGCAGAGACAATACTGTTTAGCTTCAACTTTTCTCTATTACTAAGAAATTAGGCACAAAAAAGGGGAAAACATCATCATTCATAAGAACCACCACTCTATTCAACACTGGTATCTCTTCCATAATTCTGATTCCACACTGATCAGCAGTCAGCAGTCCAGGGTCCAGCAGTCCAGGCCTTCTCTCCCAGCCTCCTAACCAATGAGGATAGTTTCTTAAATGTGTTCTATAATCTCTTTACATCCAGCCACCACAGTAATTAACAACTGGTGAGATACCATTATCACTCAATACACGGGCGAAAACATGGATTAACTTCTGCTCTGGTTTCAAAGTATAATGAATTTCAGCTCCTCACTTATTGGGCATCCACAAGGCCACCGATGCTGAGTATGGAGAAGGATGAGAAAACAAACAAGACACAATCCTTTGTGTGGTGCCTGGGTGCCTCAGTTGGTTAAGCGTCCAACTCTTGATTTTGGCTCAGGTCATGATCTCATGGTTCGGGAGATTGAGCCCACGGGGCTTGGCACTGAGCGTGGAGCCTGCTTGAGATCCTCACTCTCCCTCTCTCTCTGCCCCTCCCCCACTCACACATGCACACTCTCACTCTCTCTCAAAAAAAAAAAAAAAAAAAAAGACCCAATCTCTGTCTAGAGGCCTTTAAAATACAAATAGCGATAACACGGAGCAGAATTCACTAAGTGCTAAAAGCAGTACAGAAGTAATGTGTTGTTGAAACATCCAAGGAAGGTTGGGGTCGTCAGTTCAGGAAGCAGAAATCTTCAAAAGAGTGGTGGGCTTCAAGCCAGACACCAAAGCTCTAAATTTAACCGAGGCAATAAATTTTAAAGGATACTATAAAATCATTTCTATTTTTCAATGTTTTCCAACACTTGCAAGTAGCATTTACCTAGCAACCATTCCTATTTATTAAGCAGGTTATTTACTAGGCAAAGCTTCGTTAGCCTGGCTTAAGCCACATTGCTTAAAATGGGTCTTCTCTAAAATATTCCACAATTCAGATTACCTGTCAATGTGATCGACCTGGATTGCTAAAATTTTATTCCACACAAACAAAACCATTTGACTCATTACACAAAACATTTTTCCACTTGACATGGTTTTCACGTTTAATTCTGCTCCTGGCCAAAGTACCTGAGGAACGTTTGGGGTCACAACCAGAGACTGCCTGTCCAAAAGAGTGCATAATTTATTTTTATCTCATAAATATCTTCTGTTTCTCAAATTCTTTTTCTTGATCAACGTTTATTCCATTACCTACCATGTACCTATGGCAGAGCAAAGGAATATTACCAGGTAGAAGATATTTATGCATGGCTGCAATAAAACAATCACCCAGCAAGTATCTCTCCTCAGTGCCCACTATGCACCAAGCATTCTTCTAGCAGAATTGGTGTTTCCCAAGACTTAATTGGATCTTCTATCACTGTATGGGGCTCCTAGAGAAAGTCCTCATGGGGGCAAACTTCGAAAAGGATCGCTACGAAACACTGCAGAGTCACAGAGGTAGAGAAATATTTAAAGGTTCTTATTTTTGGGGTGCCTGGGTGGCTCAGTCAGTGAAACATCCGACTTTGGCTCAGGTCATGATCTCAAAGTTCGTGAGTTCGAGCCCTGCATTGGGCTCTGTGCTGACAGCTCAGAGCCTGCAGCCTGCTTTAGATTCTGTGTCTCCTCTGTCTCTCTCTGCCCTTCCCCCACTGACACTCAGTCTCTCTCGCTCCCTCTCTCAAAAATAAAACGTTAAAAAAAAAAAGGCTCTTATTTTTTTTTCATCAGTGATGCCAAAAAAAAATAGGGTATCTCATCAATCATGCTAGGAAGTTCAAATTACCTGCTTTAAAATCTTCCCTAAAATTTTTTACTTCATAAACTCTCGATTAGAGTGTCTGAGTTCTATAAATTCTTGCAGGAGAGGCAAAGGAACAGGCCAGGGGCCATGTGTGGGCAGTTTAGAGACAGGAAATGTGTGTGCAATAGAGAAACAGAGGAAGGGAGTGTAAGTAACAGAAACCATTTAGGGTAAAGGCACATAGGACACTCTTGAATTCATGACATCATTTGGAGAACAATGTAGGCCACTTTCATCTAATCAAGAAGGATTTTAGGAATGATGACAGCTTTGAATTGAGCAATCAATTACTAAAGGAATCAGCAGGTGTTCTGGGAGTCACAAAGGAGAGTCGGGGAGATGTGATTCCAGAAGCAGACTAACAGTTTTTCTTCCCTGCTTTTATGGAACTGTCCTTGCTTCCTCCCCTCTGGAGGTTTTCTAAGAACAGAAATTCACACTGGAGTCCCAGAGGCTACATGCTGTACTGAGTTTACTGCAGCGTCTGGAATGGAACCAACCCAAACGCAGACGCCAAACAGAACATGTTCTTGCTGCCTAAAATCCCATTCCTTCCCAGCAGACTACGACAGTGTTGGGAAACAGTCTTGTAAGACAGTTAGTTTGGGGAGTACACGGAGCTTGCTTGATGACTTCAGCTTGCTCTCTCAGGGGAGATTCAGGCCACAAGGAAACATCTGCCTATCCCCTTAGACGCCACTTAACACTGTCTCTACCAGATGTTCTTAGTCCGACCCACTTACAGAGGCCAACATTCTCTTTGACTCAAAGGTGGTTCATGTAACTCCTACAAATCTACATCTTGCCAAATGTGTACAGGGATTAATTTTTGGTAGAGCTTTCACCTCATCTATTCAAGGGATACCAACGTGTCTTGATAACTAAAAGTGATTGCATGCAATTTTCGTTAATAGACTCAGAGGTTGGAAAAAAAATTAAAACCAGAAAGAAGAAGAAAATGAAAAGATTCTTAACACAAATCAAAACGAGAGTTCTTTGGGGCCCCTGGGTGGCTCAGTCAGTTAAGCATCTGACTTCCGCTCAGGTCAGGATCTCATGATCCATGAGTTCGAGCCCCACATTGGGCTCTGTGCTGACAGCTCGGGGCCTGGAGCCTGCTTCGGATTCTGTGTCTCCTCTTTCTCTGCCCTTCCCCTGCTCGTGCTCTGTCTCTCTCGCTTCCAAAAATAAACATTAAAAAAAAAAAATTTTAATGGGAGTTCATTTTCTGTGTGTGTTTTTTTTTTTAATTAGTTAATTTTTTACAGTAGGCTCCATACCCAACATGGGGCTCAAATTCACGACCCTGAGATCAGGAGTCACACATTCTACCAACAGAGCCAGCCAAGTGCCTCTCACTTTCCATCTTTTAGGTTGGTGAAAAAGGAGTATACCAACTGCTGGTGGGGCTGGGGAAAAATTTGCTTTTGTAACCAGGTGGCTGGAAAAATATTAGCACAATCTGGAGGATAATCTAACAATCTCTATAAAAATAAAAAACGCACATGTACTTGACTTAGCCGTTCCATTGCTGGGAACCTCATCTATACAAAACAAAAACTGGAAATAAGTTGTGGCAATTTCCCATGACAGAATACCAAGAAAAAAAGAAGAGGTAGATGAATATATGCTGTTAAAAAGAGGCACATGAATACATGTTGAAATGTATTTTTTTTAATCTAACATGTTATTTAAAAAGAAATGAGAGGTGCACCAAAAACCATCCGATACTTAGGAATAAACCTAACCAAAGAGGTGAAAAATCCATACACTGAAAACTATAGAAAGCTTATGAAAGAAATTGAAGAAAACACACACACACACAAAAATGGAAAAATATTCCATGCTCCTGGATTGGAAGAACAAACGTTGTGAAAATGTCGATACTATGCAAAGCAATCTACATATTCAACGCAACACCTATCAAAGTAACACCAGCTTTCTTCACAGAGCTAGAACAACCAATCCTAAAATTTGTAGGTAACTAAGAAGAAATGAAAGGATGACAAGATATTGCCATTTTTAATAGGTATTCTGAGCTCTATTATTAGTTTCTCGACTATGGGAAACTCCTAACAGTGGCACTTGCAGCCGCGGATGGGGGGTGGGGGAGGGGAAGGGCAGGATATCTGCCTTAGCTGTTGGAATGCTTTTCTTTTAAACGATGGGCATACATTGTTTCCAAAATTTTTTTTTTTTTTTCAACATTTTTTTTTTTTAATTTATTTTTGGGACAGAGAGAGACAGAGCATGAACGGGGGAGGGGCAGAGAGAGAGGGAGACACAGAATCGGAAACAGGCTCCAGGCTCCGAGCCATCAGCCCAGAGCCTGACGCGGGGCTCGAACTCACGGAGCGCGAGATCGTGACCTGGCTGAAGTCGGATGCTTAACCGACTGCGCCACCCAGGCGCCCATCCAAAATTTTAAAAACACTGTAAAGTACAAAACTAACCACAACATTATTAAAAGCCAAGAAACAGAAACGTACTTGAGGGCTTCAAAGCTAACTTGGGACAACTGATCTTTGCAAACACTAAGACCCCAGGTGAAAGCGATGGCCGGCCCCTCACAGTCAAGGGGAACGCACTTCGCCTCCTTCAGAGACACAGAGCATCCCACGGCTCCTAGAGGTCGGGAGGGCTTACTGAGGGGACTGAGCACCAGAGCGAAAGTGTAGCTTCACTCACCTGTTGTTTAAAGCCCCTCCAAGGTCACAGTCACAAGGTCGACATCCATCCAAATCATTGCTCAAACCCCAGTGCTCCGGCTGCAGAATAAAAGATTTAACATTGAAAGGTGGGTTCCCGTAATTACACAATAGACTCAACAAGGAACAAGTTATGGCGTGTCTGGGTTGATCCACCAAATGCACTTTTGTACCGTGAAAGCACAAAGCCTACAAGGGGAAGGAGTATAAACATTCTGAATTCAAGAAACCCAAGCTGCAGGTTGCTGGGGCCATCATCATGTAACGCCAGATCAGAACAGCTGCTTTTCCAAGCCAACAGCCTTTGTCCAGTTATTAATATGAGCAAGCAGCTAAGAGGCCAATCTTGTTCATTAGAAGTACTCTGGCAGTAAGAGACTTTTGGCAACTACTTGGCAGGCTTTAAATTTTCCATAAGTTCAGCCTGTCAAAAACCTCATAAGCAAACCTCTTCAAGGATTTATCTGTGTCCAAATGGCATAAAGCAAGTATTTTCACAACTGAAAGGGGAGAAAATCACTGAATCCTGAGAGCACTGGAGATGGAAATAAAAAGAAATGGAACAGAATCCATGTAGGGGAGAAGAGCTCTCTGCACCTTAATAAATATCTATTTCCTAATGAACACATAAAAACCAGGTCCATTGATTTAAATCAGACTTCCAGAAATTTACTTTAAGCATCTGGATATAGGCGAATGTGCCTATAGGTCATAAACATAATTTGGGGTCAGTGGAACCCCTCTCACAAATTATAAAGGGATTCATAACAACGTTATAAAACATGGAATAATTAAAAAAATTACTCTCGGAATTACTCTACCCAGAATCACCACAGTGAACTTTTTAGTGTATTTCCTCCCAGATTTTGTTTTTCTTGATGAATTTTTTTCCTACACAGTCAAGGTACTACTCACATCCTATTTATGTATTTTTTAATACCAGCATAAGCATTTCCTCATGTTACTGTCATTTTCAATGGCAGCTGAGTATCACACTGTATACAAACCCCCAAATTTAGTTTACTATTTTCCCCACCGTTGCTTCCATGGTTTTTGGCTATGATTAGTACAAGATGCAATGAGTCTTCTGGCGAATACATTTCTGTCCAATTTTCTGCTCATTTCATTAGGAAAGATTCCCAGAAGGGGGATTACCGGGTCAAAGGGTACGTGCATTTCTACAGGCTACTGATAACATATTTCTAAAATGCTTTCTTTGCCAAGTATGAACCACTGTGCATTTCCATCAGCAGCTTAGAGGACCAGCCCCTCATTATGTCCTCTCTAATAGTTAGCATCCCCATTTTTAAAAACTCGTCAGTTCTGTCTATAAAAATGGGATGTCGCTGTGGTTTTTATAATTCTAACAGCGAAGATTCATTGGCAATTCTTCTGTGAATGGCTTGTGTCTTTTAACATTTATATATAAGGGTGATTGATGGTAGGGTCTGCAGTAGCAAAAGGCATTCTCCACTAAAACCTGCCACCTTCACGAACTCCTCATCCCATGTAATCAGGATTTACCTACCAGACACTGGTCACAATGCTGTCCTGTCACCAGACGCTTACAGTAGCAGTAACCAGTCTCAGAATCACAAGGATTCCCGCCAGGAATCGTTCCCAGAGGATTGCAGGCACAAGCTTAATTAAAGATAAAATAAAGCAAAGAAACACAAACCAAGTGAGCGCCAAGAGGTGGTCTGGATTTAGAACTGCAAAGTCAAACGGGAACAGCATCCACGAGAACACCCCAACTTTTTCACAAATGCGCTTACATTTACAACCAAATGGATCTTCAGCACTTAAGCCGTAGAAGCCCTCTTTGCAGAGTTCACAATGTTCTCCTTCCACGTGTAATTTACACCGACACTGGCCGGCAATGAGGCCAGCAGAAAAATCGGTGTAACTGTCACAGATTCCCCCATTCTGAGATCCAGCTGGGTCACAGGTACATCCTAAGAAGAATAAAAAGCACCAGGTAATGATGTGAGTGTTTGTATAAACACACGTTCCCGTCGGCCCCTCGGAAGGTCACAGAAATAGACTAAAGAAGAGAGGGTGCCAGGCAGCTTCTGCTGCCAGCATCCTATGTAGCAGTTAAAATAAAGCGGAGTCTCATGCTCATACCAGGAGTCCCGAGAGGATGGTGGTCACCAGCCTATTCAAACTGAAAGGTGACTGGGGCGTCTGGGTGGCTCAGCTGATTACGTGTCCGACTTCAGCTCAGGTTATGATTTGACAGCTTGTGAGTTCAAGCCCCACACTGGGCTCTGTGCTGACAGCTCAGAGCCTGGAGCCTGCTTCAGATTCTGTGTCTCCCTCTCTCTCTCTCTACCCCTCCCCTGCTCACGCTCTGTCCCTCTCTCTCAAAAATGAATAAACATCAAAAAAAAAAAATCAAATTGAAAGAGGACGGAAAACGTCATGAAATTCCCCCACGTACGTTCACAGAGGTGAGGGTCTCGGACATCTCTCTCCGGGTGCTGGAAGTAAAACGGCTTGCACTGTTCACAGTTGCGTCCCATGGTGTTGTGCTGACAGTCATCACACACCCCTCCGCTGACATTTCCGGTGGCCAAGTACACGGCCATGTCAAAGTGGCACGAGCTCGAATGTTCATTGCAGTTACACTCTGTGTGACAAGGCCAATGTCAAGTAAAGCCTTTTTTATATCTACTTACCAATGGAGGAGGGAGTGCCAGGAAGAAACTCATTTTGGAAAGCAGGGATGAAGTTCAGGCAGCTAACATTTAGGGGCCCGTGGAAAAGGACATGTCCGCCTGACATCATGCTGGAAGCCTTCCAAGGGTAAGCTTTATGAAATAACTGAACAACCTGCCCGTTTTGGAAGAGAACGGGCTACGAAGCAAAGAGTGGAAAACTTGGGGGAAAGGACTGCCCCTGGTAGCCACGATGTGGAGGACGCCTCTGGGTGCCACTCAGGGTGGGAACACACCCCTCCAGAGGACCTTCTAGGCGATACTTCTGGGAAAGCCTGGCTGGGCCGCCAGCTCTGGGGAGTGTGGTGTCAAGGTGATGCTCTTCCTTCGCATTCCCACCAGCTCACGTGACCAGGCTCTTCAGTGAGAATTAAGGTCTGTGCAACAGCCATCTGGCCGGCCTTCTGACCCTCTGCTGGCCCACTGGGCAGCCCCCTTGGTCCAACCCGGCTGTCACATCATTTCACTCTCTGCTCTGTGACCCACATGGACTCCTCTGTCTTCTCACAACGAAGCCTAACTTCGATTGGCCCTCACAGGGCTCTACACTCTGGCCTCATCCTCTCCCTCCTGCAACACAACCTCCTGTACAGAGGGGCTGCGAGGTATCCACCGACAGACGCTGGGTGCCTAGCAGGGAACTGCCCTTGACACACCTGTTGAATTAAATGTCGGAATCATCTCCCAGGGCAGACTCGGCGTTGGTCCTAAGAAGAATGTCCTTGGGGCTTTAGGCTTTGCTCGGTTCTCCTTATCTGAACTCCTTCCTGCCTCCCCCTCCCTCTCTCCCTCCCCGCCCCCCACCACCTCCCTTTCTTCTTCTTACCTCAACAATCTCAGCTATCATCAAAGTGTTGTACTTAATAACAATCCTTGACCACTCCAGCCCTCACTGGTTTCTGAACTTCTAGAACAGGCCTCAGTGGGGGAAGGGGCAGGCATTGCAATCACTGTGGGGGGCGGGGAGGTGTTTCAAACTACATGTCTGCCCAGAGAATGCCACCCGGCTGGCCAGCTGGCCGGACGTATGCCATGGGCTGCAGCCAGACTGGCACAGAGACAGGGCCAACAACTCTTACACCTTAGTGATCTACCGTGCCGTATTTTTCTCTCATTTTTCTCTCGCGCTCCTCTTGCCTTTGAGACAGGTACAGTGTCAGGGACAACATCTCCAACTTCTAAGTCTGCCAAGCCCCTGGCTACTGCTCTGAATGCTAATGTATTGATTGAACTGAGTGGATATTGGTTTCCTAAGAGTATCTGGGTGACGCTGGCAAAAGGGTATTAACTTTTCTTCCTTTTGCAAAAGTCACGTACTCTTATAGTAGCTCTAATCAGAAAATGGGTCCTGGAGTCTGGACATCCCTCTGACAGAGACTTACTTTTACAGGCATTGCTGTTTCGACCTTCAGCGGGTCTCCAAGGTAAATCGTGGTAGAAATCCATGCACAGTTCACAGTTTAAGCCCTTGGTATTATGCCTGCACATGCAGTGCCCATGAACCTTGAAAGTTACACAAACAGGAAGGAGCAAAGTTAGAGATGCAACCTGATGGCCAGGTTTTCTCCACAATCAGTGGAAGCGATAAACCCCTTTCCTACTAATCCGAATCTCTAGCTCAGCGCAATGAAGATTTGTTTTAATTCTGTCCCTCCCTGAAGGGGGTTCTGTCTTTTTGGTGGCTTGAACTCCCATCTCTAGGAACAGTTCCTATTATATAATGGATACTCAATAAATATGTCACTGAAGTAGGGATCAAAGAACCCAGATGAATAAAATCGGTCACTTAAAAATTAGAAAACAAAACAAAAAAACAAAAAAAGCCCCACAAAACACAAAAACTAGGTACTTAAGAGTTAAAAAAAAATCTATGTCAAAAAGAAACTTATTATAAGAGAAATCAACAAAAGTTATAATGCAGAACTAAATGTATGCATACCACTGGAAACCAACTCACATTACTGCAAATTTTACCACTAAGTCACAGAACAGAATGGGTTTTTCTGCTTCTTTTGTTTTGTTTTTGACTTCAGGCAAAGCACTTCATTTTTTTTCCCCAACCGAAATGAGATTCAAAATATTAATCATTTGCCACATTCACATTTGCTTTTTTTCTTTAAGAAAGGAAATCTAAAATCTTGGGGGAAAAAATATAAATTATTTTGCTTTGTGAAGGGCCTAGGATGCACTCTTTTGCACCGTGTCTCTGGCAAGATATGCCTAAGCCCCTGAGGCACGTAAATGATAAATTCTTTCAGTCTACCAAATATGCATGTACTTAGGCACCTCACCTTAACACTAGTTTCTACAGAATGGAATTCAGGAACAGGACAGACAGGTCCGCCCTGGACTCACCTTGACAAGAGTGCAGTGAGCAAAAGACTAAAATCATCTCATTACAAGCTAGTTTTCTGCAGACTGAAAAACAGACCCAAAGCACATGCCACAGGACCCTACAGTGTCTGAATTAACAGCATAATGTACAGAGACCCGTGACAGTGACGGGCCTGTAGGACTTAGCTACATGCCAGGCTTGTTATCCTGCAAAGTAAACATTATCTACCTAGCATTCCCTGAAAGATGTAGCAAGAGATTACAAGGATAGGTCCTCCCTTGAGGCCCCATTGAAAATGCCACTTTATCTACGTAGCAAATATTCTAACTGGAGCGAATGAAGGCGGAAGTTTCAGGCAGCTGAATACACTCAATCCTGGACCTTCTTTGATGAGGACTAATGATCTCTGAAAAAGCAAACGGCAAGTAAGGAAGCCTTACACTCTTCAACGAGGGAGGCCCGATGTCTAATGGAAGGAATCCTGGGGCAGAGTCCAGGAGGGTAAGATTTGAATTTCCATCTGCCATTTACTTAGGGCCCTTTGGTGAACTATTTAATCCCTGCTCTCTTCTTACAAGGATAATTGGCTGAATAAATCCTGTTTAGCTGTAAAATCCTGTGGGTCTATAAGAATTAGCAGTTTACTTAGAGACTGGTAAAATAACCCCGACTTTCTCCATTTGGCAAATCATCCAAACCCCCAATTTTTAGAAGTACGTAGTTTGACAACACGTATATTTGGCATAAAAGTGGGAAAAGAATGAAACTAGAAGAAATATATAAAGAAACAAAGCCCAATGGATTCCGAAATCATATTTCGTGGTTCCAGGTTCAAATGTCCAGGTTTTCTGGACTGGGATCACTTTATGCCTTGTAGCATAAAGATGGGGATGTTTGTGGTGTCTAATCTTCCCTAAAGGAAAAGAAGATGCACTGGCTACGTAGAAAGCTTTTTCCTCCTTACTGACTACAAAAAAATATCTATTGTAGTAGCAGCTTGCTGCAACAATTTCCCCAAACTAGTTCTTCGCCCATGAAATGAAAAGCTTTTATATTCTCACAGTCTAAGAACGTTAACAAAGAGAAAACCATCAACCACCAGTAATGGCGGAAAGAGCTCCAAGTCAGTCTGGAAAAGTAAAACCCCTAGAAATTGTGCAAGGTTTAAGGTAAGACGAGATTCAAATTGCTTTCCGGAATCATCTGTATGAAGGAGAAAGCCCCCCCACAGCACTCACTCACCATTCCTTCTACTTCTTCATTGATTCCATCCACAGGGGCACATTCGCTGGCATGACCGTAGCAGAAGCAATTTCCTCGAACCACCATATCATAAACTGCATAGTAATACTTTTCCCTGATTTCCATCCGGGAATCCAAAAGGTTATCTCCCAGAGTGTGGAGCTTCACAAACTTGATTCTCAAGTTGGTGATTTTTAAGAGATCTACAAAGGTCACCAAGAAGATGAAAAGTCTGATCACACAAGCAAGACTTGTTTTGCAATTATACAACACCTCTTCTCTTTATAGAAAGGCACGGCAGATAAAAATGCCGAAGTAAAGGAAAGGTTACCCCCTTGTATGATCTAGATGACCATGCTAGTAAAGTTTAACAAGTATATCAAGACTGTGAGTCTCTGGAAGAAAGAAGGTTTGCTGCCTCCTTACTAGTTTAGTAAGAATATCTATTCTGCTACGGATGTGCTTGCAGACTGTTTCAGGAAAAAGCGCAAAAGCAGAGAAATTTAAGAACACGGCTGCAGGACTGCAAGAACCCACTGGCACAGAGTAATCTGAACCATCGCAATTCCACGCGGTGCCCACAGCAACTAGCGTCGGTCTCAAAATCAGAGAGTTCTATTCAGGTAGGAGGGGGTTGAGCGGCACACTCCAATTGTCTTCATTATTGTAAGATAGAACGAAACATTTTTGTGTTTATTTTTGGAGAGGAAAATACTCTCTGAAATTTCCCACCACAAAGATGAAATCCAAGTTGCTAAAATAGATTTAACACTATGGAATAACTACTATCCAGGGACAGAAGGTCTCCACCAAATTTCTACACAATGTCACAGTCTCCCACTTTTTTGTCCTAGTTTGCCATCCACAGCGAGGCATAGGGATAAAGGAGCTCAGTATCAGGAGGTTGGGCAAGTTTTTGTTTTTTCCCCCCTAAATGTAAGTTACTTGTAGATCAATTTCTCAGATCTTTTCTTCTCTCTCCTGGGTCTATAGATGAATGCTTACTACAGAAGCTGGCTAGCAATTACATTCTATTAGTAACCTGATAAGCCAGAAGCCATTCAACCTTCTCTACCAATGCTTTCATCAATTACTAAGTGGACCCTAAAACACCGATGAGTCCATCAGTCCTCCTATGCCCTGTGTAGCCTGAGGTTTCTCCCAAGCTTTACTTTCATTTGGGCTGATACATTCTCATCAGTTACAACAGGGAACAACCGAACACGGGGTGTTGGCCCCACGCGTCAGATATATTCAAAGCCCTGATACAATTTTAACTACTGAAAATCTATGCAGAGCTTACAATGAAGACTATAGAAATAGCCGTGGGTTGAAAGAGAAAGTCCATGAGTCCATGCATTAAACTTAGGCTCTTTGTAAAAATCAAACACAAAACAGAGAAACCGTGGTACGACTTAGCTGAATGGAATTTATGAATGCCAACGTTTCCTCCTGCACAGAACGAGCACAAGCGCCTATTGACAAGAGGCCAGACAACAAAGCTGGAGAGCAGCTGGAGTATTTAGAAGCCCTTGAACTGATCTTTGTGGAAGGCCTCAGAAGAGCAAATATGCTCCTTCCACTCTCTCCTACCACAGTTAACAACAACTAAGCCTTGTATATTGACCGCTGTTGTATACTGAGGCAAAACCACTTGTGAAGAGAGTCTCTGAGCTCTCTACAATAGGGACGATGAAAGAGACGTTGTTCCCGCGAGTACAAGGTCAATCGAAAACGTGATCAGTTAAAATGGACGCCTCTTGAATTTTTCTGAGGCCATTTAACAATGAAAAACAAGGAACTATAATGGCAGCCAATTTTCCAAGTCCCACAAATTTCACCCAACAAGGAGCAGACCACGAGTTCCTCTAGGGCCCCATGAGGTGTTTGTCCTGGAGACCATGTGGACGTTTCTCACAACTGGATTTGGAGAGCAGGGAGGGCAGGCCTCACAGAGCTCACTCCGAAATGCCAGAACTGGATGTGCCATTAAATATTTGTTTCACAATAGAATGAATGAGTGAATTACAATCCAGAGACAGTCTGGGCCACACATAAAATTAATTTAAGTGGGGAAATAGCACTTGTCTGGCAATATTTCCTGGACGCTTTCCCTTCTACTCTTTCATGCTTCATGCTGGGAGGTTCCATGGCACCGTGGTTCCAAACAAGGCCATCCTCAGTGAGGAAGGAGCACCAAGAATCGGTCCTGCCTCTCTGCTCGGCAGACTACACCTTATCCGCAGGAGAGAGAGTCTCATCCCTTCACTCTGAGGAAGGGGACTGGGTCCACGGTGAGACCCAGGCCGTGGCTGATGGCACCGTCATCAACAGCAGCTTCTTTGACTCACTGAACACTTTCCGTGTGTCAGGCACGTTGGAAAGTCGTTTACAGAACTCCTTTTCCCTCCATAATGACCCTCAGGTCACCACTACTATCTCCACTGACAGATGAAAAAACAGAGGCTAAAAAAAACCCAACTATAACCAGGTTTAAGCAGGTTATTTGCCCCACGTCACAGAGCTAGGATATGCTAGAAATGGGATTTAAACCCAGGTCTGTCGGACTCTGAACTCTTTTAAGTAGTTCACATTTTGCCTCTGAAGATGATCGAAATGTAATTTTTTAACAGCAGAAGCATGGTTGTTAAATGCTGGAAAGAACTCTAAATTTAGAATCCTAACGTATGGCTTCAGGACCTGCCTGACACTAAATGGTCATGTCACCACATGCATGTTATTCTAACTCTCTGAGCCTCAGTTTGCTTATCTGTTAAATGGAAATGACAACCGCCACCTTACTCAGCATACGGAGCATGGCTGAGACTTCGGATTCTCCCCCAGAACTCTCTTTTCTTCCTTTGATAGTAAGAACCTTAGGCAAGAGTGTGAGAGGGCACATGGCCGCCTACCTAGAGAGGTTTCCCAGTGTGCCTTGAGGTAGGGTCATGTGGCTAATTTTGGCCAATGGGATATGGATAGGGGCCACGTACAGTTTCCATGTCGCTTTCCCCTCTCTTCCTCCCATCTTATAGGTTGGGATAATAACGTGGTAGTGTTCGTCCAGCCCCAACCATGTGGATAATGACTCTAAGACAGAAGGGAACTGGGTTGCTAAGGTCACCAGATTTAGCAATAAAAATACAAGATGCTCAGTTAAATTTGAATTTCAGATAAATAGTTAATAGTGTTTTTAGTAAAGTCTATCCCAAATACGTCACAGGGGACATAGTTACCCCAACCCAAGTATTACATGGGATATCCTTATAGTAGTCACAAGCATTATGTGGGATACGGTTATACTAAAAAATAACTTGCTATTTATCTTCAATTCAGATTTAACTGGGCATCATCCTGTATTTTATACAAGTAGGTCTACTTGTATCATCCCTCTGGATGATTTCCTAAGAGAGAAATAAACTTCTATGTTATTTGACCACTGTATTTTTGGGGGGACCCTTTGTTACAACAGCTTAATCTATACCCTAGTTTATATGTATTTTATATATACATATACATGCATATGTACATGTATGTACATTCTATATATATATACATACATATATACATATACGTGTATATGTATATATAGAGAGTACACATATATAATATATAATATATAGTATAGTATATAATATAGTGTGTGTATATATATATATATAATATATATTATACTGAGCAATAAAATAAATAAGGTATTATGACGAGCATAATTGTTTGAGTACTTAGGACATAAACCTTTTTGATTCCTGCCAATTTCAAGAGCCTCTGATTGGGTACTGCGAAGAAAAAAAGGAAATAAAGACGGTGGATTTAGCACTGAATATTTAGATTCTGTGTAGCAGTGCTCTGGGTAAGAGTTCTTCCGTGATTGCGGTGTTCCATCAAAGCTGCTATGTGAAAACAAGCTTACTCTGTATCCTTGGACTATAAGGATCCTCTATTCTGAACGCGGGATCTAAAGCACGAAATATCACCTAAAAATAGACAGAAGAGTAATGGGTATTTTTGCAACGATCAAAAAGGATTTGTAAATAGAATGTAAAACAAAAACAGCAAACAGACCTCTCCTTCCGTCGAGGGTTCAATGTCAGAATAGCGGGAATCACAGATTATATCATCCACTTTTTTCATGGGCCCAGTTGAAATGCCTGGAAATGAGCCCTCACAGTCATAGGCAAAGTATCTGTACACACCCCAGGTTTTCCCGAAGTCAGACGATCGTTCTATCAGCATCGCGGCCGGACGGAATGTCTAAAGGCAGGGCAGAAAAGGCTCATTTGATGTTTTGCATTGGTGATCTGCATTTCTCAAGAAATCTCAGACAAAGGTATCACTCCACTGTGCAGCACAAATGCTGACAGCGTGGGGTTGGTATTTCAGACTGTGGCTGGATTTCAAATACTTCAGGCTGTTCCATGGAGACTCCTCCTGTAGGAAAGGGTCTAGCCTTGAAATGTTGCGCTTTCTCCCACCCTGAGAGAGATTAGTAAACTGTTTCTCTTTAGGAGTGGATTATAACCAGGACCCTACAGTAAACAAGCTTTGGTCTAGTCAGTCACCACCCATAATTGGATTGGCTAGTTTGAGTGTTTGGTCTTCATTCATTCAGCAGTTGCACACAGACACCTGCTCACTACCGCGCGGTGGTCCACATGCTATAGACGGCCCAATGAAGTGTAGATATAGGTATAAATCATTTACAACACGAAACACCAGAGTAGAGCCTCATGCAGTGCGCTCAGGGAAAACGAGAGGAAGGAATGACTAACTCAAGAAGCTGGGGAAGCCTATAATTCCACTCCTGGCTATTCCATCACCCCAAGAACTGAAAACAGGGACTCAGATGGGTGCTTGTACACGAATGTTCGTAGCAGCACAATTCACAATGGCCAAAAGGCAGAAACAACCCAAGTATCCATCAAAGATGAATGGATAAGCCAAACACGGTATACACATACGAAAGGATATTACTCAGCCATAAAAAAGAAATTCTAGTCCTTCCTACGTCATGGATAAACCCTAAAGACATTACACTAAGTGAAAGAAGCCAGACAAAAGGAAAGACAGTATAGGATTCCACTTACAAGGAAATGTCTTGAATAGGAAAGCACATAGAGACAACAAGTTAAAGGTTACCGGCGGGGGGGAGGGGCCAACGGGGAGTTATTGCTTAATAGAGTAGAGTAGAGTAGGGTAGAGTTTGTATCTGGGGTGATGAAAATGTTCTGGAAACAGATAGTGGAAGTGGTTGCACAACACTGTGCAACATATACACCTAATGCTACTGAATTGGATACTTAAAAATGGTTAAAATGGCAAATTTTGTGTTAGGTACATTTTACCACCTACACACACACACACACACACACACACACACACACACACACACACACACAAGCCAGGGAATGCTTCAGAGAGAAGACGGCATCAGACTGGATCCTAAAAGGGTAGGTGTTTTCCAGGCAGGGAGTGAAGGTGGCTACACGTGACAGAAGAGTTTGACTAGGGCAGGGAAGTAAGGAATTTGCTCGCCACGCTAAGGGGTTTCCTTTATTTTTACACCATGAAAGGGGAACACCAGAAGACTTAAGTGGGCAGAATGAAATGATCAGACTACACGTCAGAAAAATAACCCCGTGGCACAGCTATCAGACATGGAAAAACAAAACAAAACCAAACAAAAAACAAGAGACAAGGAAACCAACTGAGAGAAAAAAAAGACGAAGGTCTTAACTCAAGCATTACAGTATGGGTGGATGGAAAGGATGCAATCAACCGTCTGAAAACTTAGTGAATTTAGCCAAATATAAAGAATTGCACTTGGCGATCAATTTGGTTTCAGTGGAAAGGGATGGAGAGGAAAGAACCACGGGTGCTTGAGTTTGAGTAGCGGGGGCAACTGTGGTTAAGAGCAAAGCCACAGAAGAGAAAGAAGCCATTTGGTTTTGGACTAGCTACATGTGAGGGGACACCCACTGGACAGACAACTGGAAACAGTGGTCTGGCACCCAGCTGCGTGAACAGAGCTTGAACCGTGGATCTGGAAATCACTGTTGGCATAAAACACTTGACACCTCCAAATATAGAGGGTAGAATGTCCTCCCAGAGAGCAAAGGGCAAGATGAAGGAGCTGCAATCATTGCTCCAGAAAATGCATCCACACAGGACTAGACAAAGGAGAGTGGTGCCTGGAGCTTTAATTCCATTATGTCATAACCTTCTGTTATGGGCCGAACGGCGTCCCCCCAACTTCTTATGTTGAAGACTTAACCCCCAAGATCTCAGAATGTGATTATATTTGGAGACAGGCTCTCTGAAGGATTAATTAAAGTAAAATGAGGGGCGCCTGGGTGGCTCAGTCGGTTAGCCATCCGACTTCGACTCAGGTCATGATCTCACAGCTCGTGAGTTCAAGCGTCGCATTGGACTCTGTGCGGACAGCTCAGAGCCTGGAGCCTGCTTCTCATTCTGTGTCTCCCTCTCTCTCTCTGCCCCTCCCCCGCTCGTGCTCTGTCTCTCAAAAATGAATAAATGTAAAAAAAAATATATTAAAAAAAAAAAAAAGTAAAATGAGGGCTTAGAGTCCACCTAAATCCCATGTGACTGGTGTCCTTCTAAGGAGAAGGAATTAGGAGATGGAAATGTACAAGACAAGACCATGTGAAGATAAAGACAGCCATCTACACACCAAGGAAAGACTGAGGCCACAGGAGAAACCAATTCTGCCCACAGTTCAGTCTTAGACATCAAGCCTCCAGAGCCATGAGACAATACATTTCTGTTGTTTAAGCCACTGAGTCTGTGGTGCTTTGTTATGGCCACCCTCGGAGACTAATATACCCTCACGACACACTTTTCCTACAGTAGAGGAAAGAGGCTCAGACACCTTAACTGACCTGCTACCTAAAGGCAGAGCTTAGATCCCAGTCCACGTTGAACTTGGCCCAAACCCATCTTTCTGCCTCACTGGCTGATAGCATAATAGCAGGCTGACAAACGGAAGTCAGAGAGGAAAGAGTAAAAAGACAAGAATCCTGGAAACAGGCAGGACAGAGATTTCGGAGGGTGTGGTGGAGGGGGTGAGCTGGAAATAAGAGATGAAGCAGAATGAGCACTACCATTGGGCACAGGCCTCGATGCCACAGAAGGGGGTACGTGCACCTGGGAGATGGATGGCACATTATGGCGGAGGGAGAACAGGCCAGGTGAGCCGGCTGAACAAACCCATCCCGGACACATGCTCACCTCCGAGTTAAAACCAATGTTGGAGAGAAATCGGGGTGATCACTAATGGTGAAACTCGTATATCCCCAGACATACTTTGCCTTCCTTAATAATCCTGATGGTCTTCTTCACTGATAAAAGGAGACAAGGGTGGGGCGCCTGCGTGGCTCAGCTGGATAAGCGTCCGACTTCAGCTCAGGTCATGATCTCCCGGTTCGTGAGTTTGAGCCCTGTGTCGGGCTCTGTGCTGACAGCTCAGAGCCTGGAGCCTGCTTGGGATTCTGTGTCTCCCTCTCTCTCTGCCCCTCCCTAGCTCATGCTCTGTCTCTCTCTCTCTCCTTCAAAAATAAATAAACGTTAAAAAAACAAAAAGGAGACAAGGGTTAAGAAAATGAAAGGTCATGTTTTGACAGACTCTTTGACTTACTTACTAGGTACTTGAATTTTTACTTTTTTACTTATTCAGGAATAGAAGAAAAGGATACTTTATTAAACTCCAGAGCATGAGATGAAGAATTTGAAAGTAAGGGGGGAAAAAATACCCTAATCACTAAGTCAGCCAAGACAAACTCACCATGAGACCTGCCTCCTGGGTGGTGACATCTGGGGACAGACTAGCCTAATGTCTCTGTGTCACAAGAGAGCAGAGAGGAAAAGCCTTACAGGCAGTTCTGGCTGTGCTTTCTCTCCCTCCCTTCTGGAAACTCCTGAGTCCCAAAGGGTCACTGAAGAATTATCCAATTTCCTGTGGATTTCCAGAGCTGTTGGAAACCAGGACAACACTTCTATGTAGAGAATGGAGGCCCTTCCCACTCTTCCCTGAGTCTCCAACGTGCTCAGGACTTATACTGGTGCATGGCTACCTCTGATTTTTTTAATGTTTGTTTAATTTTTTATAATTTTTTTAATGTTTATTTTTGAGAGAGAAAGAGAGAGAGAAGGAGACAGAGTTTGAGCAGGGGAGGTGCAGAGAGAAGGGAAGACACAGAATCCGAAGCAGGCTCCAGGCTCTGAGCTGTCAGCCCAGAGCCCGACACGGGGCTTGAACTCACGAACTGGGAGATCGTGACCTGAGCTGAAGTCCGACGCTTAACTGACTGAGCCACCCAGGTGCCCCTTTAATTTTTTTTTAATGTTATTTATTTTTGAGAGAGAGAGCGAGTGCGAGCAGGGTAGAGGCAGAGAGAGAGAAGACAGAGGATCCCAAACAGGCTTTGTGCTGACAGCAGTGAGCCTGACCCGGGGCTCGAACTCACTAACCGCGAGATCATGACCTGAGCCAAAGTCAGGCACTCAACCAACTGAGGCACCCAGGCGCCCTGCCACCTCTGAATGTCTACTAAGCAGAAGTGCTACGATTCTGGAAACATCTGGCTGCCTACAAAAGCAAACCATGTATACGTTACATGAGCTTCACTAGCCCATGAAAACCCAGTCCACTTAGCAAGCAGCCATCTCCACGGCCACTCCACGGGTGGTGTTCTTCACAACTCCCACCCCCCCCCACCCCCGTCTCGCTACTGTCACTCTATCACCACCCTCCCGCCTGCTCAGCTTGGACATCCAAGTGATCTTGGATTCACCCCTTTCCTGCTCTCCCTTCCACTGCTCTGCTTCTCATCTTCCCCCGATTCGGGGCTGAACTTTTTTTTTTTTTTTTTAATTTTTAATGTTTATTTATTTTTGAGAGAGGGAGAGGGAGGCAGAGTGCAAGCAGGGGATGGACAGAGAGGGAGACACAGAATCTGAAGCAGGCTCCAGGCTCCGAACTGTCCGCACAGAGCCCGACGCGGGGCTCCAACTCATGAGCCGTGAGATCATGACGCTTAACCAGCCAAAGTTGGATGCTTAACCCACTGAGCCACCCAGGCGCCCCTGTGGCTGAACCTTTGATCCCAGAGGGTCCAACTGACGACTCCCATGGAAAGTGGGCAATGATTCTCAAAGGCATTATCAGTGGCAGGTAACAGAGCTGGCAGCAAGGGCATATACGTGATTTGCAAAAGCTTTTCTGGTAATACTTCCAGGACACCTGGGTTGCTGGGGTGGTTCCCTCCTACTTGAGAATCAGGCCCGGCTCTGCATTAACACCAGCACCCTCTCAGGTGAGCCCCCCGTTAGCACAGACCTCAACAAGGGCCTCCCCACGCACCGTCAGTTCTCACTGTCCCACCCCCTCCTCTGTATTTCGCCTTGGCCATCTTCCTGAAATCCAGTCTCATTTCCTTGTCAGTGGCTCCCTGTTTCCTATATAATTAACACCCCTCAGCCAGGAGCCGGGGACTTTCTGATTGTATGTAACCTTACTTCCCTTTCCCCCTCACTGCCCTGAGCTCAAGGCTAATCTACGCTGAACAAACTCTGCCTGAACTGTCCACCACCAGAGCTTTGCTCTCAGACGGTTTCCTCTGCCAAGAACGGCTTTTCTTCCACCTCCTCCCACTGAGATCCTGCTCACCCTTCCTGGCCCAGGTCACATACAGTCCCAGACCGCTCCTGATGAAGCTTTCTGCTTTATCCCAGGCTAAGATTACTCTCCCCGTCCTCGGTGCTCCTACCGCACATCGTCTGAACTTCTGCTAGAGCTCTTAGCACATTCGTGATGTAAGTTATCTGCAAGTGTCGTTCACCCCCCGGGGCAGTTTCTTACAAACAGAAGACAGTTGAATTCCTTTATGCATGTATTCATTCAGTAAATATTTGTAGAGCAATCACTACCTGCCAAGCATCAGCAGAGAGAAGAGCGATCATATTCCCATTATGTGCCAGGTGGCAAGATTATGCCTATTCCAGAGCAGAGGGCAAGGTCACATGGCCCTCGAATGTAGGTGACCTTATTCTTCCCACTCTCCCTTCCAAAGAGGAAGCCAAAGTTCTGGCCACATGTGCCAATAAGGGGCAGGATGGGGATTTATCTCCAAGTCTGTCCAACCCCATAAGATGTTGCTTTTTGCACAGGATCTAAAGCCCAGAGGTTGAATTCTCTCTAACTACAGTCTGACAACCTGTACCTATTCTTCTTGTCTGAGTTCAGTCCCCCTGCCTCCTGTTTTATCTTCAGCATTTGTGTGCAGAATTTCATCGATGGCCCACTGTACTCAGCTGGATGAGTAATGACAGAGTGTGTACCCAAAGGACTTGGATGTAAGCAAACTCAGAACTTCCCACGTATGTGAACAGACGCCCTTTCCAAAGGAAAAGCTAGGACCATCAACATGAATAATGATAGTTTTGTGTATTTTTAGGTGTCACATAACATGAAGGCAACATCCTCATGCGTGGTTGAGTTTTGCTTCTAACCACCAAGCAGAGGGCATGGTCAATGACGGGAGGGGGCATAGTGTCGAGTTGCCTAGGGAAAGCCCCCTACCCTCTCCGCCAGTATCCGATGTCACAGTATAAACCTTCCTCCCCAGCAGCAACAGCACTTCTGGGCGGGGGACTGAGGAGAGGGGCTCAGGCCTGGGAACCAGCAGTCTACATCCTTCCTGTCATATTCGGACTTCCACGCCCACCTGTGCTCTTGGCCTCCCAGGCTTTGGTGGAGGACACGGTGGGACTTTCGTGGCTACCTGCCCACATGCTAAATCTTTCCCTGGCACCTTTTGCTAACCTGACGGGGTACAGATAAGGCCCCCAACTCCAACCCAAGCCCACTCAAAAGTGATTTTAATCTGAGAAGCCATAAGTAAATTATGGGTTTTATGTGCATCAACATGTACTTTAAGCCATGTGAAGTCGGTCATTTCCAGGCAGCTGCTTATGAAGAAACAAAGGGACTTTGTACAGAGAAATTCCCTAGCCCTGGAGTCATTTTACATCTCTAAAAGAAAAAGGATGCGAAAAATGCACATTTAAGAAGGCATACACATTTCTTAAGGAACTGTAAAACTGTTCCCACAAATTTTGCAAAACCTTGAAAACTAAAGATAATATACTTCCTTTTCAGTTACCAAGCTCAGCATTAAAACATCAACACAAGGGATCAGGGATTTACTCTCCAGATGTTTTATTGTGGTTTGGGAGAGAGTCAAAGCTGCCTCTCTCCGTGGGGAAATAAAACGAGATCTAATTAAAAGTTTACAGTTGAATTACCTTAGAATAGTGGCTCTCTCTCTCCTTCTTGCCACGAAGATTGAGTATTTGTTAAACACGGTTATTCACGTCCATCTTTAAAAAGCTGATCAATTATCCCAATTGATGGCAACAATAATATTTAAGTTCCCACTGAGGCCAACTCACAACAGACATCCCATACCGAAAAGGGAATTACACAGCGCTCTCAACGTGTCATTTGCAAGAAAGTTATGAATTCCTTACCTTGAAAGTCATTATGAGATGAGTAAAATGGAATTCTGCTTCCAGATCCAGTTGGATAGTTACGTTTTCCACGCCTATAGGAGATTTTTTCAAAATTCAAAAAGGAAATAGTAAGGAAAACAGGAACATCTGTGAACGGTCGGGAGTATTTTTCTTGAATTCTCTTTACGCCCCGCACAGAACCCCTCTCGGCGCTCTGACAGTGAGCTGAAGACAAGACCCCTTGGTCTTGGCTTAGGTGGGGAGGCCCGGGCCAGAATGAACCTTCAGTTTTCCTCAACTCATTCTGGAGCTCCACATATGGACTCTGCTCACCGGAACAAGACACCTGGCGGGAAGCCTGGAGTTGCTGTCAAGACAGACAGCTTCTGCTTAGGACAAAGTAAAACATCTTCCCAAATCTAAGCCAAGGGACTCTCCAAGGGGGAAGGAAGGGGTCCGCTTCCTGTGCACAGCAGGGGTTCAGTTTGCAGCCTAAAGCAGGGGACTTAATCCTCCTGGCGGGGTGGGGTGGGGGGACACAAATATTCCTTTTTTTATGCAGCAGCAAAGAAAATCAGAGCCTACCGCGTCTGTTACTTATACTCCCATTTAGAAAGAGGTATCCCTGATGGGGAAGCCTTTGGATGCATCGCCACAACCGAAAAACAATGCCAGAGACAAAGAATCGGCCAAATGAATAAACTAGCCCAGAACAAATACTAGCGTCTTCCCTTTCAGGGGAAAGCCTGAACAAACAAATGAGCCTTTGCGACGTCCCCTGAGGGTCGGTCAGTCCCGCCACACAGAAAAGACCACTGGAATTCCAGAGATAGAAACGACCCCCTCTCTCATCTTGGGCCCTCAAGCCCACCTGTTTGCTAAAGGAGAGCATTTCCCCCGTTTCCTGTGCTTGAGAGCACTTTGGGGGTCCACCTTCTAGAGCCTAAGAAGTCTTAACTGCAGGAAGACAGGAATGTGTCAGAATGAATCATGTCACAGGCTGGTGTAGTTTCAGGAAATCAGTAGGACTTTTGAAATAAACTCTCCCACTGGAAAACCGCCAAGGCAATTGTGGGGGGTGGGGGTGGTCACTGAAACGGATATGAGTTAGTTGGAATGTTAAAGAAAAACATTATAATCATACTAACTAACCTTATCTAACTTATTAAAAAGAACCGTCTTATAAACCTACTCTGGACATTTCTGAGTGAAATGTTAGCTAAGCAACTACGCAGCTCTTCTCTCCCAGGCTTTTAAAAACCTGCAAGATTTGTTCAAAATGAAGAGATAACAAAAGATAATGTAAAGTACCAACAGGACCAGTACCATTTCTGCAATGGAAGAAAATATGCTACAATGGGTACACTAAAAGCACATTCCACTTTAGATTTATAACCTGATAAAAGCAGTAAAGTTTGTGTGTGTGTGTGTGTGTGCGCGCGCGCGCACACGAGCGCCCGCGCATGTGTGTTTCAATATGGGAAGAAAAATCCACAAAGAAACCAGATCATTCTTCTACAGAGTATTTGACTTCTGTCCAACCTAGAAATAGATCGTTAGGAAGGGTAAGTGAAAAGTAGCTGTACACGCCAACCCTGTTTCTATGCCTGAGCACCGATAATTTAATGCCACCAGGACACTGGACAAAACCCACAGAAAATGGATAAACTCACATCCATAAAGAACATCCCCAACGGTGAGTTATCAGACAACACGGAGGGGACAGTACTCATCAGTCTGACTTTCGGAAGACCAAACTCCAGCCCAACATCATCTGATCTCTTGTGACAGACAACACAAGCCCCTCTACTTGAAGATCCCTTCCTTCTGACATTTGGGACTCTCTCGTCCAACAAATTCAAAGTTGCAGAAATTGATGAAGTCCTGACATAACCAAGAAAAACCGTTCTCTAGAATGACAGCACATGATGAACAACTTTACTGTCTATCAACTTGATACTAATGTTGAGGCATCCTTTTTTTTACTTTTACTTTTAATTTTTTTAGAGGCATCCTTCTAATTGTCTTTTCATTTCACTGGAAAAATGTGGGCAGTCAGGACATGCTCCCGCTCCCTGTTTGGAATAAGCTCTATGCTATTTCAGAAGTCCTCTGTGACTTAGGTACAGATTTATAGAACCTTCTCCTTCACACTGAACCAAGATAACCTCCTAAAAGAATTGATAAGGCTCTAATCTACATGCTTTCTAAGGACCAGCCTGTCTCAGTCTGGTAACCGATGCAGTCCCATGGCTGACCTATAATCAATCCTCCCTAGAAACCAACAGTTTTCTAGAAAGCATGTATAACTTCATAATTAATGACAAAGAAGTCTATTAAGGGAGTTCCTCTTTACAGAATGTTAAATGACGGCAAACATCTGAAAATGTCCCAGGTGTAGGGCATATAATAAAAAGATCTTGCACAGTCGATGCTTTCTATGACCATCCCTAGGTTCACTTCTTTGACAGCCAAAATTCTCATACTCTTTTGAAAGATCTAATGATCCACTGTTAATTAAGAGACACAAGAACTCTACCTTTATTTCCTAAAGTTCAGTCTTCAAGTTTGAAACAAATGCAAAACTAATTTGGGCTTAGTTTCCCAGTGAAGTAACATCAAGTTTAATGAATTTACTAAACCCAAACCCAAAAGGCAAAGGAAGGAAAAAGGGCTGAATTCCCATACTCACTAAAGGAATTGAGTTGGGGTCATATCCATGTTGACAGAGTCATTGAAAATTTAGATTTAGTGTTGCTTCACAGTACTATTACTGAATTTTCTCGAGATGGAAGGAAGGTGTTGGTAGAAGTGGGGGCTGATTCTGCCCTTTCTTTTGGGGTCGATCCCAAAGAAAGATGCTCTATTTTGGGGAAGATTAAGGGCCTGAAATAGCGCAGGGTCTCCCCCCACCCCAGCCCCATCCTCCCGATACACCCTGCCCCCGTAAAGGCTCCCCTCAGGGGAAGGACCAGGAAATATCCCTTTGGTCCAGCATGAAAGACTGCTTTCTTATAGAAAGTGCATGCTTCAGGAAGGAGGATCAGATTTTACCATGAGAAGTTAGTGCTTCAGGCAGTAAATCTGCCAAAAACCATAATTACAGGGCAGAGAAATCAATCGAGATTACAAATACCCAGGAGCCTGCGAGCCCCTTCCAGGTGACCAATCTCACTCTATAGAACTTGTTCCCACACCAACCACATACCATTTTCGGACTGCCACCAAATCTTAAGGCGGTTTGGAGCAAATGTAGTGACCACATTTTCAATGAGATGACTGTCAGGATTGAGGGTCTCATGATAAGGATCTTGTGAATTGCATATGAAGCATTTTTTGTCCTCCTGAAAGCAAAGTTAGTTTCATGAGTGTAGGAAGCAATCACACACACACACACACACACACACACACACACACACACACACACCAAAAATCAAGCCCAGAATACAAAAATCAAACCTGCTTGCTTCAAGAACAATAAATGTGTCCAAATTACTTACATGCCATATAATATGCCTTCCACTTTTTAACTCATGGAGTATGAATTACTCCTGAAAACTTCCTCCACTCTTGTAAATTCAAGGTCAAAAGTAAAAGAAGGCATTGTTTCCACAAGCTAGTACTTGAATCAAAATGAAATTTCTAGGCCTAAGCCTTCATCTCAATGAATAATAGCTAGAGAAGCTTACACTTAAAGCGAGATGTGGAAGAGGTATTAGAAAATTTTTGCTGACATGCTTTAAAGCAAACTGAAAAATGAAAGGAAAAAAAAAAAACAACTCACGCAGCCTGATTTTCTAAAACCAACATAATGCAGAGGCCAAGTGTTAGGCGAATGTATTTAAGAAGCTTTGGGAAATACAGAACCAGTTTTCTGAGCCTCTGTGCTGCCCCAGCAGTGAATCAAGGGTGGCAGCTTGTAGGGGACATCTACAAACTACTCAGGATATTGGGGAAGTGGGTACCTGCCGGGGTGAACCCACTATAAACAGACCAACTCACACAAGGCCAACATGCACTAAGATGGACACCCACAGAGGTCCACATACACCTCACAAACAACATTTAAGCAGGGGGTGATATTGTGAGGAGGACAATACCCACGGACTGGACTCTTATGTTTGTATTTATTTAGCTATTAGTTATCACCTTCCTCCCCAAAGGATTCAGGGACTAGTGAGATGTACTAAGACAAAGAGAGAGAAGTCAGGAATGCAATGGGACCAAATACTGGACAAAATACTTAAGATTCCTGCCTCAGTTTTCAGACCCATTAAATGCTTCAGAAAAGTGCACACCCAGGCCCTTTCTCTCGGCTCTGGTATCTACAGAGAGCACTCCACGCTTTCACGACTAATCACGTAAACCAGAGAGTTTAGCTCTGGCTGGTCTGTAAGACAAACAGTTCAATTCTCATTCTGGTCAAAGCCGGTCTCAGAATCTGGTGACTCATTTACAGGATGTCCTCGCCTCTGAGGTGAATGTTAACATAATATTTTAGGTAAAATTTACATGCTATTATTAGAAAAGGTAACATCAACGGCCTTCATTAACTTGTAGTCAAGAAAACTAATACTGGAGAACAATTACCAGAACTTAAAAAAAAAAAAAGGTTAATTATAGCCACCCTTCTAATCAGGAGGAAACAGTCTAGACATCTCTGTATAAACCTGGAAGCAAATGAGCGGAATCCACTTTGACCACATTCCTCTGGTTTAATTTATCAGGTCTACAGAATGGGCTCCCTTTCTGCTTTGGAAAAGTGACTCCATTTTAAGGCATCTGTGGTGCAAACCATAGGACATCATCCTTTTCCCAAAGGGCAGGTGTACAGGTAGGCGGATGGGCCAAAATTATAGCAATTGCCTCTGGCCCTTGCCCTGCATGTGAGACTAGGCCGCCTTTGGCTTGCTTTTGAGGCCAGAAATATCCGCTTAAAAAAAAAAAAAAAAATCAAGGAAAAGGCTTCTGATTCTAGGTAGCTTATGCTTTGTCTTCTTTTAAAATTAGTTTGGACTTTTTAAAAATAGGACTTTAGAAATCTAAGATCTAGGCCTACTTTTAGAAAGGACACCCTGAAATTTCATTTTGGTCCTCCTCTACCAGGGTGCCATGGCAACCAGGGCATTTGAAAAAGTATCTACTGGAGGATAGATGGGAACAGCACCACACCAGAAAATATTAGGTTCAGTGGCTAGAGTGACCTCACAAGACATCTGTCAGTGCTACAATACCCCTCCCGCAAGCACAAGACTTAGGAAAAACCCAAGATCACTACTCAGTCTTAGAAAGAGATGATGGACTATCTCTTATGCACATTTCCAAGGAGGACAGATCACAAAACAACAACAGTGGAGACTTCTGGAGGCCTGGGGTCAGGATCCCGGGCAGGGGCCAGGTCCGGGTGGTCCTGACTTTCCATATAGGGACTATGCGGGCGGTGGAGGCGGCAGGAAATGTATGGCGGATGCAACTGTGCAAACGGGGATGGAGCAAAAAAAGGGCGAGCAGCCCATCTAATCCCGGGACTCCCCGACTGGCCGCGCTTCCTATCTGGATAGCTGGCAGGATGTGGAGTCCCCAGCGCCCAGCCCCTCTGGTCTGGACTGGAGGAGGCGCGCGCGCGCGCAAAGCCTAGGGCTGGGATCTCTGCCCTCACCTGGAGGTGGCTGACAATACAGTAGGGCTCAGGCTTGTGCAGCCCGCACGTCGAGGTCACCGAGAGCTTTTGTGCTCGGCCGATGAGAAGGTCGCCAGTGGCGGGGTAGCAGCTGCCCTCCGCGCAGCCGTAGCTGAATTCGGGTTCTTGAGCGCGCACTTGGGCTCCGCACAGGGCTGTGGAAAGGGCAGGCGACAGGGGAGGTGGGGAGGAGGGCACAAGCCGGGAGCGAGCCCAAGCGAAACGAACAAGCAGGGGCGGGAAGAGAGTAGGTTCAGAAGAAAGCAGAATGCACAGAATAGAGGCACAATGGAAAGATGAGCGCGGGAGAGGCCAGGACGTGGAGAGGGTTTGGAAAGAGACACGATGTCAAATTTGTCCAGCAGCCCATATCATTCCCGGGAGACCCTCATCCGTCCCGGGCAAGCAGCTCTGGTCACAAAAGGTAGATGTGCAGACCAGCCACCTTGACGTGCCTGTGCCTGGACCTGTGTGCGGGGAGGCGACAGGCGAAACGCCTATGTGCATGCAAGTAGGTGGGTAAGTGTATGCACCTCGTGCGTGCGGCAGCCTGTGGACCCTCAGTGTGAAACCGTGAGTGTGCGTGCCAGATCTGTGAGTGTGGGGTCACGGATGTGTGTGCGTGCACGCTTGGGGGTCCCGGGCGCTCGGTTGGGGGCGAGGTGGTGGGACTTGTAGGGGACGCCGCTTTCCCGAGCAAGGGGTGAGTGAACAGTCCCTGTGGCTTTGGAGTGGCTTCAACGCTTCGTCATTCCAGGGAAGCACCCGGCCCAGCTGTTTCTGGCGCCATCCGGGGGCAAACAGCGATGGTTAATTGAAGCCACATGGCCCCAGTCAGTTCCCAGGACTAAGCCTGTGCTCAGCTTGGTCACTTGGCTGGGAAAAGGGCTCCAGGGGAGCCCCCCGCGGCGAGCCCCCCAGCCCATCCCAGGCAGCCTGCCCCCCGCCCCCCGCAGTGGAGAGACCCACGGTGAACACGCCAAAGGTGCAAAGCCCGAGCAGGATCCCCAGTTCTGGGCACCCAGCCTCGGGGATGCGGGTCCGCGGCGATCCTCGCGCGCAGTCCTCAGCCGCCACGGAGGGCGCTGGCGTTTAATCCCGGGGCGCGATTCCCACCCCAGCCCCTCTCCCGCCCCCCGCCCCCAGGCTCCCGCGAAGCCGGGTCCAACGGCTTGTGGGGTTTCTTCCCAAGCCCACTCCTCTCCCCACCGCCGCGGCGCAATTACCTAAGAAACTGAAAGCGAACACCTGGAGCAGCCCCATGGCCAGTCCCTGCACAGCCGAGGGGACACGGCGGAGGAGGGGAGAACGCACCCGCCGAGCCGCCTGCCCGCTTTCCCCGTCTTCCCTTCTGGAGAGGTGGAGGAAAGAAACACAAAAAGAGAGAGCAACTGTTCAGAGAGAGGAGAGGGGCCCTTCCATTTCCTGCCGCTCCCACGGAAGCGGGGGGTCGGAGGGGAAAAAGCGCTCAGCCACTATGTCCTCCTGCCCGGGCGGTGCGAGCGCTCTCCCCGCAGCCCCGAGCCCAAAGAAGGGAATTAGAAAGTTTAGCCTTGGGAGGAACCGGGGGAGGCGCCTCCGCTCATGCGCACACGCAGAGCAGGGGCTGAGGGGGCGGGCGGCCACCGCCGGGGGGAGGGGGTGAGGTCCGGGTCCCACCCTCCCGGGGCGCCTCTTTTGTTTTAAGGCCGCGCCTGCGGTGGCCGCGGGCGTCAGGCTCTCCCGGCCTCCGGCGGGGCCACCCCGGGGTGCGCATCGCCTGCCGGAGCGCGGGGGGGCGGGAGGCGTCTGGGCTGGTGGCGGAGGTAGGTGTCGGGATCGCGGCGAGAGACACCCCCACCCCCTCCCCGGCGGGACCTACCGCGCACTCGGGCGTTTACATTTGCAAGGGGTGAGTCACGAAAGGGTACCCGGGGCCACAAACTCCCGCCCCGAGCGCCCGGGAAAGGCGGGTTAACCCTTTAGAAAGAAGGTCGACCTGTCAGGTTTGTTGCCTTACAAAGAAGCGAATCCAGGATCGCGAAGCTTGGGCTGGACGCGACGTCTCTAATGTCACCACGCGAGGCGACGAAACTGCTATTCCCTAGGCTTCCTTTGCGCGCACATTTATTCTGGACCTGCCACCGAGGTGGCCACGGCATCGAATTGCCCGTTTAATTCTGTTTTAAAAAATCTACTTACCTAAATCCAGACGATGGCTCTAATTAAGGTCGTTTCTCCAACGACACTATTGCTGGTGAAGCGTGTTTCCCATCTCACCGTGACAGGGTTGATTCAACCACGAATGAGACCCCCTTCAGGGTCTCCACAAAGCGCCACCTGGGCAATTCCAGAGAGGAACTCTATGGGGAGAGAGGGCTTCTAATGGCCTTGTGTGCGACCTGTCTGGTTGAATAAGGGGTAAACAGAGCTCGCCCACGTCCTGGGGGCTGGGGAGGGGGGCGGGAAGAGAGGCAGGCAGGCGGGACTGCCGCCCTTCCAGTGAACTGGCCCAATTCTGCTGCCTTAGCAGTGGATGGATGGAGTCAAAGCTGGGGTTTGCGCAAAAGTGCCCTGAATAAGGGGAGTACAGTTAGTTGGTAGTCCCGGCAGGAGATTTTGCTTGCTTTTAATTACCCCAGGGAGAAGGGTTTAGTTGGTCAGCTTTAAACTTAGCTGCAATGAAACAGGACCCAGGGAAAGTTTAATCATTAGACCACAAAGTAAAGCTGCTTTATGGGTTTATAAACCTCCTTTCTGCTGAGGAAGGCAGGAGCCTCAGGTCTTGGTGATGCATTAATTATTCACTAAATCAGCACTTGCCCTGTTGCAGCCTCTGGAGATTTTTTTGCCTCCAGCTAACGTCCAGGGTTCTTGGTGCTGGCTGGGCAGCCCTGAAAACACAAGAGAAAGCAGGTGCTGTTGTGAGGGTTTAATTTTGCAACGGAGGGTCTTCAGAGCTTAATTAAAAAACATTCAGAGGCAAATGCTTTTCCCCTTGTTGAGCTCTTAATACCCTGGGTCAAAGTTGCTTATTAGTTTTTTATCCGTACGTACTGCAAGCATCATTCACTCCTGCCTCTTTCACAAGACCTCCCTGCTACTCAGTGGTGATCATTTTCCCTGGTCAGTGTCTTCTCATAGATTGCAAAGAGTTACCTACAGCCCTGAGGCTCTCACCTCATTCTCAGGAGTAAACATTACTGAGACAGTTAAGAGATTTGTTGAGTGGTTTGTTTGGGGGTTGTTTTTTTTTTTTCTTTGTTTTTTTTAACATGTATGTGCAGGGGCTAGTGTATATAACACACCTTCACCATCTGACCACTCCATTGCTGAATTTGTCTCCATTCCCTGTCCTGGAACGTACTTTTGTCCTGGAAGCATGTGTCTTCCTCTGACCGGCTAAGCACAATGCTCTCACATGCAAACCTGCTCCATTTCCCCATCTTAAGGGAAGAAAACCAAAACCCTTCTTTATGCTATATACTCTCTACTCCTTTATTCCGCTTGACTTCTTAGCCCAGGTGCTTGAAAGGATAGTTCGCACTTGTGTTTCCAATCGGTTTCTCCTTCATCCCATTATAACAGAACTCCCATCTCCGCCACTGGTCTCAGTGATGACTGCTGGCCCTCCAACTGCCAAGTGCAATGGCCGTTTTCCCTAGTGGAACTCTCTGTGGTCTATCTCCCATGACCACGCGCTTCTTTTATTTTTTATTTTTATTTTTTAACATTTATTTATTATTGAGAGACAGAGACAGAGCATGAGCAGGGGAGGGGCCGAGAGACGGGGAGACACAGAATCTGAGCTGTCAGCACAGAGCCTGACGCGGGGCTCGAACTCACAAACCGCGAGATCATGACCTGAGCCGAAGTCGGACGCTTAACCAACTGAGCCACCCAGGCACCCCGACCACGGCCTTCTTGAGACTTTTCTTCCTTGACTCCCAGGACACCATTCCAAAATTTCACCATAGGACTGACTCGCTCTCTCCCATTTCTCTTTCCTCTCTCTTTCCCTTAAACATAGGGTGCTCCCAAAGGTTTTGTCTCCAGCTTCTCTTCCTTCTATAACCATTCTCATCTGTGACCAGCCTCTCCACCACTTTCACCTTGGTCCTCCCTACATCTGTAACTCTAGCTTCTACCTTGTTTGGAATTTACATCCAGTTTCTAACAGCCTACTGAATATCTCTGCTTTGATGGCCCATAAGTACATGTGCTGCAAAACCTAAGTCACCTCCCCATCCATCCCTCAGGGAACAAAATGTGTTCTTCTGTTTCCAATTTCTGTTATTGGCCCCATGATCCACCTCTGAGCTCAAGACGAGCCTGGGAACAAGACTGGCTATATGATTTGCAGGGCCCAGTGAAAAAGGAAAAGGAGCACGGAGACCCTTTGTTCAAAAATTAATGATTTCAAGATGGTGACAGAGCAGTAAACCTAGCCCGGGACCCTTCAGAGACTGTACACATCCTCCTTAAAACCAGCCCAGCTTGGGACTCATATTGGACATTTCCATCTCCTTACCTCTTCCTATCACTAGCTCCTGTCATTTCTATCTTACCAGCAACCAGCCACCACGTTCCCTTCGCTCCAACCTCATCACCCTGCCTTAGTTCAGTCTGCCCTCGCATCTGGTCTGAACCCTGCAGGAGCCTCCCTGGCTGCCGTTTTGATTCCAAACTCTCCCTTTCCGCTGGTCTAATCCTCCCTAACATCACCAGAGGGATTTCTGAGGCACCCCTTTGATCATGTCGTTCCCTTGTTCAAAAGCCTTCAATGGCTTCCCTCTGCCCATGTGAGCTTCCTGAAGTTCCCAACACAGGGCATGCTTAATACTGTGCCTCTCTGTCCCATGGACCCTCCTTGAGCTCATCAGTGTAGTGAACTACCACGCATCTTTGAAGCATCCACTTAAATAGACTTTGTCTCTACCCCCTCTCCACCCCCAACTCTGTCCACCAGCACCTTGTAAAAGCCTGTTCCGGCGTAAATGACATAACGCTGTAACTATTTGTTTATGCCCTTATCTCCACTAGACAGTGAGTCCAGGCCAAGTATTGCGTAACACCGATTTATGCACAAACGTTGCCTAATATGACATGGGCACGTTGTAGGTGCTCAATAAATGTTTCTTGAGTGGAAGTAAATAAAGACTGGACTCTAGGTTCTAAAAACTTCTTTAAATCTTAAATGTCCACTTTCTACCCAACATGAGTTTCTAGTCAAGTAGCAAAAGAAATATCACCAGACTGGAGTTCATTTTAGGAACACTTCCAAATTTTGCTCATGAACCAATTCTTCCTCTCTGATGTTACAAATGTAGGAGGCATGAATCACTCTTGCTAGTAAAGCTCATTGAGGCTTTACTCCTGCTGACACCACCCCTACCCTCTTATTCATTCCACACATGTACCCCCCTGGCACTACCTGCTTCAGCACAAGGCAGTCTTTTACTGGAAAGTTCTGCAGCATCTTGAATAGCAGATGTGACTGCAAACTGTTGGACGTTCAGTCTCAAAGAATGTGCAACAGTTGTCTCCCCGAGACCTTGATTATTTGCTTGGAAAAACAAAGCAAAAACTGCTTTCAAGGTTACCGTCACAGTCTTAAAATGCCACTTATGGGTCTCGTTTTAAGTCCTGGATTGACAGCATAACGACAAGGAGGTCACATTCTGGGCTTTGACCTTTAGGTTCTAAAACCTGGCTGTCTACCTAACTCTGCTCTCATGAAAAATACTAGATTTGGGCTGTTTTGAAAATTAGATTGAAGGGTACTTTGTGAGAATCAGAAATGAGCTCAAGAAGTTCCATGACCAGGAAAATTTAGAACAAATGTCACGTGGCACTTTCTCCATCTAGTACCTCTCATAATATGCGGGACAGTAATTTGTAATTTTGTGTCAAATGCCCTTGCCCTCAGGGGCTCTCTGAGGGCAGGCACTGTGTTTTATTGAAATTTGTATTCTCATCCAAGGGCAGAGTTTTCGGTGTACAGAGTCACTAAGTATCTGCTTGTTGGATGAATGACTAAAACTGAATAACCGTTCCTTATGACCATTAAGGGAGCCCATAGGAATACCATCACCTTCTAGAATATGGAAGGCCTGAATCAGGCAGGGCGTCACAGCATTTTCAGTCTCGGACTATACAATAGAAGCTGCTATTTGGGCTTGTATTAACATCCCTTTGTCTGGGAACAGTCCCCAGACTCTCTTGGGGGGACTAGTCCTTTGATGTTGTCAGCCCAACAGAATTTGGATGGGGCTAATCCCTCCATGGGCTCCAGGCTAATCAGTACCCCTTTCTCTTCTTCTTCCCAGTGTTTGGTTCAGGGAACCCAAACCCAGTGTTGGGGATGGGTATACAACTCAAGTTTTCCAGTGAGGTGACTTCTGGGATTTTTGTGGGAGAGAAAAAGCGCTCTCTCCCTGGACTTGAAGTTATATGGATGGAGCTGGTGGCGGCTGGAGACTGGGGCTGACCACAGAGAAGAGCAGAGAAGAAGCAATAGGGAAGATCCTTAAGTACCACCTTAGAATATCTTGATCCAGCTATGACTAAAGCCAGTGGACATTCCCCGAGCCAATACATTTTTCTGGACATGTAGCGTCAGACTTACGAAGCTTTGTTGTTTGTAGCCTGAGATCTGGGACGTTTTTGTTTTCAGTTGCAACATGACCTACTTTATCACCATCCAAGCAGACCCTTATCAATACGATCTTAAAAACAGCCGTCTGTCTATTCTTAAAGAGCTCAGAAGAAAGGTCACAAATGAGTACCCAAGTCTATATTTGAATGTTTTAAGGTAGTCACCAAAATAGGTATAAGAAGGTCACATCCATGCTTTTTACAGACTCTCTCAAGGCTGCATACCCATCGAACTTCACCTCCAGCAAGGGGGCCAAGAAGACACTTTAGATCCCAGCAGGGGTAGGGTGGCACTTTCTACCCAGAGATGCCTGTGAATTCCAAACGTCTCAAAGTTGTTTGTCTATATTTAACAAGAATGCCGTAGAAACATTCTAAGTGGGACACATTTTCAGCTATTTATTCTTTGTTTATGGATTTTAGCATCTGGTTGCTAACCTGGCACTTTAAAAATGAGTAGGAGAGAGATTAATGTTTGAGGTAAGGATAAAGAGCCTTGGCAAAGCTCTTAAATTTTTTTTTCAAATTAGATTCATAGCAGGATTAACCTCGATGTAGTCAATTAAACATTTTTAGACTTGAATACTAGTCATGAACTAGTTTCATTTTTCTGGCATATCATATCTTTACCTTCATTCAGGAGTGTCCTGTGTAAGAAGGAGGGGCAGTAAGAATGTGAAAAACACAAGGGGCGCCTGCATGGCTCAGTCGGTTAAACATCCGACTTCGGCTCAAGTCATGATCTCATCATTTGTGTGTCCGAGCCCCGCATCGGGCTCTGAGCTGACAGCTCAGAGCCTGGAGCCTGCTTCGGATTAAGTGCCTCCCTCTCTCTCTGCCCCTCCCCCTGTTTGCACTCTGTCTCTCTCAGTCTCTCAAAACTGAATAAAAGTTAAAAAAATAAATTAAAAAAAAAAAGAAAAACAAAACTACTTGCCGTTCACATAGAATACAGTTTAAGACCTTTAAAAGTAAAGGTTTTTGTTTCTCTGGTCAGCTTTTGTCAACTTTGATAGTTACATTCACAAACATTTGTATAACTGGAAGTTTAAGAAATTATCACAACTATTTGCTCTATAAATACTTAAAAAAAATTTTCAGATGAGCTATGTGCTTGGACAAAATACATCGACATCCAAAATTTGAGGCCTGCTTTTTGTTTTAAAACGGTTGCTTGCTTGAAAATCACAAACATCCAATTGAGTAGAAGCTAGCACTGAGAGTTTGATAGTTGCATTTTAGAAACACTTTTAATTAAACTCAGTTCACCTCTTATGGAAATCTGCCTAAAACTGTATTATTTTTTCATGTTTATTTTCAGGGGAGAGAGACAGAGCCTGAGCAGGAAAGGGGCAAAGACAGAGGGAGACACAGAATCCGAAGCAGGCTCCAGGCTCTGAGCTGTCAGCACAGAGCCCAACGCGGGGCTCGAACTCACGAACCAAGAGATCATGACCAGAGCCGAAGTTGGATGCTTAATGGACTGAGCCACCCAGGTGCCCCCTAAAATTACATTTTAAAGACTCTTCTGAAAATTTTATTTCAGTTGGTGTTACTTCCCTTGGCTTTGTAAGGATGCTGAAATTTGGTCAATAGCCCGATGAGGAGAAAAGGGCATTCTGTATTTTTTTTTTTAACTCTTCCTTTACACTTTTTTAATCCAGATTCTGTCTTTCTCCATTTGAAATGTCCAGTTCACTTCCCAGTAAGTCCCTAAAGTCCTCACCACATTTCCCTAGGAGTCCCCAGTCACATGCCTGGCATACAGTAGGTACTTAGGAAATGCTTAGGGAATGAAAAAGCACTTATTTAACCTCTATTTTGAGCCCAATAAGGTTCAGGCAGTATCTTTGTACCAGAGGCTTGAAGGGATAGTTTAACCTACTCTCTTGCTGCAACCCTATCGCATAGTTCTAGGTTATTAATTATTACCTAGGGTGATCTGGGAAACTAGATTTAATTAGCAAGTTAAATGCTCTACCCATGGCTTGTACTCGGAGGGGATCCTGATTCCCAATCCGGTCTTTTCCCTGAGAAGATGGAACCTTTGATCTGAGGACGTGTCAGAAGTGATGGAAATGCTAGTTCAGAAGCCATCACCTCTGTCGTGTAGCACAGCCTTGCCTCATTATCCCCCACCACGATGCCCTTGGCCTTCTAGAAGAATTGACTGTACAACTGCGGTCCCTCTAGAATAAGCCCGATCTTCAGGAAAGAGTATTTATTTCATCAAGGCCGTCACGCTTGAGGCTGCCAAGGCTGGTAATCAGACTTGTGAAGGGCAGCCCACCCAGAGGCGAGTGGCTGCATTTTTATCCCATCAGAAACAAGCCAGCACTCGGCCTCACTCCAGGGTTAGGTGCTATTTCACGTATCAGGCTGTTTGCCAGACAAAGAAGTTGGAGGATGTGTTTGCCCTTTCCGAGATGGCTAAATGGGATGCTGCTATTAACCTCTGAGTAAATGGTTTCTCTGTGATCCTATCTGGAAAACATGGAATACGGGGCTGATAATTCAGTCATCTACTCAGGACTTTTTCGTCCAAGTGCTGACCGTCGCTGGTCGGTGGCCTTCGACTTTGGAAGCGCCAGTTGTCTACCTGGTTAGTACCTTAAGCCTTAGCAGCAACCTCTGTCTCATTCTTTAACATTTCTTGAGTAGTTTCTATGTGCCAATCACTGCTATGTACTAATGGTATATGTTCTACATTTAGAGAAGGCCAAGGCTGTCTTAAATACGTATACTATTAGCAAGAAGAGTAACAAGCGTTAAAGTCTAAGATGAAGAACGAACACTACAATGTTCTATTTCTATACACATATACATGTATGCATACATGAATAGGCAAAGTTCTAGAAAGTTCTAGGAAGAGGCGTAGCAAGATGGTGGGTACTTTCAGGGAAGGTACGGGCATTATGTTTGGGATGGGGGTTAAATAACGTTTTAACTTTTTAAATGATAATCTAATGTCTGTAGCTGGTATAATCAGACCAAAAAATTTTGACCCCAGGTTTTTGTTTGTTTGTTTGTTTTAGATATAAATGTCTGTTTTACTTTGAATACAGCATATGGTGAATTTGGGCTAAGTCTGGGTTTTTACCTTACAATACAAATTCAAAGAAAGACCTAGGAAATTAAAATCCATTCTTTCTAGTCACCAATGAATTTACTAAATGAGACAACATGGCTCTTAACAAATTGGGACCATGTAAGTCACATTTCTATGCCTCGGTTTCCTCATCTGTAAAACAGGTACAAAGGTCACGTGCCTTAGCACACAATACAGGCTCTTCGAAATGTGGCCCCTTGTAATTACTCCCAATTCTGCATTCTGAGCTAGCAGCCTCTCACCCCCCAACAAGCTGTAGCCTGAATATACTCACCATTCGCAAAAGCTAAACCCTGGTTTTTGGCTCATCCAGTTCCTTCTGCCTGGAATGCCTTCTCGGTCTTCTCTGCCAAGACAGCTTCTACTTATGTTCAAAGTCCAGCTCTGATGGTACTTTGCACGTGGAACCTTCTCAGTTTCCACTGCCCAGATGCAATACTTGGACAGACACCTCTTGGAAAAGAGCTTTCTAGATTGTTCTGGACCAGCTGTGCCACACACGAGGCCAGGCGCCTCATCTCTTGCACTGTATCCCTAGCACCAGCACAGAGCACATCGCTGGTATCCGACGAATATCCACCAAGCAGATTGTTAGCGTAGGGGATTTTCTGTGTTTGCTAAATTGCGAGTGCATGGAGAACATCCGAATTTGCCCAGCACTGAGCACAGAGCTCATCAGGTATTTGTTGAATGTGTTCATTCAATAAATGCCTGGATCTACGCCCAGTGTGCTTTCCGGGGAGAAATAATTCACAGGTAATTCTTCAGCCAGAATGAGTCATACCCAATATACATTAGTACTATGTATATATAGCACCATACTTTTCACCGTTTCTGTTGACAGAATGGTAAGTCAACATCCCCAGGTCTCACCGTGTCACCTGTAACGAGGTTCATAAGGGCACCAACAGAACTGATTGCTAGAAAGGTAAACGCGTGCCTTTCCAGAGGGCAATCTGAAATATTAAATTATATATAACTTTGACTCAGGGAAAATATGCCAAATCATGCAGATAAAGAGGTTTACACTGTTGTTTTTAAATAAGAGAAAAACTGGAAATGACCAACCCCCTATTGATGATCATTTAGGTTAATTATGCTAGACCCCTGTAATGGAATACTAGACATTTCCCTAAAAAGATGCAGTCCCATTTTTAGGGCATAACTGGGAGAAAGTAGGCTCCAATTATGAAAAATAAATGTAATATATGTACATTATATTTCTTGAGGGATTAAAAAGGGAAACCATACAGGAATTGCCTACAGACAGCCCCAAATTTTAAATGATAGTTTCCCCTTATTTTAGGGTTTTCTCCATAATGAACATGTCAAGGCTTTGTTCTAAAAATCATTTCAAAATTAGGAGAGTTTCCTGTGATCGCCTGCTCCAAAGTGACCTTTTATGTGCAGAAGTGAAGTTCACTTTAATAAACTCTGTAACCTTGATCAAAGTATTGCAATGTTCACATCCCTGAGAGAAAAGTCTGTCTTCTGCACAGTCAAAACAGAAGAGAAACAAATCAATCTTGCTGCTATCCCTTAAAAGATGCAGGTATTTGATACAAACTTGAGTCTGAGTAGAGTAGAAACAGTTATGGTCAATTTGCGTTTGCAATGTTAAGAGTAGCCAGGATTAAAATTCTTCTTAACTGCCTCCTTTGCTGTTAGGCTCCAAACAAAATATGGTAAACTGTGTTCACCGTTGAGAGTGGATTTTTTTTTTTCTGACAAAGACACATGTTTATAAATGTTTAAATCCTTCAGGTTGTCTGCATGTTGGAGCTGCCCTCCCAAGTGGATGGAGAGGAAAAATGGAATTTGTTATGGAGGAATTTTAGTATACCCATCTCTGTATATCTGCTGTATAGAATGCATGATGGTATGGTCTGAAGAGCTAAGAAAAGAACTGGGATCTTAAAAAGGAAAAATTGCCACTTCAAACATATCCTATCTAAATACATTCACTTTTTTATATTGGTCTGTAATAAAGTTTAGACTTCTTTCCAGATGAAAGCAATTGTTCTTTTAATCCCCAATACGTGACCTTCTCCATTAGTATTTTGCTTTCCTAGGTGAGTCCTCATGCAGTATGGCCAACACAAAGCTAAATGTCAGTGTCGTAAAGATCCCCAAGTGTTTATCTTTAGATATGGGATGTTTATACAGCCTTTCCAAGCTTTGAGCTTCTTCCCATGGTACGAATGTCTGGAATCCTCAAACACTAGTTTGGCTGTTAGATTTTTCAGGCTCCATGAAACTTCCATTCCTGTTCCTTTCTAGAAAGTTCACAGTATAGTGATGCTTTTAATAGGCTCCATTGGGGAGTCAAGGAAAAAAACAACAACTTGGGTTAAATATTCACTTTCACAGAGCTAAGAGTCTAGGTAGGAGTTTGGTTATTACAGAGTCCTGGAAATTGGTTGCATGTCCTATAGATGGACTATAGTAGTTGGGTTTGTTTTTCTACATGACCAAATGAATTTTGTTGAATACACACATATTGTAATAAGTTGTAGAAATAATACAACTTACTACTTAAAATCTGGCCTACCTCATTATTTGTAAGGTACATTGTTGCCCTATTTTTAAAAACTACGTGGAAGATTTGAGGACTGAAAAGAATTCTGTTGAGTATGTTTGGGGACAACCATATGCTCCTTTAGTTGGCTGTTCTTAAAAGACCTACTAGTCCCACAAGAGGATACATGTTTGTTCACTAACATTAAGGATACAGTATTTCAGGGTACCTGGGTGGCTCAGTGGTTAAGCGTCCAACTCTTGGCTTCGGCTCAGGTCATAATCTCATGGTTTGTGGGTTTAAGTCCTGTGCTGGGAGCACGGAGCCTGCTTGTGATTCTGTGTCTCTCCCTCTCTGCCCCTCCCCTGCTTGTGCTCTCTCTAAATAAACTTAAAAAAAATGATAAAATATTTCTATTTGGTGACCCATTTTGACTTTTGTTTTCTTTCTAGCAGAGTCACTTTCGGTGAAATAATTTCTAAGGCCATTTATATAAAAAGTTGTAGTCAATTTTAAGAAAATGTTCTACTGTATTTGATGGACTGTTTAATAGAGCCTAAGACCAGTTAAAAGAACAAGTGGTCTTGAAAGAGAGGGTCCAGGGACGCCTGGGTGGCTTAGTAGGTTGAGTGTCTGACTTTGGCTCAAGTCACCATGTCAACGCTCGTGGATTTGAACCCCACATCGGGCTCTGTGCTAACAGCTCAGAGCCTGGAGCCTGTTTTTGGATTCTGTATCTCCTTCTCTCTCCACCCCACCCCAGAACCCCTCCCCACCTCTCTCTCCCTCAAAAACAAAAAACAAAAAAAAAAAAAAAAAAAAAAAGAGGGTTCAATAGAATGAGTATTGTCCTGGGATAGGTTTTCTATCACGGCTGCCTTAACATTTCTGTCAACTAGCTATGTGACCCCAGCTAAAGTAACCTCAGTACTCTTCTGAAAATGAGGGGAGAGGGGGAGGGAATTCTTTAAATCTCTTGCGTTTTGGCTTTCCTAAACCTTTTTCCTGAAGGAGAGGCAAGGTTGGAGAGAAGATCACATGCCACAGCCCCAGAGAGATGTCCGTAGCTAGCATCTCTAAGGGTTTGCCCAGTTCCATGTAGTACTTTTTGGACAGTCCTTTACAGGGAATACCTTCCACTGGTAGATTTTAATTTTTCTTTTTTACTGTAAATGTTTTGTGATCTATTTCCAAGTCTTCCCTGCAAGCAAGTAACCGTACTAATGACTAGATTTTAATTCTTGGGAGGGAGAGCAAGAGAACTTTGCAGTAAACTTAGTCTATTACCAGCTGGTAAATGGGAGATGAAGTGTAGCCAGCCCTCTATTTCCTAGACTTCCGTGTTTGTCAAAGAAGTATGGAGGTATGTCACGTCAGACATGGCTATGAATCAAACAGCTAACCTTTAAAAACAAAAAGCACGTAATTTATATGAACATGAAGAAAACCATCTTCAAAATCCTGTGCATTCTGATTAATATGTTTAATTAGAGGCTGTGATAAACCTGTTTTGTGTCAAAGTTTGTTCAGTTAGCAGGCTGAGTCAGACAGGTTGGTAGGGCACAAGGAGCCCTCTAGAATGGCCACTCAGAGCATTTAACGAGTAAAACTAAAGATTATATGTAGTTTCAAGCTCTTTCCCAGAAGAGAAAAGCTAGATGCTGATAGATGAGCAGGTGTTAAGAGAAGTCATCCTTCATCTGCTTTATGTTGGAGGGAGAGGGAAAAAGAATGCTCACTCGCGTGCTCTCTTGCTCTCTTTCTCTCTCTCTCAAGAGAAGAAACAGAACCTTGAGGGAAGGAAACAGGAGAGAACAAACGGAGCAGTCTTCTGGTAAATTGTAAGCAGGCATCTCTGTTCCTAAAAGCTTTAATGCTTATAATGGAAAGAGCCTGTGAAAACTTTGGTCACCAAAGTTTGTCACTTCTCTGAAGCAGGAGATTCAGGGCTGGCAAAGAACTTTCAGTGAGGAATATAAAGTGATGAAAAAAACCTTCTGTTCAGGTTTATTTTGCGGGGGGGGGCGGGGATTGTTGGCAAGGGAGGAAGAAGAATGGGTATGTATGTGTGAGGGTTTGCACACAGGAGGGTTTGATTCAACTAGTTTGTTGAATGGCTAAGGATTACTGAGGAACCTAAGAATTGTAGCTGTCTTTACATAAACTTTGCATAAATCTTAAATATACATAAATATATAAACCTTTATGTTGTATAAAGATATGTTTTATGAACACATAAAAATGTTTTCAAATGTGTTAAGGCTTTCTGCTTAGCCACTTAGCAGTCGCTTTTTCTATACAAAGCCTAATTGAATGCAACGCAAAGCTGTCCTTCATTTTGGCTCAGGAAGCTCTGCCTGGGAATTGTAGCTGTCGCCTGTCTGTGAGGCCATGACCTTCATTTGGGAGTGGTGCACTCCAATTTATGGCCCTGTGGCTTGGAAAATATCAACAATCTTGTAAACAAACATCCATGGCCAAGGAAAGGCGAGAGTGTCCAAATGCGGGGGGAAGAACCAGATTTGAGAGGAAAGAGCAGGGACCTTGCTTGGGGGGGGGCGGGGGGGGGGGAGAGTTTTTCCGGTGGAGACTTTTTCCAGAGAAAGGAGGGGATTTTCAATAGCTGCTATAGGGTGTCAGTTACAGAGAGCGGGAGGGATGGGAGAAAAGGATTTCTTTTGTCCTATGCATGTACTCAATTCCCAGTGGACATTTTCCCCCTCTAAATATGGAGTTAAAGACTTGCATTGTTCTCAGTTACATTTTTAGAGGGGCCAACCCACATGGTAAGCCAGTTTCATGTTGCAGCGGAAAACATTTTCATTCAGGGATGGTCCGAGGACTGTCTGATTTGCAACAATTGGGAGTCGATTTATGGAATACGTAAGTGCACAAATATTTAGCATGTTTCACTCTGTGCTAAGTTCTATAAAGGCTATAGAAGTGGCTGAACATATGTTCTGTGTCCTCACGGAACTTGCTATCTGGTTAGATAAGGCTTATCAGCGAACGGGTAGTGTAAGAGGACATTTCAGAGAAAGTGTTTTCAGCTAGGCCAGAGAAGAGAAGGACTTTGGCTGAAGGGAGGTTTTCCTCACGGAAAAATCAGATTTGGTGGACCGACAACAATGGGACTTTCAAGAAAGCCAGCGCTCACTCTAGGAGCCACTAGAAAGAAGTATGGGAGATGTAACATACATGGGGTGATTGACCAGAAGTAGGTCCTGAAGGATTTCAGGAATACCTTTCTCTTCCTGTAGCCCTTTCCCATGTGAGTGACCGTGGGAGGCAGATCAGGTATAGTCATTAGCATTTCACAGCTGCAGGAAATAAGGACATGAAATTCAGAGAGGCTGTGAATCGTGAGAAGTCACGTAGGGGACACTCCAGAATTTAGTCCACTGTCCCCATGCTGTGGGACAGAGAGGGGACTGTTGTAGCAGTCAGGGGAGGGTTTGGACTCCACGAGTGTCCCAGAGATCCTAAAGGGGATGTTGGTTCAGCTGTTTCACAGAGACCAAGGTCCTAGTGACATCACAGGAGAGGTTTGCTTTTCTATCTGGTACAAGTTCAAGCTGGCAGGTAGCCCACAGGAGCCAGGCATAGACAGCTGTACTGCACATGGTCATTGTGTCTCCCCTAAGTCCCAGGAGGCTGGTCTACATGGGCAGCATCAGTCTGATATCTTAGTTTCGCAAACAGGAAGCACTAACGAGAGACTGGCTGTGACTGGGGAGGGTGGCATCAGGTGTTTATGCCCCAACATCCTCTGCAAGGTGGTCATGACTGGCCACCATGCAGGTGGTAAAGGCCACCATCCTTTACCAAGGGTCATGGAGCCTGGTGAGCGGCCTTCCTACACACGCTCTCTGATTCCCAGTTGTTACCATCTTTCCTCACCCACGGCCAAGTGTGCTGATGACCCCCGTCTCATGCTGTCCTTTTATGGTTTTCCTCCACTCTGACCACATCTTTGTCCACCATTCCCTGATGAAACGGTACCCGCTTGTACCCTCTGCATCATGCCGGAACCCTGACTGCTAGTCAATTAGGGACTTAAGTTTCTTTTGCTTTTTTTCCCACCAGTATGATCCTCATCTACAGGGTTATACCTGGCTCACCGTATTGCAACCCACTTGAAGGGGAAAAAGAAATGGAGACTGTATTAGTTTCCTGTTGCTGCTAGAACCAGTTACCACAAACATAGTAGCTTAAAAGGGCATGTTTAGCTTACATTTTTGTAGGTTAGACGTCTGGTACACATCTCACCGGGCTAAAATCAAAGTGTGGCGTGCATAGCTGTGCTCTTTTCTGGAGGCAGTGGAGAAGAATCCCTTTCCTTGCTTTTTCCAGCTTCTAAGGTCCACTTACGTTCACCGTGGTGCCTGTCCTCCATCTTGAAGGACAGCAACATCAGCCCAAACCCTCCTGATGCTGACATCTCGCCGAATCCTTTTTCCGCCTCCCTCTTCCGCCTCCCTCTTCCACTTTTAAGGACTCTTACGATTACATTGGACCCACCTGGATAATCCAGGCTAATTGCCAGATTTCAGGGTCAGCTGTCAGTACCACAACTCCATCTGCAGCCCTAATTTCCCTCTGCCATATGATGTAACAGTTACAGGCTAAGGAGATTAGGACATGGACACATTTTGAGGGTCACTATTCTGCCTACTGCAGCGGGTGAACAACTTCCTTTTAAGGTTGTGTCCTTGAGGTTGCATACAACACTCTCCCCTACTATCCTCCTGGCCAGAATTCAGTCACATGGTCACACTGAACTGCAAGGGAGGTTGAGAAGTACGGTTTCTCGAACTAGGCAGCCGTGGACCCAGTTAAAACGTGGAGGAGTCCTATTACCCAAAGAATGAAGGGAGAGAAGGGATATTGAATAGCAATTTCTAGCCTGTTCCCCCTCGGGCTTGTTTGGTCTTGGCAAGATCTGCTTTTGGTTTCCCCTCACTTCCTTTTGCATCTTGGTGTTTTGGGCTAATTCCAAGTAACTATTGGCCCTGAGCTGCCCTTCACCTGAGATCGGCTTCTAATTTAGGAGAAGATAGAGTGGTTTCCTTAATGGACCACAGCAGCTGCCTCATGTGGTCTGTGTCCTGATCTTTCATAATGATTTTTTTTTTAATTTTTTTAATTTAATTTTTTATTTTTTAAAATTTGCATCCAAATTAGTTAGCATATACTGAAACAATGATTTCAGGAGTAGATTCCTTAGTGCCCCTTGCCCATGTAGCCCACCCCCCTCCCACAACCCCTCCAGCCACCCTCAGTTTGGTCTCCATATTTATGAGTCTCTTCTGTTTTGTCCCCCTCCCTGTTTTTATATTATTTTGGTTTGCCTTCCCTTATGTTCATCTGTTTTGTCTCAAAGTCTTCATATGAGTGAAGTCATATGATTTGTGTCTTTCTCTGACTAATTTCACTTAACATAATACCCTCTGGTTCCATCCACGTAGTTGCAAATGGCAAGATTTCATTCTTTTTGATTGCCAAGTAATACTCCATTGTGTGTGTGTGTGTGTGTGTGTGTGTGTGTATACACACACACCACATCTTCTTTATCCATTCATCCATCGATGGACATTTGGGCTCTTTCCATACTTTGGCTGTTGTTGATAGTGCTGCTATAAACATTGGGGTGCGTGTGTCCCTTTGAAACAGCACACCTGTATCCCTTGGATAAATGCCTAGTAGTGCAATTGCTGGGTCGTAGGGAAGTTCTATTTTTAGTTTTTTGAGGAACTTCCATACTGTTTTCCAGAGTGGTTGCACCAGATTGCATTCCCATTCCGTAATGATTTTCTGCTGAGACTAGCTGGTTTACAAATGTTTCTGACCTCTGACCCACACCGTGTGTGACCTACCCAGTGCGCTGTCCACCATCTTGCTCTCCCTTCCACATTCAGAGTCTTAGATCCTGTCTGCTGCCCTGTTATTGGGTCTTGCCGGTCCCAGTCTCTATAAGCCCGGCCACTACTCTCGGTCTCCGTCTTGGCTGTCTCCTGCCCTTCACTCAACCCCTGCTCTGAGATGCACAGAATTCATCTAGACTTCTCTCTACTGGTCCCTCACACACCTCAAGAGACTTCCCAGTGCTGGGTAGATGTAGCATTCAGTCAACTCAAGTTTAGGAAACAATTAGAAAAATTGTAACCAAAGCAAAGAAAATGTATATCATGTTGGGGTGGCTCAGTCAGTTGAGCATCCAACTTCGTTCGGCTCAGGTCATGATCTCGCAGTTTGTGAGTTTGAGCCCCACATCGGGCTCTGCACTGACAGTGCAGACCCTGCTTGGGATTCTCTCTCCTCTCTCTCTGCCCCTCCCCCTCTCTCACAGCACCCCCATCTCAAAATAAATAAATAAACTTAAAAAAAAAAAAGAAAATGTATTCATGCAGATGCCAGACAGAGCCATGCCTGCTTCCATGAAAGCTGATGGAGCCTTCTCCTATGCAGTATACATGGATCTAAAACCAACAGAGAGTGAAAGTCTGTGTGACACTGTTCACAGTTACATCCAAATGACTCGCAGGCCAAATGTTACTTCCTATACCTGACTTTGGCTTCTGGTCTCTAAGGAAGTACGTTCTTACTAGACGACACAATAGTTGCACCATTCAATTGGAAAACACGCCAATACCCGGCTATTTCTGGGTCCTCATGCTAGAGGATAAACAGGCTAAAAAGGGGGGGAATTATGCTTTGGATTGGGGTACTTGATCTCAACTCTTAAAGGGCTGCTGTTACACAGTGGCAGCCTAGAGGCGTGTGACTACAATCTCCACAATCCAGTCCTGCCACATCCAAGGGCAAAATGTAAGAGCACTCTACCCCTGTACTTGAAGGACCTTCAAAGACAGAATCCTCAGGAAAGGAGGTTTGGGTCACTCTAACTGGCAAAGAGATGCTTGCTGAAGGCAGAGGGAACGTGGAATGAGTAGCAAGGGAAGAAAACCATCAATCCTAATACATCCTCTTGAGGAGTCACAGAGACGAAGTTTGCAATCTCAATCTGTGTTTTTAAATTTTTTTTAATGTTTATTTTTGAGAGAGAGAGAGAGAGAGAGCAAGGGAGGGGCAGAGACAGAGGGAGACACAGAATCCGAAGCAGGCTCCAGGCTCCGAGCTGTAAGCACAGAGCCAGACGCAGGGCTCGAACTCATGAACCAAGAGATCATGACCTGAGCGGAAGTTGGATGCTTAACTGATTGAGCCACCCAGGTGCCCCTGGAAGCATTTGTTTTGGTTTTAGAATCAAAAGGGGGATGAAGAATGCATCGTGATATTAGGAAGAGTCAGATTATAATGGAAATTTATAATTTTTTGATGCTTGGCATCAAAATACTTCCTACCTTGGAAGATTCCAGAGACTGGTGGAGGCGAAACCCCCCTCCTACTACCCAAGCTAAAGGAGGCGGACATTCTCTCTTCTCTCCGGTGGCCAGGGCACATGAAGAGGCTCAGGCTGGAAAGTGTTCCCAGGGATGTTGAGTCATGAGAGAGTGATGCAAGATGCAAGATGCAAGACAGTGGAGAATTAACTAGATGGTTAGAGTGTCTAGTAGGGACAGCATTAGCATCCTCACCCGGGATTTCTGGGAGTGTGATCTCAGACGTGTTCCCGAGGCATAATTGTCCTTGGTTGCAGTCTCTCCAGCCATTTCTCCCATTTTATGTGCTGTTAGATTACGTTTAAATAAAGCCGTTTCCTGCATGATGAGCTCGTGTTGGTTTTCAATGTTTGCATCCAAGAACCAGACTGGTAAAATCATAATATTTAACTGGTCTTTTATTGTTGGTTATTTGGATTCTTCGCATTTTTAATATAAGGAGTGTTATAACAAATTATTCACAAAGCTTTTCTGCCCCTCTGTTTAAGATTATTTTCTTTTTTTTTTCAAAATTTTTTTTAATGTTTATTTATTTTTGAGACAGAGAGAGACATAGCATGAATGGGGGAGGAGCAGAGAGAGAGGGAGACACAGAATCGGAAGCAGGCTCCAGGCTCTGGGCCATCAGCCGACGCGGGGCTCGAACTCACGGACCGTGAGATCGTGACCTGAGCTGAAGTCGGACGCTTAACTGACTGAGCCTCCCGGGCGCCCCAAGATTATTTTCTTAATATGCAGGTTCAACTAAGTCTTACAGTAGATCTTGCCACACATTTTCAGATGACTCTGCAACGTATAAAAGATACCGTTTCACCGAATCTTTGCCTGGGTCACTTCTTGAACAACCAATACAGCAAACGGTACAAGTTACAAATGATTTATCTCAGGAAGAAGATTTTTTGCATATGCCCATTTTTTTTAAGATAACCAAGGCTTATTAAACACCAAAGTTTAGAAAGCATAACCACTTTTTGATTACAGTCTTTCCAAAATACATCACATACTTCCTAACCTCCTCCAACCGGGATCCCTCATCCCCGGAGGCCTGGAGGAGAGATGGTGGGTTTATCTTGCCCTTGCACTTGATTCCCATGCTTTCCTCAGCGCTGGGGAATTTGCTGCCCGGGGTGACTTCAATAGCCTCCTGGTCAGAAGACAGAAACTCCTTCCTCTTCAACCCTTTCCACACTCTCTGGCTGGTACTTGCATAGTCTCCAACCACTAAAAAGGTAAAACGGTTGAATGTTGCTGTTGCAAACAGATACCCATGCTTGGAAAGTCAACCACCTGTTCAAAGGTGGAAGTCAGTGTCCTGGTGGGAAAGCTGGAGTGTGTTCCACTCTGTATGTTGGAGCAAACAACGTAGACATTGTGACAGTCTAGTGTTCAACTCCGTGTGTCATTTGTTTTCGTAGAAGTTTCCAAAAGTGTAAGAACATTACAATCATGTTTCAAGAGAGATTTCTGGGGGGTCTTTCCGGTAGAAAAATGTCATTCCATTCTTCAGGATCTCCAGGGAAACTGCAATTTTCCTAAATAATCTATGTTTTAAGAAATGTCATAATTCTGTGTAATCCTAAAGCCCCCTTCGTTAAATGTTTAAATCCAGTTTTTATGAGTCAGTCTTTAAGGGACATGGTTCCAGCTGCTTTCCTCTTTCATATGGCAGTGTCAGTGTCCATTATTTCTTATGCAAAAATGAGGGGCTAGATTCCCTTAAAATAACCCTGCTGAAGGACAACTTTCACAAATAGAAGCACTGTGCTCTGTTATATAGCAGACATGCAAAACAAGTTAATGTGGACTCATAGACCTAATTGGAAATGAGACAACCCGGTCTTTCATACCAAACAATAACAGCAGGATTGCTACTCTTTCAAAAATCAGATTTTGCAGCAAAAATGCTTACAGACAAATTATGAAAAGTAGTTCAATATTTATCTTTTTGAATCTTGTTCCAGTGCCATTTGGGGAGGGCGGAATTCTTTGGTTGAGAGAATGGATATATAGGGAAGCGGGTATAAAAATTACATTTTGGGGGCGCCCGGGTGGCTCGGTCGGTTAGGCATCTGACTTCGGCTCAGGTCATGATCTCACGGTTCATGGGTTCGAGCCCTGCTTTGGGCTCTGTGCTGACAGCTCAGAGCCTGGAGCCTGCTTTGGATTCTATGTCTCCCTCTCTCTCTGTCCCTCCCCTGCTTGCGCTCTGTCTCTCTCTGTCTCTCAAAAATAAATAAATGTAAAAAAAAATTTTTTTTAATTACATTTTGAATTCTATGCATTTTACTCACGATAGAGTGATAGTTTCGTACATAGCGCAAATCCAAATAAAAATCAAATACAGGACAAGCTAACACATGCCATCCAAATTTATTCCATTCTAGTGTTAGAGACATTGACTTATTTTAACTTCATTTGCTTAAATTTATTTTACTTTATTGTGGTAAGAACATTTAATATGAGATCTACCTTTTTTTTTTTAAGTTTATTTATTTATTTCGAGAGTGAGAGAGAGAGCACAAGCAGAGAAAAAGCAGAGAGGGAGAGGGAGAGAGAGAATCCCAAGCAGGCTCCACACTGCTAATGGGTAGCCTGACGTGGGACTGGATCTCACAAACCATGAGATCATGACCTGAGCTGAAATCAAGAGTTGGATGCCCAACTGACTGAGCCATGCAGGCACCGTGAGATCTACCTTCTTAACACACTTGTAAGTGTGCAATACGTTATCCTTGACTTACGTGTAATGTAAGGCAGAACTCTAGAACGTATTCACGTTGCTTCACTGGAACTTTATGCCCACTGATTAGTAGTAACACTTTTCCCCTTGTCCCCCAGCCCCTAGCAAGTCATTTCACATTTAGTTTCGCTTGACTGAAATGATGATTAGTAAATAGAATACTTATTTAGATTTGTGCTTGCCATATGTAACAAATTATTTTTAGGTTATGAAAGAGAAAGGAAGGCAAGAGGAAAGGTTTCTCAAGCCAGAGGCGATTTCTCTGCTTCCCCCTTTCTATTCCATGCGGAACAGCATTGCCTGGGCCCAGCTCAGATCTCTGGCAAGGACCGGGCTCGGGACAGGGAGGCAGGCAGGACTGACCATTTCTGTTTCTCACGTTCAGCACAGCTCCTCAGGTTTACTTGTCAGAAGCCAGAAAGGAAGGCACAGGTGACTTCGTACTTCCCCTCTGCCTAACTGTAGCAAGCAGCGTATTTATTTTCTCGCTCAACAATCTCATTTTTAATGGCAACAACTTGATCTTCCAACTCTTTCAGTTGGTCAGCTTTTTCTTGTCTACTCAGATTCAAATCTTGGATCTTCTTTTCTAAATCTGAAACAAGAAAATGAAGTACAGGATGTATTTGGTTTTGGTCTGGTTTGGAATCTGGATACCTGCCTTATACCTTACACAGGGATTTACGGGTCTCTTAAAGATGTATTTAGCTTTGCGTTTTGATTCCACGGACAAAACGTTTATTTTCACCAGACTTCTTGAGGTTTTCACACAAATCAGGGCAGAAAAGTTGATATTTTTGTCTAAAAAGTAGTTTCTATCTAATGGCATTTATCAATGTCAGTCTAAAGCGAGTTAGAATTCATTAGAAATGAAAAGACAAATGATGAGCCTTGATTGGATTTGGTGCATATTTCCAAATGTTTGTTCTTGCTGTTTTAACTTCACTTTTTTTTTAATTTTAATGTTTATTTTCGAGAGTGAGACAGACAGAGGGTGAGTGGGGGAGGGCAGAGAGCGAGGGAGACAGAGAATCGGAAGCAGACCCCAGGTTCTGAGCTGTCAGCACAGAGCCCCAAATGGGGCTGGAACTCACAAACCATGAGATCGTGACCTGAGCCGAAGTCAGGTGCTCAACTGACTGAACCACCCAAGTGCCCCTGATGAGGAACTTCTTAAAGAAGGAAAATAAATGTCTTGCTTCACCTGGACAGATCACACCTGGGTGATCGGGTGGCCTGGGGGAATTGTCACACTAGCCTGGAGCGTGTGTCTAGAGGAAGGAACCAGAGTGCTGAAGACATCTGAAATGTGGGTGTTTTTTGTCATCCTAAGGAAACAGAATGAAACCAGCAGGTGAAAGTTCCAGGAAGGAAGATTTTGTCTGATTTATAAAGAACTTTCTAGCAGTCGCAGCTGTTCAAAGAAAGAGCTGTTATGGAAGGTGGCGAGCATTCTGTCTCTAGAAACTTAAATACAGGTCACTTGGGAATGAAAAGGAGATCCAGCACTGGAAGGGGACTTGTTCTAAAAGGAGAAAAGCCCCCTCTGTTTCCGCCACATAAGTGAGTGAGGCTATGCGGGTTACTCCTCGTTTGCCTGACCACATCCATTCTCCATCCTGCTCTGTCCTGGAAAGCTGGCCTCAGTGGGTGACATCATCCAGCTCCCTTGATCTCTGGGTCTCATTCACACTTGGCCCCTGGACAGTTCTGGGAAGTGATGGTAGGGGGAGGGCCGGGCGAGCAGACAGTCCCCGTGGAGAAGCAGGCAGTTTATGCATCTGTCCGCCCAGCCTGCAAAGGTGGCCCCCCCGCCTCTGGCTCCAGCCTTCATAGAGCTACTTCAGGGCTCTGGCCCTCCTGCTTCCCCTGCCCCTTCAGGCCCAGGGACACTGATGGCTTCTCATTGCTGCCTGTCACCAGGTACCTCCACACCCTTACTAGATTCTCTGAATTCCTGGGTGGTTTTTAGAGTTCCTCCTATCAAGAAGTAGAGGCTATCTGCCCTCCCCCCTCAAACCAGGTCCAGCACCGCATGTTGTTTTGACCAGTATGAAGGGAAAGAAACGTACAGGACCACAGGGGCCTTGCAGTTTCTGTGCTCATTCTCATGGAATTCAATACAAGCAGCCGTAAGGCAGCCTGGGATAAAAGACCCTGGAGAAAACGGTCCAGCATCTCAGTCAAGCCCGGCCCCGGGCAGACCAGCCAGCTGACCCAGGAGCTGAGAGCACCTGCTTGAAGAACTCAGGACAGACCCACAGAACAGCCACCCAGAAAGCCACAGAAAAATAATGCACGGCTGCTGTGTTAAGCCCTTACATTTGGGAGTGCTTTGTTACACAACAAATAGATAACAGAGCCCACTCTGTTTATAAGTATGCGATCCAGGGGCATCTGGGTGGCTCAGTCAGTTAAGCATCCGATTTCAGCTCAGGTCATGGTCTTGCAGTTCGTGGCTTTGAGCCCTGTGTCAGGCTCTGTGCTGACGGCTCAGACAGAACCTGGAGCCTGCTTCAGATTCTGTGTCTCCCTCTCTCTCTGCCCTTCCCCCACTCATGCTCTGTCTCTCTCTCTCTCTCTCTCTCTCTCAGAAATAAACATTAATATATATATATATATATATATATATATATATATACACACATATATATATACACATACATATAGAATATGTACATATATACATATGTATGTGTGTATATATATATATATATATATATATGTATATATATATGATCCAGAATTCTATCCAGGTGTGCTTCCTATTTTTCGCTGGGACCCTGAATGACCCAAAGGACTATAAAGGGACCCTGGCTGTGGACTGGGGTCCATTCTCACTCAACCTTGACCCTGCCAACGTAAATAAGGGCTCCCTTCTGGGGTCCCATGGGCACTTCTTCCTAACAGGTACGACCAGAGCACAGCTGTTGGGGTTCAGACCCTTCTCGAGTGGCAGAATCAGGAAGGTGGCCAAACCAATGTCTTCTTTTCCTACCTTGTTGAGCTGTCAAAACAGCTCTCAAAACAGAGCCAAGAAAGTGGAGTGTGTTATTTTAGACTTCTCTTAGAAGGCCCCTAACTTCTCTTCCAAGCGAATTTCAAAAACTGTTGAGAGTTTGAGGCTATGGGAATACGTGGAAACAGTTTGGGCCTCAACATAAAACACAAGACAGAAAATGTTCTCCCCACGTTTTTGCTCCTACAGTAAGGACGAAGTTGTGTGAATAACAGCAACTGATTTTCATGGTATTGCTTATGGAGGGCACAATAAAAACCGCTCTGTCTTTTTGACTCTTTCCTAGTTAATTTCTTCTCAAAATTGTTAGGAAAATATGGAAAGTGAAAACTGTGTAAATTACATAAATGTAAAAGATGTAAATTATATAAACAATTACATTAATAGAAAAAGTAGCATTTTCCTCTTTACTCTCCCCCTCCCCAGAGATAATGAATGGTAACAGGGTGGGATGTATTTTTCCTGACTTTGGCCCACACCAATGGTGTGTTCTCATTTTGTTCCCTGTCATAGTGGGAATATAAGTGATTCTAAGGCCAAAGACTCATTTTATAACAAAGAAGCATTATACAGGAGGAGTCTTGGTTGTTTGAATATTTTGAGAGTTATTTACATTCCAAATGAATATGATTCACTTTAAAGTTTTGGAGACAATACAAATACAACCAAAAGTGAAACTAGACCACTCATCATTTGGTATTTCTTGATGATTTAGAAGCAGTTAAGGGCATGATGACTGCCTAGAAAAACCATGAGTACAAGTTGTAGGGGAAGAAGATTCTGATGAACTTTCTGACTGTATGCATTCTGTATTTACTACACTTTGTGCGCATCTGAATGTCCATTTTTGATCAAAATCCTTGTCTGGACTATGATTCCTTCTGGAATGCTGCCTACAGATCTCTGTAGGATGACCAGTGCCTTGGGGTCTAGATCACATGGACTCCAAAACAGTTATTTGCATGAGAGGAGAAATAGGAAGCATAGGTTAGGACGGGGTGTTTCAAGTTTCTCAATATCCACACTACTGATTCTCTGGGTAAAATAATTGTTCACTGTGGGGCTGTCCTGTGCATCATGGAATGATTACCTGTGCCCCCGGCCCCCATCCACTAGATGCCGGTGGAACCCCCTAGGTGTGACAAGCAGAAATGTTTTCAGACGTTTTTGTCCCCAGGGAAGGAGATAAAATCACCCTGGGTTGAGAAACAGTGGGTTCGGAAAAGGGCATTTCAGGTTGACCAAAGGCCATGCCAGTTTGTTCTGATGAACACAGAAATGCAGGCTCGATGATACCCTTTGAAGTAAAACCATGTAAGTGGCTTGTTACACTGCGGTCCCCAAGGCACTGACCCCATTCCTCCTTCCTTTCCTCAGTGGACTCATATGTGGTTGAACTGTGTCATGATCAATTGGTATACATTCTACCAGGGAAGTGCGGCACTCTGTTATTGTCACAGTGGTGGAGCATGTGATAGAATAGAGAGAACTCCCATATAATCCAGCAATCCCCTTTCTGGGTATCTCTCTGAAGGAAATGAAATCCATATCTCAAAGAGGATATCTGCATTCCCATGTTCCCTGCAGCATTATTCACAATAAATAAACTATGGAAACAACCTGAGTGTCCATCAATGAATGAAGAAAATGTGTGTGTGTGTGTGTGTGTGTGTGTGTGTGTGTGTGTAATTCAGCCATAAAAAAAGGAGGAAATTCTGCCATTTGCAACAACATAGATGAACCCGGAGGACATTATGCTAAGTGAAAATAAGCTGGAGAGAGAAAGACAAATACTATATGATCTCACTCATAGATTCATGTGGAATCCAAAAAAAAAAAAAAAAAAAGTTGAACTCCTAGAAGCAGAGAGAATGGTGGCTGCCAGGGTCTGGTGGGTTGGGGAAATGGGGAGAGCTTGGTAAAAGGGTTCAGTTTTAAGATGAAAAAGTCTGGGGATCGCATGGTCAGTGCGGCGCTGTCTAGTTAATAATATTCTATTGCATATAGGAGTAGATGTTAAACATTCTTACCATAAAAAGTATGTGGGCTGCTGTTGATTAACGTAATTGTGGCGATCATTTTACAACATATATGCCCATCATATTGTCACAGTGTACACTTTAAATATAGACAATTTCACCTGCCACTTAGACCTCCAGAAAGCTACAAAAAAGGAAGAAATACCTGCTATTCTTCTTATCTTGTCTTCTGTATCTGTGGCCAGTTTTTCTGCCGCCTCTTTCAGCTGTTCCACTTTATCTAATGTTACCTTTGTCAGTCCTGTGGCACTTGTCTTATGCTGCAGAACAGCATATTGGTTGTTTAGCTCTGCAAACTCCTATAACAGAGAAACGCTCCCATCACCAGAAAATATTTATAAAGCGTGTATACGGGTGTGATAGTTGCCTGATACCGTTCACAAAAGGTGCAAGCGGAAACCATGATCTGATCAATATGCTGGAGTCACCCTGATATTTCCAACAGGGCTTTTATTTGCAATGTTTTTTTTTTTAGACTGAAAAAAAATCCTCAGCTTTAGCTAATTAAACATAAAACTGCTTGGTTACAAAATAGCAATGTTAATTCCATGTTAAGGCAATGATTTAGGAAGCACCGATTGTTTGTGCTAAACTAGCTAAGGTGGGAGATACAGAGGACAGAACTGACGCAATCCTGCCTTTGACAAATCTTTGGTTCAGCTGGATCAGACAGCTGCCTGTACAGGATGAAGGGCAGAGTTAGTGGCAAAGATTTAGTAGCAACGATACGTTATTTGGCTGGCAAATAGGTAAGAGAGAAATGAGGCAGGAAGCGAAGTATATATGTGTTAGTGTCCAGAGCTCCCTCAGTGTTAGAATGGACATCTCTGGGGTCAGCCCGCGTGGCTGACAGTCTAGAATGTTAAATAGATGAGTGAAGGCCAGGAAGGCCCCATGGAGATGGGGAGGGGGTGGGCGGGAAGTACCTTTCTCCACTTCTGTTCATAGAAAGTGTGCTCAAGTCCCAAGTGGGGGGCGGGGCGAGGGGGGAGTGACCCTGCCCATTAGAAATTAAAAGCAAGAGAACCGACTAATTGTAAAAACACTTGAACATCTTTCCTTTGTGTAAGCTACTCTATTAATGCAGCCAACCAGAGATATCCTGCTAAGAAAATGAGTTGATAGTTTCTTTCAGCAAACTAGATTAGTAGGGTATTTTCCACAACTGTTTAATTAACTCACTCTGACTTTTGTAACATGATCTATTCTCTTTGGCAGGTGACTTTCACTTGTTTTCATTATAGGTTATGTGATTTATCTAGAGTAAAGGGTAAATACGCCCAAGATAGACCCACGGCACAGACTGTGAATGTTTGGAAGGGAGGGAAAAAATAGACCAGGAAACCACTAGAAGTACTAGGAGGAGTAGATGAGGGGGAGGAAACACTCCTAGGATGGTCAAAGGACGTTTGTCTTCCCCGGAGACAGCCCTCCGTTACAGAAGAGCCTTCATGCCCATGGGAATCCCGACTAACACACACCACCGAGCAGGGTCCAGCACTAAGGGAACTGCTGACAAATGGCACCATGAGGTGGGGTTAAAGGATTATCCTTCAAAGAAGCACTGTCTGCTCTTGGTGGCACTGGTGGGGCCACTGACCTGTTCAAGGCCCCCAGCTTGGCGTTGGGCCGATGCAGCCTGAGCTCTCACGCGGGCCGCTCGCCCCCTGTTCCTTTGCAACGTGGTCCGCAGCTGGGAGAGTCCAGCTTCCAGCACCGACTGCTGCTTTGCTGAGTCCAGCTTGTTCTCGGTGTCCTTGGCTTCCTTTTCAGCCTGTTGTCGATTGAAAGACCAGAAAGGAGAAAGTCTCTTCGTGTAACAAACCACACAAAAACAAATGATCTAATTATGCCCTTCAGAAAATAAGCTAGGTGTGAAGGGAAAGTAAATCATTCCTTCAGTTTTTCAGTTCCACCCAAAAGAAAGTTGTAATAAAATATTCCTAGACATACGCGTGGGTGTGAAAGCAAATATGACCCGTATCTACGCACTTTCCAGCCCGTTTAAGAATAAAGCGCTTGCCAGTGAGTGAAGACCCTCATCCCATCCCTTCTGTCCCCCTAAAGGGAACCACTCTCCTGAATCTAACATGCGTCACCCCGTGTATTTCTACATGCTTTTTTACTATTACAAAGTCGGTATTTTTAACACCTGCGGTATTTCTTTTTTTTTTTTTTTACTGTATGCAAATAAATGACACTGTCTCTTTCTGCACCTTAAATTTTTAATTCAAAGTTATGCTTGTATACTTCATCTTGGCTAGTTTGCATAGCTCTTGTTTATTCCGTTTTAGCAATTTAAAGCATTCCATTGTTCGGATATACAATTGATATTCCTATTCTCCGGTTATTTATTGCAGGTGGCTTCTAATTTTTTTTCCCCCTTACAAACAATAATGAACATCTTATACTTGTTTCTTATTTCCGTGACTACATTTGTCATATATAGAAGTCAAATCTGACTGGTCATCTGTTATATCCTTTTTATTTATTTATTTTTTTAGAGTGAGAGAGCATGAGTCGGGGAGAGGGGAAGAGAGAGAGTCTTACGCAGGCTTCATGCTCAGCCCGGGGCTCAATCCCACGACCCTGGGATCATGACCTAAGCCGAAATTAAAAATTAAGAGTTGGATGCTCAACCGACTGAGCCGCCCAGACGCCCCTGTTATCTCTTGTATCTCATTCTTTGGTCGTCCTTTCATGCCTTCTTTGATTTTCCCAAGCATAATAAACATTATGATTTTGTATTCTGTATCCAATGATGGTATATCCCCAGTCTCTTGTGTTCTGATTCTGTTGTTTACTATTTCTGATGACTCTTGCTTGAGGCAGGCAATTTGTTCTTTTATGTGTTTGGGGAGAATTTTTTTTGAGTCTTTGTTTTAAGGTGAATTCCCTTGTTTGTCTCTGCCAGGCATCTGAGGGCAGCCCAGGACCACCTTAAGGGACATTTTCAGCTTAGGTTGTGGGGGGCCACACAGGTAGTGTGAATCTGACCCTCAAATTCCTGTGAAAGCCAGCTTGGGGGTAGAAATTCTTAGTCAAGACTTTCCTTCCCTACAGCCCCAGTGTCTTACTGGGGCTGCCCTCCCAGGGTGTGTGTGTGTGTTGGGGGGAGGGGTTTAACATTTCACTGAGAATTTTGCCTTTCCATTTGGGGTCTTATTCTCTCCTTGAATGGGCTTTGTTTTCTGTCTCTTCTGCCTGGTGAGCATTAAGACCAACAGCTCTCATGCACCAGGGGTTGGCAGATACACTCTGCTCGCTGTCAGGTTCATGCTTTATTACCTCTCTGGCGTCAGACTTCCCTGTCACTGTTGGCCTCTGAAGAGTTCATCCATTTCTTACTAATTCAGCTGTGTATTAAAATTAAAAAAAATCCTATGCAACATTTTGGGTATTTTTCTACTAGGAGGGCTCCTTGGGGTCCCGGGTGCACCATATTTGTAGAAATAGAAGTCCCTTGTTGTGCCCTTGGACACACGAGGAAATTTTTCTAGAGTACAAGTCTACGGACTGTTTCCGTAAAGGACCAGGTAGTAAATGTTGTTGTGCTCTGTCGTTCATAAAGTCTTTATTACAACTATGCAACTCTGTGCCACTGTAGCACAGAAGCAGCCACCGACAGTGTGTGGCTGTATTCCACTAAGACTTCATGATTTGGGATAAAAAAAACAAAACAAAACAAAACAAAAAAACAACAGTTAGTGAGCCCATTTGGCCCGTGGGCTCTATTTCGCCATCCCCTGTTCTAGAGTATATGCCTCGAAGGGGAAATCCTGGAGCCCTTCTTTGGTTTCTCTGCTGCCCAATATTTGCAACGGGTTCATATCCAACCCTTTTACTTCCTGGTGCACTGCTTCCTGTTCTGTCTGTTTCTGCTTTTCTTTTCAAATTGCATGTATTTACCTATAAAGCCTGGCTGCAGAACAGAGACCGAGGAACCAGCATTCTATGGAGAAGGGAATAGACTGGAGAGTGGAGACTTGGAGGAAGACACTTCACACACCTTGGGACTAGGTCCTGTCCTGTCCTCCACTGCTAGGTTCCTCTCCCGGATCCATTCTGTGGGTTAAACCATGGCTTTGCACCCTGTCCCGTGCTCTGGACGGGACACTTTCTTTAGGGTAAGATATTCTTTCAGTCTTAGGATAGTCTGATGAGCTCTCATGCAAAACCTGGGAGTTACAAAACCCTGGCAACAATTAGCTTTATTTCTTTGCCTCATGAGCTTTCACAAGTCTATGGCTTTCCCTGGAATCAGAAGGGATTAAACTCCGGCCTCAAATCTACCTTTAATAAGCTGCGTGACCTTAGGCAGGTCACTTAACCTCCCTAAGTCTCAGTTTCCTCATTTATAAGCAGACAGTAGCACCTGCTTCTTCCCCCGGGAGGGGTCAAGAATGAATGAAGTGATACTGTGAGAGCTCCATAAAACATTGGGGCGCCTGGGTGGCTCAGTTGGTTGAGCATCTGACTTCGGCTCAGGTCATGATCTCACGGTTTGTGAGTTCAAGCCCTGCACTGGGCTCTCTACTCTCAGCACAGAGCCCATGTCAGATCCTCTGTCCTTCTCTTTCTGTCCCTCCCCAGCTCACGCTCTCTCTCTCTCTTGAAAATAAAACATTTAAAAAAAAGAACATCAATTAAATGCATAAAGCCACCATCATTTTATTTTATCCTAAAATCATCCTATCAGATGGGTTAGGGCAAGCATCACACTGGCACAAAAAAAAAAAACCATGCTGTGTCCACATTCAAAATTTTTTTCAGGTTAGTTTCAAAGAGGGTACAGAAATACCTGCACAGTGTTCTTTTTAATTTTTGTTATCTCTGCAGTCAGCTGTGTGATGGCAGAATTTATCCGTCCTTGGGTGGTTTGAACTTGTTGCAATCTATTCAGCGTTTTGTCAAGATTTAATAGAACATTTGCTGCTTTTCTAAGGTAAGATATTAATGTGTCAGATTAGATAAATATACAATTATTCATTTATTTCACCTTAGGAGTTCATTGGACTCAACGGAAAAACTTGGCTGAATTATTTATAAAGTAAATTTAAATTACTCTTAAGCAAGGCAAAGTGCGGAAATCTTTATTTTGAGAAATAGGTATCTTTACATGCCAATAAGAATGCACATATACACATATCAAATAGATACGGATTTCGGCAGATATGGAAATCAATGACACAGGCCTTGTTCCTTCTTGATCTGTCATAACCAGAGAGGCTTGAGGACTCTCACTGCCCAGCTTTGAACAAAATAACTCTCCTCAGCCGATTCCAGTTCCCTGGTTTGTCAAACTTAAGCACTACTCTCTAAATCCTCACCGGAGTGGGGGTGGGATAGTCAAGAGACTCCACAGACAGCAAAGAGAACTAAAACCCCTACGTTTTCAGGCTGTGTTTATTCAGGTTTATTTAAGCTTCACTGACATCCTAGCTTCCAGGGGCCCAGTCAGAGGTTAAAATCACAAGCATTCCAAGTGATAGTCTGTTTTACAGAAATAAGCTCACCTCTAGTCAACAGTCAGCAGATACTTAGATCTGTGGGCTCAGAAGTACCTTGGGAAGAATGTACCAAGCGAGTGGAATATCAGATAGACCTTTGCAGAGGCAGAATCACAAGTGCGTGTGGAACAGCAAGAAAAACTGACTTGCAAAACATCCGCCTTCCCCATGCAACCCCACCTCTCCTAGTGGAATCTCTCACTCACTTTTTTAAAAAGGCTATTTTTTTAAAACAGTTTTGGGTTCACAGCAAAATTAAGCAGAAGGTCCAGAGAGGTCCCTTATGCCCCCTGCCCCTCTCCCCCACCCCCCCGCGGGCACAGCCTCCCCAGTTATCAACATCCCTGCCAGGCTGGTACATTTGTTAGCATTGACGAACCCACATGGACACATCATAGACACTGAAGTCCATAGTTTACATTGGGGCTCACTCCTGGTGGTGTCCATTCTGTGAGTTTGGACAAACGCACAATGCCACGTATTCATCATTATAGTGTCGTACGGCATATTTTTACGGTCCTAAAATTTCTCTCTGCTCCACCTTTTTTTTTCATTCCTCCCCTCAACCCCTGGCAACTACTCATCTTTTTCACTGTCTCCACAGTTTTGCCTTTTCCAGAATGTCCTTTGGTTGAACCATACAATATGTAGACTTCCCTTTCTATAACTTCTTTCTCTACAGTTACTGGAGGGGCTCAGGAAAGTTCTCCTAACACTCCCTGACCACCGTATCTTTTTATTATATTCTTTTTCCTTCAGATTTTAGAGAGAGAAGCAGAGCGTGCACACATGTGGGGGGGAGGGGACAGAGAGAGAGAGAGAGAGAGAGATTGAATCTTAAGCAGGCTTCACACTCAGTGCAGAGCCCAACATGGGACTTGAGCCCATGACCCTGGGATCATGACCTGAGCCGAAATCAAGAGTCAGATGCTCAACTGACTGAGCCACCAAGGCGCCCCTCTTTTTCCTTTAGGTTTTCAATGTAACTGCTTATTAAATTTAGAAAATATGAAAAATTAGAAGAAGAAGAAGAAGAAGAAGAAGAAGAAGAAGAAGAAGAAGAAAGAAGAAAGAAGAAGAAGGAGGAAGAAGAAGAAGGAGGAGGAGGAGAGGACGGAGGGGAGGAGGGAGAGAGGGGGAGGAGAGAGGGGAGGAGGGAGGGGTGGAGGAGGAGGAGGAGGTAGAAACACAAAACAAAGAAAAAATTATATCAGGAAGGGAAAAATTTACCACTAATCCTACCACCTTTTAAGATAGCAGCGTAGTCCAGTATTTTTATCCTACATTTTTTTTCCTTTCATGATGGAGGTCCTCTTCAGTGTATAAGCTCTTCTCTTCTTCTTAAAAGCAATAGCATTATACTCCAAGAATCTCTGCATGTTATCAAGAATCTTCCTCAGCATCATTTTTAATAGCCAAGTGATTATACTGCAGTTACTTAATCTTCCTAGTTTTAAATATTAACCCTGGAAGGGGCTGGGCTTACACCTGAGTCTGGTACACTTCATTTACACAAGTGGGTGTGGAGACAGTGAAGGCAGCTCAGGGCTCAACTGCGGGGCACCCAAAAATGGTGGTGGATACTGATGATGTCGCCACTGTCCAAGTGACTCCATGACTCTGACCCACAGCACCCCACGCTCATAAAAACATCAAGAGGTCTTTTCCTTTTCACTTGGCGAAGTCAAAAAGGACAAGGGGAAGCAAGAGTTAATTGATTCTGCGTCCTCTCTAATTTTACTCCTGTGTTACTCCTGGGCACTAGTGTTCCTTTCTTCTATCCCTCGCCACCATATCTTTTTAGTGTGGTCTTTTTAAAAAAAAATTTAGATCTTCAAGGTACTGTCTATTATGGTAAATTTAGAAAGTCCCGGACATAGGTAAACAAGAAAGGGAAAATACACCGATATTCCCACCACTTGTTAAGATACTGGCATATAACTAGTCTGTGACATTTATTGGCATGAAGAGGTACCAGATCACTGGAAGGGCATTCCGACTCTATGAAAGGCAAATTGAAAATATGTATGCTCGCCCATTGCCTCCCAATTGCCCAGCTTCCTGAGACACCTGCAAAGGGCTTAGCCCTCACTGTGGGCATTGAACTACTGGAGGGTAATTTCATTTGGACGTTAAGTAACTCCTCACGCAAATATTTTGCAGATGGTCTTTTAGCAGATGGTCTGTGAGAGCAGGAATGGGATTATTAATGTTGTACTTACTCAGCTCCTTTTGCTTTCACCAAAACCTTTCGGGCTTCGTCTGCCGCTTTATTTAGCCTGCCCGCATCTGTTCCGTTGTCCTCACAGAGCTGCGTCAGTTTTCGTATCTTGTCAAGTTCACGGGTTAGATTTTGTGATGCTATTGGTAGATGGATGTCAAGTACACGATTTGCAACCTTCTCTATGTCCTCCGGAGGCACATTTTCCTCTTAAATAAGAAGGTGGGTTTTAGGTCATTGTGTCTCCTTATTCAACACTGAATCTTATAAATACAAGCACAACGAACTCTAAGTCAAATGTACTTGCACTTGATTATGTGTCCCTAGAATAGAGGGATTAGAGTGCCTATGTCCCCATGGATTCTTCTTCATCCTCAGTTTCCCCTTCTCTCTGAATACACACTGCACAAATGATTGTTGGAAAAATGAAAAACTACAGACTTGGAATACTGTGTATGTTCCGCAAAACATCCTCCCAAGAACTATTTAAGCACCGATTCAAAAGCAATTAAAATGTTCAGATGCCTGTCATTAAGATTCAGATACAGTGGGGGTGCCTCGGTGGATCAGTTGGCTACGCATCCAACTATGGCTCAAGTCATGATCTCATGGTTTGTGAGTTTGAGCCCCGCATCAGGCTGTCTGCTGTCAGCACAGAGCCCACTTTGGATCCTCTGTTCTCCTCTCTCTCTGCCCCTCCCCTGCTCACACTTCCTCAAAAATAAATAAACTTAAAAAGAGAAGATTCAAATACAGTGAATGAGGTATCGGGGAAGCACCAGGTTTGGACTCAACAAAACTCGATTCTAATTCTCCATGACCTTAAAAAGGCACACAATGGTTGCCCATCTCTATAACTGGACACCACCGAAGTCCTATTTTGAGAAGGCGATGTGACAGTACAGAGGCAAGTACCGGATGAATAACATATTATAAAGAAACTGTTACATGCACCCATGCCCTGCTTTTCATTACAATAAAATTGGCCTTCCCTGAGAAGTGCAGCAGAAGATCGGCCATTAGGGTTCGGGATGACAGCTCTTTGTGACTCTCTGGCTCCTTACTGAGGCAGAATGCTACATCCCACATTGGGAGTTGGAGCTCTAATCCTCAAGGGGTTTACCATCAAGTGGGGGAATCTAAGCTGTTCCATACAAATACCGATCACATACGAACAGAAGCAATAAATATAAGATGAAATGATATGCGGCCCAGAGGGAGGGGAAAATATTTCAGGAAGAACCTTAAAAAGGCACATAAACTGAGCCTGGAGGACAGCGAGATTATACTCAGGGAAATGTGGGGCGAAGGCAGGGGTCAAAGCATTCTAAATTGAGGGAACCGCCAAAGCCAAAGCTTGGGAGCAATGATCAGATCACTGTTGGCAGGAGAGTGGAGTCTAAATGGGGGTGGGAGGGACCGGAAGTCCCCAAGGGCTGGGAGCAGGACACAGGAACCTCTCAATGTGAGGCTAAGGAACGTGGACTTTCTTCTGGAGACAGTGGGCACCACAGACAGCTTTTAGCTTTTGAGTGACACGACATGAGTATATATCCATTTGGTAATCATTTTTGCTTTAGCTGTTTTGTCTAATATAAAAGGAATGTTTTACTTCCTGTCATGCTTTTGGAAAAAAAAAAGCAACAATTTGGTGAATAAATTCAAATCATACTTTAAACAGAATGTACTGTACTCGGGGAGCTGGCTCTTGTAAGAAATAGTATTTCCTTTTATAAAAAAAAGTTCTAGTAAGTGAATTTCGTTGAACCACATATCTGTCATCAAACATTTATTAGCATTTATCATGAGAGGATAAATTCAAAATTTTCATATGGGACTTCATTAATAGGGAATTCAGACCACAAGGAAAATATTAAAAGGGTCAAGAATAGCTAAATAGTGTAGGCACCATGCAATTTAATAATACTCTCATTTGGGTTTTATGGAAAAGAGAGAAGAAATCGGTGAGTGAAGGGTATTGCTTCCCAGTGACCAAGGGTCTTGGGGCCCAGATCAGGGAAGTTTCTTTCATGGAATAGGATTTCTCCCTTTGCCTAATTTTTGTTGTAATAATCTGGACACAGTTTTGTTTTTCATTTCCTTAGCGTAATTAAACTTTTTTTTAAAATTAGAAATGTATTCAGCAGCGATGAGAAATACCACTGGTAAGGAAGTAGGCTCTATGACCCAGGGAATGAGGTGGAAGGCAGTTGAACTTGCCTTCAGAACCGTCACTGGGGCCCAGAGGTGTATTAGTGCACCATTGTCACACTATGGGTCTGGCAGTTCGGTTTAGTTTTGGTTTTCGTGCCTGGATTGACCCGTGTCTGTAGAAATAGCTAACGCATTCCTGAATCCCACCAGTTCCTGGATCTGTGTCTGGTCAATAGCAGTCCATCTAGCTAACTCACGGCAAATTTGTTTTTGAACGATCATCCAGGGGACCATCGCACCCCCATTTATTTTTACGGATTATTTTGATTATTTTCACCGATTATTTGTACTGCCTAATTTTGTTCTTATTTCGAAAATCAGGACTAGAGCTGCTAATCCAATATCTAGAAACACTGAGATGAAAAAAATAATTGGTCACAGGGGTCTCTTACAAATATTAAACAGATGAACAAAGTGGTTGCAAAGATTGTAACAGACATCCCAGTTGTCAGTTAATTCACGTGAGGTGCATTAAATTATTGAATCTGGAAGATGGTGATAGAAAGCCTCTTAAGATTAATTCTGTGTAGAGTTGTATCCGAACTGCATTACTTGCAGAGTGCGAGGTTTTAGGTCAATTTTCAGTTGTACCATGAGATTTTTTACCTTCAACTAATAATTCTCTATAGTTTAAAATAATCTCCTAAAAAATAAAATAAAATACACTTCTCCCCAAATAAGGTACAATGAGGGATAAAAATCATAATTATAAAAATAATGAGTCACAAATAGTTCCTTTTGGTCAATCACAGAGAACCATTATGAAACTTGGAAAATAGTCCATAACAGATCTAATACAGTCTGCCAGCAGAGAAAATCATGTCAGATTTTCCTAGCATTAGGGAATCTGACAGAATCATTACAGTAGACTTTTTTCTTTAATAAAACATATAACTTTAAACACCGAGTTTGTTGCTTGAAATTTTAACTAAATACTAGATTTTTAAAAATTTTGTATTACTAAATTGCTCTTATACAGAGAGCCATATGTTTTTGGTGCAGAGGTACTATTTTGGGATTATTTTCACTAAGAAATTTTAAATCAAGGAGTACATCATGTTTCTGACTTATGCATTTCATTCCCACTAAATGTAATTTGGAATTGGTTGTGCTGTTTGAGTATACATTAAATTAAAAAAAAAAAAAGGAAAAGGAAAAGAAACCAAAAACTAGTCCCCATATACATATATATATATATATATATATATATATATATATATATTATTACCTGACAAAAACTTTTTCAGTTGTTTGATTAAAAGACTCATTTTTTCTTCTTCAGATTGACTTTGGTTTTTCATATTCCTCAGTTTCTCACTCAGCTGTAAGGCATTGGTTTTGGAGACTTCTGCCAGTTTGCTTACATTTTTGAGCTGGAATAAGGAAAGAGCAACAAGGGAAAAAATACAACAGTTCTGCACATTGTGTAACGTTTAATTACTTAGCTGACCCAAATGAAATTCACTAAAAACAAAATAGAAGTCTAGATAATGAAACAAAAGATTTTATTTTATTTTTTTAACGTTTATTTATTTTTGAGACAGGGAGAGACAGAGCATGAACAGGGGAGGGTCAGAGAGAGGGAGACACAGAATATGAAGCAGGCTCTAGGCTCTGAGCTGTCAGCACAGAGCCCGACGCGGGGCTCGAACTCACAGACCGCAAGATCATGACCTGAGCCGAAGTTGGCCGCCCAACCGACTGAGCCACCCAGGCGCCCCTAAAAACAAAATAGAAGTCTAGATAATGAAACAAAAGATTTATTTTAAAGGATTCCTTTTATGGAAACCAATTTGACAATAAATTTCATATATTGAAAAAAAAATAAAAATAAAATAAAAGGTGGTATTATTTGTTTTCATTATCATGTTTTCTTAATAACATGAATTTATCTGGTGGCGCCTGGCTGGCTCAGTTGGTAGAGCCCAGAACCCTTGATCCTAGGGTTGTGAGTTCAAGCCTCAGGTTGGATGTAGGGGTTACTTACAAAATAAAATCTTAAAAAAAAAATAATGTGATTTTTCTCTGAAAACATTACTAGTGAGCAACATTATTATTTGAAAACAATATTGACCTAGTACTAATGACTTTGTCTGACACAAATGTAAAACTCAAATGCTGTTTTCATGAGACTTTTGCATTCTATATCATCAGCAAATCACTTAGGACTCCTTTCAGTGGCCATTATGCTTAATAAACTGAGCATTTTCTTTTAGGTAAGTTCAAATAGTTACTCTTCTCAACACTCCTCAAGTTCAAATAACGTACTTTCTTTAAAAGCTAAAAAGAAAGCATTCCTCCTTTTAATAAATGAGTTTGAACTCAGAGCAGGCTACAAAGAAAAATCCCAAACACTTTGTACACTTGGTGGAGAAATGATAGGTCTAAAAGGCTTGCCCCCCAGAAGTGCAAATTCTTAATTATGTGATTTGAGAAAGGTCCTGGGCTTTTCTTGAGATTCCAACAAATTAGAGAAAGGGGAAAAAAACAAAAACAAAAAAACAACAGAAGGCAATAGGACAATATCACCAGTAAGCTGAGCTGTACTGAATAAATTAATTGTGACAGAAGTAGGGCTAATTAGGATCAAACACAATTAGGAAAAAAAAATCTCCCTTTATTTCCCCACAAAAGGAGCCAGCTTAATGTGAGCTGTTGGATTTTTGTGGAAAAGGATTTAATTGCAGTCATTGGCAAATGATGAAAGAGAAAAGAAATATTTCCATGATTAAAAAAGATATGTATCTTCACTTTGTGGAGAGCTATTCCTTAATTCTCTAGAACTTTGAAAACCTTGAAATGGTCAGCTGTTGCTAAGAGGGATCTTAAAAGTTCCCATCAGGAGAAAAATATGTAACTATATGAGGTGTTGGATGTCAATCAGAGTTACTGTGTTAATCGTTTTGCAATATATACATCTATCAAACCATATGTCATACACCTAAAACTAATACAATGTTATGTGTCAATTATATCTCAATAAAAGTAAATAAATAAAATGGTTAACAGTAAGAAAGAATGCATAGGAGTAAAATGAGAATTCCAGAAATAAATGCTCTGGATGGGAAAACACCAAAGTATAGAGATGGAATCTGTGTGGATTAGTCGATGCTGTTTTCAGAAAGAAAGAGACTGCTAAATTACTTCACTCTTAAAACATCTCTCTGCAATCCATCTCCTGTCACAATTCACTCCTGAGAATTCTCTTACAATCTTTTCTGGCACTCTTCCCCCTTCTAATCAAGAGGAAAATAGCACACCATTTTATCAACACAAAACCCCTGCCCCAATCCTTTTCAGTTCTCCATGGATGTGCTGATTAAGCCAGATTCTGCTAAAACACACTTCAAGGGCTATCTTTTTTTTTAATTATTTTTTTTTAATGTTTATTTATTTTTGAGAGAGACAGGCACGAATGGGAGGGTGGCAGAGAGAGAGGGAGACACAGAATCCAAAGCAAGATCCAGGCTCCAAGCTGTCAGCACAGAGCCTGATGCGGGGCTTGAACCCATGAACTGTGAGATCACGACCTGAGCCAAAGATGGACACTTAACTGACTGAGCCACCCAGGTGCCCTCAGGGGCTATCTTTTAAAAGTAAAAGCTGAACACAGGGCTTATATAAACGGGGTAAGATTTCTGTGTTTTTGAGAAGGGGCAGTAAGGTGTAATAGTTTAATTAAGGTGTAATAATTTAAGTAAGGTGTAATAATTACATTAAACAATTGAAGATTATTTTAACCACCAGGATGCAGCACCAGGATTTGTATTTGTTAGTTCACTGCTGTGTTCCCAACACCTAGATAAATGTCTCGCACATAATAGGTACTCAGTGAACATTTGTTAAAGAATGAGGAACAGCAATAAGTGAAAACTATATAGCAATGCAGAATTAGACTATGTAAATACAAATTTTCAACATTTAGGATGTGCAGGGATATCCTCCGGCTTGGCTCATCGGAGGCTTGTTCCAGAACTTGGGATTCTGGAGCATGTGGAGCAAGGGCTTAGGGTCAGCTGGGGCTCAGGTTCATGCAGGTGAGGCTCAAGAAGGAGACTGTTGTTCTGTGTGTGTGTGTGTGTGTGTGTGTGCGTGCGCGCGTACGTGCAAGCGCACGTGTATGTGTGTGTATGCACACTCATCTCACACACACACACACACACACACACACACACACAGCTTAGCCTTGGCTCTCAGTCCATTCTCAAGCTTGCTCCTCTGTCCTTCTGTCGATTCTGAGACCCAGAAGTAATTGTGTTCACTTCCTTTTTTTTGTTTTTCAGAAGCTGGTGTCTGTTGCTTACAAACAGGAATGCTAACTGGTATAATATTTAACTTATATTATAAAAAAAAATTCAGCTCTTTGATTTTTCTCTTCATCAAAGACTATGTATATCGTCAAAAACGGACCAAATGAGGCCACACATCGTCATCTTGTTTACAAGATCAATCCAATGTACTCACAGAATACCTAAAATTGCATTCATCATTTCAAGATGAACATAATGCATTCACAAAAAGAAACCTAAAGAAAACTAAGCAATTAAATATTACTCTCATTTACCAACACGACTGGAAAAATAAATGAAAACATTTAAAATTATTAGAGACTCAATTATCAGGTACTTAAATATTAAAACGATTGCATCATATCTCTCAACATGGGAAGGAGTACAAGGCCCAAGGGTGTATTCCTATTAAAATATTTTTGGGGACACCTGGGTGGCTCAGTCGGTTAAGCATCTGACTTTGGCTCAAGTCATAATCTCACAGTCCATGAGTTCGAGCCCCGCGTTTGGCTCTGTGCCGACAGCTCAGAGCCTGGAGCCTGCTTTGGATTCTGTGTCTCCCTCTCTCTCTGCCCCTCCCCCACTCACACACACACACTCTCTCTCAAGAATAAGTAAACATTAAAAAAAAAGTTTTTAAATAAAGTAAAATATTTTCTAAAATTAAATTCCAGGGCTGCCTGGGTGTCTCGGTTGGTTAAGTGTCAGACACTTGATCTCGGCTCAGGCCATGATCTTGAGGACTGTGAGACTGAGTCCCACGTCGGGCTCTGTGCTGACAGTAAGGAGCCAGCTTGGGACTCACTCTCTCTCTTCTCTCTCTGCCCCTCCCCTGCTTGTGTGCTCTCTCAAATAAACATTTAAAAAAGGGTTTCAAATGAACCTCGAACATTAAAATTTGCATATTTAGTAGAATTTCAAATATACCCTTGAATTTATAAAATTTTTTCTTTACCTTGAGGGATCTATAGTTTTCAAAACTTTAAAGCTAGAAGTCTTCACATTTCTACGTAGTATTTGCTATAAAAGAGAAAACTCCACACAGGTCTATGTCCTACAAGCATATACTTCTTTGTCACACACACACAATATACACACATACATAAAAAATATATTTACACATGTACAGATAATACATATATAATAGAAAATACATCAATATTCACATGTACTTCTAAATGTACATTTACATCCACACTCATCTGTCTTTTTAATCCTATCTTTCCAAGCATATGAACACCTAATATTTAGAAGCTGTCCTTTCCCTTAAATGGCAGTTTTAAAAATTTCAAACAGTTTGCTTTTCTCTTTTGACTGCTACAGCTTTACAAGTGGAACAAGAGAAGACATATTTACCTGATTCTTCCAACCTTGAACCTGGTCGCTCAAATTATGAATCACAGACTCTGCTTCCTGAGCTTGCTGGAGGGCATGGCCGGAGAGGGTCCAGGAGCCACGGCAGCTGGGGTCCCCACAGGACGGAAGCATGCACGGCATGTCCCCTGTTACCCCACACACCTCACAGGAGAAATGATTTATGTTGAAAAGCAACATATTGGCAGAGTTTCTTCTAATGCCACCTGGGTCACTGAGGCAAAGCACTGCTCTGTGCATATGTATTTCTTCAGCAGTGGTTCATGGATACAACCCAGTAAATGTTTCTAGGTACCTAAATATCTGAATCTTTTGTTATCAGCATTGTGTCAATCAATGCCATTTTTACGCTGAGAGTTTTGGGGGGAAACAGTCAAATATCTAGCATTTCTCACTAATTTCATTTTTTTTAAAATAAAAATTACCTTTTACTTATAGTAGAGTGGGAGGAGGAAATGATCATAATCTGTACCATTGTGGAAATAGCAAATAATATAAGTAAAGATAAAACACTAAAATCAAGCCACAGTCTTACTCTGAATTTTCTCAAACTTTGACCTAGGATATAAAAAGTAAAATATAAATAAATGTATTTATATTGTTTCTATCTTATAGAACAGAGCGTATATATGTTATTTATATTTACACACTTATAAAACATAAATAAGAAAATAAAATGTAAGACGGGGACATACAACTGAAGAGATCTGTATACCAAATAGAAACTACAAACACTTTTACGACACCATCATGAATATTTACCTTTTCAATCAGTATTTGGATATCCGGGACTGTAATCTGCTTTAATTTTTCCAATGACAAGTTTTCTTTTGAGCTTAGCATATCAAACATGCTATGTAAGTCATTCCTGGTTTTTTCAGAGTTTTTTATGATAGAAGTGGTTTCAGTAATTTTCTTTTCAGCAGATGATGACCTCTGATAATGCTTCTTGATAGTCTCTGAGGGATCTATATTAATGCAAATTGAGGTCAGATAAATTTTGCAAAGACAAATGCAATTATATGCTGGTTATCAAGACCGTCCTTCCACAGTTTGACCATGGGCTTGGTCTCAAAGGTCAATACAAAAATTTGCCATCCTCTTCCTTGAATTTCCACCCAATGGGGAAGGATAAGAGATAGTGAAACAGATATCCATAGAATAGGTACACAGCACTGAGGTTGATCTTGCAGACATGGGTGTGAGTGTTGGCTTTACCCTTTACCGTCTGAGTCTGTCCTGGAGCAAATCAGTCAACTGCTTAGATTGTGTTTGTTTGATGGTAATTTGTGAGGATTAAGTGAAATGATACGAGAACACTCCGTTAAGTGTTCCACAAATGCATTAGCTATGTATTAATTAGTACCTAACCCTGACATGAGAAACCAACCCGGTTTACCTAACCATATGGAACAGGAGTTGCCGAATTTGTCCCGGAAAGGGCCAGGGAATAAATGTTTTAGGCTTGCTGGCCACCGCGTGTCTGTCACAACTTTTCACCTCTGCCACTGTAGAGTGAAACGGCCACAAGCAATATGTCAACAAACAGGTGAGGCTGTCTCCTAACGAAACTTCACTTTGACCCCTGACGTTGAGGCCGATGGCAACAGCTCTCGTGGTGGAGTCCTTTCTACGTGCCTGCACTTCCTGTCAGTGTTCTTTCTTCCTCTTCACAGAACACTGTGAGGTCGCACTGGTGTTAACCCCCCCCCCCCCACCATGTTACAAGTGAGAAGATGAGGCTCTGATGAGGTAAGTTATTTGTCTGAGGTCTCGCTGATAGTAAGAGAGAACGTCAGGATGTGAAGCCAGGTGGTTTGATTCCAGAAACTATGTTCTTAAGCACGTCCCTGTATTTTCCATACTTACCGTAAAATACAAATTCATGAAAGGGATATGGTACGTTTTACTGCAAAGGACAGTGTAGCAGGACTTGAAATTATAACTCTTTATTTTAGGAATGTTGAAGGGCAGGGTCCTGATCTTGACCCCCTACACAACTATAATTTGGGCATGAGACAACCACACCTTCCTATTGCTTGAGATGCTTTTCTGCCTTTATTTCTCTGGCAAACTTTATCTTCATTTGTGAACTCCAAGTCAGAGGTCGCCTACTTCCCAGAGCCTTTCCCAGTAAACCCAGCGAGAATTAATTCTGTTCCCCCTGCTCTGTTCCCAGCGTGGCTTGAAGATGCTGTAATACAGTCTTGTCGCTGTTTGGGGCTGCTTCCATGCCTGTCCTCCCCACTAGACCGGAGTAACTCGGGGCAAGAACTCGCCCTTCTCCCTGACCCATCTCTACTGCCCTGCACACCGTCAGGTGTCCCGAGGAAGCTTCAGGAATTGCTGCTGGATTGTGAGCTTGAGAGGATTAACCTGGGGGCAGTATTCTCCTATTTGGCTCCGGTGACCGCGGAGGCATTTTCTTTTTGAAATTGTACTGAAATAGAGCTCAGGGTGATTTTACTACATTTCAAAACATTCTGGGAAGGGTCCATAAGCTTCATAAAATTGCCAGGAGTCCACAGTATAAAAAAGGTCCAGACGGCCTTTATCTGGCATGTTCCGGACAGAGGCCGCTCCGCTGGCCGGGTCCTGGGCAGGTGACCACAAGGCACAGAGCCCTGACTCTGGGGGACACTGGGAGGGGCTGAGCAGCCTTCAGTTTCCCCTGAGATGGACACTGTCCTCACAGACTAATCTACACTCTCTCTCTGTGTCTGCGTGTGGATTCCTAGATGCCGGTCCAGATCTTTCGTGCCATCAGTTCTGAGGCGGCAATCTGGATGGCGACAGTTGAAATGTCCTTTCTCTGAGTCTCACAGTTTGTTCCTTTGACTCTGAGGGAAGAGCCAAGACTTTCTGGGCATCACTGATGTCTGTGGAGGGACAAGTTGGTTTTGGAACATCAGGGTCTAGTTCTAAAGCTGGCACCCCCTCCACTCTGGGGGCAGCCTCTGGGAACTCCCACAGGGCTCAGGCTTGAGGTGCTGGGGCTTGGCCTGCTTGCTTTGCAACAGGGTGAGATGATCGTGAGTTGCCTGCCTTTTACAACAGCTTTCCTGAGTTGGGAAATATCCACCCCCCCACCCCCCGCCCAATGCACGCCCTCCCCCCCCACCCCCGCCCTCGCCAGAGTGTACGTGTCCCAGCAATCCACTGATGCATTTTCAATCCTCTCAATGGGCACCTTCTTCCAGATAGGAATCAGACCAAATCCCTTACTCTTCAGAGAGTTTATTGAGCACCATCCCTAGTTACTTCACTAAATTTAGACCTTCCATGAGGGTCATGATTCTCTTTCAGGTGGAGATCAGATGAAAACCTGGAGCATGCACACAGGGTAAGGAGACGCTCCCGACGACTTTGCCTTGAGACGTGCTTCGTGCACATTTTCTCTTTGCCTCTCCATTAGGTGGGTTAGGGGAGCGGATGTTCAGGGCTGCCTCTCCCGGTAGTGACAAGTTATCTGCTTCTAGATGTAAAACGGGGATCTCATCAGAGATCAGGACATGAACTAATCCAAGTTTTGCTTTTGTGTTCCATTTTGACTCCAAGTCAGTCTTGGCTCTGGCGTGGTTCCCGTTCATTTTAACAGCATAAGATGAATTAAGGACTTTTAGTACATTACAAGACTCCAAATCTCTACAAAGGTCTTACGAGAAACGTTTGCTGAAGTCCTTTTGGCCTCATACGCCTTTGCCTTTCGGGTTGCTGGAAATGGAGTATCACACATTGTTAGCTCTACTCATTATTTTCAGCAAATGCTACCCAAGCTCTGCCAGGTTTACAAAGTCAAAATACTCATGTGCAAATAATACCTTTAATGGGTGTGTTTTCACGTCCTAAAGTGCTCAGACACTATGGCAATGAGCACAGGGTGATTCACTAATGGAATGCACTATGGATTTCATCAACCTTTGTCCATAAACGTTGATGTGCATTTTCTCTCTTACCCATGATGTTTGCAGTATGGGCCCGGGAGCGCAAATCAATTTCTTTCCGAAGATCTTCAAGTAAGAGGTCTGCCTCCTTCTTCATTCTTACCATTGTTTCTTTCAGATCTTGAAACTCATGTACTGCTTTCAGTTGCAGGCTTAGCTGCATGATTTGTTCCCTAGAGGCAAAATGAGAGTAAACGTAGCAAAGCTTGTGTTACTTTTGATAGATCAGTGAAAAACACCTAAAAATTGCCCTCGTTATTAGGTAGCCTCATTGTTAGAATGCATCCCTCTTCCCTGATGTGTTGTTTGACAGCTTATAGCTCTGTTTATGGTTTACCTCTTTGTTGCCAATTCAGCTGCCTGGACTGTTTCATCACTCACTCAAAATAAGATCAGCATACAAGGTCTAGTAGAACAAAGGCTTTGAATCTTTCAATTTCAACTGTTTATACTCTTTCTGCCTCCCTTTGCTTTGGGTTTTCAAAAACAGGTATTCAGACATAGTTCATTTAAATCAATGAGATCCAATCTACATTCAGTTTTTTTTTTTTTTAAACAAGTTTAATTTTTTTTTCAACGTTTTTTATTTATTTTTGGGACAGAGAGAGACAGAGCATGAACGGGGGAGGGGCAGAGAGAGAGGGAGACACAGAATCGGAAACAGGCTCCAGGCTCTGAGCCATCAGCCCAGAGCCTGACGCGGGGCTCGAACTCACGGACCGCGAGATCGTGACCTGGCTGAAGTCGGACGCTTAACCGACTGCGCCACCCAGGCGCCCCTATATTCAGTTTTCAACACAGAAGTCCTCACCCCGCCTGCGGTAAAAACCAGTTCTTTCTTTAGAATAAATCTTGCTTGCAGCCAGGTTCCTTCTAGTACCACTTCTGTACAAGGTCTCAACTTTTATTTTTTACATTTATTTGTTTTGAGGGGGGCGTGCAGAGAGAAAGAGGGAGAGAGAGAGAGAGAGAGAGAGAATCCCAAGCAGGCTCTGTGCTGTCAATGCAGAGCCCGATGTGGGGCTCAAACTCCTGAACTGTGAGATCATGACTGAGCTGAAATCAAGACTCTATGCTTAACTGACTAAGCCACCCAAAGGTCTTAATTTTTAATTCCCATGAGTGACAAGGAGGTTTCCTTATTGTGAGTATCCTCGGTACATTCATTCTCCTCACCTTCTTCTCAATGGCACACATCTTGGTTCCACTTCAATTGACTGGGTTCAGCACCCACAGTGGGTTCAAGTGAATAATTGCTATACATCCCTCGTGATCAGGAAATTCAGTGCAAATCTTGAAAAGCACAGTTGAGGAAAATTACAATATGAATCCACGGCGCTAATTTATCTCCGTGGAAGTGCCAAGCATTAACTAACGTTTCCGAGCATTTTCTGCTCTAACTCTCCCTTCTAATTTACAGACTTTTCCTTCGGGGGCCAACTGTCAGGACTACAGTTCACCAGGCTAATAATAATAATAATAATAATAACAACAATAACAACAGTGCAATACAATGTAGTTACTGTTATTATAATTAGTACTCTTGAAGCACTTATAATGCATCAGACATCGAGCTAAGTGGCTTGTCTGAGTAATTCTCACAAGAAACCTTGAAATAGAGACTGTATCCCCTTTTTGTTGATGAAGAAACAGAAGGTTGGAGAAGCTAAATAACTTGTCCACGGCCACACAGCAGTAAGTGATTTCAGTCATGGAATCTATACCCATGACGCCCTGGGTTCCCTGTCCTCCCCTCCCCCTTCCTTTGCAATTTGCCCAGCCGACCTCTGCTGTACAACTAAACCCAGCCTGGAGAACATCAGCTGGGAGAGGGTGGCCTCTGCTGTTGGGGGTCCCTCCGCGAGGCAATGGCCAATGAAGTACAAAGAGGTGGAAGGATGGAGAAGGAAACGTATGTCTTTTTCTGAAGAAATCACGGAAGGCGTCCAGGAGGAGGTGGTGTTTTGGTGGTTGCTAACGAGGAATAGGAGCTCAGCAGGCAGAGCAAGAGAGGGCAGGCATGCTGGTTTCTGGCAGAAGCGGCTCAGTGCTCACTGATTTCCTCATCACTCCAGGCCTGGCCCTGGCACTCCTGCTTCTCTTGCTCTCTTCTGCTTTCCTGGGGTGGGGCGGGGGAGGGGGGTTCTTGTAGTCTCTGTTCAGTATGTGCACTGTGGATTGGCTCATTCTGCTTCCTCGGTTCCACTTCGTTTGCCATTTGCTATAACCACAAACCGGTGGTCCGTGGGCAAAGTGCATTCTCAAGACACATTTATTTAGCCTATACGGTACTTTTTATTATGATTATTATTTAATGTTTATTTATTTTTGAGACAGAGCGTGAGCAGGGGAGGGGCAGAGATAGAGAGGGAGACACAGAATCTGAAACAGGCTCCAGGCTCTGAGCTGTCAGCACAGAGCCCGACGCGGGGCTTGAACTCACAAACTGTGAGATCATGACCTGAGCCGAAGTCGGACGCTTAACCAACTGAGCCAACCAGGCGCCCCTATACGGTGCGTTTTAAAAGCACTGTTGGGTGAGCTGGCTATATTTTAAAGTGGGTATATGTCCATAAAAATCTGGATGTCTGACATCTCTTGAAAAGTGGGGAGATCTGGGGACCCAGGGCCCTAATCCCGTGGGACAACGGTCCTTACAAGACTCTGGATGTGCCGGTTCTCACCTGCCAGCTTGACCTGGCCACGTGACTTCCCTGGGCCCCTTAGCTGCATGGCCCTTCCTCTGAACTGTCTGGGGGGACTGTATCTTCTTCCTTCTACCACTTTGTTTTGAGAGAGTGCACATGCACATGTGTGAATGGGGGAGGTATAGAGAGAGAGGGAGAGCAGAACTCCTGCAAACCCCGAGCAAGTTCCACACTGTCAGCACAGAGCCGGACGTGGAGTGGAGCTCAATCCCACAAATGGTGAGATCGGTGAGATCGTGACCTGAGCTGGATACTTAACAGACGGAGCCACCCAGGCGCCTGCCCTCTTCCCTGTGTTAACTTTTAAGCAATTACCATCTACTTCTGGGATTTGTGCCTGGTGATAATGAATGGCCTTTTACTTCCACCTGTGTTTTATATAACACAAAACTCTTCAGCTTCAACTCTTCCTCAATCCAGGACCTTCTGTGGGGGGCGGGGGATAGTTTGCTATATAAGCACAATCTTTTTGGTTTCTTAGTAGACTATATGCTCAGGAAAGGGCAGAAACTATATCCAATGCATTCCGGTTATGCCCAGAGCACTTGGCAAACTTTTTTCTGCAAAGGTCCAGATAGTAAACATTTTAAGCCTTGGGGGCCATTAGTCTCTGTCACAACTACTCTACTCTGCCATGGTCCTGGGAAAGCAGCCACAGAGGATATGGCGACAAATGGACTCGGGTGCATTCCAGTGAAACTTCATTTACACAACTAGGGGATATGTTGGATTTTGCCTGCGGTTTGCTGACCCCTGGCCCATAATTTCCGGAAATGTTTGACGAATGAAAAAAAGGAATCAACGACATCTAATAAAAATGACTATGCATTTGGAGGAAATTGTCATACTTATTACAGGACTTTGCATTAATGTAGGCGTTTCTCGACAACTGAAGAATTTGGGAAGATTTAGCAAATCTTCCCATGTGCATGACTGAAAAAAATATATTTGTATTATAAACTACCCTATTGCCAATTTTGCATCTTTCAGCTCTGCTGGGTTTGGGCTTTCCCAAAGCAAGCTCTTAACGATTGCCTTTTTGTTATAATCAATGGCATCTGGAAAGATCACGTGTAATCCTAACTAGGTAAGAAAGAGACAGACAGCCATGATCGCCAGCCTGGTTATTAACTGAATTATTTCCCTAGCGTCCACATAGGTATGTTTCTCAGCTGAAAGCTGTTAAAGTTCAAAAGGAGTTCAGGTAAATCGGGAACTTGGCTATCTATTGCTTATGCACAAATCTTACCGAACAGAGTCTTGATAATCCTTGGCTTTTAAGAATTCCCCAGATGAGAAAACAGGATGTTTTAAAATCCTTTCTATTTCAGACATGTTCTCTCTGAGGCCTTTGAAGTCCGCCTCACAGACAAGCAGGGTCTCTGTTTTATCTTCCCTGTTAGCAGCCAGCCCAATTAACCCTTGCACTGCTTTGGAGAGGGAAGAAGCAGCACGGTCCCACTGATCAAAGCACTGGTGACACGGAAGACAGGCAGGGAATTCCTGGCCGTGACCTCTGGCGCAACGATCGCAGCGAGGGCCGCTCACACCCTCCCGACAGCGGCACATGCCTGTGTTCTGGTCACAGACGGGCTTCTGGGTACCTTCTGTGTTGCAGTCACATGCTAAAACACAAGAGAGAAGGAGCAGAGAATGTCAGTCCCTTGACCTTTTGTTTAGGACTAGCTCAAGAATAAAGTACACTCCTCTCTCCCGAGAATGTCCCCAGTTCCCATTTCTTTTATTTATTTATTTATTTAGAGAGAGCACGCACGCATGTACAAGTGGGGAGAGGGGCAGAGAGAGAGAGAGAGAGAGACAGAGAGAGAGAATCCCAAGCAGGCTCTGTGCTATCTGCACACAGCCCGACCTGGGGCTCGATCCCATGAACCTTGAGATCATGACCTGAGCTGAAATCGAGTCAGACACTTAACTGATTGAACCACCCAGGCACACCCCTCCCCACTCCACACCCATGCCCATTTCTGAGGTGAACATTTAAAATTGGTATAATTATAGAGATCCAGGCAATGGTCATTAAATACAGCATCCCTCTTTCCATTCCACTAACAAACCAGTTCATGGTTTCTTTTCTTTAAAGTTTATTTACTTTTGACAAAGAGAGAGACAGTGTGAGCATGAGCTATGGAGGGGCAGAGAGAGAGGGAGACACAGAATCCAAAGCAGGGTCCAGGCTCCGAGCCATCAGCACAGAGCCCGATGCAGGGTTCGAACGAGCCGTGAGACCATGACCTGGGCTGACGTTGGATGCTTAACTGACTGAGCCACCCAGGCGCCCCTAGTTCGTGGTTTCTATCTGGAAAATCTTAGGGACCGTCTTTACTGTGCAAGTGTTCATGCTCGGGCTTCTTTACCAATTCGGGTAACATGGATCTACTGGTGGTTGACACATACTCCCCCACGGGTGGCTCAGGCATGTCAGAGACTCTCTCAGAATTCTCCTGAACACCCTCTGTCTTAGTAAAACCCAGCCTGGGTGTGTGGACCCATGCTGTTTTCCATTCTATAAGGTGAATTAGTCCATTCTCAAAAAAGGGGGGGATATTGCTCGTTCGGATTCACCCAAAGGAGTTGAAAACTTACGTCTGCACAAAAACCTGCAGACAGGTGTTTACAGAAGCTTTGTTTATAATTGCCAAAACTTGGAAGCAACCAAGATGTCCTGCAGTAGGTGAGTAGATAAATGAACCATGGTGTAAGGGATATTTTTCAGGGCTAAAAAGACACGAGCTTATCCAGCCATGAAAAGACATGGAGGGACCTTAAATGCATCATATTACCTAGTGGAATAGATCAATCTGAAAAGGCTACATACAGTAGGATGCTGACTACCAGACATTCTGGAAAAGGCAAAACTATGGAGATCGTAAAAAGACTAGTGGTTGGCATGGGCTGTGGGAAGAGGGGTGGAGAGAGCAGAACGGGTGGAGGGCAGAGGTTTTTAGGGCAGTGAAAATATTCCATGTGATACCATACTGGTGGATACACGTCCTTATACATTTGTCCAAAGGCACGGGATGGGAAATACCAAGAGTGAACCGTAAAGTGAACTATGGACTTTGGTGGTTATGGTTTGTAGTTTCGTCAGTTGTGACAAATGTGTCACTGTCTTGGGGATGTTGATAATGGGGAAGGCTATGCATGGAGGGGTGGTGGGGACATACGGGAAATCTCTGTACCTTCCTCTCAATTTTGGCATGAACCTAAAAGTGCTCCCCAAAAAAATAAAGTCCTTTTAGAAAAGGAAAAATTGGGGCGCCTGGGTGGCGCAGTCGGTTAAGCGTCCGACTTCAGCCAGGTCACGATCTCGCAGTCCGTGAGTTCGAGCCCCGCGTCAGGCTCTGGGCTGATGGCTCAGAGCCTGGAGCCTGTTTCCGATTCTGTGTCTCCCTCTCTCTCTGCCCCTCCCCCGTTCATGCTATGTCTCTCTCTGTCCCAAAAATAAATAAAAAAAAACAAAAAAAACAAACAAAACAAAAAAAAAAAAAACGTTGAAAAAAAAAAGAAAAGGAAAAATTAATTTTGTCTTAGTTAAAAAAAAACCCACAAAAAACAAAACTAATGCCGCATGTACTTCATTTGAGTAGGTTTCTGATAAAGGCGGAAGATGGAGGAGGGACAGAGCTATGGAAGTTACAGCAATTTCCAAAAGGTCAGGGAATCATTAGCCTAACTGCAAGGAACAAGTGATTTTAAAATGCATTTTTGGGGCACCTGGGTGGCTCAGTAGGTCAAGCATCGGCCTCTCGGTTTTCGGCTCATGATCTCACGGTTCGTGAGTTTGAACCCCACATGGGGCTCTGTGCTGGCAGCACGGAGCTTGCTTGGAATTCTCTCTCTCTCTGCCTCTCCCTTGCTCACTCTCTCCGTCTCTCAAAAAAATAGATAAATACACTTAAAAAATAAAAATAATTTTAAAAACTTACAAAATGCATTTTACAGCCTGAGTAAAAATGTCAATGACAAATAAAAGCTGATTAACATGCTAGGCTCCTTAACTAGATACCATCTGTCCAGCACGTTCACTTTGGCCTCAGCAGGAACCCCCTCGGGGGCAACACTAGGTCAACTTCACCAGCTGGAGGCCCAAGTTCCTCTTATAAACTACCCTTCCCCAGGAGCGTCAGGGGGGTCTGTGGCCTGAGCTGATCATTTGCAAAGTTTTCTCTATAAAAGATGAAATCTTTTCAGAAAATAAGATTATTGAAATATTAGAGGGGCACAGAGGAAGAGGCTTAGACGGATTTTCCAGGAACCAAAATTCCTCCCTGGTTTTTAATGTAGCAATTACACTTAGAAAACTAAGTGGGACCGGGAAACCGCTGAGCATATGTATTTGAATGGGGCAAGGAGATAAAGGCAATTTATTTTGGTCACAAAAGCACATTTATAGGGGCACCTAGGTGTCTCAGTCGGTTAAGCATCCGACTCTTGATTTTGGCTCAGGTCATGCATGATCTCATGTTCGTGAGATCAAGCCCCATATCAAGCTCTGGGCTGACAGCATGGAGCCTGCTTGGGATTTTCTCTCCCGCTCTCTCTGCCTCTCCCCTGCTCTCTCTCTCTCAAAATAAATAAATAAATCTAAAGAAAAAAAAGCATGTTTATAAAGGAATAGAAAGGAGGAAAGAGTTACCACGTGTGGCTATGTAGAGGTGCACGTGATAAGCCCACCACATCCGATATTTATTTGGATTGACTTCTTTCAACAGCAGACTTTAGAGATTCAAAAATCCCTCCTCCTAGAATCAACACATATTCTAAATCTGTGCCATCCAGGGGCGCCTGGGGTGGCTCAGTTGGTTAAACATCCGACTTTGGCTCAGGTCATGATCTCACGTCTCACGGGTTCAAGTCCTGCATCGGGGCCTGTGCTGACAGCTCGGAGCCTGGAGCCAGTTTCGGATTCTGTGTCTCCGTCTCTTTCTGCCCCCTTCCCCGTTCGTGCTCTGTTCTCTCTCAAAAATAAATAAACATTAAAAAATTGTTTTTAATCTGTTCTGTCCAATATGGTAGCCACTTACCACAGGTGGCTACTGGAATTTAAATGAATGACACACGCAGTTCTGTCCCTCATTTGCACCAGCCACATTGCAAGCACCCACCAGCACACAGGCTGGTGGCTCCTGTGCTGGGTAGTGCCCACCGGACCATTTCCATCTCTGCAGAAAGTTCCTCGGGATGGTGCTGCTCTAAATCCCACAATCAGTGCTAAGACAAGGGACAAAGGGCACTAGAACACAAACTCCGGGAGATCGGGGGGCTGGGGGGGGGGGCCTTGCCTTACTGGTCATGACTTAGAGGCATGCGATGCGTATCTTAAAATAAATCATCAGTGAGTATGTGAAAGGCCCAGAGGTATGAGATCCAAGGCGAGGAAACACCCCCTCTGCTGGCTTCCTATGAAGCGCACAGGCTGCTGGCTTCCTGTCCTTCCATCGAGAAACTGTTTTTGTCAACATGCTTCCGAATAGCAGAAAACTGGCTACAAGTCATGACCTCTGAGGTCTGTTCTGTTTTAGTGACTGAAAAATTGCAATACAGGCTTCAACTTTTAATATAGACTAACATTTAATCTAGCCTAAAGTTTCATTTACTTTTTTACTTTTTTTTTTTTTTTAATTTTAGAGAGAGAAAGAGACCACAAGCAGGGGAGGGGCAGAGGGAAAAAGAATCTCAAGCAGGCTCCACACTCAGTGTGGAGCCGATGCGGGGCTTGATCCCACGACCCTGGGATCATGACCTGAGCCGAAATCAAGAGTCGGATGCTCGACCTACTGAGCCACCCAGGTGCCCTTAGCACAAAGTTTTAGTACAGGAGAAAAAAAATATTTTTATAAGGCTACAAAAAATATTACTTTCAAAACTAAGATTAAAGTTTGTGAATTTTCTATCAAATAAAGACATTTAAAATTCAGCTGGTTCATAGCATACCCATGGAAGGACCAGGTTGACAGTCCTCATGTTTTTAGAATTACCCATACTTACGAAGGCATCGTCCCAGTGGATCACCATAATAATTTTCCTTGCACTCACTGCAGTGTTTCCCATCATAGCCTAATTTACACGGACACTGGCCTGTAAGCTGTGAGAACAGTCATGGGTGAGGAATTGACAAGCTTTGCGATCTAAAAAAAATAATGCATTTTAATACAAAACAGTTTTCCCTCCAGTGATTTAGAACATACAGCTGTGCACAGGCAGAGGAAAGATGATGGTTCCCACGGCCAGCAACCACCCTCGACAACACCAAGGATCAGGAGCTAATGTGTTTTGGCTCAGGGCCCCTGAATATACCGCCTGCTTCCAGCTGTTCAAGGACAGGTGGCCCCAAACTGGGAAATATACACAGATGTAAATGAAAACAAAACACATAATGGGAAACGGTCCGCATTCTTTTCCTTTACAGTGTTATGGGAGTTCACTCCTAACACAGAGAGGCCACGGACCTGGACTGACATTCATCAATTAATCTGGCAAATCGTGATTCCATTACGGCATGTGCGATGGGGTTTCTCCCAACTGGGTTCGTGTTTTGCTCAACAAAACAACATTTTTTTGCAATTGAGGCTTAATCATTAAAAAAAATATTTTAATGTTTATTTATTTTTGAGAGAGAGAAAGAGAGAGCACGAGTGGGGGAGGGGCAGAGAGAGAGGGAGGCACAGAATCTGAAGCAGGCTCCAGGTTCTGAGTGGTCAGCACAGAGCCTGATGCGGGGCTCGAACCCACAAACCGTGAGATTGTGACCTGAGCCGAAGTCGGACCCTCAACCAACTGAGCCACACAGGCACCCCAGTCATTTAATGATAGCTATGAACTGTGTTTTGGGGAGAGGTCTGATTTTTTTTGTGCATCCTCCCAACTGGATCCTTGACCAGCTTTTCTGAAAATGGAGGAGGTTAGAAAATTAACCGTAGAAAAATACAGAAGCAAATCATTATTGTCACGGTCCTAGGTTATTCTTGAGCAAATAAATCTGCTTAAACAACTCTGTAAGTCGCTCAATTTATAAAATGGCTGGATCTACCAAGCTTCTACCCATCTTTGGGGTTCCCATGAGCTTCTGCTCAAATGTAAGGAGTTATGGGGAGCCTACTGTCCCGGAGGCCTGTCATTCTTCTGGTTGTTCTTAACTGTCGCACAATGATTTCTCACACAGTGAGATTTCTCGCACATTTCTCACACGATGATTTCTGACGCAGAATCTGTTCCTTCGTAACTTGCTCCCATCACTCAGTGTCCTGTCTTATGGAATCGCGCAAAACAAGCGGTCTCCCACTTCCTCTCCTTACGGCCCTTCTCCCAGCTAGAGATGGCTGCTCTCAATTTGCATTTGCTTCTTCTCTTCAGGCTGACTACCCATAATTCCTTCAAGCCTTCATCACAGAATAGCAATGGTTCTATCCACTCTCCGGGCCGTCTTCCTTTGGACACACACCAGTCTGTATGTCAATATGACGTTTAAAACGTGGTTCTCAGGGAGAACAGCAATGTTCCTACAGCTGCCTGACCCGCACAGGGGACAGTGGGATAATGACTGCCCTGAACTTGGGCCTGGCATTCCCACTACTCCAGCCTGAATGGACATTGTCTCTTTGGCAGCCTGGCCACACTGCTGGCTCAGCTGAAGCACAGAGCGAAAATCCTCAGATGTTTTTCATGCAAGCTGGTGCCAAGCTATTACTCCCACCCTGTATTTATGCAATGGATTTTAAAAACCCAATTGCAAAACTTCACTTTTATCCTGGTAACATTTCATCTTCTTCTTTGCAGCCAACGGGACAGCCCGTCGGGATATCTTGCCTCTTGTTCTGGCTTTATCACATTGGCATCCCACTTTGCAATATCTGCAAATTTGATAATATTTGAGAAGCATGTTTCTCCAACTCCATCTAAACTGTTGATGAAAGTATTGGATGGCGCATTTGGATCTCTCTGTAATAAGGCACTAGGGATGCTTTACTGGTTGACATAGAGACATTTATCAGTGGTTGTTTAAACAGCTGGAAATCGAAATATCTACCTGTCTCTTCTATACTCCATTAAAAGTGTTCCCTGATTTTAAAGAGCAACCTTCCGGGGCGCCTGGGTGGCTCAGTTGGTTATATATCCAACTTCGTCCAACTTCGGCTCAGGTCATGACCTTGCAGTATGTGGGTTTGAGCCCCACGTCGAGCTCTGCGCTGACCGCTGGGAGCCTGGAGCCTGCTTCAGATTCTATGTCTCCCTCTCTCTCTGCCCCTCCCCTGCTCACACGCTGTCTCTCTCTCTCTCAAAAATAAATAAACATTAAAAAAAAATTTAAAGAGCAACCTTCCCCAAGGAATCCCCAATGGACCAGACAATCCCAAATACCCTTGTCATAAGAGGACTTTTTGGTTAAACCAATGCCATCTGACTTTCACCTTGAGCTTCCCTTAGCCTCCATGACTGAACTGTGGTCTTTGTCGAGTGCTGTTGCAAATATACTTCCTAAAAGGTCTAAGAAGCATGCCAGACAGTGATGTCATGAACATTGGGAGTTCCTCTTGAATTAGGAAGCCAAGAAGTCATGGGGAGAGCTACCATTTTGTTTCATGATTGCTGGCTGCAGGTGTGAGGAGTGGAGGGGGATATGAGACAGGTGTGGTCATCTAGTAGTCAGATACCACTCTCCAATAAAAGGAACCAGCACTCCCTTAAGAAATGGCTGATTCTTGGGGCGCCTGGGTGGCTCAGTCAGTTAAGCAGCCGACTTTGGCTCAGGTCATGATCTCGCTGTCTGTGAGTTCGAGCCCCGCGTCAGGCTCTGTGCTTGTGGTGACGGCTCAGAGCCTGGAGCCTATTTCAGATTCTGTGTCTCCCTCTCTCTCTGACCCTCCCCCATTCATGCTCTGTCTCTCTGTCTCAAAAACAAATAAGACGTTAAAAAAAAAAAAAAGAAATGGCTGATTCTAGGATGGGGGCAGGAAACACATCAGATGAGTTTTGAGTATCTTGTCAGGCAGAAAGGGCTTTAAAAAAACCCAAACCCAACAATGATAGGGTAAAAGGGATGCAGAAACTAAATGAAATAGCTCCCAATGACCAAAGCTGGAATAACCTGAACAGCAAAATAAAGCAGTATTGGATTATAACTTGAAGTATAATATAAATACCCATGACTCCATATGGATGTTAAAAAATAACAAATGAAGAAAGGGGGGATGATGGATAAATCTCTTGTGCAGAAGAATTCCAAGTAATTTACGGAGACACTCTGCCCTCAAGGCAGGAGTATGAAACTCCCCACTCCTCAAGCATAGACAGTGCATGGTGACTTTCTTCCAAAGAGCATAGTATGGAAAGGAGGAAAAAGAGTAACTTTACAGCAGAGAAACATGACAAACATTACTTCAGCCAGGTGATCGAGATTTGCGTCTACAGTGATAAGACATGCACACAGTGTCGAGTCCTGATAGGATGTGATGAGCATCACATTTTCTCTCCGTGGGCCTCATCCTCAAACCCATAATCCAAGTCTAATCACGAGAAAAACACCAGGTAAATTTGAATAGAGGAACATTTTACAAAATTCTCCTCAAAATTGTTAAGCTCATCAAAACTAAGGAGAGCTTCATCGATGGAGGGTGGGGGAGAGGGGAAAGTGGGTGATGGGCATTGAGGAGGGCACCTGTTGGGATGAGCACTGGGTGTTGTTTGGAAACCAATTTGACAATAAATTATATTCAAGAAAAATAAGGAGAGCCTGAGAATCATCATGACAAAGAGGAGCTGAGGCTACATGAACGATTAAGTGTCATGTGATGTTCTGGATGGGATCTTGGAACAGAAAAGGAATGTTAGGGATAAAACTCAGGAAACCTGCATAAATTACGGACATTAGTTAATGATAATGTATCAATATTAGTTCACTGATTGTGGTAAATCTACCATACTAATGTAAGATGTTAAAAATAGAGGAAACCTCGTGTGGGGTACATCTTCTCTGTACTATCTTCACGGCCTTTCTGTAAATCTATTTTAAAACAAACAATTTATTAAGGAAAAAAAGGGCATGGTGAATGTGTGGGTGTGGGTTGGAGCAGGAGGGTGGGAGAGAAAGATAAAGAAAAAAAGAGAAAGGAAAACACAGTCTGTGTATGAGAACTACCCTTCAAAGGTTTACTTGCATTAGACTTGACCTTTGAATAAGTTGAACAGCAGAGGCGAAATTGGAGATGAGCCATGGTTATCATTATGATTATTATTAGTTGGGAAAACTCCAGCTTCTAAAATTGGCATTCTGATTCCAATTATACCCTGGTCCCTATATTGTGGGTTCACTCTAAATTTCTTGTCACTGTTTCATCCTTCCCTCCAATCTCTATTAATGTGAAAAGTATCTCAAAGAATATATTAAGCCCCAAGCCCTAATCATGGCATGAATAGTGTTTTTCCATAAATAGATAATGTCATACTAATTTTAAACATGCTCAGGGTACCTGGGTGGCTCAGTCGATTGAGCGTCCACCTTTTGATTTCAGCTCAGGTCATGATCTCATGGTTCATGAATTTGAGCCCCACGTTGGATTCCATGCTGACAGTGTGGAACCTGCTTGGGATTCTCTCTCTGCCCCTCCACCACTTGATATCTCTCTCTCTCTCTCTCTCTCTCTCTGTCTCACTAAATAAACTTAAAAAAATTGTATGCTCATTGTTTTATTGACTAAAGATCACATGTGCAGTTAAGTAGCATTAATCACATGTTAAGCAATGTGGATTTGCTCCTAGTGTATTACCCTGCATTCTTCAGGAACAATTAATGCTGGTCTGGTAAGTAAAGAGGACATCTTATTTTACCCATATGTAAACCAACTGGTGAAGGGTAGGGAACGACAGCTCAATTGTTTTTTTAATTATTATTTTTTTTAATTGAGAGAGAGAGAAAGAGCATGAGTGGGGTAGAGGGGCAGAGGGAGACAGAGAGAGAATCACAAGCAAGCTCCGGGCTCAGCACAGAGCCTGATGCGGGGCTTGATCCCATGACCCTGGGATCACGACCTGAGCTGAAACCAAGAGTCAGATGTTCAAGTCAGATGTCCAGGCGTCCCGACAGCTCAGGTTTTGAAAATGGAACTGTGGGCTCTGGAAGCACCTGTTGATTTTCATTCTGATAAATAATTCTGACCAATGATCAATTTCTTGGAGCTTCCCTAGGATTATACATATGATACAGGGAAAAAGAAAAGGTCGTCTGTATTTCGCTGCGTGTGAATCCAACTTCCCCAGTCACAGAGAGGTGTGGAGAAAACTGAAGCGGGCAAAACTTAACCTTGAGACCCTCATTCTCTTTTTTAGTCCTTTCCATTCCTTGATAAATGCATCTCTCCCCATAGAAGGCCAATCCTGTTTAAAAACACTAACTAGCAACAGTCCATAAAGAAAGCATCGTTTACAAATTTGGAAACCACGTCTCCCCATCACTTCCCACTCCAGCACCCTGGTAAGTTCCAAATGTCTTGCCTGGTCACAGTGGCCACTGTGAGAGGTCCGGGGGTCGCAGTTGCATGGCTGACATCCTCTGCCAGGGACAAGATTCCAGTATCCGTCAGCACAACGGTCACAGGTCTGGCCTGTGATGTTGGGGAGACAAGGACATGTGCCAGTGTTGGGGTCACAGAGGCAAGCTCCCTGACCAGGGGGACACGCAGCAGGAGTCACACCGGAAGGATGGCAGGAACACCCTGGGACAACAGAGCCATTGCTGGAGGTAAATTCGGCAGTAACACTGGCTTTCAACAAACCGTACAGACAGCTTTTCAGACCTGGACGTATCATTCCTCCAAAGGGCTCAAGGCAGAAACACCTGGCAATATTTCAGATTTATCAAAGAATCTAAGTAAGCTGAATCCATTCAACTCTCTTTGGTCTCCCCAAATAGCAATTTCATGTGGTTTGGCCAATTGTGTTCTAAGAGCTCACAATTAGGATGACTGAAAACCTTGCTTTTTCCTCATGCTATTCATGATCTGAAAATAAACAGTCTATTAAACTGACTTGGGTCCACTGACACAGTTAAATATCTCCTAAAAACAAGTAGTTTTTAAAAAAATTTTAATGTTTATTTTTCAGAGAGAGAGAGAGAGACAGAGACAGAGAGAGAATAAACAGGGACACAGAGAGAGAATAAGCAGGGACAGAGATAGAGGGAGACACAGAATCTGAAGCAGACTCCAGGCTCTGAGCTGTCAGCACAGAGCCCGATGTGGGGCTCGAACCCACAAAGCGTGGGATCATGACCTGGGCCGAACTGACTGAGCCACCTAGGCATCCCCCCCTTTTTTTTTATTTAAAAAAAATTTTTTTTAACGTTTATTTATTTTCGAGATAGAGAGAGACAGAGCATGAATGGGGGAGGGTCAGAGAGAGAGAGGGAGACATAGAATCTGAAACAGGCTCCAGGCTCTGAGCTGTCAGCACAGAGCCCGACGCGGGGCTCGAACTCACGGACCGTGAGACCATGACCTGAGCCGAAGTCGGACGCTTAACCGACTGAGCCACCCAGGCGCCCCTCCCGCCTTCTTTTTTAAATCACAGAATCAAATCCTTGCCCTCTTCTTCATCAGTGATTCTTGAATTTATACATTAAAGACACTGGATGAACTAGTTCCAGGGCAGATTCCTGGAGATTCAATTCAGTGGGTCTGAGGTAGTCTAGGAATCTGCCTGTTAATATCCCAGCCCAGTCCCCAGGTGATTCTGGCACAGTGCACAGTGGGCCACACTTCACTGCCATAGCCCCACCCTCCCCCACCTTGCCGGAAGCCCAGCAGACTTACTTCTGCAGGTCTGATTGATGGCCGATCCAAAGTGACCTGGTTTGCAGAACTGGCAGTTGGGTCCCTGAGTGTCGTGCAGACATCGAAGGCACTCCCCTGTTACCCGGCTGCAGGACTCTGGATCAGTCACATCGATGTTGTTATTGCACGCACATGGCCGGCAAGGTGCTCCTGAAATTCTGGGATTTCCATAGAAACCCGCAGAGCATTCGCCACACTGCTTACCTGAAAGAAGGAGAGAGGCAAAGGGAGTAAGAAGAGAGGTGTGTGTGTGTGTGTGTGTGTGTGTGTGTGTTGGGGGAGCAGGGATGGAGACTGTTATAGAGAATAATGAATAATTAGGCGCTTTTAGGGATAACGGGAGGTCACACACTGGAGATGAAGAAGAAAACGTGTTCTGAATTAAAGCAAAACATTCATTTTAATTTCTTATCCATTCAGAGAGTAAAATGGTTGTTCAGAACTAAGAAGTCCCTAGTGAAGAATGCAAGAGTGCATTCTAGTCTTTCTTCAAAAACCACAGAGTGGTGGGCACAGGGATCCCTGGATCCTTATATAATGGGGGTGACCCGAGTGCGCCTTGGGACCCAAAGCTAATCTGAGCCCCTGTTCTGGTCCTGGAGGTGAACGTGCAGCGCCCTGAGATGTGTGTCTAGCAGTGAAGATGGTGACACTGGTTTTGTTGATGTACGAACCCTGGAGGGTGTCTTTATCAAGCGCTGTCTGGGGAAACCATCCCTGTTACCTTTCCAACCACCGGGCAATGGTAGTCAGTTAGGTGCCTCAACTCTGGGTCTGCTCCCCTCATTTTGGGTCATCCTAGTTAGGAATTCTCTTGTTGCCCAGTCATGGCCTGAGTTCTTAAAAACTGACCAACCAAGCCAAAATGTACATGGACGAGATCAGAATCATGTAGAGACATAGGCAGCAAATAAGACAAAATTAGCCATATAATTTATTATCATCACGGTAATTATCATTGAAGAAAACTTCGGCACCATAGTTTCAAAATATGATTAAGTCAAGTGGCTTTTATGTTTTTTTCCTTGTTTGCATCACACACACACACACACACACACACACACACACGCACACACTCATGCTTAAACTCTTCAAAATAAAATGTTTGGTAGAGAGACAGACAAAAATATTGAATTGACTTCTACAGTGTCTGTGCGATGCCCAAATCAGTGCTTCGAGACGTCTGAAAAAAAGAAGTTATATCTTTGAAATATCAGCCAAATGGATTGGTTGGAATTATATAAAGAAAGCATTTGATTAAAATTTCTTAATTTTTAATTGCTTATGTTAGATGTTGTATAAGACATACATGTTACTTAATCACATATGTATCTTACTTAACATGTGATGATTTTATTTGAAAGAAATCAATTTGATTTGAACTCATTTGGTCAGTTTTCCAGAACATTATTTAAAAAGTTATAGCTCAGAGGAATGAGCTTTTAATTGTCGTTGGTTTTTGAAACATTCAAATTCTTTGTTCAGTAAAGCATCAGTGTACTAAATTGTGCCTTCTTTTTTTAGAGAGAGAGAGAGCAAGAGAGAGGGGCAGAAGGAGGGAGAAGGAGAGAGGCAGAGAGAGAGAGAGAGAGAGAGAGAGAGAGAGAGAGAGAGAGAGAGAGAGAGAATATCCCAAGCTGAAGCCCATACTCAGCAGGGAGCTGGATGCCAGGCTCAATCCCAGGACCATGAGATCGTGACCTGAGCTGAAATCAAGGGTCAGATGTTCAACCGACTAAGCTACCTAGGCACTCCCCAAATTGTGTCTTCTTGCTATTAACTCATATTCGGTACCCCCCAACTATTCGAGGCAGATAAATTACAAGCATGGAATCATGTTTTGAGATAGCAGTATGGGATGGAAGAAAAACACCATCATGAACTATACTGTGTACCTGCATAACCTTGAAGACAATTGCAGATCACATCTGAGCTCCAAGGATCCTGATAACAGGAATGAGCAAAATACTGATTACTCGAGGGAACATCCGGACACGGGCAAGGACGGCAGGAGCGTCCTGAAGGAGGATCCCCATAGTAACCATCAATGCACCTGTCGAGACAATTTGTTTTTACCAAGTGTTCACAGGAAAAACTCACATTAGCCGATGTGGATTTGCCATGCTTGAGGACAGTGCAACTCTCAAAAGTCAACATTTTAGAAGATGCTTGCTTGCTCTGTGAAGTGAGTTTTTAATTTTTATTTATTAAAATTTTTTTTATGTTTATTCATTTTTGAAAGACAGAGAGAGACAGAGCACAAGGAGGGGTGGGGCGGAGAGAGAGGGGGAGATACAGAATCTGAAGCAGGCTCCAGGCTCTGAGCTGTCAGCACAGAGCCCGATGTGGGGCTCGAACTTACGAACTGCGAGATCATGACCTGAGCTGAAGTCGGACGCTCAACCAACTGAGCCACCCAGGTGCCCCAAAGTGATTTTTTAAATTTATATTGAAAGTCCCAAGATATAGTCATTAAACTCGATATAAAAGTCCCAAGGTATTGCCATTAAACTCAATATAGTAGCAGTTAATTTACATGTCATATTTCAGGGACATAAAAAGCAAGGTGTCAGGCAAATAAATGCCTAGCTTTTATTTAATCAGACAACGTCTATCTCATAACAAGATTCTGAAGGACACCAGGACTGATACTCTGTTTCGGCCATCCCCCACCCAGAGATCATTCTACGCTTAAATACTATTGAGAATCTACTCAGCGGTCCTTCAGACAGTGTTGTGAGACCAGAACAAAAGAAACAAAACTAAAAATCAAAGTGCATCTGAATTCCATACCTTTCACAGTTTCTTCCTGTTGTAAAACCCCCGCAATTGAAGCATGACCCTGTCTCTGGATCACAAAGTTCAGCGAAACCATTACAAAGGCAAGGGCGGCAGTTGGGAAATCCAAAGTAGCCTGCCAGGCACCGATCACATTGGAGGCCAGCCACCTCCCCCTGGCAGGCGCACTGTCCCGTTATCTGGTCACATACAGCGCTCTTTGAGCCTTGAGGGTGGCAGTGACATGCTAGATAAAGAAAGAGAACATGTTGGGTGGGGGCACGTGGTGTGCTGGCGAATTGAGTTATGGTCCTGATTTTGTAGTCCTGAAATTACTGTAGCATCCCAATCAGGTAAATAAAGAGTCTGAGAACCTGGCATATACCTAGTACCAGGTCAATGTTTATTAAATAATTCACTGATTCACCCAATGAACAGGATGCTGTGAGCCATTGGGTCTCATCAGCACATATATTTATACAGAGGACCTGAACAAGGAACATGCTTTTTTTTTTTTTTTTTAACGTTTGTTTATTTACTTTTGAAAGAGAGAGAGAAGGAGACAGAGGATCCCAAGCAGGCTCTGTGCTGTCAGCGCAGAGCCCAAGGTGGGGCTCCAACTCATGAACCGTGAGATCATGACTGGAGCTGAAATCAAGAGTTGGATGCTTAACTGACGGAGCCACCCAGGCGCCCAACAAGTAGTGTGTTTTTAATGACCTAAGCTTCCATTTATCACGTGAGTCAAAACTTCAAGATTATAAAAAATGACACCTTTCTCAAGATGGTTGGATTTTTTTCTTTTTCCTGGGCTCAATCAGAAAGGCTCAATCCCTTTCTGACAAAGTGGATCCTTTGAGCCAATCTTCCCTATACAAAAACGGGATATGGAAGACACGTTTGCTCCTTTGTGTATACCCCTTTGTGTATCTCAAGCACTTTTTTTTTTTAAGAAAGGGAGCGGGGAAGGGGGTAGTAATAACGGACCTAAGCACTGTGTGCTGAACAGCCAGTTGCAGGTGCACTATCTTTCTGAACCATGACTGAAAATATATGCTCCTTTACCTTAGGAACATGGTTCCTATGATAGGTTTCTGTGGGGGACAGTATTTTCACTATTGGTTTACAGCATGAACAGAGAACTATATACCCTGAACATGACGCCCATGAGAATGTGTCACCATGTATGGACAAAGACCCGTCTAAACCCTGATTGTTGGGGAGATTATAGAATGAGTTCCATGGCTGTTTGTGACCCCAGCACCACAGAAGGTAATATCTAGGTGACAGTCTTGTCCCCTTTCTTGACTTCCCAATGTCATCGTTGTCTTAGCCTGGCCAGCCACGGGGCGTCTGTGCCAGATCCTAAAGCTGGTTGGGCACAGCCAACTCATTTCCTGGTGCTCCCACATCCTCCCTGGACTGGGAGAATCACAGGCCATGTTTTCATCATCACTCACGATTCCTAACGGAGCTCTGTACACATTGGCACCCACCAAATGGAGGAATGAAATACGATGGAAAAGTTTTCTGTACTCTTGATCTACACGGACAGACAGCCTAAGTCGTGTGGCCAAATTCCCAATCCCTATGCCCTCTTTTCATTTCCCCCTCTGGTTTTCCTGCCTTCAAAACTCCAAGGTTGTGCCCATGCATGTCTTTCCCCCCACGGTGTTTTTGCTACGTACGGTGACAGCCATGATGTCCTAAACCGTAGCTTCCTGTGGAGCACCTGTCACAGCAGCGCCCGGCCACGTGGGGCTTACACTGGCACTGGCCCCCAAGCCGGCTGCAGTTGGGCCCCACCGAGCCCTGGGGGTGACAATTGCAGGCTGTGGGGAGACAAAGGGGACAATTAGAGGTGCGGGAAGTGACAGGGGTGCACCTGGTCCTTGTGGGAGCTTTAGTTCACCTCTCTTTCATTAGATACTTCTCTAATCCTTAACTCCCTCATCTGTTAAATGGGGAGAATACAGGATCTACCCCAGGGGATTATAACGACTAAAGACAATAATGCCTGTGAAGTCTTTAGAACTGTGTGGCATGTAGGAAGTCCTCAGTAAACATTACGTAATAAACAGATCTTAACAATAAATGTTACTCAGTAAGTTAATGAAAGGCTTAAAATAAGTTGTTTTCATAATAGTCCCAATATAATTATTATTATTTCCAATTACTTCAATTCCTGATGATCCATGTTGGTGCTGGACTATTTGTTTGATTTCCCTTATTCTATATGTTTCACGAGATGGTAGGCATCCTGAAGGCAGAGTCCTGCCGGGTAATGGGAAAAACCTTTGCTCAGAATTCAGGAACCCCAGGCTTTCATTGCAACTCTCACTCTATACGAGTGTTTCTCAACTGGGGGGAGATTTCGCTCCCTCAGGGAACATATGACAAAGTTTGGAGACTTTTTTGAACATTGCACCTGGGGGAAGGTTCTCCTGGTATCAGGTGAGTAGCACGTAGGTAGGCTGCTAAACATCCCATAATGCACAGAACAGCCTTCCATGCTGACCTCCCCTCCACAACAAAGCATTATCCAGCCCCAAATTTCAAAAGTGCAAAGGGTGAGAAATACTGCTCTAGAGCTTAGTGAAACGGACAAGTTACCTAGTGTTTTGGGACCCCAATAGCCTTGTTTATTAAATGAAGGTTTAATAAAGGATGCAGGATGAAAGAAGTTGTTTAGAGTTCCTTCCAACCCTGAAATTCCAGGATTCTGAATAAGTACTTTTGGAGCATTCTTCCAGGAATCTAGCATCCCAACACTACTGCAAGTTTCCTTTTTAATTTTAATTTTTAAAAATTTTTAAAAATGTTTGTCTTTATTTATTTGGCGGGGGTAGAGAATGCGAGTGGGGGAGGGGCAGAGAGAGGGGGAGAGAGAGAGGATCCTAAGCAGGCTCTGCGCTGTCAGCGCGGAGCCCGACGTGGGGTTTGATCTCACAAACCGAGAGACCGTGACCTGAGCCGAAATGAAGAGTCAGACGCTTGACCGACTGAACTGCCCAGGGCCGCTGCCAGGCTCCTTTTTTTGTACATTTACTGTACTGTGCGTTGTGATTCTGACACATCAAGAGACTGCTCTGCGTACCTAATCATTGGGCAATTGGTATTGACACTGATCATTTGGACTAGATGCTAAAATGAATTAAATCCATTCATTCACGTCCCAAAAAGCAGCACATCGGGAGAGCCCATTAAGCCACTACTCACCTACTGCCCCATTGTTTAGCCTGGCAGACATGCTCACTATAAGCCTTTCACACGCACCCGGGAGCATCTGAGGTCCTGTTTTCAAGGCAATTTCAACACAGTTGTGCAGGTGATATTCATCCAAATCCTGCTTGCTGCAGAAATTCTCCAGTGAATTGATCTGGGGAATCAGACTAAGCTTTGGAAATAATACGAAAGGAAAACATACATTCATAATGGTCTCCCGTTCAAGATTCTACTTATAAAAACAATGAGACCTATGAGAAAATACTTTAAAACAAGATTTTAAGATTTTCATTTTATTTAAGAAATCTTCAAATAGGCACATCTATTGACTTAGGACAAAGAAAATGGGACTTTTTTTTTTTTAACCCTCCTTAATATATTATTAGCTTGCTAATAAATTTGTCTTAGGTTTCAAAGACTCTTAACTAGGCGATGTGTGATAAATTCAGAAATTATGGCTCAGTGCATCCCATTGTGTCACTGGGGAACTCTAATTCCACAAAACTCTCCTTTTAAAGTTTTGTTCTTTTCAATTACATATGAACAGTTCTACATCAAACTGGCTGCCTCTTGGAGAGTCACAGTGTAGATTAACACACTAATGCTCTGAGAAGTCCTACAAGAAAGCTACTTTTAAACTCTGTGTTTCCATACTTACGTAACCACTTGCTCCTATATTCAAATAACACTAACATCCCATAAACCCAATATTTCACAGATGCATTTTGGGAATTTCTGGCTTAGACCATACAGCGGTTAGAGGGACAAGTGCATTGTTCTAAGCGTCTTCTCAAAGATGACTTGTCTGTAGTTTGATGTGAAGAAAAGCCATACAGTTATATTTCTTGAGAAGATTTTATCTAAGTTATAACCTACTACCATTTACATTTTTTAAAGCTTTTTTTTTTTTTTATTTTGAGAGAGCGAGCATGTACAAGTGGGGAAGGGGCAGAAAGACAGAGGGAGAGGGACAGAATCCCAAGTGGGCTCCGCGCCAACAGCAGTAAGCCCGATGCGGGACACGAACGCACAAACCACGAGATCATGACCTGAGCTGAAGTCGGACGCTTAACTGACTGGGCCACCCAGGTGCCCCTAAAATGTTTTTGAATGGCTTGGATGATGCAGCGGAGAACACGTTGGTACAGTGGAACTGATCACAAGTTGGTCATTCTGAACAACTGGTAGAAAAAGCAGCACTGACATTAAGGTTTAATTCACCAGGTCAGGTTAAAAGAGTGAACTGGGTATCTCCCCTGGCCTTCTTCCTTTGTCCATTCTGAACCTCTTTCCCATGATCCTTTACTTTGACCCTCTTTCAGCACCCCCCAGACCCTCGCCCCCAGTCCTTCTCTGTCCTTTGACACCCCAGCAAGTGGAACCTCAACCCTGGATGCCTATTTCACAGCGTCTCCACTCCTCAAAACTCTATCCTCACCCTCCCTGCACTGTCTCTTTCTCCTCTTACTTCACAGAGAAAATGGAGCCTCCGACTTCCTGCGTCCCAAACTCTCAGCTCACAGGTACTTCCCCCGCCCCATTCCTGGCTCAGCCCTTAGGAAGAGGTGTCCACCACTCTGCCCTCAGCCTTTGCGAAACTTCTCTGTAGGTTATGCTTTCGTTAAGCGTTTCCTTTCAACCGGCATGTCAATGTGCTTAAATCTCTCCCATTTGTAAAATCACCTCCTTGATCACATATATTTCTCCTGCCACTGCCCCCGCCCCCTACCTCTGCCCTTTGACTAATTCCTTGATAGTCAAATTTCTCGAAACACGGTCTCCTGGCCACCCTCACTGCCTCTTCTCCTCCTACCTCTCCCCTATGCAACACCTCTCTGCCCACCCACCCCTAAATGTTGGGATCCTCAAGGTTCTCTCATCAGCCCCCTTCTTACTCCACATCCTCTTCCTAGGTGACCTTGACAATGATGTTGCTTTGGTTACCATCAATACATTGTTGACATCTGGATCTAGGTCTCTTGCCCACATCTCAATTATGGGCTCTAGATCTGCACAGACAGGCTTATTGGTTGTCCCACAGGCACTGCAAACCAACACACCTGAAACCCACTTTCCTTTCCTATTGGTAGGAAATAATGTCACCATCTGCCAATGTACTCGGTGTAGAAAACTGGAGGTCATCTTTTTTTTAAGTTTACTTATTTTGAGAGTAAGAGAGAGAGCATGAGTGGGGGATGGGCAGAGAGAGAGAGAGAGAGAGAGAGAGAGAGAGAGAGAGAGAATCCCAAGCAGACTCCTTGCTATTAAGACAGAGCCTGATGTGGGGCTCAAACTCACGAACAGTGAGATCATGACGTGAGCCAAAATCAGGAGTCAGATGTTCAAATGACTGAGTCACTTAGGCACCTCAAAAAGATCATCTTTGATACTTGCCTCTTGGTCATCAACACTCCCCACCCATCCCATGTTCCCCCAACATCGAGTCAATCACAGGCTCGATCCATCTAACCTCTTAAATGTGTCTTCATTCCCCCATCGCTGCTCTAATTGAGGCCATCTGGATCGCCATGGTGGCAGACCAACAGACGTCCCATCTTCCACTCTTACTCCTTTCCCCCATCAATTTCCTACCTTGCAGTCACAGTGATTCCTTAAAAGCCAGTTTCTTCAGATAACCCCTCCTTAAAACCTTCAGTGGCTTCCTATTGCCTCAGGATAAAATCTAAATTCGATCTCTTTTCATTCTGTTATCCCCCAACCTCTTGGCTCAGTGGTTCTGTTTGGGAGGTGCTGCCCCCTAAGGGGGCATTTTGGAAATTCCAGGGGGTGGTTTTGGTTGTCATGGCCATTGGAATGAGGTGTGTTAACTGGCTTTTAGTGAGTGGGGATCAGAAACCCCAGACATATTGACAAATAAGAAATTCATCGCATGGCTCCTATAGCGTTCGAATGTCTCACCAAAAATCCATGAAGGAGAAATCCTTGTTTACAATTCTGAGTTGAAAGCCCTGCTCTATGTTTTAAACAAACATGTTACACATGTTTGTAACACACCTGCTTTCATGGCTGTCTCGTGTAGGGTGATTCTGCACATATGAGCATGTCCCTGCCTCATTATGTCTTCTGCATATTCATGCCTGTGCACATACATATTGAAATACATAGTGTTTCTCTATAAATTACTCTCCTTTTAGGTCTCTTTGTATTTGCACATCACATTGATGTTATTTGGAAAGTGTAGGCTATAACACCTATGAATTGCATTTTAAATTGGTGGAGGGTTACAAAATATTTGTCATAAAGTACAAATGGGTTGGGAAGGGGCGACTGGGTGGCTCAGTCGGTTATGCATCTGACTCTTGATTTCAGCTCAGGTCATGACCTCACGGTTCGTGAGATCGAGCCCCACATCGGGCTCTGTGCTGACAGTGCAGGGCCTGCTTGGGATTCTCTCTCTCTCCCCCTCTCTCTGTCCTTTCCCAGTTTGTGCGTGCACGCTCTCTCAAAATAAACAAATAAACTAAAAACAAAAAAAGAGGAGGTTGGGTCAGGGGATGTTGAGAATCACTGCTGGAGTCACAATGAGCTTTTCCATTCAGTGACCTGTCCCAGCTCGTAGTGGCTCCTCTGCCACGTTGCCATTTCCCGTGTGATCGTCTGCATCTCTCCTTTAGAGAGTGAGCCCAGCATGTCCGGGCAGGTGCTGGTCTTAGTCACACCTGTGCCTACCATAGTGTCTGATTTACAGTAAACACTTCATAAATGTTTGCTCAGTAGAGAAGTACTTAGACATGTCTAGCGTGGTACCTTCAAGTGGATACTAAAATGACTACATTCTCCAAACACAAACCAAGTGAAGAGTCCCGCAGAAAGAAGCCAGAGGCTAGGATTGGGGACGAGGGCATCCAACCGGGGACTAACTACCTACAGTTCTTGGTTGGAGGCAGCTTAGAGGAGGCCATTCCTGGCACCAAAGCAGATGGACCAGATGATAAGAGTCCCTGTCAAATTATAGGATTTTGAAATGTCTTGACTCCCTTCTTCTCCTAGAAGCTTGTAAAGACTTTGTTGACCAAGTGCAGTCCATCCCATGGTTTAAAAGAATGACAGTGTTATAGTCTAGAATGTCTAATACAGCTTTTGTCTCTAAACACATTTTTACGGAAGCATATATCATGTAATCAGGGTGAGTGAAGGAAATCTGTAACTGTCTCACGATGCTCCCCAAACAAAAGCTATTTGTGCAGGAGGAACATCCGGGATTGAACAAAGCTTTCGTCCGGGCTTCTTGGTAAAGCATTAGATGCAAGTGTTAATCTGGCTGCAGAGAAGAAGGGACGTTGAACGGGCTAGGTCTTAGGCAGTCAAACATCTTCCCAGAGCAGCGAAATCAGTGGTATGGAAGTAACTGCATTAGTCTGTAATCATAGAATGCGCATGGACTTTCTCCTACTGGACATCCTGGGTCAGGGACTATAAGGGTCACTGTGGGTGCCCTGCCCGGATCTTCCCGTTCACCAGCTGCTGTGGCATTGGCTGCTGAAGGCTCACAGCTGTCCTTTTTCCCAGAAACTTGGACTCAGCCACTTGTCCAGAAGTTCATGCACTCATGAGCCGGGTGAGGTGGATGAGGTGGACGCACACAGGCCCACCCTGTTGCCTCCAGGTGGGACCAACTCGGTGGCACAATTATGCTCCAGAGCTCCCTGTGGGATCAGCTGCACTTCAGTGCAGATCCCATCCTTGCTCGGTTCCTTCCCCTGTCCCTTTGCTCCTCTTCTCCCATGAGCATGCCCTCAATAAATCAGGTGCACTTGAGTCCCTGGCTCAGCTTCGGCTTCTGGGGAATCTGACCTGAAACAGGGATCTAGCATCTCTTCTGAGGTTCTGGCAGTTTGCAGAGATCAGGCTGCTCTCCTGCTTTTCATGCAGGTTTCGTGGATTTCATAGCTATACGTAAGAGAAGGCGTGTTTGAAAACTGATCAAATGTTTTTGAGTTAATTTCAAATTATCCATTTATATTATGTATCTAGCAAATATCATTGCAATGACTTCATTTACACATCTGTCTTCTGTATCAGGCTGAGAATTATTTGAGGGCAGGGACCACATCTGACACCCCCAGGAATCTGCCCATTGTCAGCTCATGTGTGCTCAGTGAATAGGTGACGAGTGGGTAATTTGCATGGATGCATGAAATACAGCATCAAGCCATCATCTTTGGAATTTACAAAATTCCAAATGTTCAAGATGTGGATTTAAAATGAGAAATATCGGAGCACTTGGGTGGCTCAGTCAGTTAGGTGTCTGACTCTTGATTTCAGCTCAGGTCATGATCTCATGGTTTGTGAGTTCGAGCCCCACATTGAGCTCTGTGCTGACATCTCAGAGCCTGCTTGGGATTTTCTCTCTCTCCCATTTCTTTGCCCCTACCCTGCTCACACACTCTCTCAGAATAAATAAACTTAAATTTTTTTGTTTTAAATGAGAAGTATCTTGGGGTGCCTGGGTGGCTCAGTTGGTTAAGTGTCTGACTCTTGATTTTGGCTCGGGTCATGATCTCACAGTTCGTGGGTTCGAGCCCCACATCAGACGAGAGCTTGCTTAGGATTCTTTCTCTGTCTCCATCTCTCTCTACCCCTCCTCCACTAGTACATGTGCACTCGTGCTTTCTCTCTCACTCTCTCAATAGTAAATAAACTGGGGCACCTGGGTGGCTTAGTCGGTTAAGCGTCCGACTTCGGCTAGGGTCATGAACTCGCAGTCTGTGAGTTCAAGCCCTGCGTCAGGCTCTATGCTGACAGCTTGGAGCCTGGAGCCTTGAGCCTGCTTCAGATTCTGTGTCTTCCTCTCTCTCTGCCCCTCCCCTGTTCATTCTCTGCCTCTCTCTCTGTCAAAAATAGAATAAACATTAAAAATTAAAAAAATAATAATAATAAATAAACTTAAAAAAAATAAACTGAGGCATATCCTGGCTCTTATCAATTTGAGTTTCATGGCTATTATTATAATAATAAAATCCCTTTGTGATTTGGGAATTACTTAATGTCTTCCTTTCCCTTTCTTTAGTCTGCCTGGGTTCCCAACTTTTAGCTTTTTCCCCCTAAATTAAATCTGTTGGATTTGATTTTCTTACTTTGTGACTCACGTGGTGGTCCAAGAGTGCAGTTCTATAAAGCTCCTCAGGAGACAATATGACTTACACGGAGAGGGAAATCACGAGAATTCAAATCCTCATTCAAGAGTTTGTTTCAACTTTCCTCTTCATTTCTACCGTAACAGGGCAGAACCTCACTGCAATCTCCCGTGGCCCTCCAGGTGCAGGATTTAGACCATCTTTGGTGAAGGTCACCAGATTAAATACAAATCACCCAGGTGGAATTGAATTTCAGAGAAACAATGGATAATTTTTTACTATGTCTCATATAGTATTTGAAAGCAATATTTGGGACATATTTATACAATATTCAACTCTAACTGGGCACTGTGCTTTTTGTCTCCTCCCTCCCACCATCATTTACTCCCTTCTCTGCCCTTTTCTTTCTCTCTTCTTTCTTTCTTGCTTTCTTGCTTGCTTGCTTGCTTTCTTTCCTTCTTTTCCTTTTTGCTAAATCTTGCAATCCTACATCTGGTCAAATAATCTTACACAGTTTTTTTTTTTTTTTTGATGTTACAATACCTGAACTTACTGAATACAATTCAAGGTACACCTGTCTCATACTGAATTCCATAGTAGATGATAAAGTAGCAAAGTGCCAGGTATAAATTTAAAATGTTTGATGGTTAAGAATTGAACATTGAAAACACAACTCATGAAATATGGACATACAACTAAGTCAGGGGTTGTCAAGCTGCCCGTAGAAGGCTAGACAATAAATATTTTTGGCTTTGTGGCCCTTGAGTTCTCTGTGACAAGTACTCAGCTCTGCCTTTGTAGCTTAAAGGCAGCTGTAGATAATATATAAACAAATGACCATGACCGTGCTCATGTGCCAATAAAACCCTGTAGGGCAGTAGTTTGCCAATGAAATCGTGATATTAGAAGATTCTCACGAATATTTAAAAATGCAACTGTAACAAATTAACTTGGTTTTGGGGCGCCTGGGTGGCTCAGTTGGTTAAGTGTCCGACTTCAGCTGAGGTCATGATCTCGCAGTTTGTGAGTTCGAGCCCGGCGTCGGGTTCTGTGCTGACAGCCCAGAGTCTGGAGCCTGCTTCGGATTCTGGGTCTCCCTCTCTGTCTGACCCTCCCCCGCTCACACTCTGTATCTCTCTCTCTCTCTCAAAAACAAATAAACATTAAAAAAATATAATTTGGCTTTTATCCACAAAATTACTTCTAAGAGATCCCACACAATTCTATACAATTCTCCTGTGGGTGGGATGAACTGGTAATTTTACATATTGCCAATCGTCCTGAGCGTACATTGGAGACTACCTTCCAGAAATTCATTTGACAGGTTATTTCAAGAGTCAGAAAACCTTGGCAAGTAGGGAATAGATAGGTAAAAGAAAGCTTAAATTTTGTCAGTGCCCAAACTCTGCCAAGTGTCTACCTTGGGCCCGAAGCTGGGGACAGAATGAAGGGATTGGAAGAAACATCTATGGCCCAACTCTGTGGGGGAAAGACATTGAAAGAAGTCATTCGAGGAAATATTGTGCATCGTTCCGAAAAATAAGAAGACTACAGAAACACCATAAGAAAACGCTCGTGATACAATGTGAACTGAAAAACACCTGTGTACATACTTACATGAGCACCCTGATGACGACAATATGACAGCACGGTCGCACATAAAGCGGAGCTTCCAAGATGGTGACCGTGAACGTGGGAGAATGTCTCCCGGAACTTTCCGTGGTGCCAGCACGCTGTGGTGGCTCAGAGCAGGGGCTCTGGCACCAGGGAGCCTGGCTGTCATTCCTGACTCTTCGCTCACTAGCTCTGTGACCCCGTGCCTCATTTCTGTCGTCTGTAAACTAGGGACAATGACCGTAGCTACCTCACAGACTGTCGTGAAGACTAATAGACTATGCAAGACACTGCAAACCGTTGCTGACACGTGCTGTGCCGTAAGGTTTGCACTCAGTGCTGGTGACGTTTATAGAGACCGCGTGATTTTTTTCTTATAACGCAACCACTTCATTTATACTTCTAAAGAAACATTTTACCATCGAGTCTGCAAGTAGAATTATCATGGGGCTCAGTTTAGAAGGCAGCACCCACGTCACTTCGTGATACTTACTGAATCAACCAGGATGTGTGAATGAGCGTGGGCCCCTCCTTCCAAAGGCTGGGAAAAATAGACGTCGATGGAATATTGTACATCTGGTTCTAAACAGATGGGCGTGGGAAGCAGCACGATTCTGTATTAAGAGAAATAAAGCAGAAATTCAGTGACAAAAGTACAGTTATATAACCTAAGCGGCCATAGCTGCTTCTCCCAGCGTTGAAGTGGGTTCTGCCTCAGAGCAGAGGCCAGGTCTAGACCACCTCGGGTGGGTTGAGTGGAAAGCAAAATCACACTCAGGTTCTCTGTGGCTCTTCCATAGGATTGTGCCAAGTAGCAAAGCCTTGGGAACCATCAGCCACGTGTTGTCATAAGTGCTTTGGGAAAAGGATGGAAACGGAAGTCCTTCCTCCTGTCTCCCATGCTCTCAACAGGGTCTCCATTTTAGTTTGCCACAAATCTCCGATGTAAAATTAGTGGCCTCCAAATAAGCAGCTTTTTACCCTGGAGACTCTCAGCTGTTGAGGTACTGCCAGCTGAGTATTTTATTCCTACTCTTGGAGCGTTTCACTTTCTCACCTCTCAAGGCCATCTGGGGAATGGGAAAGGAACGTTCGAGACCGAGAATCAGGAGATCTGGGCTGGAATCCTGGTTCTGTTATACACCAGCTCCGAGGCTGGGGCAGGTCTCCAGGTATTCTCACTCTGAATTTCCTCCTCGCCTGACGAAGAGAAAGTCTTCCTCGCTGAGTCGTCAGCAAGATATGATCTTAAACGTGAAGCTTAGTGTAACACAGCAAGCGCTTAATAAGTGTCACAGTCTCCTTGAATACACCTCTTCTCCTGCTGAGCTCTTTGCAACAAATTATTGATAGAGGCCTAAAATTCTAAGAAGGCTTCTGTGTTTGAGGACAGGTCCCAAGCATACCTGGAAGTCGCCGGTAAAGGGAAGGACTGAGGTCGTGGCCATGGAGTCTCACGTGGACAGTGCTCGCTCTTTCCGAGGGGGTTAACCAGGATCTGGACAGCCCAGTCGGCTGCGGGCTACACGGGCGTGACATAAAAGCATGTTTTCGTGAGGACGTATACACAACACATGCCTAACGGACAGCCCTTGCCATCAAATCTATAACCCATGACCCCCTCAGAACAGGAAACTTTAGAGCTGAGAGAAGTCTTAGCGGTTGGCCATCAGGTCTAACACGCTGGCAGCTGAATGGCGGTTTGGGTAGACAGAATGTTGTTTCCAGCCATAGCTCTAGTTCATAGGCTCGAAAGACTCTGGTGCTCTGGACAGGGCTGGTCTTTAACGTCTGTCTCCCCCAAAGTCCATTGATTCATCCTGTCCCTGGATCACTGAACAAAAATGAAAATTTCAAATCCTTCACAAAAAGATATATACTGTTTTTCATCTTATCATGTAAATATTAGGGGTGCCTAGATGGCTCAGTCGGTGAAGCGTCCGACTTTGGCTCAGACCATGGTCTCGCTGTTTGTGAGTTCGAGCCGTGCGTGGGGCTCTGTGCTGACAGCTCGGAGCCTGGAGCCTGCTTCGGATTCTGTGTCTCCCTCTCTCTCTGTCCCTCCCCTGCTGGCAATTCTGTCTCTCTCTCTGAAAAATAAGTAAACATTTAAAAATTTAAATATTATATAAATATATTATTACATAAATTTTCTTATTTTACATTTATTACTAAAATAAATATATTACTAAACCTATTTATATGTATCTAAATATGTATAGATATTTATAGCATATAATAATTAGCTATATTCTGAAAGCCATGCAATTTGGAAATGCTTTTTTTTTTTTAAGTTTATTTAATTTGAGAGAGAGAGAGAGAGAGAGAGAGAGAGAGAGCACACACACATGCAAAAGGGGGAGGGACAGAAAAAGAAAGGGAGAGAGAGAATCCTGAGCAGGCTCCACACTGTCAGTGCAGAGCCTCATGTGGGGCTCGAATCTAGGAGCCATGAGATCATGACCTGAGCCTAAACCAAGAGTCGACTCTTAACCGACGGAGCCACCCGGGCATTTCCAGCCACCCTAGAAATGCTTTTTAAAGATGTCAGAGGGGCGTCTGGGTGGCTCGGTCAGTTGAGCGTCTGACTCTTGATTTCAGCTCAGGTCATGATCTCGTGGGTTGTAAGACTGAGCCCTGCCCTGGGCTCTGTGCTGGCCGTGCAGAGCCTGCTCAGGATTCTCTCTCTCCTCCTCTCTCTGCCCCTCCCCCCCACCCCAAGCTCCATGCCCTCTCTCTCAAAATAAATAAATAAAAATCAAACCAAAAAATTAAAAAAATAAAGATGTCAGAGATGTGTTCTATGGAAAAATTTGTACCTTATATTTTTAATGACTTCTTATACTCACCAGGTCCGAGTTCACTCAAGTCCCTTGGCTTTTGTTTATCAGTGAGAAACAGAGAATTATGTCATATCAAGAATTTCAAAGCGGGTCAGCAGCTTTGGTCGTGTAACACACAATGAGCACTTCCAGAGTGTGGTCCCTGGAGGGACTCTGGGGACCCTGAGACCACCCCCAGCCTCACAAAATACTTTTTGGGGCAGATGGTCTGTGGGGTGTCAGATTATCATTGAAAAGATTCTGCGAAGAAAAAGTGAGGAACCACTGCTCTAGATCAAGTGTTTTTCTAATTTGGTTTCTTTTCTGTCTTAGATATTTCTCAAAAGGCAGTGGGGAGGGGGACAGGGTGGTGGTGGGGCCGGGGGCGGGGGGAAGGCCAGGGAAGCCACGAGGTGCAGCCTGCTTTTAGTTTTGCTCTTGTTTCAGGGTAAAAGCCAAGTGCAAATAAACGCCTCTTCTGTATCCCTAGGAGTCAGAATCTCTTCACACAGGTGAGCCTGTGAAGTTCTTAGAAAAAAGCCCAAGGAGGGCAGAATTTGTGTTATTTTAGTTTTTTATTGTTCTTATACAAACATTCCATCACCACTTCCTCAGACCTTGTACCTTCAGTATATAACCCCGCTCTAGCCTCTCTCCATGGAATAGAGCACACATGCCTCTGGCTTAGTGTGTTGTTTTAATATCATTAGGAAACCCTTTGATTTATAATGCCCTCCAGATGTTCTGTTTTTTGTGTTTTTGTGTGTGTGTGTGTGTGTGTTTTTTTTTGGTGTGGTTTTTTCTTTTTTCTTTTTTTTTGCAAATCATTTTCTGACGACCGACCGTATCTAGCAAGACCGGAATGGAAAGTCTTTGTTTGAAAATGTACTACCTCAGGCAGGTTTTACCCTTGAAGAAGAAGTCGGATACCTGAATCTCATAGCGAATGGCGATGGTGAAGTCCATGGGAAGGGCAATGTGGTCGACGGCAAATCTCAAGCCAGCCCCAGGGAGAACCCGGGCGAATCCAGGTCCAGTCCACGCAGTAGGGCTTCCAGGAACTGGTTCTCGGAAAACACCGTGAACAGCAGGCACCTGGCCAAAAGTCACTGAGCCCTAAAATTGGAGAAGAATGCACTCAGCTTTGCTAGAGTCGAGTCCTAGCAGGAAAAAAAAGAGTTCAGGAAAAAAAAAAAAAGTACATATTTCCTGATGTGTACATGATCCATCTGAGTCACAGATAAATTATTCCAGCCAGGATACGATCCAGAAGGCATCTGAGATGTGCTGAATCCGCAGCTTTGGAACATATGTTACCGTATAGAGTGATTGATTTCCAAGCCGTGTCACTGGAAACCACTTTAAACTTAAGTACCCCACGTGCTAATGAATTGGACACATTCCACGCTGGTGACCTGGGGTTTTCTCAGATACGACTGTGGGATTCTGGCCAAAATGAGGAAGGATAGAAAATATTCCCATGCTTCCTTCGTGGACTTTGCCTCATTATGCACGACAGTGAGAAAACCCACATGGATTTATTTATTTTTTTTGGATGTTTCTTCCATGCAGACACGAGAAATGCTCTTCTATCTGCTTGGAGGCACAGAAGTATGAAACGCGTAACACGTTGGGTTGCATCCCGGATGGTCTCTCCTGGATGTCAGCCTGGGGCCATCTGGAACCTGGAGATAATACTTTAATGACTTTTGCATCTGTCTCCCCATGCTCACAGCATCCACCAGAATTCTGCCTCTTGTTGCATTTTGCCTGTCTCACTACAACAGTGCCTTGGCCGTTCTCTCTACCCCTTCCCTAATCCAACCCACATGACGCACAGCTGCCAATAAGCGTTTCACACTCTTACCCAACTGCCAATGGAATCACGCCCATATGACTTAGCCTGGGATTCAAGTTGCTCTGCGATCTACCCCAAACCAGTCCTCATTTGGTGAGTGTTTATTGAGCAACCATTCAACGCCAACCCCTGCATTAGGAATGCAAAGATGAATAGGACACAGTCCTGGCCACGGAGGAGATTAGAACCTTGCACTGCAGACCAAAACGTAAATAAGAAACTATATCGTCAGATTAGGTTTCAGCAGATATCTGTGTAAACTTGTCTACATGCAATGTCTTTCAAACATTTCAGAAACACTCTCACAAATGCAGTAGACACTAGATGCCCCTCGGGGATCCCCTTTACCTGGTTGGTGCACCACCACCCGCAGTTGCTGTGTGTGTGGCTTCTAGGAGCTCACGGTTGCCTCCTTCTCTAGAGAATTGCCCTCCCATACCTCCTCCCCAACCCCTCCCCCCCCCACCCCTGTCCCCGAGGGTAGCTCACAGCCAGTGGCTTCTTGATCAGAGCTATAAAAAGCTGACCCTGTCTTCCCAGCAGAGGGGACAACCTTGCCTGCGGTTTATGCCTCTGAGCTCCTTCATGGATCAATCCAATGTTGGTTTCACCTGAGACTACATCTTACTCCCTCCTCTTGTTTCCTTCACTCCCTTACAGAGCTTTCCTGAATAACACTTCCTTACTGGATCACATGCACCTGAATCCAGTCTTGGGCTCTGTTTCTAGGGCACTTGACCTGAGACAGTTGGTGCCAGCCAGTTTACCCAAAAGCAGACTCCCAGATGCAATTTGGGAGGAGGAGCGTTTTCGGTTCAGCTGGCAACGGGGACCCCCGTGTGCAACATGTCCTGATGATCCCTGGGATGTGGCAGCAGAGCAATTGCTAAAGCTGTCAGCTGTGGAGAACTGGGACAGGATAAAGGCAGGAGGGGAGCCACCGACTGCAGCCATGTTTCTGGCATTGAGAGATATGGGGGAACAGCAATTATAAGGACTGTGGAAATAGGTGGGAGTTGTTGAATGCCACTGATGCTGTGACAAGGGAGGATGGGCTCAGGGCAATCAATCACCAGTTTAAAGCCGAGTGTGAGAGTCAGAGGGCCTCCCTGGGGGGATTTAAAGAGCCTCATCTCCTTTAGGCAGATGGCAGGAAGAGTTGACGACCAGGCACAGGACCTCATTGTTAAGACTTGCAGAACTTCGGAGAAGCCTGCATTCTCAGCCTAGGTAAGTCACCTATGCCCAAGTCAGGCCCTTCACGGGGAAGAAGAGGGACCTTAAGACATGGGTGATGCACGTGGGAACCTTGAACTCTGAGGCTCTCCTGAGCGCTCGTGGACCATAGACGTAATCCACCCACTCTTACTGGAGTAGAGCCCCTCCACTCCACCCCCCTGCCACATTTGAGGATGACGTGGAAACCTCAAATGATGCAGCTGTCTTGGAAGAAAACGTGTACCTTCCTGAGGATCTGCTTATCCTACCCCCCCGACCACGTGCCTGATAATTAGAGTCAAGTTTCAGCATGACCTGACTGGGAAAGTGCTAGATCTCTGAGAGGGACTTGGCTAACCCGTACAGGTAGCAACTGAGAGAGAATGGGTCTGCGTCCTGAGGTTGTTAGAATAAGGAGGCAGAACATGAAACTGGATAGAGAGAGTTTGTCGATTTGGGATCACCAGTAATATGGGATTTAATAGCCTGGCAAGAGCTCTGGAGCCTTGGGAGATGGGTCCAATATATTGGCTGGAGTAGCTCTTGGAAGCTTGGCAAAAGCTGTGGTCCTAAGGAGAGGGAGTGGAGGTTCCAGAATGGCCATAGCAGACTGTGGAGGAAGGGATACAAGGCTCAGAGTAGCAGGCATTCTAGAATGGATCTAAGATACAGGACCAGGAAACCCACCAGCCAATTATGTTCTTTGAAGGCCTGGAGGACACCTTATTTATTGGGACAAGAAGCAATGAACTGGTGAGAAGGGCAACAGCATCACTGAAAAGCTGAGTGTCGGGTGTCCTCTGTAGGCTGGTAGGATCTATCACTGGGAAACAGAGCTCTTTGGTATCAATGTGGAGGACAGGATCCCAGACTATCGAAGACTGGGTAGCACTTAACTCTCAAAAACAAGATGGGCATAATTATTATAGGGGGCAGCAAGGTTAGAGAAGGAGACAAGGGGGCCTGACCCATAGGAATCTTCAATGGAGATGACTAATAGAACATGGTATTCCCAGGAGCAACACAGACGAGAAGACAACAAAAGTATTGCTTAACATATATTATTAAAAGCGGTCAGATATGAATTAGCAAAAGGCTGAGGTCAGCTGCCCCAATGGAAAGACGTGATGTTCTGTCAAGTTCCTAGACCTGAGCCATTTCTTGGATCCAGAACCCAGTGACTGAATAAGAGACCAGATCCCCATGAAGAAAGATTCTTGAACACCATGGCAAGTGTAAATCAGGTACCCAAAATGCCATCATGGTCCCCTTGTTAGAAGAAGGGCATCTGAGGGTCAGGTAATATATGGAGTCCTGGCCTAAGTCCTTTTTACAATGGGTTCACAGATTTACTGAACCGTCCCTTGATTATTTCCTCCAATTCCTGACTATATAATTGGAATGGATCTGCTTAGCAGTGGGCATTGATTCTTTGACCTGGAAGGAAAGGTAAGAGCTCTTCTAGTAGGAAATGCCAAGTAAAAGCTTGTGAAACATCCATTTGCAACCACTTTCTCTCCACCAAGTCAAGATAGTAAATGAAAAACAGTACTACAAATCTGAGACATTCTCCAAGCGCCACTCTCAGGATTCGATGGTGGTTCCCATCATGTCCCCATCATACGCTTAATACAGACTTAACCAGCTTGTAGTCCCATCTGTGGCTGTCGTGCCTGAGGGAGCATCTTTACCAGAGCAGATTTCCACCACCCTCACCCAGGATATGGAGCTATGGAAATGCAAAATGTGTTCTCCAGAAACACAGAGAAGAAGGAGAAGCAGCAGGCTGTCTTCTCTCGGGTAATGTATATTCAGTCTTGCCCCAAGACTGTTCATTCTCCCACTCTCTGTAACAGGATAGACCAAAGGGGTTTGAACCATCTAGATGTGCCACAAAATGTCACACTGATTTCCTATATTAAAGGATAGTGAAGTGGGTCCCTTGGTCCAAGCCAATGTCGTGTGGTCTCCCACGGTGTGAATCAGATACTCTATGGCCTCTGTCAGAAGACCACATCACCCGTCCTCAGCTCAAGGGACCCACTTCACAGCAAAAGAAGGATCGCAGTGGTCATGTGACTTTGCGATCCATTGCTCTACACAAACCGTGCCATCCAGAAGATGTTAACCTCAGATGGCAGTGGGATGGGACCCCGAAAAAATGCATCAGCTTCACTAGCTTGGGAACGACACCCTGTGAGATGGGACAGTATTCTTCAGGATGTCATTTGCTCCTTAATGATGGCAATGGCCTTTATGTGATGCTGTGCTCCCAATGGGTAGAAGACATGGGTTTGGAAATCTAGTAGGAGTGGCCAAGCTCACTGTCACAGGTGGTGACCAAGGGAATTTGGGCTTCTTGTGCTTGCAACTTTAGGCTCTGTGGGTCTAGATGTCTCGATTCTTGGCCAGGAACAAAGAATTCCACTAACCTTAAAGATATGGCTGCTGCATGGCCACCAGGGCTTCTCATGCCTGTAGACCAGGAGGCCTGGGACGAAATTGACATAACCGGAAGGGCTGATCCTATTTAATCAGGATATGAGGAATATGCGTGGCACTGAGGTGGCCCACTAAGACACCTGTGGTGTTCCCCTACATGTAGCCTGAGAAGACCATGGAAACCAGGGGCTCAGTCGTGGAAGGATGAAGGTTTAGGTCATCCCAACCCGCAGAAGTGCTAGTTGAGCATGAAGGGAATCTAGAATGGGTGGCAAGGAAGGAGGGAGACAGTGAGTATCGGTTACCACCTTTGGGACTAATTGTGGCAGCCAGAGGCTGCCTTTGTCTCACGATTCTCCTTTTGTAAATCTCCCCAGGAATTGTGGCCCGGGAGAATCCTGGAAAGCCCGTGCGTGCATGGAATGAACTTAATGTAACGGGCAGATGGGCTGGGTCAGCTTCATGGGCGTGCAAACGTGTACTTCCAGAGGGTCCCACACTCAGAAGGGACCCCATGTTTGGTTTAATGCTCTGCCATCACCATCTTGAGATAATAATGTTATGTTTGAAATTGTTTTGTGAGTGAAGTCTCTTGGGACAATGGCGCGTGCATATGAGAAGAGACATGCCCCCTATGTGTGTGCTTCCTTGCCTCCATTTGCAAATAGTGCACACGATGCCGGTGAACACAGCATCCCAGTGGACCTACTATGCGCACGTGTTCAGTGAAACTAAGAGTGCATCTAAGGTAAGTGGGTTATGTTGATGCCTGAGTAAGCAGGGTGCCGACAGCTCCAAGAAGCCAGGCTTTTTCTGTTCCAGCCAGAACTTGCTTTGGAAGCAGAAAGAAGGCAAAGGCATTCTGAGAAAGACGTTATTCATGCTGCTTCCCTGTATTAGCCAGTTGCATACACCAAAGGATGACCAGAAGGAAAGAAAGATAGGGCGACTTCTGGCTGTCTTTCTTGCAGCCCTCCCTTACTGGTTAGTATGCTGAAGGTAGGGAGTGTTGGTAGGACACATACCGAGGAGTGAAACAGAAACAGTTGTGTTCGTTTTGCACATTCCATTGTCCTGGGAAGGCCAGAATACATATGCATTTATAACTACAAAATACAACCCGTGTAATTTCAGTGATTTTACATGAGCCAAACGCCCTTATGTTTGCAGTGAAAATTGCACGATATAAAGATGCATGGTACCATTCGTGCCAGTAATTTATATTTTTAATATTTCTTTACTTCAAACGACATTAGATGGCAAATAAAAGAACACCGGGAAGTCAAGAGACTATGGAAGAAAGTAAGATGCTATATGTTTCAGTGCCTTCAATGTTCTTTTTCCCTAAGTTTTGAACAAAGGGCCCGGCATGTGGGGCTGAGCATGCAAAGAGCAGACGCCAGCCCTCGCTGTGAGTGCGCTGCCGGGTCCCCTCGGCTGGGCCACACTCTCCAGCCACCAGCTGCTGTGACACAGCTCCCCTCTCTTGAGAACTGCCCTTGGATCGGAGTCACCTCACCTGGGAGCTTGCCAGCATCTGCCCTGGGAGCCCACAACCATGACAGGCTGATGGACATAACAGGCCTGCCCTTGACCCTCAATGGGGGACAATTCTGTTGTGCCATTTATGCTTCCAACCTTCGCAAGGGATCAGGCCAAGGCTACATCTATCCCAGACTTCATCCTTGCCTCACTTTCCCCTCCCGAGCCTCCTGCCCTCCCTCCCCTACAGACTTCTCCTGATGAGTGTTCCTTCCCCTCCGTAAGGCACATGCACCCACATCTCTGTTGCAATGTCTGTTTCCAGGGAACCCATACACATTTATACAAACCGAAACAAAGTTTTCACCAAGAAAATATGCCCTTGTTTTGTATTCCTCTGTTGTACTAAGCTGGGCCCAGCCAATTGATTTCATAACCTACTTACTAACAGGCAGGACCCCCAGTTTGAAGATTACAGATCTGTGTGACCCCAGAGATGGAAACAACGAACTATGTCCAGATGTTGGAGTAGGAAGATAAATCTGCATTGGGTTGTAAGGGATGAGTAGAAGTTTTACAAATCAAGAAATAGTACAGAGGTGGTCATTTCAGACAAGAGTCAGGAGAGTAGTTTGTGGATATTTAGAGCTGTGTTTCTCAAAGAACAGTCATGGGCCACCTGTATCAGAATCACTTTGGGGTGCGTGGCAAACATGCAGATTTCTTGACCAGTCCCAGACTCTCTGATTTGGATCTTGAGGGTAAGAACCTGGAACCTGCTTTCTAAATGATCCCTCTAGTCAGTGCTTCCGCACAGTAAAATTTCAGGTTCGCTTATCTGTTTATAGAGAGCCAGGAGATGGGAGTAGTGACTCATTTCCCACTCTTATCTTTCAGATGGACTTACAATGAGAAGCCCAGAGAGTCAGAGAAGGCTTCCTGGGCATATGGTGTGGGCACAGGAACAGGCGGATGAAAGAGCAAGGCCGCCATGACTGGTGTGCATGGACCTGGGGACGAGGAACACCAGCCAGGAAGCCTTCTCTGATTCTCTCACCTAGAGGTAGTTCTCCTGAATCTGAAGTCCGTGTCATGTGTACCTCTTCTATGATACTTACCCCACCCAGCCACCATTAGTGGTTTGTGTACATGGCTCATTTCCACAACAACGATCTTAAGGGCAGACTTCATTCGTGCTGACATATTCTTGTTGCCATTGATTCAACCGTTTCATTCACTCAAGGAGGTCTCTTATGTTTAAGGAACTGACTCAGGGTTTGTGAGCCCTGATTTCATTGGCTTTCCAGCATGCCCCTTCATGCATACGCATGTGGGAAACTCAGTGAAGATCCCAGGGTACTGAATGAAGGAAGGAATGGACCCAAGGCATCCCCAACTTTGACTAATAGAGTTGGATGACTATTATCCAAACTAATATAGTTGGCTGGCTACAAGGTCCTCAGGTCTCCTCTGGCCTTCTGAAGCCATTGGAGCAGGGTCCCGTGGAGGTGGCATCATCCTGCACCCACACTAGCACTGACCAGCTTCCACTGTCTCAGATTCTAGACATGGCGACGCCATGCACCACCCCCAGGGATATCAGCATGTCTTCTTCCTTCCAACTAGGGGGAGAGCCGTTCCTCAGCTCTCCTTATGTCCCTAAAATGACAAAAACTTGTGAATTTGCAATACCTGACTCTGACTCCAGAATCCAGCCTTCCAGAAACTTCTGTCTTGAAACAAAGAAAGCTACTGGGATTCTGCCCAGAAGCTCTAATTACTTTGAGCTTGTGCCCTCCTTTCCTCCATCCCATCCTCGAGGACACTGGCAGCTTACAGGGACTGAGTACTCACAAGGGCCCCACACGGTTCTGAGCACATTACCGGATTGTTTGTTTCAGGCAGGACAGACGACGGCCATGGAGAAGTGGTTTACCTCACTTTGCTCGTCAGCATGTACACTCTGCTTCTGATTTCTCTTCAGTATTATCGTGCCGTTGTCAACTATGAAATCACTCCCTTGTTGCTGGAAGTACACATCACACGTAGGCAAAGCTGTTGCTGCTATCTTAAAAAGAAAAGAAATTACAGCGTCAGTAACCCACAGAAGTTCCAATTCTACCACAGTGCAAGCGTTTCGGGTTATCTGATAACTTAAAAGGTAATCACGATCTTCATTTCATAGCCTCAGGAAGGAGTCGTGAAGCACTTTATAATTCCTCTTTCTCCGTGAAAATGAGAAAATTTTGGTAGTCCTATGACGTCTCGGGTTTTCTTTTTGAACGATGCTGTGCTGGTGACATTCGAACCTGGGAAAACATTTATGCTTATCTCCTAGTTTCGTGGTGTTAAAAAAAAAAAAAGTGCAGATGCTATGTTTTAACGTGAGATCTCAAGAAGAAAGTTGTAGAAAATCAACAGCAGACATGGTGTAGAGATGCAGTTTCAGTAGCTATTGTCATTGTGGACACTCTCGAGGTCAATTCCTGGCAGTTCTCACAGTTTGTGGGATTTGACCTCGCAGGGTCCCGTGAGAGGTTATACCAGGAGAGCCACCTCCCAAATGAAGCAGAGGAATTGCATTCCTGTGGCTCCCATTTCCTTAAAATCCTGGTCTCACGGGCTTCCCTTTCATACCATCCCCCTCAACGGGGACCCAGTCGGAATCGCCAATTGCTCATTTCCAGATTTTCGCGGTCCTCTGGACGTGGGTGTTTCCTTGGTTGATGTTTCGTTATTGGTTTTACAAACAAGAGTTTTTCATTTCACAGGTGCCCTACTTGTTCGTCAAGAGCATGCAGCCCTCGGGTCAGCGGAGGCCCGCTTCAGGAACTCGCTTATTTTAGTGATTCTCAGCCACACTCTCTGTCCAGCTGCCTGACCTCTGCGATGAGGAACCTCAGACAGGCCACGCTGGATTATGTCCATGCGTCCAACACAAAATTAGAAACCATTTTATTGATTTTATGCAGAAAGCCTATTATGGAATTAGCTTTATACTACACTGTATCAAATTCCACACTATGCTAAATCCAATCAATGTTAAGTTTTGTGACCACAGGTAGTTTCTATAAGAAAACAAACCAGTGCTTCCCAAGTTGCCTATGAATCACTGAGGGATCCTGTTAACACGTAGACTTGATTCAGTAGGTCTGGGGCAGGACCTGAGACTCTTTAAGTCCAGTGAACTCATAGGTGATGCAGTCTTGCTGGTCCATAGACCACATGTGAGTAGCAAGGATGTTGCCATAGACCGAATGTTTGTGTCCCTGCAAAATCCACATAGAGAAGGCTAATTCCCACAGTGGTGGTGATTAAAGGTGGGGCCTTTCCGGGGTGATTGGGTCATGAGAGCACACCCCAGGAATGGGATCAGTGTCCTTATGAAAGAGCTCCTTTGCCCCTCTGCCGTGTGAGGACTCAGTGAGAAGACGGCCATCTACGAACCAGGAAGCAGGCTTTCTCCAGACATGAATCTGCTGGTGCCTTGATTTTGGACTTCCTGGCTTCTAGGACTGTGAGAAATAAATTTACGTTGTTTATAAGCCACCTAGTCCGTGGTGCTTTTGTTACAGCAGCCTGAAAAAATTAAGATACACACATACCCACACACATCTTTTGAAGACCCGCCAAGAAAGTTAACCGTCCTTTTTCTTCATTCTCCGATTTGAGTATTCAAAGAGTTACTCCTAAGTCATGGTCTTGGGTTCACATCCTTTTTGTTCACATCATCTCCATACCTTCTCCTCTCTCTGCTACCTCTTAACTTTTTCCTTATTCCTTCCTTATGCCTGCCAGGACTACAGCAGAAAGCTCTCCCTCCATCCCAGACCTCCCTGCGACTAGACCGCACTTACAGGAACACTGAGGACAGTCTTCGTCAGGTCAGTCTCTGGCTCAGAAAGCGTCAGCGAGTTCTCATTGCCCAAAAAGTAAAATATAGGCTCTTTAATAGGAGGATCTATTGTTCTTTTCCAATACTTCTTCCCTATATAAACTTCCTGTTCTACCTGGGAATATACCTACCCTGTCTCCCCTCTGAGCCATGATTTATAACTTTTCCTGGCTGGACTGTCTTCTCACTGAGGCCACCAACTGGAACGCTTATTGCTTTCAAGTCTCAGGCCACATTATTCTGTGCCTTAAGCCTGTTCATAAAGTATCACTTTTGGCTCTGAAATCTTAACACACGGCACATATGGACCCTTCTTGTCATATGTCTCTGCCCCCATCCTGAGGTATCTATGTAAGTGCATTAGCTATAGCTAAAAATTCCTGGAGGGCAGAGACCGTGACTAATTGCTTTCTATGCTGCCCTTAGCCTGGAGCTCAACGTTATGCATGTGGGTGGCACCTATTGATGGGTTAAGAGCAAGAGCTTTGGAACCAGATGCACCCGGGTTTCAATCCAGGGTCCACTGCCCACCAGCTGTGTGACTTTGGGCAAGTTAGGTAACTTCTCTAATGTCTCCCTAATCTGGAAATTAAAGGTGATAGGTTGTTCGGGAAGTCAAATGAGGTAAAGTATATAAAGTGCAAAGGACAGAGCTCTAAGTGGAAGTTGTTTTTTTTCTTCTTTTAAGTGACCTCTACTCCCAACATGGGACTCGAACTCCTGACCCTGAGATCAAGAGTCTCATGCTCCACTGACTGAGCCTGTCAGGTGGCCCTGGAAGTTTTATTAATATCAAAAGCAAGAGCATAGTAAGCACACAATACATATTTGTTGAATGAATGCACAAAGAGGGTCTAGCTTAAACTCTTCCTACTACAATTAAGGATCATCTTTTTAGTGGAGAGGAAATTATTCGTGCTGTATTTTAAACACAACATCAGTCCCAGCTTGAATTGTCATAGATACTACTTTCTGATCCTCTGCACAATTTTCCTGGCCCTTTAAGCCCATTCTCTGTCCTTGATCTTTAAACCATGGAGAGAGGAGTAAGGCTTCACGTCGGACTACACTCATGGTTTGGAGCTGTATTAGCACATTAGCACATTCTCCTTAACTGCTTCTCAGCAGCTACGGCATGGCGCACAGGGAATATACGTTAAGGATCAGTCCGTCTACTCTAGATATTACAGCTGCTTTGTGTTTTCTTACCTAAAATAGTGGGAACAATTATATTTAGAGCTGTATAGGAAAGACACTCTCGTGTGGCCCCTCTACTGTCACACTGTTACTATGCTCACAACACTTTGGACACCAGTGTGTGGTTTATTCCCATGCTCGCCAAGTCTCAGACACCAGCTGAGTGTCCTGTAATTTAATTCAGTCCCGACACCATCTCCCTGGACTTTGTGTCAGATGCCACAGGTTGAGAGCTCAGTCCCACCAGACTGTCCCCGCAACCCCACCTTCAGATGCCAATGGAAAATCCAGGTTGTTCCCAGTACTTCTGACCAACCAGCTATAAACTGGGATTCCCATGACCCCTTCCTTGGGCTCGATAATTTGCTAGAACAAAACTCAGGGAAACACTTATGTTTGGTGGTTTATTATATAATAAAGAATTCTATAAAGGATACAAACTACCAGATGAAGAGTTATGACTGGGAGGGTTCTCTATCAGGAGCTTCTGGCCCCTGGAGTTGGGGTGCACCACCCTCCTCGCACATGGATGTGTTCACCAACCTGGAAGCTCTCTGAACCCTATATGTTGGAGATTTTTATGGAGTCTTTATCATATAGGCATGGTCATTCATTAACTCAATCTCTAGTTCCCCTTCCCTTCACAGAGAATGGGGTGGGGAGGATGGAAAATTCTAAGCTTCTAATCAAAGCTTGGTCTTTCTGGTGACCAGGCCAGGCCCCATCTAGAAGCCCATCAAGTCACACAATTAGGACAAAAGACATCCTTATCCACCAGAAAATTCCAAAGGATTTAGGAGCTCTTTACCAGGAACCAGGGGTAGGGACCAATACATATCTTCTATTATTTTACGATAGTTACAGCCTAAATATAAATACCAATATTATCTTACCAAAGTGTTTTCTTAAGTCACCATCATAAAGGTACAAAATTAAAAATCATGAAGAAGAATGCAGACATAGAAAGTTTCATTTTGATCCCACCCACCATGGTTGTAAGTTTAAGTAGGGACAGTGAAAGCCTCCCGCCCCTCCCCCCGATTCCAGTCAGCAGAAGAGAACATTCCAAGCCTCCTAAGGGGCATTTTCATCCCTCCCATCAATGGTGTCCAGATAAAGAAAAGATCTCAGGAAACGACTTAGTTGCTGGAACCTGGACGAGTTCCCGTTTTCTATCCAAACCCTGTCTTCAGAACCGACTTTTACATGCCTTCTCTCTTGAAGACTTTCACCGCACATCCCCTTTTCCCCTGCCACATTCCTGCCTGTGGCTGGGGTCACATGCTTGAGAGTGTCATGGGAGTCTAACTTCTCTAATCGTTCCACACGTGTGTGTCTGCTCCTCTAACAAGGCTTTAAAGAAATACGTTTTTAGGGAAAATATCCCACAGGACCCTGACTTGGAGGGAATGAAGTAGGGCACCGAGTGACAATTGCCCTCACCCACACCAGTGAACATCAGTGAGAACGACTAGTCTATGATCAGCTTCAGGAGGACATCGTATACTTCCGTTTTGAACCTTATTTGCTCATCATTAGCAGAGGTCTGTGAGGTTCCCGCTGTGGCTCAGACACTGTGGCGGATGCTAGGGCAACAGTGGTGAACGGCATACACATCTATCTGTCCATCTTGTGGTTTATAGTGTCGTGGGGAAGGCAGAGAAGTAGATACTCAATGAACACGTGTTAGCAGACAGCCACATTGAAAGAGCAAAAGTCAGGTCCATTTGACCACAGCCTCAACCAATTCCCACTTACGTGCCAGGCTCTGCGCTAGACTTGTAATATAAAGATCACGTAAAATGCAGGCTCTGGCCTCCAGAGTTTCTATAACCTTCAGTTCCATGCTAAGTAAACTCTGTTCTGATTGGCACGGGTGGCCAAACCATTCTTTTCCAGGTACCTTATCCATGATCTCAAGGGTGTGCTATATGTATTTACCGCCGCCCCATCAAATCAAGTCTGGAAGGAGACCAAATGAAATACGAACCAAAGGTGCAAGTCCTTGGAGAGGGGTGGCTTCCTCTGCCTCATAGAGATAGAAATTCAAAGGAGCAAAGAAGTAGCCGGGGGCTGATTCAGTGCAGCTGCGGCCAGTGATGTGCGGGCGGCATTCACACTGGCCATCCTTGGGGGAGCACCTGGGGAGAAACAAACCCATCATGCACAGATGGAGAGCGGGGAGGGATAAAACGGAGGCATGGAGGTGCTGAGCTAAATTCCTTCTGAGTTTGGACCCGCTCCTTGAATCGATCAATCAATGGTCTTGAGGAGGATGTTAGGAGGCCATGGGCTCTACATGTCTGGTCTTGAAAAGCAAATCCAGATCCATGGAACCCAAGTAGCCACCTCTTTCCTCTGATTCTGCTCTAAACGCTGCAAAAAGGAGTATATAGGACCTCTCCTTATAGGGTGGCAAAAAGTTGGTGTTTTAGGCAGGTCAAGTCACACACGGCATCTATCCCACCACCTGTGGGTTACCTAAGCAATGGGACTGTTGATCTCTTCCTTGGAAATATTTCGAGCAAAATAAATCATTTGGGCTGTAGTTAATGTCTCAGGATCATTGCTTTTCAACACCCTTTGCTTGTCATGGAATAAAGTCCATCACCGATGACTAGAAGCCGGTCAGAATAAAATGTGGAAACGTGAGTGGAGACTATAGCCACAGAACTGTGTCATTCATTTAGTGACTTACACGTTGGAATAAGCACCTCCAATGTCACAATCACAGGGAGAACATCCATGGAGCTGATTTTCCAGTCCCCAGTATCCAACCTATAAAGAGAAAATGCTCAGCTAAATCCAGCTATGAAGATACGTACTGCTCTGAAGGGTAAATATTAAAATCAGTACAGTTCAGTCGACACACGTCAAATAGCCACACAGCCTGGGCAATCACACAGTCACCTTTCCTGCCTGTGTACTTGGTAATGACCTTGGAGGACACATCTCTCCTATTCCTGGGACTTGGAATGAAGGGGACAGGCAGGTTGCCTGAATACTATTCCAAGCAAAAATGCAGTGGGGGCACCTGGGTGGTTAAGTCGGTTGAGCGTCTGACTCTTGATCTTGGCTCAGGTTATGATCCCAGGGTTATGGAATCGAGCCCTGTGTCAGGCTCTGCCCTGAGTGTGGAGGCTGCTTAAGATTCTCTCTCCTTCTGCCCATCTCCCCTACTTGCTCTCTCTTTAAAAAAAAAAAAAAATGCAGGGGGGCCTGGATGGATCCAGTTGGTTAAGTGTCCGACTCTTGATTTTAGTTCAGGTCATGATCTCACAGTTCGGGAGTTCAAGGGCCGCACTGGGCTCTGTGCTGACAGTGCAGTCTGCTTGGGATTCTTTCCCTCTCTCTGCCCCTTCCCAGCACTCGTTCACTCACGGTCTCTCTCAAAATAAATTTTTAAAAAATATGGTGAAAACTACACAGTTCCTCTGACCACACCAATTTAGCCTCACGGTGAGTTATTTAAGGCCAGTCTGGGGAGAAGGTCTTCAACTAGCCTATTTGCAACTGCTTTTGTAAAGCCAGTAGATTCTCTCACCACAAAAATCCCAAGGGGTTTTTAAGGGGGTTTTACTTCCTCAGTCTTAAAATGTTTGGGGGTAAAAAAAAAATTCAAGTTGATTTTGAGATCTTATTTGCATATCACAGTTTAGCAGGCTCTTATGTTTGTAAGTAAGCTGTTTTGTCATAACAAACTCTGCAGGAGAGAGTCCGTTTTGTTCAAGACTTTTCTTCATTGCAACATCTTGACCTTTATTTGATATAAGCAGCTGGGGAGATACAAACAACTATTTCTTAAATCTGATAACATTTACTATAAAACGCTCCAAAAACGACTTCCCTTTCAAACCTCAATTTAACATGCTCAGACAAAATCAAGGTCTTAATAGGCACGGCACTCTCATTTGAAACGGGTTTGTTATGTCTCTATTTTTGTTGTTGTTGTTGTTGTTATCTTGATAGAACTTTCCGCCTGATTTTACTCAGAAAGATTGATTTTAAACATTAAAGCCTGACAGAATTTGTTACAAAACACAGCAAAAGACTTTTGGTATCTTTCTTGAAACCCAACTTCAGTCTGGGCAGAAACAATGTGCAACGACAGACTTCGCCAAGGATGTGGTTGTGAAAACTCCCTCTAGGCCAGGGGTGCTGGCACATGGGGCTCAGAGCAGATCTGGGGCACCGCCGGACGGAGGACGAGGTGGGGTACCTGGTGGACATGTGGGTGCAGCCACAATGGGCAACCCTCTTCTGCCCCGCCCCTCCCCCCACCCCCTCCACCACTGTGGCCCCTGCTCAGGGATTTTCCTCCTGCAAACACAATCCAGTGACCTATATATACAGTGGCTGTCAAACTGCGAACCAACAAAGTCAGCCTGAGTCTAAGGTCTCTCCAGAATCATCTGACGCGGCATCTTCGTCAATCCTGCCAACCAGCCCGGCATCCTTCGTGTTGCCCACACACAGCCGTGGAGCTGGCGTGGCTCACTTTCCTCCATAACATGTCCAGGTTACCTGCCCCGTCTCCCAGAGTTCCCTCTTCAAGGTACCTTCTCGCCTTCTTTCCCCATCCTCCTGTGCCCCGGCCTCATATATTTCCAGTAAAATGACTTAAAATATTAGCACAGAACGATGTTGTAATAGGCATATGTTTCTTATTTAGCAGCTACATTTGTTCAGACACATCAAGGTCACTGTTCTTTTACTAGGTTGAGTTTGGGGTTTTTTCTTTCTAAAATGTCATGGTGGGCTGCCAGGATTGGAGAACAAAGGGAAAAGTTGGATTTGGACTCCCTAACTGCATGACACATTTCTTATGGCGTAAAAAAGGCTTTAGTTTACTAATTTTAGACATACATGCTCACATGTTTGGAGTCTAGAACAATCCAGGAGTTTATTTCCCACAGGAATCTACAGTCCATTTAAACCTGCGGGTTTGTTTTTTTGTTTTTTGTTTTTTTTTTAAATGAGCTCGTCCAAAATATTTCTAGGCAAAGGGTGGTAGGGGTGATAAAGAGACTATACGCAAGAGACAGAAGAAAAGGCTCCACAATCTGGTGGGCTGAAAAAAGGGAGCAGATAAATTGTCATATTCTACTGCTTGGTACGTTGGGGAGAACAGTGGATAAAACTTCTGACATCAGTGCCTGGGTCCATTTGGCGCAATCTGGGAAAAGTCGGTGTGCTGGTAAATGTTTAACAACCAGCTAGCTCTCTGTAGAAGGGTTAGTGTTTGCTGATTTCTGTCCTGTAAATACTTTTACCGGGGAGGACCGAAATACATCCGCACAAGGAAAGAAATTAACGAGACCAAGTGTCCTCCGGGCAATGGCGGCAGAAATCTACACGACCACATGAAAGGGAAATCCTACGCAAATACATACAGTGCACTCTTCACAGTGTGGTCCGGTGGCAAATGACTGGCATGCACATTGGCCAGTCTCCACATCACAGGCTGAGAGAGGCAGACTCCCAAGAGGGTTACAGTTGCAGGCTGCAAGCAGAGCAAACACAATTATTCTATTTCCCCACCCTTGTCCTTAATAGCTCACGCTGAGCAAAACGCGTGGCCACAAGAACACCCGACATCCAGCCCTGCCAAGTCTATCGTCTGCCTGGCCTCACGGTTCTTGTATGGCATACAACTCTGTGTGGGAAATCTAGTGCCAGACATTTCCAGAGCCCTCATGCGGTGCTACTGGATGGTAATTAGAGAGTAGAAGTAGAAGTCATGTAGGCTGGAGCATCTGGCACCATTATCCCGAGTTATCCTGAGTCCTGAGTCCTGTGAAGAAATTACGCTCCCAGAGCAACATACACATTTCCCCTGTGGGACAAACCAGTGTTCATGGAAACAACCCAAATGTCTGTCAGCTGATGAATGGACGCATTCGATGTGGAGTAGCCACACAATGGAATATTATTCACCCATAAAAAAGGAATAAAATACTGACACATACTGCAACATGGATGCACCTTGAAAACCTCATGCTAGTGAAAGAAGCCAGTCACAAAAGACCACATAGTGGATGATCTCATTTGTACAAAATATCCACAAGGGGTAAATCTAGAGAGACAGAAAGTAGGTTAGTGCTTGCCTAAGAGGGGTTAGGGAGGTGGGAGCTAAAGGCCAGGGGGTTGCTTTTTTTTTCTCATGGTAAAATACATTTAACATAACACCGACGGTTTTAAATACAGCCCCACAGTTGTGCAACCAATCTCCAGGACTCTTCATCTTGCAAAACTGAAACTCTGTGCCCATTAAACACCATCTCTTCCAACTCCTTCCTCCCCCACGTATGTACCACATTTTGTTTGCCCATTCATCCATGGATGGACATGTGGGTCGCTTCCACTTTGGGGATACTGTGAATGATGTTGCTATGAACATGGGTGTACAAATCCCTCTTCAAGCCCCTGTTTCCAATCTTTTGGGTATATAGCCAGAAGTAGGGTACAGGGTTTCTTTTGGGGGTAATGAAAATGTCCTCAAATTGATTGTAGTGATAGTCACACAACTCTGAATATGCTAGAAGTCACGGACTTGTACTTCAAAGGGTGAATTGTATGACATGTGAATTATACCTTACTAAAGCTATTAGAAAAGAAAAGAAAACAGAAAACAATATTTGGCCTATTCTAGGAGGACATCAGGTCAGGGCTGACCCAGGGGAAACACTTGGAGTACTGAGAGGTGTGATGAGAATTGGTCTGACTATATGATCCATTGTCCTGGGATTTAATGTTGCCATTAAATTCCAGGAGAAGGAAGGATTCAGCATGCTTCTCTCTAAACATGCAAACAATCCACAGTTCCTTATATGGGCAAGAACACAGAGCATGACAGAGGGAAATTATTTACCCGGATTCCCTGAGGAATCTACAGTTCTATGAGACCCCAGGCAGCTAAGAGTTTTTATGATCCTAGAAGCAAAGGTCTCCCATTTGGCCCCAGAAAACTCTGAATTTCTTTGTTTCCTCACAACCCCTCCCTTGGCTCTTTAATTTTGTTCTTCTCTTTGTCAGAGAACATAGGACCAATTTAGGAGAGGTGTGAGAACAAAGGAGAAAAGTAATTGAAAAAAAAAAAAAAAGGAAAAAGAAAAGAAACCACCCCTTGAAATCTACTTAAGAAGTTATCAATCTATGCATAAATGCGTAATGTAACTTCACGAATTTGTATAAGGGAGTCCAAGTCGAGACCATTTTTAGAAAGGTTTTGCAACTCGGCATTAAATTTCTTGGCATTTTCTCATGTTTGCTGCAGCGGGGAAATGTGAGCGCCCCCTGCTGGTTCCTTATGATAAACTCAGCTAATCGCCAAGAAAAAAAAGTCTCCATTAATTTAACTAAAATCTGCGGAAGGTCTTGAATCACCTTTAAAAACCCAGAGGCCGGCAATACTCTTGGGTATTTACAATGACCGAAATTGAGGGCCCCAAGCTTTAAAATGCATTCGGGCTGGCCGTCCGGCCGCTGCCGACTTACGCTGACAGCCCAGGGGGTCAGCCGCGCTCAGTCCGTGGTGGTTGGGCTTGCACTGGTCACACTTGGCTCCTTCCACGTTCTCCTTGCACAAGCACTGGCCGGCCACAGACCCCAAAGCAGGATCAGAGTGGCTCACACAAATGCCACCCGATAAGGTCCCGTCCGGGTCACATTCACAAGCTGGGGACACAGACATGCATTATCTTAATTGCAAATTGTGGGAAACCTGAGATATAAACATAGCCGTTAACTCATGCTATAGTACTTTATTTTGTTTAAATAATTAAATATGTTTAAACAACTAGACCAGTGGGCGAGGACTGTTTAGAAATGTCTCCCAGATCTCCGGCCTTGGAAAATGTTGCACAATTCCATCTGTATCTATCTATTATCTATCTATCTATCGAGAGAGAGGAGGGAGGAAGGGGGAGAGAGAGAGAGACTTTTAAGTGATTCTAAAGTAAGAGGATCAGAGGAAGACTGCTATTAGGAAAACTGCGTGTGAAGAATAGATTAATTTGGGGGGTGATGAAAATGTTTTAGAGCTAGGTAGAGGTGCTGATCGCACAGCTTTGTGGTAGGAAACTGTTCATCGCAAAATGGTCAGTTTTATGTTATGTCCATTTCACTTCAATAAAAGATTAAAGAAAGAAAATAAGACTCCAAAGGTGAGAATAATGTCTAGAGGCAAGTAGGAGTGGGGTGCTGTAATGAAATATACAAATACAGATGTGAGACAGAGAAAAAAAATCACATGTCTATCAAAACTCCGAAATGTGGTTAAGAAAGTATGTCTGCCCTTCCCCCCCCTCACAGAAAAATAAAGATAAGTGTGATCATTCTTTAGTTCTTCATGGAAGGAGCATGTATAAGAAAGAAAGGGGAAGAAGAGCAAGAAAGGCTTATACCACTGTTTTCTTTTTGGAAATCTGCTGGCAGGGCAAAAGCTTGGATGAAGAGATTCTGCAAAATGAGATAAACGATCACCTGTAGCCAAGGAGCAGCAGAAGCACCGGCCACCCTTTTTCTTTTCAGCAGAAACTGGAATAACTCAAGAAAGGAGTCAAATATGAAAAGGGATGCTGATGCTGTGAATAATTCCAGAGGGGAGAAGTTATCAAAGGCAGAGCTTGATGTGATACAAGGAAGAACTCTCTGATAGTTCGAGGGGCCCAACGCCCCTCAGTGTTGAGGGGTGGTACCCGGGAGAGGCTGGGGCAGTAGTATTGACTACTGCGGCTCTGGTAGAGAGGACAGGTCTGTTGGTGGACATCAGATGACCACTTGGTGCTGTGTTTCCAAGGGACGCCACTTTTAAGGAATGCAATAAATAAAGATTAAAAAATGACTATCCTCGGGCGCTTGGGTGGCTCAGTTGGTTAAGCGTCTGACCCTTGATTTTGGCTCAGGTCATGATCACACGGTTTGTGAGTTCCAGCCCCACATCGGGCTCTGCGCTGTCAGCTTGGGATTCTCTCTCTCCCTCCCTTTGCCCCTCCCCTGCTCATGCTCCCTCTCTCTCTCAAAAAAGAATATCCTGATTCTAAGAAATAGTTATGTTCGCATTTATACCTGTTTACTTTGGATTCATAAAAACAAACTCCTCATATCTAAAGCCATGTTATGTAGGTTTATATAACAACCGTTCAGGTTAGAGAGTTTGATGGAAAAAACCTACTCCCACCAGTTGTTTGGTTTATTGAAGCAAACACTCGGTTGTCTGACAGAATCTTTCGATTTTCAATTGTTATTGGATTGTGACTGGTAATGAAATCTTATTATGGAAAAACAGCATTCGGTCTGGCTTAGTTTGGAAAAACCAGAATTTTCTTCTAATTAAATACAGTTGCTTCTAGAAAGGAAGGAACAAGCTGGAGTCATTTTAGAAGTAGCCAAAAGGAAAAATGTCAACTTTATCTGAAAGACACTCCAAAGGGTCAGCCCTGAGTTCCAGAGTATAATTTAATTACGCACTGAAGTAGCCTTTAGGGAAGGGATGTGGGTGAATGGGTAGTAATTTTACTTTGAAATAACCCTAAGTCATGGCCTTAGAAGTCCAATAAAACTTCTTGGCATCACACAACTTAACTCCAGCAAACTCTTATTATCGGCAGTTGAATCTACCAAATCTTTTTTGTTGTTGTTGTTGTTGTTGTTTTTCCCCTGTATCACATTTGGCTGTGTTTTAATCACAGCAGACTTAAGATTAGTCAACCCCTATGCCTGGAATCTGATCATGTAAATATTTAGGCGCAAACGAGGACAATTTAGAGAAAATTTATAGGAGACTGCTAGTCAGTCTTAATAAATGCCATTTGTATACACAGACTTCCACACACACAAACATGCGTTTAGGGAAACTGGGGAGTCTCTTGAAGATTGTTTTTACAGGCTCATTTGTCTTTACTTTAAAAAAAAAACCTCCTTGTATATATAGAATAGCCTCTTAATTTTACATCTGGGTACCAGTTTTCTTGACTCAGTTTCCTTTAGAAGTGCCATCAAGTGGCTCTTTTTTTTTTTTTTTAAAGTTTATTCATTTATTTCGAGAGAGCGAGCGAGCAGGAGGGGCAGAGAGAGAGGGAGAGAGAGAATCCCAAGCAGGCTCTGCACGGCCAGCACAGAGCCCGATGTGGGGCTTGAACCCACAAACCACGAGATCTTGACCCGAGTTGAAACCAAGAGTCAGACACTTAACCAACTGAGCCACCCAGGCACCCGGATACTAAGTGGTTCTTAAGGAACAAGACGTTGGTTAATGTGAATATCTGACTTGGTTACTTGCAGTCTCTTTCCAGATTCCTAGGTTAGATAACCTTCGGAACATTATATTTTCCCCTGATTCCACCTCAGAGAGCAATTCCTTTTTCTTTTATAAATGCATAGCGTTTAAAACATTAATAAAAGGTATGTGTGTGTGTGTGGGGGGGCGGAATATAGATTCTGGTGACAAAGTAGGACACTTAGGACACTGATTTAAAGAAATTGTTTTTTTCTGAGCATTCAGTTCTTTGTCTAAATTTTAAACAGATCACAAAAGGTAAACTTTTATGTTGTCAGGCGCCCACTCCGCAATCTGAACAAAAACTTCATTTATGCCTTTTCTACGCTGTGAGGATTTAAAGTTTGAAATCTAGGATGTTGTATACATTCTGGTGGCTACTGAATTACTTCTGTATAGGACTTCATTTTAAGTATGATGATCGCATAAAGTTGGAAGTTGTAGTTTTATAGCAAACCCCCCCCCCCCCCATATAATAATAGACTGGTGACAGAGAGTAAGAAGCAGGATTTCTGGGTATGGGGAGAGGCAACATTCCATGGGTCTTGGGTACCCGCGCAATTTTTACTCAGTGTCCCGGCAATGCAAGATGGCTCTTCACCCAGCCCTTTCCCAAGGTTGCGTTGTCAGCAAGCTACTTTCAGGGATGAGGTCACGTCTTCCCCTGGACAAAGAACAAGCACGCTTCTCCTTGCTGTAAAAGCAATGAATGCTCCAAGCGCTGTGTCCCTGGGCTGTGACACAGACTCATTTGTATGTGGGATCCACCTGGCATCCTTTGAGATGCCCCATGGGACTAAGGGCTTGGAGACATGGGAACACACACTAATATAAACATCTTGTTACTTCCTGTGCCATGAGTACTAAAGTCCTTTGTCTCTAACCGGGGAGTTTCGTGTCTTCTGCCAGCATCCACGAAACAATAACAAGCTGCTTGTCAGTCTGCAAGTAGAGTGAGATCTTACATCCAGTAGTTACCCGTGCTCAGTACTTGAAATCAAGTTTATCTATGAGATAATCCACAGTAGTGCTGGGACCAGAGTTGAGACCAGCAAGATGCCTAGGGCCAAAATTTAAGGAGGTGCTCCCTGTCTGGTTAATGCAAATGGCAGGTGATAACCTCGCACTTACATCACTCTGAGAGAGTGTGCTACCTGAAATGTTGGGATCTGGGTCATTCCCTTGCCTCACTCTGGTCTCATTCCTCCAGGGAAATTCAATTTTAAATAATGATGAGACAGGTTTTCATCAGCAAAAATCGAAGTGTGAAAAAACCAAGTGCTGGCCAGGGTATAGAGCAATGAGAGTACTCAACCACTGCTGGTGTGGGTGCTAACTGGTACCCCCACTTAGGGAACAATGTGGTACCATCTAATCACCTAGAAGAAGTTCATACCCCATGATCCATTAGTCCCACTTCTTGGTAGGACTCTTAGGGAGAGGTTTTGTGCACTTGCACAAGGCCACACATACAAGAATGCTTTGGGGGGGATCAAAAGAAAAATGGCCAAATAGATTCTGTCATATCTATAGGAAGAAAGAGTTCTATACAGACATTACACATAGATCTTAAAATTGGAGAATTAGAGCTACCTGGTATGGACAAATCTCAAAAACAACGTTGGGTGAAATAATCAAGGATACATACAGCGTAGTATCATCTATGTAAAGCTTGAAAACATGCCAACATACGTTGTTTGTAGACAAGAACATGTAAAAGTGTAAAAGCCAGCACTGTACTGGTAATTGCCAGTTATATGAGAGTTTATCCCCAGAAAGGAAGGTAACAGTGGGGTACCTGAGTCACCTGTATTGCCATCATGTGTTATTAAGGTCCTGAAGTTGCCCTGGGGTAAGACATTACATTTTGACACAATTGCTGGTGGGCATATTATTACAGTATTCTCTGTTATTTTTATATGCACAAAACATTCCATTTTCAACAGCTGAGATTAAAGACAAGAAGAAAGATTTTTAAAGATTAAAACAAAGATGGTAATCGTTAGCTTATGTGTCTTCTCAGCAAAGATGAATTGTCTACAGCTGGTCAAATGTAGCCCATTTCACTACAGACCTTCTCCTTAAGGCGAGACTCTGATAAACCCATCGGAAGCTGATAATTTCCTAAGTCAAAAATATACTTAATACATCTAACCTACCGAACATCACAGCTCAGCCTCGGCTACCTTAATCTCGCTGACAACACTTACGCTGGCTGACAGTTGGGCAAAATCTTCCTACACACAGCCTGTCTTACAGTAAAGTGTTGAATGTCTCGTGTAATTTCCTGAATACTGCACTGATAGTGAAAACTTGTTGTGTGGGCCCAGAATGGTTGGTTTTTTTAAGTGATTTTTTTCCCCAAATGTTTATTTTTGAGAGAGAGAGAGAGAGACAGAGTATGAGTGGGGGAGGGGCAGAGAGAGAGGGAGACACAGACTTTGAAGCACGTTCCAGGTCCTGAGCTGTCAGCACAGAGCCCGATGCGGGGCTTGAAGCCACGAACCCTGCGAGATCACGACCTGAGCGGAAGTTGGAAGCTTAACCAACTGAGCCACCCAGGCGCCCCCAGAATGGTTGCAAGCGTATGGGTTGCTGAGGCTCCTGACCAGGGGTCTGACTGGGAACTGTCCCTAGCTACCTGGCCCAGCATTGGGAAAGAGGATCATCTGCGTATGGGTTGGCCTGGGAAAAGATCCGAGTTCAAAATTCTAAGCAGGTTTCTACTAAATGCCCATTGCTTTGGCACCGTGGCAAAGTTGAAACATCCGAAGTGGAGCGGGCCAGAGTGAGTCGGGTCTCCCATGCTCAGCTACTTCCCCCAGGGGACCCACAGGACACTCAGGTGTCTGCAGCACCTCCTGAACCACCCCCCCCCCCCTCCGCTGGCTGAATCCGGAATAGTTTCCTGATTCACCAGTGTCGGCCACCCACACGGGGCTGCGGGATGGACCCGGATTATTTGGCCCAACCTGTCGTGAGAAAGGAAAGCTCTCAGAACCGAGTGCCTTTTCAGACTGCCCCCCCCCCCCCAGGCCCCTAAATGCTGCTAAACCGAGTGGGGGCGGGAGGTGCCTGCAGCCCAAGCGAGACCTCTCCGTCGGCCTCACACGTGTGGAAGAGACAGGCCAGAGGCCGGGGACTCACGGATGCACGCGTAAGGATCGGACATGGCCCTGAGCGGGTCCCTGTAGAAGAGGGGTCTGCAGCGGTCACAGTGCTGTCCCTCCGTGTGGTGTTGGCAGTCCTCGCACACACCCCCGCTGCGGCCGCCGCTCTCCAGGTACACGGTCATGTCGAAGTGACAGCGGTCCGAGTGGCCGTTGCAGCGACAAGCTGAGGAAGGAGAGGGGTTAGGAGAGACTGGCCAAGGTCTGGGGGACCACCAGGCAGCTGTTTGGGCACAAATCACTGCAGCCTCAGTGCTCCGCCGACTTGTTAGAAATATACCAAGTACATGAGGATTAAAGCAGGTGCTTTCGAAGGATCTTTCTAGTACTCTTATTCTGTGTATATATATGTGTGTGTGTATATATATATATATATATATATATATACACACACAGAATACACACACACACACACACACACTGATAGTACTCTGATTCTGCTCACATCTATCTATCTATCTATCTATCTATCTATCTATCTATCTATATTTTTTACAATCAGGTAAACAAAAGTAAATCATTTGGGTGATCTGGGAGCCCTAGAGTGCAGCTTTATTGCTTGGAGAACTTTATTGTTTGCCTTGGTGGTGAAGTCTGTGCTGTGTGCCTTGTTGGGGTTTCCCTGTAAACAGCAAAATCTTAGGCTCTGTTTTGCTGGGTCTCGCACACTGGGACTCCCCTGGGTGGGATGTTTTTTAGAGACCTCTTCCACTCACCTCTCACTGCCCCAATCCCATATTCCCCCAGTCTGGGAAAAGAAGCTGAGTAACAAGTTTGTATGGACTTTCCTCAAAATTCAGAGGCAGCAAACGCATTGCCAAAGAACCCTCTACCTTATTAGCCTAAATATTTTATAAAAGCTACAATAGCCTGTCAAAGTTTGTCCCAGTCCTCACCTCTCCTATCCTCTGACATGTGTTTAAGGCTCCGTTCATGGAATGGGTGATTCTTCAGGAAAAGGGTAGGGATCTCTGTACCAAATCTAGTCCCCACTGATGTTGCCGTTACCTGGCTCTGCCCCTCCTCAGGGAAGGGACCACACAACACGCGGATGGTTTCGTTTTGTGAATTAACGTGCCTTTTGTGGTGTGAGGGTCTGAGAAGTTGGTATTCTTCTATGGGAGGTAATGGGACACATTAGGATATCCCACGATTGGAGCTGGGAGCCACAAGTTTGCGGCCTCTGATGCCCACAGCTCCACTGAAATGAACTCGATGTTGTTCGAGCTTAAGGACACAGGCTGAGAACCTTCCCCACATACCTCTGCACACGCTGTCCTGGAGGCCTGCTGCCGGCCTCCACGGAACGTCCTGGAAGAAGCGCTTGCACCTCTCACAGTTCGGGCCATCTGTATTGTGCTGACAGACACACCGGCCGTGAACCTGCGTGGTGTGAAAAGAGGGCTTTACTCTGAGGACTGGGGTTCTCAAGGTGGAAAAGGCAATACCACGCCAGATGCCTCTTCGGGTCTTAGCTTTTCCTTGTCTACCTTCTATTATCTGCTTAACCAACTTCCACGTTTGGAAAAAGTTTAAGATGTTCGGGAACCATCTACATTTTTTTTGGCATTTCTGAATTCTAGTTTCAGGGCAACACACAATGAGAGACAGGATCGGGGGGCAGAGAGAGGGAAAGACAGGGAGGGGGAGGGAGGGAGGGAGGGAGGGAGGGAGGGGGAGAGAGAGAGAGAGAGAGAGAGAGAGAGAGAGAGAGAGAGAGAGAAGGGGGGGGAAGGGTGGTTAAGGGAAAGAGGGAATTAGAAAACAGAAAGAACCTGGAGCAAAGCGTATGATTCTCTCGGTTTGTCCACAAAATGCACTGTATACCCAAGTTCAAAGACAGAAACTTGTACTTCCAGGGAAATAGGAGCTGGCTGACAGGGAAGGTGCAGAGTTTCGGCATCCAGCCTTGTCTGCTTGTGGCTCATAGTTTAAAATTATGTAGTAGACACACCCTCAGGACTCTGCGCAAACAGGCATTTCTTCCACCGCATCGCTCTTTTAAGACTCGTCCCAGGGATGGAAGAGATCAACACCAGGAACAGCCATTCCCGGCACAAGAGTGCTACTTGGAGTGACAATTTCTACAGCGGCAGGCATCCCTCGGACACCCCGGCGTGGAGTACACCCTCTCTCGCACGAGAGACCTTCGAGAACTTTTTGTGGGAGAATGCACGCGAAACAGGGTCCTCACCACTAAAGCTCCATTCCCTAAAAAGCAAATAAACAAGAAGGGAGCACGACGGGCTACCCTGAGCTCACAGATGAGAAATGCTGCTCATGGAGTCATCTGGGGCGGAGCCCGCAGAACTGCGGGTTGAATGATCCCTGCCCCAACACAGAGCTGTCACTTCGACTATGGATCCCCATGGAGAGGCTCTGATCCACGTTTGGCACCAGTGCTGCGAAGGAAAGGGAAGAGAGCCAGCTGCCCTCTGGGATCGATCAGTGACTTACCATTCCAGGAGGGCTGAAAACATCTCCCCGCACTTTCTGCATGGGGATGCATTGGCTAGCGTGGCCGTGGCAAAAACAGCTGCCCCCAACCACCATGTTGGACAGAGCGTAGTAGTAGTTATCCAGAGAACCGTTTTCCCTCCTTCCAAGCAAGGTGTCCCCCAGGGTGTGGAGTTTGGTGAAGTTGATCCTCAGGTTTGTTAATGTCACAAGGTCTGGAGAAATGATAACAGCAAAGGAAAGCACACTTCATGGGCTATGGACATGCAATGAAAAGGGATGCCCCCAACACAGAATTTTAGAAAAAGAATTTGTGCAAGAATAGAGAGTATCTCATACCCTGGATGTAGGGGCTGTAGGGGTTTTCTATTTCAAACCTGGGATCCAAAACCTTTAAAACGACCTGCAAAACAAATGCAGGTAAATGTATAGCATTTCACCCAAAACAGCATTGTGAAATATACTTTTTTTTTTTTTAAGTAGGCTTCACACCCAGCATGGAGCCCAACAGAGGGCCCGAACTCATGACCCTGTGATCAAGACCTGAGCTGAAATCAAAAGTTGAATGCTCGACCAACGGAGCCACCTGGGCGCCCTGTTACTCTTAAAGAGTAACTCTTAAAGAGTATACTCTTAAAGAAGAGATCCTGACCTCACGAAAAGGCTGAGCCATTGCCTCCCAGCTGGCGTAGGATACAGATTATTATTTGGGTTCTTTTGTGAATAAAAGGGCCAACGTGGAAATGAATCAAACGTCTTAGTCATTCTGGTTCTTTATGCCCCCATGGTCCATGTAGGTGATAGCACTGGGGCTGGGAGGGAAGGACGGGGTCACAATCCAGTAGGTCATCAACTGGATCTGGCCAGGGATTCCAGAGACACCTTCTGCCACCAACCCTTTCACTCTGCCTGATAAGAGTCATACCTCCCAACCCCGCTCCTACCCTGCCCTTCTGCATGTCACCCGCTTTGCTCAGAGGAAGGTCCTGGCAGATCCCGCCTGGGTGGTGGTTTACAGAGCATGAGATAACACAGCTATGGCACACAGCCATGAGATAACACAGCTATGTAGCAAGGGCTAGAAACAGATGCTCCTCCCTCTGGGTGTCCTGTGTCCTAGTGCCCAGGCTGGGTCTTAGTCCCCACTCACCCTCAGCAGGTGATGTAATGAGAGATGTAATCTCTCATGCAGGAGTATTGCTTGTAAGATGCTTACTATTTATCTGAGTTTGAAATTAATTCAGGACTCATTTCAATTTAAACACGTTCTTGCTTTAAAAACCAACAGCTAGAGGCCCATGGGTGGCTCAGTCAGTTGAGCGTCTGACTCTTGACTTCGGCTCAGGTCATGATCCCAGGGTCGTGGGATTGAGCCCCATGTCGGACTCTGTGCTGAGTGTGGAGCCTGCTTGAAATTCTCTCTCTCCCCACTCTCTCTCTCTCTCTCTTTCTCTCCCCCCCCACCCCTTTCTCCTGCTCACGCTCTCTTTCTCTAAAACAAAAGTAACAGAACTCAAGTTATATTTCAGTAAACACTACCTAAATTGTTTTCATTTAAATGAACCGCATTAGAAAAAAAAAATGGTGTAACCTCTATCTGAGAAATCCAAGAAAGGAAATGCTACCTCTCCACCAGATGAGGGTTCAATATCCGAATATTTGGAGTCACAGACAAGGTCTCCCACTCCCTGGGCCTGGCCAGAAGTGATATTGGGAAAGGAAGCAGCACAGTCTTTTGCAAAATATTTGAGCACTTTCCAGGTGTGTCCATAGTCTGTGGAGCGTTCGACTAACATTGCAGCAGGCCGAAAAGTCTAGGAAAACGGGAGGGAAACTTGTAATGCTTCGCAAAGGCAGATTTCATTATCCACTGCAGACTGAATATTTGTATTCCCAAATCTCAGTTTTTCAAACTTTATTTGTATCTCTTGAAATCCGTTATGCAATGAACACACAGAAATCTCTTTCCAGTCGGTGGGCGAGCAATCACGAGCACATACTTTGCCTCGAATCTGGTTCCATTTGAAAACTGTGTATGGGCTGTGTGAATTATTCATCAAAGGAGAGCATATCAATTTTTAAAAAGTCAGTGTAACTGATATGTTACAGCAATTTGTATGTGGTTTTCTTTGACTAGAAGAACCCTTTTCTCTGGCAAACTCTTACACATCCTCCAGAATCTACCGTGAAGCTTTTTCTGATTTCTTACAGCAGTGTTAGCCTCATCAAGGAAACTATCAGCATTGTGATTGTATGTCGGTTCCCGCACTGACAATTTTGTATTATGATTTTAAATTTCTATATATGTTTGTATCCTTGACTAGACTGTGAGCTCTTTGAGGCCAAAGACTTGTGGGATTTTTTTCATTTTTCATTTTATTTATTTTTTTACTGTAACTCAGCTTCCGGGCTGACAACAAAATTAGAATTTTGATGAAATATTTGAGAATAACTACAGCACAGGATTTCTCTGGCACCTAACTATCCTTAGTAAAGACTCTTTCATTTTTCTGCCTCTTTTGATCACAATCTTTCCATGGTTCCCAAAATAATGTCCAGTTTCTGCTTTTTTTTTTTCTCCTGAAAATCATTTTTCTAGCTCTTGTGGTCCCTCTCACCCTAGGCTTTGGAATTTTCCTCTTTGCTGTATCTTGTAAGATTTCCTTCCTTCCTTCTTTCCTTCCTTCCTTCCTTCCTTCCTTCCTTCCTTCCTTCCTTCCTTCCTTCCTTTTTCTGTTAACCATATAAGTTATTAATTAATGAGCAGTAGAGTTTTTACTTGTTTTGTTTTCCACTCAGGAACAAAGAGTCAAATTCTGCACAAAGTTCGAGTAGAGATTTTGTGCTCTACCCAGAAGCAAGGAAGTGAAATCCCGGGTAAGCCCAGCACTTGGTAGGTAGATAAAAGGGGTGACAAGCCCACACATCTGTACCTTAAAAGTCAGAATAAGGTGGCTGAACTGAAATAACGCCTCTAGGTCCAATCTGATGCTGACATGATCAAGACCTGAAGAAAAATCCAGAAAGAAGGAATCAGTGATTTTGAGAGACCCCTATTTACCCCTATTTAATCCTTCACTGTGGCTTGTCTGTAAAAAATAAAAACGTGTGAAACTACATGGCTGGGGATCAACACTCTTTCCTCGTCTTTTACAGTGGTTTCCCAGAACACTGCACACCCAGGAGAAGGTCTATCTGAGAGCGGTACAGGTTTTACTCGGACTGTGCCCACATGCATGTTATGGTGGCGGTGCACACGGCCACTGTGTGGCAGTGTTACCTACCACCAAGGAAGTTCGCCCATTTCCCATAGGTCCTAAGCAGCAAGTGCCACCACTTGGCGGGGAGGGAGCTCATTTCCTTGAACTTGAACATTTCCTTGAACAACCTGACTGTGCACGTGCGTAAAGGTGTGCTGGGAAACCGGTGCATGGTAAACATCGAAGCATCCTTTTCTTCCAGCATCTGCTTGATAACCACTCGGACTAGTTCTATTGTCACTTAGCGTAAGACACAGCCTGGAATATTCCCCTGGGAGTGAGAATCTGCAGCTCCTCTGGGGCTGAGGAGAAGAAAGTCCTATCCTGAGAGAGTTAGCTGCCATTCACCTCCAGCCTGGATGTGCAAGACCGGCTCCAAGCTGGACACGAGGAAGCCCCGATCGCTCTAGAGCGGCACTGTCCCATAGGAACAGAATACGAGCCACCTGTGTCATTTCAAATTTCCTAGCAGCCACATTTAAAAGACATAAAAGCAAGCAGGTGAAACGACTTTTAATATTTTTAACCCCATATACCAAAAACCATCTCATTTCAACATGTACTCAATATTTTAAAAAATTACTAATGTTTTATTTTGCTACTACCAATGCCTGTTTTTTTTTTTTTTCCAAAGTAAGTCTTAGAAACCTGGAATGGTTTTATACTGATGTCACATCTCAGTGTGGGTTAGCCGTGTTTTTTTTTTTAATTTTTTTTAAATGTTTATTTATTTTTGAGACAGAGAGAGACAGAGCATGAATGGGGGAGGGGCAGAGAGAGAGGGAGACACAGAATCGGAAGCAGGCTCCAGGCTCTGAGCCATCAGCCCAGAGCCTGACGCGGGGCTCGAACTCACGGACCGCGAGATCGTGACCTGAGCTGAAGTCAGACGCTCAACCGACTGAGCCACCCAGGCGCCCCATGGGTTAGCCGTGTTTTAAGTGCCCAGTAGCGCATGTGGCGTTGGGCTCCCTCCCATACTGGACAGCAGCTCTGAGAGCAGTCAGTAACCGGGCTGCATGAACCGGAGGCATTTTTTTTTTGTGGGTGCATCACTTGGGAGGGTTCGCCGCTGAGAGGGGAGCCCCATTCCTGGCTCTGGGTCAAGGGTCCCTCACCCTTTCTGGAAAGGAGATCGCCTTTCCCCTCTCAAAAGTTCTTGGCTGAGAACCCTTGTTTTATGCGATCCGCTTTGGTGGAGGGGCGCTCCTGTGAGCCTATGTGCAGCAAATGCTGGACATGTGGGTTAAAACTGCTGCTAAGCAAAAATGGCCTGAGCGAAGGCAGGTGGCTCCTGCAAAGGCATCGCATACATGCACTAAGGAGGGCCCAACTAGAGATTCAGGATTAGGATCCAACATGAATTGGCATTTTAGTAGATACACCAATCGTGCTTGTCCAATGGAAGGCATAGGAAAATAGCCTCATATTCTGCTTGCCTCATATGTTATGATCCTATATATTCTGACAATTCCCACACTTCCCTAATGGTCTAGGACCCCCTGAGGGAAATAGGTTTAGGCATCTGAAGAGAATAGAGGGATTGTAGCCCAGGTACAACATATAGAGATGCAACAAAGGGAATCATCTTGTGGGGTAAGGGTTCCAGATTGGTGCTGAAGGGGAGCTGTCATGGGTGAGTCAGCCTACATTCATTCAAGCACGTAAGGCCCACGCCTGAGTTTGGAGGCATCCCCAGTTGGGACCTGATCAGGGCACCTAGGAAATATGGATGGTCAGGGCCGATGCGAGTTTCAAAATCACAATTGTTCATGAGCAGAGGAGGGCATAAATCCAGGCAGAAAAGAACGTCAGCCAGTAGCCAACTATCCTTTCAATTCAATTTTTATATGAAAATATTTGGCTTGCAGCAAGAAATGAAATGCTCTTTTCCTCTCTCCTGCATGTGTTGCCGAGGGACAAAGTACAGGGTGGAAACTCTCAGATTTCCCCTGGCGGTGTTAATTCCATTTACAGGAGTGTGTTTCGTATTAGGGTTAATGCGTGAAGCTTTCAGGGTTATGTGCTTAAAATACACTTGGATTTCTCTGAAGGAAAATAATCTCTCCTGAAATGAAAATAAAGTTTGTTCTTATACAGGCTTTAACAGTGCTAGGGGATACTTTTCCATTCCAGTATAACTCCTTGCTGTGAAATTGTTAAGATCGTACAGAAAGATATTGGATTAAAAACGTAAAGAAATGGATAATCTGGAAAGGAACTCGGTCATACCATTTTCAGCTTGCCACCATTTCTTGTCTCTCCCTGGTTCAAAACTTGTAATGACATTCTCAATGGTGTGGCTCTGGGATCGCGTGTATGGGTCATAGGGAGATCTGGAGTCACAGATGAAACATTTTTGTTCCCCCTGGAAAAGACCATCATTTCAGTAAAAAATAAAGACCCATAATTACTTATTGTTGATATCAATTTGAAAACAAGCTGTACTTACTATATTTGTCTTTCAATCTGGCTAAAAATAAAAAGCAGAGGAAATAACAGGACATTAATTTTTCCATCAATAGGTGCTTAAATACAATAACAGACAAAATAAAAATTAGGACCTAGAAATTTTATGAATTTGTACATTGGGGGCAAAAATGCAAACTTATGCGGAAATAATTTTTGTCTTGCACAAGAGGCAGATGACCTGGAGGTTATGTTAAACCGTAGAGAAGTAATCAGGATATGTTCTTCGAGTAGGGATTACTTTCTGTAGTCAAAAACAAATATTTGACAAGAAACTAATGCAACACTCGGCCACCAGGTTATCTGCAACCATCCTTTTTTTTCTCTCTCAGACATAGTTTTTGGTAGAAAATTTCCATGACCAAAACCTCTCCATCACCGCCATGTGGATGTTGTAAAAGATTCTCATTATACTTGTAACAGAGAGGCCTGCCCTCTTGTCTTCCAGACCGGAAGGTCTTAGTGAATTGGAATTACTTTACTTGGAATGGACTTTCCAAGGTTGCAACAGCCAAGAGTGGCCTTTGAGTTTGCCTAGTTTAATGCACCCATTTGTGGCTGTACTTACTTAAAGCCCCCAAGGAAATCCCCAAAGACTCCCAAAGGACTTCCAATGGCTTTCACAGTTGTTCCTGGCTACTACTACTTGCGGGACCCCGGAGGAGCATTTTTGCAAAACTTCCAGGAAGTGGGGACTGTTTATTATAATCCTCCATACTGGAAGTTGACTATAACAGATGCACCGGTAGGTGTTCAGCAAACCGATTTGACGTCCGGATCGTTACTTACAAGGGCTATACAACCTGACCAGGACCATCTCTTTGCCTTTCCTTCCACGAGTCTTCCCTTGATTCACTCAATTCTAGCTACACTCACTCCTTGCTCGTCCCTGAGTTCACCGGGAACTCTATTGCCTTGCCATCTTGACACGAGCTATTCTCTGCTTCCCTCTCCTCCAACCCTCAAATATTCCTATCTCTTGCTCCTTCCCTTCTTCTGGGTCTCTGTTTAAAGGCCATCCTCTCAGAGAGACTTCTACTTAAAATATCACCACCTCCTTATGGCCTCTACCACTCTCTATGCCTTACCCTGCTTTATAATACCTTGTAAGCCATTATCACCACTTGAGACTATATTATATAGTTGTTGGGTTATTGTCTGTCTCCATCATTAGAATTTAAGTCCAATGAGGGTGGGACTTTGTTGTTTTTTTTAAATGTTTTCTTAACGTTTATTTATTTTTGAGAGACAGAGACAGAGCATGAGCAGGGCAGGGGCAGAGAGAGAGGGAGACACAGAATCCGAAGCAGGCTCCAGGCTCTGAGCTGTCAGTACAGAGCCCGATGGGGGGCTCAAACGCACGAGCTATGAGATCATGACTGGAGCTGAAGTTGGCCGTCCAACCAACAGAGCCACCCAGGTGCCCCATGGGACTTTGTTTTGTATAAGGCCACATCCTCCTGACCTAGAACAGTGTCTCACACATTGTAGAGGCTGGATAAAATTTGCCAAATGAATGCATGGTGATTTTGAGAACTATTTCAGCTAGAGTCTGTCAAAGTAGACCAGACTTTCAAGAGATCCATATAATCTTTTTAGAAACACTGGCCACCATAAGTCTTATACCCGAAAAAAAAATGCCCTTTCAAAATTAAGGAGCAATGGAAGTGAGATCTGTTCTGCATATGGGGAGGCTTGCCCCAGACTTGCCCCTAAAAGAGGAGCAGAAGCTTTACGATTCCACCAAAAGGTGTCAAGCCTTCAAAAGATGTCCAGTATTACTATGGAAATTACTGGGGGAAACGCTTTACTGTCAATATCTTAGAAGCATAGTCTTTGGTGAGCCTGACTGGGGATGCTTGTTTGTGATGATGAGATGTGGAAGTCCCAACTTGGGTAACACTACGGGTCAATGTTGATTTGAAGCTTCCGAGGAGAATGTGTTGCTTGGTAGCAATTTTTTAGATAATCATGGGGAAACAAGTCCTCCTTCATGACACGCAAATGTTTAAGTAGACTGAGACTTACAGCCCTACCTGTAACACTTTGTCAGCCTGAAGATATCTTGAGATTTTTTTCCCCCAGGTCTAGGAGTTTAAGATTTCTGGGATTCTTGAGACAAAAGAAACCTTGAAGTTTGATTTACTTCTATTTTGGGTGGTGAAGTCAGGAATATTAACTCCTAATCATTGCCAGAGTAGGTCATGAGTTGGCTGGGACAACAGTACGCAAATGTCAGTGGTTTAAGAACTAGAAGGGCAATGCCAGTGTTGGAAAGTATCTAATATTAGAGTTTAGAAACGTTTCTTTGTCCAGAGGACCCGGAATTGGAAAGTCACTTGTAGGGTGCCACATCCCACCTGGCCTAGAGTTGAACAAAACGTCTACAGTGTCATTTCCTTGCACACACAGAGAAGTTGCTTTCTTACACAAGTACTTCCCAAACTTAGAACAGTGCTAAGCCCTCAGGTATTGTCTTCACTTATTTATAATCATCCTCTTTTACTAGAAACCAATTAGAATCCAAAGCATTTCCCAGAGACCTCGAGGAGTTGCTTTAAATGAACAATACGTGGAAAAGCCTGGGCCTCTAACATCGGGCTTCCGTCCAACTTCCCGCCTGCACATCCTCTCGTTTAAGGGGTTGACGTGATTGCCTTGGGCTTTTCAGCAGGTATGATACTCAAATGACCTTGGATGCTTGTTCAGGTCCCCGAGCACGGAGAAGAAAAAAACTATAAAGCAGCTGATCCTTTTCTAAAACTGGTCTTTAAGGGAAAGAAAAAAGGCCCCCAAATCTGTTGACACTGGGATCTTACGGTTTTTAGACAAGACAATTTCCAAGTGGTTTTGTGAGGCTGGCATGCAATCAATTCAAAGTTCACACCCCCCCCATCCCCCACCTAACGCAGGACAGTGAGAACCCACATTCAGTATAACGGCCTTGAGACCCTGAGGGATCGTCCCTCTTCACTGCTGGGTCAATTGAATTCACTCCCTGCGAGTTCCTCCTGTGGCTAAGTAGAATAGTACATTTTAGAGTACTTCCCTTCGAAGACGGAACCAAAGAGGCTCTTCTGTCCAATTCTAAAGGTAACAAGAAATAGATGTGGCAGATCTTCCCTATTTTCTGATTAATCAAGGTTTCTTGGACTAGGAATTGAATCACCTGTGCCTCTGATATTCAGGAAAGAGTGATGTGTCCTCCTTTTATGTTGCCTGGCTGGCCCCCGCCATGCTTGGAAAAATCTATGTCATCGACTCAATAATGTCCCAACAAATAAACAAAGGACCAACCCACCTCAAGGTAGCTGAGGATGCAGTATTTCTGGGGTCCATCCAGCCCGCAGGTAGAAGAAGCCGTGAGCTGTGCGCTGCGACCCACCAGGAGATCGCCAGTGGTAGGATGACAGGCACTCCTGTGACATTTATCTTGGGCTTTCGTGAAACTGAGCAACCCTTGAACATAACAGACACAGCTACTTAGAAGGCAGTCTAAGGGTAGCAGAAGGCTTAAAGAAGCAACTGGTTAAGTTGGGAAGTTAATAGCCCATTTATTTTTAAAGCCAGTTTTCTTGATCATTAAGACCATCCAGTTGTGGATGCTGTTGGTGCCCTTGGCCTAATGGAAATCTCTCAGCCTGGGAGGTGATACCTTCTGCATTCACGTCCCCACCTGGGCCAGTCCATAGCCAGTGACTGATGGGGACACAGTTCAAAAGACTGTGGCACCATTGCCTCAGCCTGGGATCAACTGTGTGGTGCAATTTATGCTCAGAACATTTTGGATGGGGGGGGAGGGATTGAAGCCAGACTCTAGCTGGGACCACATCCTGTCTCCACTTTCCTTAGTCTCTTACTGCTCAGAGCCCTCCCTCAATAACACAAACCCATGCATCAGGCTCTGCATCTAGGAAGCCTGATCCAAGATAGCCCCATATACTAGAAATTCTCTATGTGTCATCTTAGGGCAAATAACAAAGACTAATGCACAGACCTGAGGAAAGAAAATCTCAATGTGGCCTCTTCTACCTATTGTTCTAACCAGTACAAACTCAACTGGAGAATTTAAGAAATCCTTGGGAAATAACTTTCTCTTAAAACACATAGATTCAATTGACCTCCTTTAAAACCTGGATTGTTGGGTTCAGATTCACCACGGAACAGATCGTGCCCCCTCGGGAGTCCCAGACCCACACAAATATGCCCAACTCGTTCTGAGGTGCAAAGGCAGGTTCATGGAGAAAGGTTACTTTCAAGTAACTGGAAATCCATAGACAAAAAAAAATGAACCATAACCGAAACCTCACACCTTACACAAATATTAACACAAAATGGGTCATGGACTTCAATGTAAAATATAAAACTGTAAAGCTATAAAACTCTTATAACACATAGGAGCAAGTCTTTGAGACTTTGGACGGGGTGAAGAATTTCAGGATTGACAACAAGAACATGATCCATAAAAGGGAAAAATTGGTAAATTGGACCTCATCAAAATTAAAACCTTGTGAATTACACTGAGTGGAAAAAACCCAATCTTTAAAATTTTTTAAATGTTTTATTTATTTTTGAGAGAGAGAGAAGGAGAGAGACAAAGACACAGAGAGACAGAGTGCAAGCAGAGGAGGGACATAGAGAGAGGGAGACACAGAATCTGAAAGTACAGAGCCCGATGCGGGGCTTGAATTCATGGACCACAAGATCATGACTTGAGCTTAAGTCAGATGCTTAACCAACTGAGCCACCCAGGAGCCCAGAAAAAAATCAATCTTAAATGGTTATACACTACATGACCCCATTTCTTGAATGACAAAATTTTAGAAATGGAGAACAGATTTGTGGCTGCCAGGGATTAGGAGGTAGGGATGAAGGTGCGGATATAAAAGGGTAGTAGTAGGGCTCCTGGAGGGTAATGGAGCTGTTCAGGATTTTAATTTTGATGATGACCACATGAATAAAATTGTATAGAATTAAATACACACACACACGTGCATGTAAAACTGGTGCAATCCGAAGAAGGTCAAGGACTATAACAATGTCAGTTTCCTGATTGGGATATTGCACTATTGTCATGCAAGATGTTACCATCCAGGGAAACTGGGTGAAAGGTATATGGGAATCTCTCTGTATTATTTCCTACAACTACATGAGAACCTGCGGTAATCTCAAAATAAAAAGTGAACAACCCAAAGATTCCTCTATCCCTTCAAAATTACCCCATTGGCCTCTAGATGGTGAACCAAGTAAATCCCCCACCAACATCACACACACACACACACAGCCCGCTCTACCTGTTCTTATATACTTTACCCTTGAGACATGAAGACTTATGCCAAGCACAGCGGATTCCAGCAGACAGGAGTGAGGGGGATGGGCAGAAGATGGAAAATTACTCCCAACTGTGGAAGAAGCTTGTTTTTCTCCAGCTTTCTCAATGGTAAAACTCTAAGAATTTTTTGTGGTCTTCTTTCACATTTAATGGATCTCTTTCCTTCAACGTGCCCTCCAAAACCATAAGCCACTGAAAAGTAATATTTTTTCTCTTATGTGCACAGTCCCCACATGAACTATTCTATTCATCTGGTCATTTTGTGATTATCATCAGGCATTAACAGATCATAGTTCTACAGCTAAGAATATGATACGTAATGTCTCCTTCCACGCAGGTTGCCAAATACCTGTTTGGACAAGGAATTTTCGGTCTTCACTCTCATTGCAAAATTACCATCATTCCAGAACAAAGGGACAGCTCTGCTTTCTCCTTGAAGACAGATATGTGATGAAAGTGAGCTCCATCTACACTTTCATTTCATTGTATAATAAATGGTCCTAGTTGCTTAACATGGATTTTTCCTTTTATTCACCCAACAATCCAAACCCAGATCTCCTTTTATTTCCTAGACTTGACCTGTAAGATAAATAACTAATCAGAAGTTTGGGCTCCTGTAGGCGGAGGCTTTTTAAAACAAGTCAGGTATAAAAATCTCTGCTAATGCTATGTGTGGATTAGCTAAGACTTCCCTTCCAGGGATTTATTCTTCTAGACAAGTTCCATCCTGAATTCTTTTATTGGAATTGCTGCCTTAGAGATCTAACATGTTTTTATAACCCGACTTGGCCTAACTTGTTTTGATCAGATGTGTACTTTTCAGAAACAAAAGTATCCCAGGACTTAGGGAAATTGAACTATTATTCATGTAATTTTCTAAATGCAAATATGAATTTCTGGCCTCAAATACTTGGCCCAAAGTGGCTGGAAACCTAAGCAGTTAAAGCTTCATGCCTGAACACAGATAGCCTTAGCAGTACCCTTCCTGGGTTGAAGTTTTCAACTGCCAGATTATCACATCAGCAACAAGTTGGAATTGGTTCAGAAAATAAAGATGCTTGTGTCTTTAGAGAATCAATGCATTCTTCAAAGACGACATACAACTTGAAGATATGATCTTAGTAAACACCAACTTAGGAGACCTGGTCATTTAAAGAAAAGGTACAGCAAAAGTTCTGTAAAGTGAGGGATCATTTTGTAGAAATAACCATTATTATATAATCTCTAACTTGGCATATCGTTCTCATGTTCTTAAACCCAGGAGATGTTTTCATAGACTTTAGAGATCACTTCAGAGTTCTAGAGGCTGTAAACACACATATATACACACATGCACAAACACACATTATTTATTAAGGGCAAGAAAACTTACAAAGAATGAATGTTAGATAAGGTTTGTACTTCGTGTCCAGTTCCCAAAACCTGGGGCCAATGCACATTTTAGGATTCTTTTCCCTAACCTTCCTTAGTCAGAATGCAAGACAAAGTGTTTCAATAGGCTCCAGTTTTCATATAAATGCCTATGGTTGAACTACAAACCAGAAAATGTTCAACCGATGATATGGGATTAACCATATATGGTAATATATTATGGTAACCATGATGTGGTAGTTTGACCATAGGCGACCCTAGAGATTTGGGCTAGATCAGAGTAAGTTTACATTTAGAAACTCAGGATCTACTGCAGTGAGGACTTTGTTCTGCCCAGGTGAATTTAGTTTTGAAGCTCTTTCATCCTGAGAGAAGGGTCTCCTGAATGAGGAGGGAATCTCTGAGCCACTGTGCAATGGCTTAGAATTTTGGCAAAGTGTGAGGAAGTTATCCTAATGGAGATTCAGCGATTCTCAGTAGCTGCTTCTGATTTTGAACACTAGTTTAGTTCCAAAGAGAGCATCCAAGGCAGATATAGATTGCAACAACTCTTCTCTGGCCATCTGAGGCCAGATCTAAGCTTCATTGTCCTAGGGGACAATGTGTCACCAGTCTCTGCTCCCACTGGCTTGCGGCTCACCTCTCGGTGGCAGAGAATTTTCAGCAGAGAACAAATGAGCATTTTCTATTTCGAAGTATTCTTCTTTCCTCCATCACCAGCAAATCTAACGGGGAGATTGCCTCAGGGCTTGGGAATTGCAAAATTAGAAAATGAGATTCTTAAAGTTTGCTGCCATGAAGAAACTCAGCATGAATCTTTGGAGAGAAGATTCTAAGCAATTTAGTTAGTACTTAGGAACCAGAAGCAGGGCGGTTATTGAAAAGTCAGGATCAAAGAGAGTAATTGTTGGAAACATCCTCTCGATGACTAATGTAAATTATTCTCAGCTTATTAAAGACAGCAGACGCATGGAGGGTTTAGCAAAGAGCCGCTGCTTAGTCAGAGGGAATTTTGTCTGTAAATTCTTCACAAGCAATTGTGTCTTGTTACTGGGACAAGTGCTACATTCAAAACAGATTTATGCTTAAAAATTAAAATGCATTGGGGCACCTGGGTGGCTCAGTCGGTTGAGCGTCGACTTCGGCTCAGCTCATGATCTCGTGGTTTATGGGTTCGAGCCGCATGTCAGGCTCTGTGCTGACAGCTCAGAGCCTAGAGCCTGGAGCCTGCTTTGGATTCTGTGTCTCCCTCTCTCTCTGCCCCTCCCCAACTCACACTCTCAGTGTCTCTCTCCCTCTTAAAAATAAAAATAAAAAAAAAATTAAAAAGAAATTAAAATGCATTATGTTTTTAAATTAAGAATCTGAAACTATGTCTACTTTCTTTAGTAAATTTACTTAATTATCTGCTGATAATACTATATTCCACGAAAGAGGATCGAAACAGCTATGTGTGGATAGTAAACGTGTGGGAGTTGACATGTCTAGTCGCTTGACACAATGATACGGCACAAAAACCATGAAAATATATAGTAGTACAGAAAAAAGAGGTGGATAGGTTTTAAAATATTTTTACTGAATATTTTAGAGCAATTCAATACAAGCGGAAAATGGATTTTGACGACTAATACTCACCAAGGTGTAAAAGAAAGGTCAGGGGAAATTGCATCCTTCTGTCAGGAAATGATTAAATTCAATTTTTCTAGGTAAAAAAAAAAAAGGGAGGTGAAAGTCAGCCGCTGATAGAATCAATAATTGCCATCGATTTTCAACGATTTGAAAATTTGTCTGATGATTCTTGAGTAAGAAGACACAAAGTATCTATAGTCCCCAATTCCTTCAAAATAAGAGTGGTATATAACATTTTTACCAATATTTGCCATTTTTTGAAATCAGAGAATGCAATAGTTTGTAGGAAATAATGTGAAACAAATATAATTTCCTGTGCATATTTTAACTTCATGTATTTATGTATTTATGTATGTATGTATGTATTTATTTAATTTATTTATTTTTAAGTACGTTCCACCCCCAGCATGGAGCCCAATGTGGGGCCCGAACTCACGAGATCAAGACCTGAGCTGAGATCAAGTGCCAGGTGCTTAACCAACTGAGCCACCTAGGTGCCCCCTGCAAATTTTTATTTTAATCGATTTTTGTCCTCTTATTATTTAGAAAAAATGTTTCATTATGCAATTAGTCTGTAGTCATTATTGAAGAAATAGAAAAATCAGACAGGCAAAGTGAAGGAAATATTATCTGTAGGACTACCACCGAGGGAAAAGTGGTTAGTATCTTGGTATACATTCTTCCATACTGTTCCCCTTGCATAAAAGTATTTCTCAGAAATGATATCATACTGTATGCTTGTTTTAATCAATGCATCCCAGACATCTCTCTGTACCAACAAATATAATTTTACATCAGTAGTATTCAACCTAGTGAGGGACATCAGGATCACATGGGGGCTTCCACAGGCCAAATTTGTGTCCCCTTTGTAGATTCCTTCTAGATAGAGGGCCCCCCAAGTCACTGTGTGGGGAAGCCTAATATCGACAGGAGTATATATGCCCCTTAGGGGTTGGGTGGAAAGAAGGTAAAATACTCTTTTGCACCAGTATCTTAAATTATCTTCATCTGAATGCAGGGACTAGAATTTATTTAATAAATACCCTATTGGTTGATGTGTACTTTGTTTTTAATATTTTCCTGTAGTAAATAATTTTGCTAATTCTTTCTTCACATCCTTAATTATTCCCCAGGATAAATTAAATGGGGTGGAAATAATGGCTCAAAGAGCATGTGTGTGTTTGGGTGTCTGAGTGTATACAAACATATATGCATGCATATAAAGAGTACATACATATGCATATATGCATACTGTGTGTGTGTGTGTGTGTGTGTGTGTGTGTGTGTGTGTAAAGCTGTTGATGTTACTGCCATGTGCAAATTTCATCCCAATGTACACACTTACCAGCAGCCTATGAGAACAGCTGCTGACTTGAGCCCTTTCCAACACTGAGTATTAGGAATTTTTAAAGCTTTGTCAATTTAAAGAACAAAACGTTACATCTCATCATCATTATTATTTATTTAAATTCATTTGAGTTATCATATAGTGTAGTATTGATTTCAGGAATAGAACCCAGTGATTCATCACTTACATATAAACACCCAGTGTTCATCCTGACAAGTGCCCTCCTTAATGCCCATCACCCACATAGCCCATCCCTGCACCCACCTCCCCTCCAGCAACCTTAGTTCGTATTTAAGAGTCTCTCATGATTTGCCTCCTTGTTTTTAATCTTATTTTTCCTTCCCTTCCCCTATGTTCGTCTGTTTTGTTTCTTAAATTCCACATGAGTGAAATCATACTTGTCTTACTCTCACTGACTTATATTGCTTAGCATAATACACTCTAGTTCCATCCCCGTTGTTGCAAATGACAAGATTCCATTCTTTTTGATGGCCAAGTAATGTCCGTTGTGTGTGTGTATGTATACACACACACACACCCCCCACATCTTATCCATTCATCAGTCCTCCTCATTATTATTTTAATGTTTTTATTTGGATAGTAGTGAGTACAAAAATGCTTTTCCATGTATTTACAGGTGAGAATTATTTTTGCCATTCAATCCTTCGAGGCTTTTCCTAGCGAATCCTGTGTTTTCCTCCCTCCTTCACGTTCCAAGTCCCTCTAATCTGACGTGCCTGGCACTCCACTGGCACATCACCTCTCTCTGAACCCTCTTCTCATGCTGTTTCCTTTGCCTTGAATGCCACTCTCCTAAACTCAAACACCATCCTCCTTATGAAGTCTTTTTTTTTTTTTTTAAATGCCTGATCTTAGGTGAATTTCGTTCTGCGATCCAAGTTCTTAGCGCATGCAGCCTGGGCTACAATGTGACGCCTAACATCACAACGAAATGACTCACTGAGAAGCAGTGGGCCCCCTGCAGCATCTCGAACTGAAAATGAGCTCTCTTTCTCTCTCTTATAAAAGTCTGCAGTTTTGGGCTGATGACTGTATACAGAACCTTGTTAAGACCCACAGGAGAATCCAGAATGGAGCCTTCAGAAAGTCCATTCTGTACGGGTCACCTGAGCACTTTTTCTAGGTGGCGCTTTCTTGTCGCCTTTTCCACAGTCAGAGCATGTGGCTTTGGTCATTCACTCGGCTACACTTTGGACAACATGAACCGCCTGTCCCAGCCTGATGTTGCCCAGAAAGACTAACAGCTTAGTTATTCTTTTAATAAGAATGGGCAATATAAGCAAAGTTTGAAAATATTTTCTATAACCCAAGAGACCGAATTCAGTGAGATTCTGATGTATGTGAATGACCTACAATTCAGGACTTGAGATGATCTGGCCTCTGGGTTGAAGGCAATCGAAGAAGTTACACTGGCAATATCATAGGCATCCCTGTTTCTCTCCAGCGGGGACCATTCCCAAGGCATATTCCAAACTGAAAGACTGTTTCCAACTACAGACCATGGGCAAAAATCTCCTTCCTTCGGGGAAGGTGGGAGGGATGTAGACTGCACAATTCTAAGGACCCAGGTGTAGAGAGAAAGAGGCAGAACTACCATGCTGATCACAGAACAAAAGATTGCATGAAAGGAGTGCCTTTTTCAGGGCATTCGGGGGGACAAACTTTCTTAGTATCACAGTTCATCACATATCTGTGATGAAAATAGACTTCTGGGAATTTTCTCAGTCCTAGAATTATCTTCAAGCTACAGCAAAGATCATGATACAAGACAGTGAGTTTCCCAGCATGCATCGGCCGAGTTCAAGAGTGACTTGCCCTGAAAAAAAGGAAGTGGGGTGGTGCGCCTGGGTGGCTCAGTCGGTTAAGCATCCAACTCTTGAACTTGGCTCATGATTTCGGCTCATGATCTCGGGGTTCATGAGATCGAGCCCTGCGTCGGGATCTGTGCTGACAGCATGGAGCCTGCTTGGCATCCTCTCTCTCCCCCTCTCTCCCTGTCCCCCACTCACACGCTCACCCTCCCTCTCTCTCTCTCTCTCTCTCTAAATAAATATTTTTAAAAAAAGAGGAGGAGGAGCACTAGAAGAGGAACCCAAACTAGACTAGAATAGATACTTCTTTTAGTAATAATTGATACTCTCTTATTAATACTAGCTCAAGGAGTATCACCAGTTTCTCAGTGAAGGCATGAATGACACAATCATTGAGCTTCTCGATAATTCTCCTGTGGGCTGAGCGCCGTCACAGCCCTGGTGGCACCTTAGAAGCACCTGGGAAGATTTTTTTTTCATGACTCCTCTTTAAAAATATTTGCTTATAGGGGCGCCTGAGTGGCTCAGTCAGTTAGGCATCCGACTTCAGCTCAGGTCATGATCTCACAGTTAATGAGTTCGAGCCCTGCGGCGGGCTCTGTGCTGACAGCTCAGAGCCTGCAGCCCGTTTCGGATTCTGTGTCTCCCTCTGTCTGCCCCTCCGCTGCTTGCACTCTGTCTCTCTCATTGTCTCAAAAATAAATAAACATTTAAAAATTTTTTAGGGGCGCCTGGGTGGCTCGGTCGGTTGAGCGTCCGACTTCGCTCAGGTCATGATCTCACGGTCCGTGAGTTCGAGCCCCGCGTCGGGCTCTGTGCCGACAGCTCAGAGCCTGGAGCCTGTTTCAGATTCTGTGTCTCCCTCTCTCTCTGCCCCTCCCCTGTTCATGCTGTGTCTCTGTCTCAAAAATAAATAAACATTAAAAAAAATTAAAAAAAAATACATCACTGTCTGACCTTGACTTTAAATGCATGTGTAGCATATTGTAGCTTGATTTTTATTACTGGATCTTCCACCACCTTCACCTCATCTGTCCTGACCTGAAGGCCTTGACTGTGCCCTGGAGGGGCCCGTCCCTGCTGGGGCTGCTTTGGCCTTGGTTTCATAATCCTCATGTCAATTCCCAATCCTGGGTGTTCACCGGGGCTCATCTTTCTCCTGCTTCTTTCCCCACAGCCTTATTCTGTGGCTTCTAGTTCCTGACTTTTTCCCCACTTCCACATTTCTTTGCTTTCCAGAGTCCCAGTGTGAATCTAAGGGTGTCTTTAAACCTGAAGAGTTAAATATTGTGATAGGAGGCACCTGGGAGATAAATAGGGCTATAGGTGTAATCATTCCTCCGCACTTCTAAATTCGTCTTCATGTCACAGCTGGAAGAAACTCTAAGGGAGCTCATCCATTCTCGGTCCTTGTCTCCATTTAGAACTGATCTAGAACGATCCTTAGGGAACCAATCCTGAATCATATTCTGTGAAGGATTTACAGCTTTCAGGACAGAAGAGCTGGCCTGGGGCCGAAGCATTCACATATGGGATTCTATAGGGCACAGAGGCATGATGGGTAGAAAATGAGCTGGAGTCCCCAGCTTTCTTTCCTCCACCCAAGTGGTGGCAACACTGGGGTTTCAAATCCTTTGATCCAGCTATCTCTGAAATCCATGAGGCACGGGCAATGAAGAGGTGAATTAATTCTGGTTAATTTAGGCTACTAAAATTATTCTCCCTGAAGTGTCCAATAAAATGTGGTAAAGGGTGACTGAAATCATCCTTCATTTTCTTACTTCCCTATGTCACTTTGCAAGTGGGTTCTTGGCATCCTGTTACCAGTTAATTCCTTCTATCTCCCGAAATAGAATCCCCTTCCTTCTCAGTGAAGGTGGATTATGGCTGATCCCTGTAATTACACTGGAAATGCCCGTATCAGCTTTCCTACTTGTCACCCACGCAATGGTTCTCAAAGTGTTCGTTTGCTCCACAGAGAACACCAAGTCTGGGGACAGTTGTGGCTGTCACGTAGAGGAGGTGGGTCTACTGACATCTAGTGGGCAGACCAGGGATGCTCTAAAGAGTTTCCTACAATGCACAGAGCAGCCCCATCCCCTTAAGGAAGAATTACCAACAGTGCCCTTAGCCGGGGCCTTGTCACCCCGCATTCCATTTCCATAAGTTGCACGGCTCTGGTCTTGCTCCCAGTTTTCTGCTTCCCATTTTAGATGATCTAAGTCCCAAATTTGAGGGGTATTGGAGTACATAGTCTGGCGACATTTACAAATTCTGCTTTCTGAAATCGCCCAGTCACTGTAAAACCCACGTCTACACACACAACACATGTGTAGGTTCAGCGGTCATCTTCTCTACACCCTCCTTCACCAGGCTTGCCATCTAATTAGTGCTGCTTTTCTGGTTGGTGTGCCAGGACTGAATGTTGCAAAGCTTCACAGGGGCTACCTGAAAACATTTTCTTGCTAAACCCATTGGTGAGCTTACGTGGCATTTGTAAAAGGAATTGGGATGAATAAGCAGAGTATCACCCCTCATTTGGACAAGGAGCATGAAAATATACTTACAAAGGCTGTGATTGCATTTTGCTAATTGTTTCATAGATGCTGCTACAGGATAGTGGCCTTAAACCTTACCCAGTATCACAATCAACAGTCAAGGATGTGAAACTGACAGTAACTAATTTCCCAGCACTGCTGATCGATTTTAATTTACTGACTACGAACATTACCTCATCTGTCCTCACCTGCAGGCTGTGCTCAAGCCGACATCTTGTCAAAGAGTTTCTTATTTTGTCGTCAAAATGTGGAGGAAACAGATGCAGACATGAGAGAGATTTACTGTCAAGCTTCCCAACACGGTGCTCGACCCACACGTGCAGCCAGTGTCTGGTAAACAGCCCGCCTGTAGCCTTCCTTCTGCAAATTGTACAGTAATCTCCAACACTGGGGGACATTATAATCTATATATTGATATCAGTCCTTAATTATTTTTCTGGCACACTTCGAATGGGTTATTTTACACATTTACACATGACCGTTCTCATGGAAATCTTACACGTAACTTTCCCTCATCCATCGAGTTCGTGCTTTCTTTTCCCCCATGTTACATCAGGAATCATTAGAGATTTCAACTGTGTCGCCTAAATTGCGTCGCCTAAATTGCATCGCAGTGAGGAACACAGAACGCGAAGCGAGAAAGCTCTTTCTTTCCATGCCAGCAGACCCCAGGTTTTCCCTTAAAGCTTCTGATTTATACATACCTAAGATATTAACAGTATATTTTGAAGATATGGGTGGCTCCATAGAATTGGAACTTGCCCCCCATTGTCACAAGTTACAGCACCGTGATAAAACAGGTATTCGCCTAATACACAATTTAAATTGTGCTGCTGAACATTACATCCATGGAAGCTTCCTCCAAGGAGCAGAAAAGCTCAAGTCACGGGCTGCACTGTGCACGAAGCACCACTTTTTCCCATTGGATATTGTCTTGTGTATACATGTCTTCTGTATAAACGTTACCTGATTATTTGTCGTTCATGTGAAAGTAATGATAATCACTCTCTGATATATGCTCTATGCTGGCTCCCCATGTACCCAACAAATTCTGAATTTGCTGATTCCTTCACTTAATCCAAAAAACCCAAAAAACACCAAGTTGTCAGTGAGACAGAAGGCGAGACTTACCGGGATTTGTGAGGCTGTGTTGAGAGGCCCAGGCAACAAACGGGGCGTGTAAAGGCACACCTGAAAGTGAGAGTCAATTTAAGCAGAAAACGTCTTCCCCGAGGCACCTGTGGGGAGGGAAGAAAAGATGAGAGGTATTCTAGAACCTGCCATAAAAGGTGAGTCGTGAAGTTACTTGCCTTAGGTTTTGACTTTCACATGCGCACACACATGCGCGCGCGCACACACACACACACACACACACACACACACCCCTTGTGTACAGAGGGAACGAGCTCACTTTTACAGCAAATATCTTTCATTGATGTGCCAGAATTCTGAAAACAGTGACCCGGAGTTGTGTGGATCAGGGTTAGCAGCAACAAATGCAACATTTCTACCAAATTTGTAACTAAGTTCCAGGCTCCCCTTAGCGCCTCCCACAGTGTGAAATTAAGGAGAAACACTCAGACAATCAAAGGCAGCTGCCCCACTCTCTCTAGCAATGGCTTGCCTGTGAGAGCAGCTCTAAATTCCTTTAGATGAAAGCTGTGGGCATATTCAAGCCCGTTTCACTTACTACTTGCAATCATAATGCTTTACAAAGCAGATCTCAACCTGGAAGAGAGTTGCTGATAAATGCAGACGTTTTTATTATTCACTAACTTGTATAGTCTGTTGCCCAACTTGGCCTTCAGACCCCAGGACTCTGGTGGTCCGGAGAGGAGAATCCATGTGTGATAAAACTTACAGAGAAAGAGCGAGCAACAGTCCGTGGAATATTTTGTCTCCTTCAATATAAGTAGTAAGCTTATTCCTCCAGAAATGCAACATGTGGACAAAATTGACTAACGTGTTTCACTGATTTATATTATTGCCATTCGTCAAAGAGAAACCATGGACCGCCAGGACCTCAAACATGACGCTCACCGTTCACGGTCGACGTCTTCTGTTATTCAAACCTTTCCATCTTCCTCATTTTCGTAACTTCTCCGTTAATGGCATCTTTCTCGGGTCTCTTTGTTCAAGCCAAGCCTCAGCTGTGCTTAATCTCTCCCTCTCCCATTGCCCTGAGACAGAAAATCCGAATCTCTGAGCCTGGCCTCCCTACACTTACCTGATGGGGTCCAGTGACAAAGAGGGAAGTCTGCTGCTGCTTCCCCTGGAAGTTCCCATGGTTTTCCCCTAAGCATAGACGTGGCTGGTGGTCAGGGCAGTATTATTAACTTCCCTCAGGCCTTGGTTTTGCTGGGCTGGGACACCGTCATGTCCTTTCAGAGGGCACATGTGGGGCTCAGACTGGATCTCAGAGCGTCATCAATGGGAAGACTTAAAAGCTCAGTCCTCCCAGGGCTTCCTTCCTGTTCTGGTCTATTCGGAACAGCCCCTGTTTCCCACCGTTCAGTCCCCCCTGGATTGTCATTCAGCAGGTCATACGTTCCACTGGTTTTACTAAGATCTTCTCAAGTATGGTGCTGGGGGACGGGGGTGCTGGGGGGAAGAAGGCTAAATACTACTGACTGAACTATTTCATTTTGCTTAGGAAGACCATATTCAACTTAATATTTCGTGGCCAGGTTTGGATGACCAAAACAAAGTTATGTCTACCTCAGTGACTCAACATAGAACACACTGTAAAACATTACATTTTCGGTTTGACTCTTAACTTCGCTCTTCCCGGGATGAGACTGCAAATAATTTTATGAAGGAACTCCCCCAGTTTCCAAATGCTGATAAGTCAGCTGTTTTACTCCGCTTATTTTTTCTTCTATAGCCTTCCATCAGCGGCTTCGTTGGGGCTGTCATCATTTCTGGCAGTCTCTGTGGCCTAAGTTTTATCCTTGCTTCTTCCTCACTGTCACCAGAGAACACAGATTTATACTTGTCGCTTCTTTGCTTACAAACGTACACTGGCTCCCTTTCACTTAACAGGATCCGAGCTTCTTAGCTGGCGGAACAAAATGGATTTACAGCCTGGCCCCAGCGCCGCTTTCCACACCGCCTGCGCCAGAGCTAGGCTGTACGTGTTTTTTTTTTTTTTTTTTTTTTTTTTTTAATTTAAAAAAATGTTTATTATTTATCTTTGAGAGAGAGACAGAGCATGAGTCGGGGAGGGGCAGAGAGAGAGGCAGACCCAGAATCCGAAGCAGGCTCCAGGCTCTGAGCCATCAGCACAGAGCCCGATGCGGGGCTCAAACCCACAAACCGTGAGACCACGAGCTGAGCCGAAGTCAGACGCTCAATCGACTGAGCCACCCAGGCGCCCTGGTATTCGTTTCTTTATACGATATTGACTAGTGAAGGAATAGATTGAACATTCTTCAAACATTAATTTTATAGACCTTTAAGCACTTTTAGAAGCGTTTTACCAAAGTTTCTTATCTGTTGTTTAATCCTGTGTATTTATTGCTATATTTTAAATTGTTGTTAGGGTCACTTCAGTTGGTTGAACGTCCAACTCTTGATTTCAGCTCAGGTCATGATCTCACGGGTTCGTGGGTTCAAGCCCTATACTCTGCCCAAAGAGTATGAAACCTGCTTAGGATTCTGTCTCTCTCCCTCTCTCTGCTCTTCCCCTGCTCTCTCTCAAAATAAATAGATAAACTTAAAATAAATAAATAAATTGATTCCATTTGCTTTTAATATGTTCCCTAGAGGCCAGATTATTTGTTCACTTCTGACGTCCTGGAAAGCAAATCCTAGAAGACTAGAATCACATCTTTTCCATTTCAGGACTAAGCACAGAGGAAGCTTTTGTAGTCAGAATCTGCTGAATTGACTTGGCTCATGTCTTGCTATAAACCATCAACTGCCACAAAGCAGCAGGTGGTAGGAGACCCAGGAGTGACATTGGTTTTAGGCAGAAACTTCAGTAGGGGGGTTGAGTGAAATGGAGGGACTTCTCAGTTTGTGCTTTTGACTGGTTTTATTAATCTATTTCCCTCTGTAGTCCTTTATCTTACTGTGCAAAACACAAAGCCCTAGACCTAAACATCTATGCATATTTGAAGCTTACTGTAAACATTCGGATTCCATAAAAATGTCTTTTTTTTTCTTTTTGAAATATGTAAATTTAAAAGGCTTGCTGCATTCTTGGGCGATTTTATTATATCTCAAGGGTTTTCCCTGGATACTATGTATCTCCAGTTTTATAATGAAATTAAAATGACAATATCATTCAGATTTCAGAAACTTGCTTTCAAATAACTGGGGACCATGGATCACTTTCCTGAAAAATTGATGCTGTGTTCTTAGGATATCTGCCTTCATCTCAGAATGGCTGAATTGTACACCTCTTAGGATTATGGCTAGGGCTAGAGTGTTGTCAGCCAGGAGGGACTGTCAAGAATGCTAATTTGCCCACTGAACCAAAAGGTCAAGTCTCTTAGTTCATCAGAAGCAGTCTCAGATTTTCTTTAACAAAGATCTCGGCTTTGGATGTTCTCTTTTCCAAAAAAGAAAACAGCTTTGCTGCTTTTCCTAAAAAAAAAAATGGTATATACTCATTTACCCCATATCAGACAATATAAAGAATTATGAAAGGGGCGCCTGGGTGGCTCAGTCGGTTAAGCGTCCGACTTCGGCTCAGGTCATGATCTTGCGGTCCGTGAGTTCGAGCCCCGTGTCGGGCTCTGTGCTGACAGCTCAGAGCCTGGAGCCTGTTTCAGATTCTGTGCCTCCCTCTCTCTCTGGCCCTCCCCCGTTCATGCTCTGTCTCTCTCTGTCTCAAAAATAAATAAATGTTAAAAAAAATTAAAAGAAAAAGAATTATGAAATAGAAAACAAAAAATCACCTGAAAGCCTAGATTTTTTTCAAGTCATCACATTATTCACACTATTTTTTTTAATTAACTTTTTGGAAGTGTGATTAACACACTGTGTTATATTAGCTTCCCTTGTACAACATGGTCATTCAACAGTTCTGTACATTCAGTGCTCGTCCTAAGTGTGCTCTTAATCCCCATCCCCTACTTCCCCCTTCTCTGACCTACCACCCCCACCAGTTTGTTCTCTAAATTTAAGAGTGTGCTTTAAAAAAAAAAAGTGGGTTTGTCTCTTTATTTGTTTTGTTTCTTAAGTTCCACATATGAGTGAAATCATATGGTGTTTCTCTCTCTCTGACTTACTTCACTTAGCATTATACCCTTTAGTTTTGTCCATGTTGTTGGAAATGGCAAGATTTCACTCTTTTTAATGACAGAGTGATATTACAATATGTCTTCTTAGTCTATTCATCTATCGATAGACACTTGAGTTGCTTCCTTAATTTGGCTACTATAAATAAAGCTGCTATAAACATAGGGGCACATGTATCTTTTCAAGTTACTGTTTTGTTAATACCCAGTAATGGAATTGCTGGATTATAGGGTAGTTCTATTTTTAACTATTTGAGGAACTTCCATACTGTTTTCCATAGAGGCCATCCCAGTTTGCATTCCCACCAATATTGCGAGAGAGAATTTCTTTTTCTCCACATCCTTGCCAACATTTGTTGTTTCTCGTGTTTTTGATTTTCGCCATTTTGACATGTGTGAGGTGATATCTTATTGTGGTTTTCATTTGCCCTGCCCTGATGATGAGTGAGTGATGTTGAGTATCTTTTCATGTGTCTACTGGCCATTGGTATCTCTTCTTTGGAAAAATGTCTATTCAGTCCTCGTGCCCATTTTCAATTAGATTATTGGTTTTTTGGTGTTGTTTGATACTTGCCCCTTATTGAATGTTTCATTTGCAAATATCTTCTCTCATTCAGTAGGCTGCCATCTTGTTTTGTGGGTGGTTTCCTTCACTGTGCAAAAGCTTCTTATTTTGATGTAGTGCCAATAGTCTATTTTTGCTTTGGTTTCATTTGGCTGAGGAGGAGATAGATCTAGAAAACTGTTTCTACAGCTGATGTCAAAGAACTGTCTATGTTTTCTTTTAGGACCTTTATGGTTTCAAGTCTCACATATTAGTTCTTGAATCCATTTTGAGTCTATTTTTGTGTACAGTGTAAGGAAGTGGCCTGTTTCTTTTCCCAGCACCATTTGCTGAAGAGACTGTCTTTTCCCCCATTGCATAGTCTTGCCTGCCTTGTCCCAGATTAATTGACCATATAAGCATGGGTTTATTTCTGGGCTTTCTATTTTAGTCCATTGGTCGATGTGTCTAGTTTTGTGTCAGTACATACTGTTTGTGATGACTACAGCTTTGCAGTAAATCTTGAAATCTGGGACTGTGATAGCACCAGCTTTGCTCTCATCTCTCAAGATTGCTTTGCCTATTCGGGGTCTTTTGTGCTTCCATACAAATTTTGGTATTATTTGTTCTAGTTTTGTGAAAAACGTTGGAATTTTGATGGGGATTGCATTAACTCTGTAGATTGCTTTGGGTTGTCAAGACATTTTAACAATATTAGTTCTCCCGGTGAGCATGGAGCACCTCTCCATTTGTTTCTGTTCATCTTCAGTCTCTGTCACTTTTATAGTTTTCAGAGCGCAGGTCTTTCACTCCTTTGGTTAAGTTTATTCCTAGGTATTTTGTTCTTTTGGTGCGATCCTAAATGGGATTGTTTTCTTGGCTTTTCCTTCTGCTACTGCTTTATTAGTGTGAAGAAACTCAACAGATTTCTGTACATTAATTTGTACCTTGCAAATTTACTGAATTAATTTATCAATTCTATTTATGTTTTGGTGGCGTCTGCAGGGTTTTCTACATATAGTATCACGTCATCTATAAATAGTGACAGTTTTACTTTATCACTCGGGATGCCTCTTATTTCTTCTTCTTGTTTGAGTGCAGTAGCTAGGGGTGCCGGTACTATGTTGAATGGAGGTGGAGAGAGTGGACATCCTTGTCTTGTTCCTGATCTTACAGGAACAGCTGCCAGTTTTCCCTACAGGGTATGTGGTTAGCTGTGGCTTTTTCACAAATGGCCTTTATTATGTTGAGATATGTTTCCTCTGAACCTGCTTTGTTGAGATCTTTTATCATGAATGGATGTTGTACTTTGTCAATTGCTTTTTCTGCATCTATTGAGATGATCATATAGTTTTTATCCTTTCTTTTGTTAATATGATGTATCATGTTGATTGATTTGCAAATAGTGAACCCTCTGGCATCCCTGGAATAAATCCTACTTGAACATGGTGAAAGCCTAAAATTTTTTGGTAAACATCTTCCCAGATATCTCCTCTCTTTCTCTTATTTCTCTTAGATATAGAGGTAGGGGGGTGCTTGGGTGGCTCAGTCGGTTGGGCGACTGACTTCGGCTCATGTCATGATATCATGGTTTGTGAGTTCGAGCCCCGCATTGGGCTCTGTGCTGACAGCTCAGGTCGTGGAGCCTGCTTCAAATTCTGTGTCTTTCTCTCTCTCTGCCTCTCCTTGCTTGCATTTTGTCTCTCTCTTTCTCTGTCTAAAAAAAAAAAAAAAAAAAATTAAAAAAAAAAGAAATAGAGGTAGGGCAGGCTGAAGGGCAGGAGCAAGTCCCAACTCAGCAATGTGGAATCTTAGCCCTATTTCCTTAGAAAACCTACAAAACTGGCAAATTTCATGAGGTATACTTTACATACCATAAATCCACTTGTTTTAGGTGCATCATTCAATGTATTCATTTGAACTCAAGTTAAATGTGGGAGTAGTGGTAATAACAGAATAATAGCAGGGGACTTTAGCACATCACTTACATGAATGGACAAATCATCTCAACAGTATCAACGAGGAAACAATGGTTTTCAAGGACGCACTGCAACAGAAGGATTAACAGATGTATTCAAACATTCCATACTAAAGCAGCTTTCAAGTTCACACAGAACATTCTCCAGAACGGATCACACATTAGCCCGCAAAACCAGCCTCAACAAATTCAAGAAGATGGAGTCATACGGTGTATCTTTTCTGACCACAACACTATGACCACAGGAAACAATCTGGAAAGACTACAAATGCATGAAGATTAAATAACATGCCACAAAACAATAATGGGTCAACCAGGAAATTAAAAACAATGTAAAAGTACATGGAAATAAATGAAAATGAAAACACATGGTCCAAAACCTTTGGGATGCAGCAAAAGCAATTCTAAGAGGGAAAATTATAACAAGACAGGCCTATCTCAAGAGGGAGAGAAATGTCAAAAAAAAAACACAAAAACCCAACTTTACACCAACAGGAGCTAGAAAAAGAACAATAAACCAAACTTAAAACTAGGAGAAGAAAGAAAATGGTAAAGATTAGATATAGAAACTAAAAACAAAAATGAAAACAAAAACCCAAAAAACAATAGGACAGATGAATGAAATCAGGAGCTGGTTCTTTGAAAAAAATCAATAAAATTGATAAACGTCTAGCCAAAATTATCAAGAAAAAACGAGATAGGACTCAGATAAATAAAACCACAAATGAGAGAGCAGAAATAACAACCAAATTCACAGAAATACAAACAATTATCAGAGAATATTCTGAAAAACCATATGCCAGCAAATTGGACAACCTGGAAGAAATGGATAAATTCCCAGAATTTATTCCCAGAATTTAGACTACTAAATTCCCAGAATTTAGACTACCAAAAGCAAAACAGGAAGAAATAGAAAATTTGAGCAGACTGATAATCAGCAAAGAAATTGAATCAGTAATCAAACAAATCCCAAAAAGTAAAAGTCCAGGACCAGATGGCTTCACAGGTAAATTCTACCAAACATTTAAAGAAAAGTTAATACCTATTTCTCTCAAACTATTCAAAAAAATAGAAAAGAAAGGAAAAGTTCCAAATTCATTCAATAAGGCCAGCATTATCCTGATACCAAAACCAGATGAAGGCACCATTAAAAAGGAGAATTACAGGCCAATATCCCTGATGAACATAAATGTAAAAATCCTCAATAAAATACTAGGAAACCAAATTCAACAATACATTAAAAAAATGCTAGAAAACCGAATTCAACAATACCTTCAAAAACTCATTCACCATGATCAAGTGGGATTTATTTCTGCGTTGCAAGTGTGGTTCAGTATTTACAAATCAATCAGCACGGTACATCACATCAATAAGATAAAGGAAAGGAACCATATGATCATTTCAACAGATGCAGAAGAAGCATTTGACAACAAGCACAACAGCCATTCATGATTAAAACCATCAACAAAGTAGGTTTGGAGGAAACACACCTCAACATAACAAAGGCCATCTATGAAAAACTCACAGCGAGCATCATCCTGAGTGAGGAAAAACCGAGAGCTTTCCCCCTAAGGTCAGGAACAAGACAAAGATGTCTACTCTCGCCACTTCTATTCAACCTAACCATAGTACTGGAAGCCCTACCCATAGCAGTCAGACAACAAAAAGAAATAAAAGATATCCAAAGTGGTAAGGAAAAAGTAAAACTTTCACTCTTCACATATGACATGATACTATATGTAGAAAACCCGAAAGATTCCACCAAGAAACTGCTAGAACTGATAAACAAATTTAGTCAAGTCACAGGATACAAATTTATGAAGAACTTCTACAACTCAATACCAAAAACCAAAGAATCCAATTAAAAAATGGGCAGAAGACATCAACAGACATTTTTCCAAAGAAGACATCCCAATGGCCAACAGACACATGAAAAGATTGTCACTTACTCTTAGGGAAATGCAAATGACAACCACAATGAGATATCACTTCACACCCGTCCGAATGGCTAAACTCAACAACACAAGAAACAACAGGTGTTAGAGAGGATGTGGAGAAAAAGGAACCCTTGCACACTGTTGGTGGGAATGCAAACTGGTGCAGCCTCTGTAGAAAACAATATGGAGTTTCCTCAAGAAGTTAAAAATAGTACTACCTACCTATGATACAGCAATTGCACTACTAGGTATTTACCCAAAGAATATAAGAACACTAATTCAAAAGGATACATGCCCTCCACTGTTTATAGCAGCATGATTTACATTAGACATGATATGGAAGCAGCCCAAGTATCCATCAGTTGATGAATGGATAAAGAAGATATGGTATATATAAAAAATGGAATATTATTCAGCCATAAAAAAGAATGAAATCTTGCCATTTGTAAGGACAGAGAGGGACCTTGCGAGTATCATGCTCAGCGAAATAAGTCAGTCAGAGGAAGACAAATACCACGATTTCACTCATAGGTGGAATTTAAGAGAGAAAACAAATAAGAAAAGGGAAAGAGAGAGAGACAAACCAAGAAACAGACTCTTAAGTACATAGAGAACAAACTGATGGTTACCAGAGGGGAGGTAGGTGGGGGGGGGGGGGTGAAACAGGTGATGGGAATTAAGGAGTGCATTTGTTGTGATGGGCACAGGGTGTTGTATGGAGGTGTTGAATCACCTGAAACTAATATAACACTGTATGTCAACTAACAGGAATTAAAACTAAAACTTAAAAAAAAAAAAGAATATAAAGTAAAAAGAAAAACAAGAACAACTTTCTTCATATGTGTTACAATTCACCCATTTAACGTGTACAACTCATGGTTTTCAAACATATCACAAAGTTGTACAACCATCACCACAATCTAATTTTGGAGTATTTTTTCCCCACCACAAAGGTACTCCATACCCATTAGCTGTCAGCCCCCCGTTCTTCCTCTAACCCTTCCCTCAGCCCCCAAGCAACCACTAGTCTACTTTCTTATCCCCATAAATTTGCCTACTCAGGATGTTTCCTGTAAATGGAATCATACAGTGAAAATAAAGGTGAGGGGAGTGAACATTTCAAAGCTCTAGAACAGGGTATTTCCTTGGAAGGCAGCCTGGGAAGAAGTTCCTGGATGAGCCTTGTCCAGTGGTGGCCTCCACTCCGCGGGGCTGAGCACCTACCCAGGTGTGCCCTGACTCAAGATTTCACAAGGGCTCAGAAGTCTTCACTGGGCACAAGGAGGCTTACAAGCCCTGATGGGACATGCGGAGGATTACCAAATCTCAGGAGACATCAGACAGCGAATGAGCCTTTAATAAGATTCAGTGGATCTGAAAGAAGCTCAGATCACATGCTTAACAGAGCTGACACATGTTGCCCAAACCCTGAAAGAACAGAAGGGTGTGGGCCTGCCTACAAAGTCCTCAGGCAGTGAGGAAGCCGCAAAACCCTCCCTGACAGGACTGATGTCAACCACCCCGTGTTACCTCAGGGTGACCTCAGGCAGAGAGCCATGGGCACCTGGAGAGAAGATAGATTTACCCTTTGGTTTCTTTTCTAAGCAACTTTCCAGGTTCCTTTCCTTATGGAGGAAGATGAGAAGATCCTTAAGTTAAGCCTTCAGGGACCTGGGCCTGAGGTAATCCTGGGGACTCCCACCTCAGAATCTGCCCTGGGATGTTCCAGTTACCAGACTGAGGTAGATGGAGTTCACAGGGCATTCAAGAGCATTCCAGGGGACTCAAGTCCACTGAAGAGTTTTTATATTTCCTATCAGAATTTTATTTTATTCTTTTAATGTTCATTTATGAGAGAGAGAGAGAGAGAGAGAGAGAGAGAGAGAGAGAGAGAGAACGCGAGCGCACCACTGGGGGAAGGGCAGAGAGAGAGGGAGACACAGAATCCAAAGCAACTCCAGGCTCTGGGCTGTCAGCACAGAGCCCGACGCGGGGCTCGAACTCATGGACTGTGAGCCCAAGTCAGACGCTCTACCGGCTGAGCCACCCAGGCACCCCATCCTATCAGAATTTTAAAACGCATTTCAATACTTACAGGAAAATGTTGAAATATACCAAATTTTCAGTCGTCGATTACTGTGTACAAGCTGGGTCATTTCTATGCAAACATTGTTCACACAGACTGCTGGATAATTGAAGTTCTCTTTGCTCTCAAGATGAGGAAACTAAAATCCAGGGAGTTAGACTACTCAGATAATGCCACACTCTGGTTCACAGCCGTCCTTCATCTTTCCTGCCCTAACACCCACGGTGGATGGCGTTTCTTTTAGTTCATCCTTCCGTGTGGTGACTTGGTGGCACAGTTTCACACGGGAACGCTTCAAGGTTTCAGTGAGTCCAGAGAAATGGGAGCGTTTTGTGGGAGAATGAGGCACACTCTATCACTTAAATCCCACATCAACCCTGTGAGGTCAGTGCTCAGTTATTCTCATTTTGCAAATGGGGAAACTGAGGCACAACAAAGCAACTTGCCCATGGTGACACCAACAGCAACACTGCCCTTAATTCTTCTGAAGTGAACGGATATAACCAAGAAGCAGAGGAAGGAAAGTAGTGAAGACCAGGTTGTTGACGCCTATCCTGGGTAAATATCCTGACTTTCACGTGCCTTAAACCTGAACGTCAATAGCCAAACATTCTAAATTAAAGTCAGCTGGTTCTCGAATGTTCTGGGAAGGGAAAAAAAAAAAGAAAAGAACCAATCCTCCAGAGCCCTTCCCTCCAATCGCACTGAACTGTGCCAAGAAAAATGGTGAAAGTCTTTGAAATGAGGAAAAAAATTGCTGGTGTCCCCGGTAATAATATATCCTTCTGGATTACCTTTGTCTTTCATGGTCGTTGAGCTATTTTGCAACTTTAAGTCTTCGAACACTGATAGTGATGAAAATGATTGTTTTGTCCATAGAGATGCAAAGTGTGCCCTGTGAGGATACAACTGCTTCTTGCTTGTAGATATTGACCAACTGATTTCAGCATTTCTGATGCCATATATATATATATATATATATATATATATATATATATATATTTTTTTTTTTTTTTTAAGGAAATTTTCCTGACTTAACATTTGACTAGTTCCCTAATTAACGAGTTAATCTCTGGCACATTCTTGTTTTACATTTGTAGGAGAGTCATCACTTTTACCGTTTTAAAAAATTAATCTTAACCACAGCTTGCGGGGTCCTGGATGTGCCTCCGCGCCTTGTCAGGAGCTGTCTCCTCTTCACGTAAGTGCTGTGCTCACTTCCTCATCTGGGTCAGGTGCTGGCGATCCCCACACCACGGGCCCTGTCCCACCTGCCGCGTTTGTAATGGCCTGTGAGTTAAGACTGGCTTTCACATTTTTAGGATTAAAAAACATAGGGAGCACCTGGGTGGCTCAGGTTGCGAGGCTGAGCGTCTGAATCTTGATTTCAGCTCAGGTCATGAGCTCACAGTTTGTGAGTTCAAGCTCTACATCGGGCCCTGGGCAGACAGAACCCAGCCTGCTTGGGATTTTCTGTCTCTCTCTCTCTCTCTCTCTCTGCCCCTCCCCCACTTGTGCTCACTCTCTCTCTCTCTCTGAAAATAAATAAACATTTGAAAATAAATAAAAACGTGAAAACATCAAAAGAGGGATGACACATCAAAAGATGAATCATAAAAGAAGAATCACTTGTGGAACAAGACAATGGTATGAAATACACATTTTAGTGTTCACGGATAAAGCTCGATGGAAACAGCCATGCTGATTGGCTCACACACTGTCTGCAGATGCAGTGACGGAGGTCAGAAGTCGGGAAAGAAAACATATCACCCGCAAAACCCAAGGCAGTTGCTCTCTGGCCCTTTCCAGAAAACGTTCGTTAACCTCTTGCTGTGGTTTGAATCTCTGAGTTCCCCCCAAATGCATATGTTGAAATCCTAACCCCAAAACGATAGTATTAGGAGGTGGGGCTTTTGGGAAGTGCTTCTGTCATAAAGCTAGAACCTTCGTGAATGGGATTCGTGCCCATCAGTAGGAGACCTCACAGAGATCCCTGGCCCCTTCCAACGCATGTAGACACAGAAACCTGGCAGTTTGCAATCGGGAAGACGGTTTTCACCAGAAGCTGACCGTGCAGGTGCCCTGATCTCAGACTTCCAACCCGCAGATGTGTGAAAAATTAATTTGTTGTTTATAAGTCACCCAGTCTCTGGTATTTTGTGATCGCGGCCCGAACGGACGAAGACACCCATGATCTATTTAATGCCACTCAGGTCTCAGCACCTCTTCCAGGACACTTCCTCACTCTCCAGTCTGGACTGGCTTTCCCCACAGGGTGCGTGGATAATTTGTCTATGCTGCACTTTGTCTATGGAGCAGTTGTGATTATGGATGACCCCCCACCCCCCCATGCCTTCACACCAGTCTGTACATTGCTTGAGGACATGGACTGTGTCTTGTTCGTCCTTGCATGCCCAGTGCCCAAGACAGTGCCTGGCACATGATGGGCACTCCACATCTGTGGAATGAAGGCTTCTCTTGTCCTCCGAGCAAGCACCTGTCAACCACGTGGCCTTGTAAGTATTTAACAATTGGCTATCAACCTATTTGAATTTTTTTAAGTTTATTTATTTATTTTGAGAGAGAGAGAATGACAGAGAGAGAGAACACAAGCTGGGGAGGGGCAGAGAAAGGGAGAGACAGAATCCCAAGCAGTTTCCGCACCATCGGTGCAGAGCCCGATGTGGGGCTCGAACTCACAAACTCTGAGATCATGACCTGAGCTGAGCTTACGAGTCAGGCACTTAACTGACTGGGCCACCCAGGCGCTCCTATTTTTATTTTTTATTTGGAGGGCGGAGGGGGGGGGGCGCTAAAGCAATAAGAACTAATCTATTTTTAAAATAAAATGACAGGGGTGCCTGGGTGGCTCGGTTGGTTGAGTGTCCAACTCTTGATTTCAGCTCAGGTCATGATCTCACGGTTCATGAGAAGGAGCCCCGTGTTGGGCTCTGTGCTCACTGCATGGAACCTGCTTGGGCTTCTCTCTCTTTCCCTCTGCCCCTCTCCTCTGCTCATGCTCCCTCTCTCTCAAAAATAAAATAATAAATAAAATAAAATAAAATAAAATAAAATAAAATAAAATAAAATAAAATGACAGAAATCATGACTTCTTTAATTCCCCTGATAAGAAATGATAAAGCAAGGGAGCAGTGGGGGTAGAAGTAATGAAGGCAAGCTGGCTTTGGCCTCACACGGGTGACGGCGCTCTGTGAAGGCGGAACGAGCCCAGTGAGATCATAGGCTCAAGAAGCTTTGGACGACTGGCCAGCCTTGCTTCACATCCCAAGTCGGGCAGGGCAGGCAGGCTGAGTCCCTTTCTCAGGGCAAATGCGTCCCTTTCTCATTTTCCACTTACCTGCTTGTGCGTGGCTCTCGAAGCCTCTCCTACTTGTTTTCCCATCTGCGCTGATTCTTTGGTTATTTTTCCTGCTCTGTCCTGGCCACAGAGAGAAACTTCTCCCTCATGCCCATGGCCTCCTGTATCACTCAGTGTGTTTGAGCTCAACACTCCCTGGAGTCCAATTCTGTCTTTTTATGGCAGCTCTTCCCGACTGCTCTGAATTTCCACTTTCAGAAGGCACTGTTGGTGATAAGAGCCAAGGGGTCATGTTCAATAATCAGTTCGGAGTGAAGTCAGTAAACAGCAGAGGGAATGACCATACAGTTCGGAACAACATTGGCAGAAAACTCCAAGCTCTTCGAAGGGGCTAAGCATTGCACCGTGGCAAGGGCCCCCAACGCTGGTTGGCACCCTTCCCCGAATCTCTTGATTCCCTTTCTCAGTCCCAGCATGATTGTTCACCTTGTCCTGGCACAAGATTTGTCATCACTTGGATGACCTAGGAACTCTCTAGTCTCAAACCTGAGACCATGTGGAGTTTGATGCCACTTCAAGGTACTATAAGCCAAGGTGCACATGTCGAGTCCTTGAAGGCAGGGACTTCCTTGCATTCCTTTCGTTAAGGAATAGCTAGCATGCGGCAGAAGCTTTAGGAGGTGTTGGCGTTGGCGAGGTTTCAATTCAGGGTGGGGCCCTGAAACAGTGTGACTGGTGTCCTTATAAAAAGGAGAGATTGGGATATATGGAGGGGTACGCCCAGGGGGAACACCTCATGAAGACCAGAGTTATGTTGCAGCAAGCCAAGGGCCCATGAGAAGCTGGGAGAGAGGCCCGGAACACATTCGGAAAAAAGCATGGGTCTGCCAATACCTTGACCTTGGACTTCTAGTTCCTAGAGCCATGAGACGATAAATTTCTGTTGTGTAAGCTGCTCGGTTGGTGGTACTCAGTGCCTTGGCAAACTCACACACCTTAGCATCTATCTTACTTCATCCTTCTCTGTAACCCCAGTATTGGGAGCGGGGTTTTATCATCACTCACAAGTCACTGCCTTTCGGGTTTGTCAATCTGACTATTTTTCCAAGTTGAATGGCCCCCTATATTTGTTTCCTGTCACTGCCATAGCAAATTACCATAAATTTGGTGGCTTAAAAGAACACAAATGGATCATCTTACAGTTAGGAGTTCGCAAGTTCAGGGTCAGGGTCGTCAGGCTAACGTCTAAGTATTAGCTGGCCAGGCGCCTTCTGGAGACTCTGGAGACTCCATGTCCTTGTCATTTTCAGCATTGAGAGGCTACCCACATTCTGTGCCCCCTTGCTCATTTCACTCAAATCTCTTGCTTCTGTTGGCACATCTACTCCTCATCTGACCCTCCTGCCTCCCTCCTAAAAGGATGCTGTGATTATATTTGGCCCACTCGAAAATCCAAGATTATCTCCCCATCTCAAGATCCTCAACTTAATCACATTTGCCAAGTCCTCCTAACCACGTAACATAACATAGTTCCAGGGATTAGGACGTGGGCATCTTTGGGGGCCAGCGTTCTGACTACCCCTGCCTCTTCCCATCCTCATCCCTTCCAAATTCCATTCATCTTCCAAGGTCCTCTTCTGGAACTCCTCTGCTTCAGCCCACAGTGAAGTCTGTTTCTGTCTCTGTCTGTCTATCCACTGGACATTGTCTCACTGGACACTGGCCATGCTCCCATCGATACAAAAATTGCTTGAGGGCAGGATCCATTCTTATGCAGAGCAGCAAATCCAGACCTCCCAATATGCCCTTTCTTCCTCCTCTTGCTCACTTAAGATAGAGGTAAGATTAAGCTTGGCTGAGCAAAGTAGAGGGCTGAGATCCCAAAGCTGTTGTCTGCCTGTGAACTTGGTCTCCAGAGTGGAGCTGGTAAGCAGTTAGGCAGGAAGTTCATATTCATTTCCTATTGTGTCCTTCCCATCTCCATGGCAAATAATAATCATGACATGCCACTGACAACCTCTGAGTTCCAACACTGTTTAAGGGACTCTATGGAGCACTTACAAGTGTGGGGCAAGTCAAGGAAGCTGTGGTTCTGTCTTCCAGAGCATTAGGCAGCCTCACAACCAGGAGAGCTGGATTCTTCTTCAGAACTGGCCATCCTGAAGTGTGCCCTCTATGCTCAGACCTGAAAGGAGGGAGATGTGGGTCCACACCTGGGTGGACAGCCCACACCCAGGTACCCAGGCAACCGGGACTCTCTCTCTCTCTCTTAGAACCTTTGGATTGACCTTTAAAAACAGGATTTCTCTTCATTTTTAACCACTGGTCATTTACAACTGGACACACCTCCATCCCTAGCCCTATTCTCCTCCTACTTTAAACATTGGAGTTTTATTTTATGTAGTTTAGGTGCAAGGAGAAAAAAATTTAAGGAGGGGCGGAGGGGCTCGTATTTTGGAGTCAGCCATACTTGAGTTCACACGCTAGATCTCTCCTCCAGCTGAGAGATCTCTGGAAAGAAAAGCAGTGCTGCCTCACAGGACCGAGGTGAATATTAAGTGGGAGTGATGTATATGTCTTGCTGCGTAGAGTACCTGGCATTTAATAGGCACTGAAGGTGGGTTAGTTCTTTTCTTCTCTGTCCTCATTTTAACCCAAAACATTCTTACTAACTCAAGAGGATTAAATGCTGAAAATGCGTATAGAGTAGGAAACCACCACAAAGATCGTTTGCGTTTGGGTGACAAAGTGTGAAAAAATATGAAGAAATTTGCAAATGGTTATCTCTTAGCTCAGTCTGCCATGGGAAAATGGCACAGACTGGGTGGCTTAAACAACAGAAATTTATTTCCTCACAACTCTGGAAGTCCCAGATCAAGGGGCCAGTCAGATTGGTTCCTGGTGAGATCCTTCTTCCTGGCTTCCCCGCTTCTCTCTGTGTCCTCACACGGGGTGGAGGTGGGAAGGAAGCTCTGCCGTCTGTCTCTTCCAGTAAGGGCACCAATCCTAGTGGATCAGGGCACCACCCTCATGACCACGTTTAATCTTAATTACCTCTATAAACGTCTGCCTCTAAAAACAATCACATTGGGGGTCGGGCTTCAGCATCAGAATTCGGGGGAGACATAATTCAGTCCATAACAGGTCAAGCATTTTCTTTTATTTCTGATTTTGCACTGGGCATTTTCAATTGTGTTCAGACCCATAACACCGCTTCCTGCCCCACTTCTCCATTTCTGGACGTGGCCAGAAAGGAAAGCGGAGGCTGCGGCAGCCCCCCTCCTGCTTTGGCATTTCCCCGCAGCTCTGGGGATGAGTGGGGTCTTCTCACTGGTGCCTGGATGCACCTGCCCCATGAGCATCCCCGTCCCGTAGCTCATCGTAAATAAAATGGGACTGCTAAGGTAACCTCAGTGACAGGATTCAGCCCTTGTGTGTTTACAGAGACATGCAGATGAGGAAGCCGTGAGAGAGACCTCAAACCCTACATCCCGTCCCAGCTGAAGACCCCATACTCTCAGCCCATATCACCCCCCAGCCCCCGTCCCTCCTCCCTAAGCAGGTGTCCACTGAAAGTAGCTGCTGCTACTTTGATTTGCATTGATTATTTTTATTTTTTAATTTATGGGGGGGGCACAAGTAGGGAAGGGGGAGAGAGAGAGGGGAAAGCTCAAACCCATGGACCATGAGATCACAACTTGAGCCAAAGATGGAAGCTTAACCTACTGAGCCATCCGGGTGCCCCCAGCATCGATTATTTTGATATCTCTGTATCCTCACTTATCCTCAATAAGGCTGCAGTGCCTTATTCTGAAAATACATGGGATCACCACGTTCCTGTGAAAAGTGGCCCCATGCCTCTTTCCTTGTACAAAGTATCCAGCAATAGTCTATAAAATTACATCTTTACTATTTAGGGGATTATTGCCTTTTTTTTTTTTTTCTTTTAGCCAGAGAAGACAGAGAAGAATGGGACCGAAGGGAAAGCCACAATCAGGTGTGGTGAGAAGTGAGTGATGCTGCCACGGGAGGGACATCTAGGTTTGCCCTGGCGATCCGGGGAAGGAGGTTTGTCGCTTTCATCAGTGACACCAAGGAGTGCAAAGCAGTACCCGAAGCCACGAGCTCTGCTGTCTGGGAGGAGGAGGAAGGAAAATCGTAATCATCTGGAAGAGAGAAGTTCCCAGGTTAGCAGAGGACCAGTCTTCCCACGGCCGGAGACTTTCCAGTCCTCGCATGGCCAGAGTCGAGCAGGCGCTCATGGCCTCCTGGGGCTTCCCGAGCCCGAGTGGGAATGTGAAAGTCCCAGCCTGCGTGGTGGTCATGTATCTTCACAAGGGGCTCTGGCGGTCAGATGCAGGCACATGTTCCAAAGTCAACAGAGAGCTCGGATGTCCATCATCAGGGTGATGGCGACATAAAGGCATTGCTTTGGAAATGCTGAAGTGTGTGGGTAGATGGCCGCATGCCTACCCCAGTGAGGCCTCCAGGAAGACTCTGGAAATGGTAGTAGTCACACATTCTTTCCTCAATTCACTCAACCAATGTTTATTATCCACTTTGAGCCTAGAGCATCATCTGCTACATCCTAGGCACTGAGTAAGTATTTGTGAATGAATGAGAGGATACAGGAGTCTCTGCCCTCCTAGGACTCTACCTGGGGACTGCAGACACTCAGCAAGTAACTTAATCAATACACGCATGATTTTGGACTGTGGTCATGCTATTAAAAAAACAAAACAAGTGATGGTTTGTGCATCAGAGATGCGGCATTAGCATTTACCAGTGTAGAACGGAGAGAAGGTACTCTTTTCTGCCGCAGCCCACAGAATGAGAGCGAACCGCTCAGAGATCTGGAGGAAGAGCTTCCAGGCAAAGGGAACAGCAAATACAAAGGCTCTGGGGCAGGAAGGCCCAGAGAAAAGGTAGGCGGAGGAAAAGACAGGGGGCCAGTGTGGCTGGAGCACAGGGGAAGAGAAGGAGGGAGGGGCTATGGCAGGAAATTTGGATCATCTTTTAAAGGCGTACAGAAGTTAGCAAATCGGGGCCAGTCACCCTGCGGTGTAAGCACCTGATGACTGGCTTTGATTGTAACGCAAATGCCAGACATGAAGTTTTCAATCCATCGCTGGGATCTCCACTCCAAAGATATCCATCCCAAGTAAACACAGTGCCAGATAGAGAGCCAGGCCCTCGTGCCCGTGAAGTTTCTTTCTTAGAGAGCTCTGGCTGGTTTAGATACCGGACCATCTGGCCACTTGCTTTTCCTTTCTTGAGATTTCATTCCTACTTTTAGGTTTTCAATTTACCGGTAGTGACCCCTTGAAACCCTAGGTATGCCAACCTCGGCCCCAGGAAAAGCAAAACCCCGGGTCTATGCTCTCTCTCTCCCCCCTTGATCTCCCTGTGTGGCCCTGGATAAGCTGTGTATTCTCCAGGACTTGTGAGCGATAAGCCTGGTCTTTCCAAAGTTCCACGATGGCTGTTGTGGAGACGCATTTTGCGGTCCTAATAAAAACCGCAAGGGCCAGTCCAGCCACAAGATTGGCTCTGGTGGAAATGCCTGTAGGGGCTCATCATATGCCCAGGCGAGCGTCCCAGGCATTTCTAGGCAGAGCATCACTATGGATTGGCCGAGACTGACCCAAGACAATAGGCGTGGTCAGCAGGAATGCGGAACTACCCTTGCAAGGAACTAAGGGAAGTGCTCGTTAGCTGCAACTGCCAAGCTAACTGGCTAACCCAGGTGGGGAACTCTGGGAAGGAAACTCTGCTTTCTGGAGGTCTGTCACGCTGCTATGTGCTTCGGCACATTGACTCTGTTGTGTGTCGCCTGCTGTATCCGTTGCAGAAATATCGCTGCTGTCCTAATAGTTTGGAGCCACAGGATCAAGGTCACATGATCTAGCATGATGATTAGACCACTAATTACAAAGGCCCTAACTGACCATTTTGTATGCGGGGTCCTCAGTTCCTTGAGGAGGGCTAAGAAGGGTGGCCTGGATCACAAGGCTATTGTCACCACACAAAGACAGGCTCTGGGCTAAAGGCCCAGGGGAGGATTTTCCCACAGGTGAGCCGGCTGGGAGACCTCTCTCGGAGACTACTAGATCCGTGGATCGTGCCTGGACTATGTGTCCTACCCCAGAAGAGCGAAATAGCCTTGCAACAGGAAGCCAGCGACACCACCAGAGGGCAAATATGGAGGCCAAAAATCCTTCAACTTCCTGCTATTGCCCCTTGACCCTGACCTGATGGGATCTTGCAGTCAATCCTTGGCATGATATTGCTACAACACGAATGGGCAAATGAAAGTGTCCTAAGCACCTGGTTCCAGTGTCTTCTGAGAACTATGAGGGATATACCAGCTCCTTGCTAAATGGCAAACCCCATAAGGCTCCCTGGGCAATTACACATTGCCTGTGTACCAAGATGCCACGGCTCTGGCATTAAGCTCCAGAAGCCCAGGGGCTTCTCCCAAAGACCCTGTGCATATCATGCTAGTCGAGGCAGACCCCAGGCTCAGAGAGGTCTCTTGGGACAACCTGGCAAGGGAAGAAGCTGCCTATGAGGAGGGCTCACAGTGACATCCATATATTTTTCCAGTAACACATAAAATTAAACAGGAGAAAATCAAGAAATAGAAACAGAGATTGAAAACCATACCTTAACTGAAATTCACACCTTTCTTAAAGATTTTGTGCAGTAGGAAGGAGAGTAGGGAGCCAGTTGTCTACCTTGGGTTTTTAGACCAGACCCAGAAGTGTTACAGGTTAACTGGCCAGGATCTCTAAAGACCCTAAAATCCAGAAACTTCTCAAAGATCCACCCAGGTGATATGCTCATTCTCCTCCAAGATATCAAAGATCCTAGACCCCTCGACTTTCCCCTGAATGGGCCAGAACCAAGAAACATACCTCAGGAGGTGGTCCCTGACACCAAAGGATATTGAGGGTCCCAGTGAAGAGAAGGAGGAGAGGGAAGGGAAGGCAAAGGCTGCTAGAGCCTCCGATATTCATACCCTTATACCCGGGCCCTCCTTTTCCTTATCTGGGTATTTATTGCCTGGGACTGTGCACATCCTACAATCTCTGTGATCCCTGCTAAGGCTTATATTCAGTGGAATACATTAGATGAGATCTATCTCCAATGCAAAATTGGTATGCTCCGATGGGTCTGTGGTTTCCATGACCAGTGACCCAAATGACCTCTTCTTCATTTCCAACCCTGGAGAGGTTCCATCTGACCCCAAGTCCAGAGAATTCTTTCTATACCCCCCAGTTATAGGGCAATGCTACTACATTTTATTGGGATGGTAGAAACCATCCAAAAGGCACTGGAAGGTGTGGACATGGTTGCTAGACATGGAAGAGGTCCCCACCCGCACACCCAGACACTTCAGACTCCCACTCCATGCCCACTGCCCCAGGGGGGTCTTTGTCAATGGAAAGAGTTCCCTACTCTCTCCCAACCTAGTTTTCGCCCTTATGGGAACGCACAGACCAACCACAATGGGGAATTATGAAAGCTTAGGGATCCTGGCCACTTCGTCTCTGCATAGCTAGTCTCTAAACTCTAGGCCCTAAAACCAGCATTCTCCCAGCCACTGTCCCTTCTGTCCTCTTGCTACACAGCCCCCTGGACCCACCGCCAGCCTGTCTGCACTACTCCCTCTGTCCCCTTCCCCAGTGGGGAAGTCACCTAAGCCCTACCCAAGGAAACTGGCAGCTCCTGGGCTTGTCTCACATCCTGTGACAATCACCCCTATACCACTCTGATGGTCCACTGGGGCAATAAAAATACACCATTCTTTTTGGCCCTTTCAGACACCAGGGCCCAAGTCACTGTCATTCAGGGCAATCCCTCAAAATTCCCCAAAGGGAAGCCCTTCTACCCACAGGGCATCGCCAGTAAGACAATCAAAGGTGTATAACCCATTTAGATGTAACTATTAGGTCCACTCATCTCAAACCACTTCTTCTGGTGGTGGCCCCTGGCTCTTTCTTACCCTATTGTAGGCATGGATGCACTGATGTGACATCATTCCACATGGAACAAGCCCAAGTTCTTGGCCTTCCTGGTGGGACTCACCAAACAGACACTGTTGACTCTTCCTCCTCAGGTCAGGATGGAAAACCCTCCCCGGTACTCACTTAAACAGGGCACCGAATGTCTGTCGTTAATGATATGCTGGAGACAGGAGTCATCGAATACCCCATTTGGCAGATACTTAAACCAGCCACTGGTGACGGTGCCTCACTATTGACTATTGAAACTTCAAGGCTCAGGTTCCCCTGATTGCGGCTCCAATTCCTAATATCATGGAATTGATGGAGGACATACAATGGACCCAAGGAGAGTACTTTGAGGTCATTGACCTAGCTAATATGTTCTGCTCTGCTCTTGCTGTGGAGGAATCCAGGCTCAGCTGTTTTCACTTTGGAAGGGGCTCAGCAAACATGCAGCTCCCAATGGGATATTTAGACAACCCTGCATTGCCTATAACCTCTGCCACCAGGATTTAAATACCTTACAATTGGAAAGTATGGCTTTTGGCATTACACTGATGACATTATGCTGGGGGGGTCCCTCGGAAGAAGTGGTCCGACCAGATTTGCACACCTTCACAGACCATCTCCACCAATGCAGCTGGACAACCGCCCCTCACAAGATCTAAGGCCCCACCTCACCAGCCAAGTTTCTGGTCCTCCAAGGGCTGAGAAATTCCCCCAATGGTAAAACATCAATTATTCACCATTATACCATCCACTACACTCAGGTACAACCCATACTTGGTCTTCTCATGTTCTGGAGGCAACACATCCCCCTTCATGTTTTGCTTATTGTTTGCCCTACATGTGCAAGCCCATCCAAGTCAGCCATCTTCCACTGGGGCACTTTGGAAGCCCCTCCCCCCCACCTCCCTCTGCTTAATTCCCCTGTTCTCCCTCCATTCTGACTTGAGTTCTTGGCCTCACCTGACCATGCCTCCTGGGGTCTCTGGAGCAAATAGGAGTCCACCTGGCTTCCTATGGTATTTTGGACTAAGCACCTAACTCCAGGCCAAAACATTCCCCTTGGGCACCAGCTTTTGGTACCCTATTGGGTTCTCATAGAAACCAAGGCCCTAACTGGCCTCTACTGTTATAATTCCTATAATTCCTATAATAAACAGGGTTAGAGATGCCTCTTTGGTAAAATAGAAACGGTACCTTCAGAGAGGGCTAAACCTAATGTCAAAGGCCTTTCCAAATTTTAGGAAAATGTGGCTTCCCCCATGCTCAGCCCCTTGCACGAGAGGCTGAGGAAGTGATAGCAGTGACCCCAGCTTCCTCCTCCTTTGTCTACTTGGGGAGGCCCTTGGGACCAATGGTCCGAGGTGGGCAAGAATTGGTGTTCTTCACCACCACCACCACCACCATTGTACTCTATGCAGCTGGGTGGAGAGCTAGGGCATTATGCCCGGCCTCAGGCATCTCTCCAGGGGAGAAGGGCACTCCCAGCTCAGCCCATCTGGCAGAACTTATAGGCCCTTAAGGAGGCTATAATAGGGGGGCTTTCATTGCTTCACATTTTCACAGATTCCTTATGGGTTGTTTGGGCCAATGACTAGGGGACAGGTTCCTTATACAAGACCACGGATCTGGGGTGACCAGACAGGGATGTAATTAGCAGAGTCCCTACCATTGCTACTCCAGCTTCCACACACACTAACTGCTTTACGCTAGGTACCATTTTCAACATTGCAGACTCCCTCCCTCTACCCTCTGCCTGTTCCAGGCTTCTCAGGGTACCGACCCTTCCCATTAACGTGGAGAATGGGCCCACACAACCCCCGAGTCATCAGGGAATTTGTACCTCAACATCTTGGGCTCAAGTGAGGGGACTCCCCAGTCTGGCAGCCAAGGTTATGACAAACAAGTGCATTCTCTGCTCCCAAACCAAACAGCGGAGGCGATCCAGAGGGGGATTTTCCCCAGGAGACACACACACTCCTACTGGCAGATTGATTTCATTAACTACCACCCCTTTCCGCTGGGCTTCCAGACACAGCATCACAATCAGGGATACTTACACAGGACTCCTTTTGGCACCCCCCCCCCCCCCGGAACTCCTTCAAAACAGATCATCTCTTTCCTTACTAAGTTTATTCTTGTTCCCTTGGATCACCAGACATTATTGGCTCTGACCAGGGTGCCTCTCGGGAGAATCAACAGTAGGCTCTCCAACATAATATTGTTTGGAACTTCCACCCAGGTTCCCACCCCCTGGCAGCTGGCCCCACTGAGCATCATGATGACACATTTCTTAAAAAACTTTCAGGCAATTACTTTCTTCTTAAAGAGACACTCCTTAAATTACTTTCAGGTGATTAATTTCAGTTCCCCGAAATGGATTATCTCTTGCCCCTGGCATTTCTAGCTGATAGCATCACCTTGGGTAGGCTGAGATCAGCACAAAACGCACCTGTTATTGGAAATAAAGTTTTATTGGAACACAGTCACAACCATTTGTTTAAGAATCCTACACATCTTAGATCTTAAACTGGTAGATGCTTTCCTTTTACAGCAGCAGAAGTGAGTGGTTGCAGTAGAGACCATGTAGCCTGCAAAGCTTCAATTATTTGCCATCTTGAAAGAAAGTTTGCCAATCCTGCCTGGTTGTGTGGAGTTTGGCTTGCAGGAGGGCAAAAGAGTGTTGAAATAAACTTCTAGGCCCAAGATGGTGACTCTCCTGCCCCAGGGGCCACGTCAACAAGCCAGAACTTAGGTAGATAACTTCTGTGTCCCAGGAAATGTTGCGCTTGACCAGAAACAGTATATCCAACGAGCCAGTCGCCAAAGCGAAGTCAACTCTGGGCCTTCTCACCCCCAGTAAGGTTGACCAGGTGGCCCCCACTGATGAGATGTTTTTTTCTTTGTCTCTTCCTTATTCTTTATTTGTTGTCCCATAAAAGCTTCTTGCCTCCTACCCCACTTTGCAGTCCTCCAAAAGGAGACTGCTGCACGAAGTGGTAAAGTTTGTACCCCCTAACTTGTCTTCATCTTCTAACAAGGGGCAGGCAACATGGTTGGGAGACTGTGGATAAATAGATGTGGATGTATTCAACATATATTTTGGAAAAAACTCCAGAGACTTGGCTTAGTTTTGTTGGAGTGGGGGAGGAAAAACAATCTATTTGCCTGGAGCTGGGGTGGTAGCATTGACCAGATGGGGTGCACTGGGGGAGGGGAAGTTACAGGGTATAAAACAGCTCAGGATTTAAATTCACGGGTTAATCCTGAGATGTCAATTAGGTCCCATTTGCATGGGGAAGTTAGAAAACAGGATGCTGTTTAAGCCCTGGAGAGCAAAGAGAGGTATCAGGAGGGAGTAAGGAAGATGAAAAGTCCCGGAGAGAAAAGTAAGAGAGACAGAAGATGGCAGCAAGTGCCAAGCTGGGGACTCCAACAAGCCAGGGTTTCCGAAAAGCCCCCAAAGTGGCCTTGCCCACCAGAGACAGAAGTTAGAAGGGACTGTCTCCCAGGTCTGGGGGGCTGCCCCCCATGGACATCTGGATGTGTTCTGGAACTGACTACATACTCGGATGCCTGACAGGTGGCCATTAACCCCACGACTGGTGGGGTGGGAGAGAGATGGCGTCCAGCAGCCCTTCTCCAGAAAGCTGCCTGGGGGCTGGGTTCCCTGCATTTGCCACGTGGAGACAGGTGCAGAGCCAGCTGTCCCCCTGCACGCTCCACTCCCCTTCGGGCAAGGTGTCCAGAGAGAAAGAGAGAATCAAGAAAGGACTCACTTAGGCCCAGTTCCTTTTACATTTTTCCCCCCTTTTAAAACCAACTTAATTGAGATAGAACTTATACACAATAAAACATAGCCCATTGTAAGTATATACTTTTGAGTCCTGACCAATGAACACACCCCTGTAAACACCACCACAATGAAAATATAGACCGTTTCCATCAGCCCTGAAAGTTCCCTCGGCCCCTTTGTTGTAAATCCCCACCTGACCCCAGCCCCAGGCAATTGCCAGTGGGTTTCCTGTCATTATAGATTAGTTTTGCCTGCTCCAGTGTTTCCCATAAATGAAACTTTTTTCATTTGGCTTCTTCCACTCAGTGGAGTGAGTTACCTGCATCAGTGGTTTATTCCTTTTTATTGTGGATTAATATTTCATTGGTATGAATATTAGTATATACACTAAAATGTGTTTATTCATTTACCTGTTGGCAGACATTTGGGTTATATCAAGCATTTTTGCTATTATTATTTATAAAAATTTTTTAATGTTTTATTTATTTTTGAGAGACAGAGAGAGGGAATGAGTGGGGGAGGGGCAGAGAGAGAGGGAGACACAGAATCTGAGGCAGGCTCCTGGCTCTGAGCTGTCAGCACAGAGCCCGATGCGGGGCTCGAACTCGTGAGCCATGAGATCATAACCCGAGCCGAAGTTGGAAGCTTAACCAACTGAGCCACCCAGGCATCTTTGCTATTATTAAAAGAGCCTAGTTTTTTCTCTTGATCTCAACAGATAATCACTTCCATGCCTACAGGTGGGAGAGGAGAGAGGCCAGCGTGCAAACTGAGTGCTGTGTTTCTCACAGTTCATCAGAATCTGGCTAAATGATCTAAGCTAAGAGCATGTGCTAAATGAAGCACAGGTGTTGGTCTCTACTCCCAGGAGTTTCTGATTCCGTAGATCTGGGGTGGGCCAAGAATTCACATTTCAAACCAGACAGGCTGATGCTACTGTTCCAGGGAACACACTTGGAGAACCATTGGTCTTGAGGACACAGGAGGCCAGAGGGGTGAAGCGGCCTGTGATGTGGTGCTGTACTCACCATAAGCCTTATTTATACACAGTCATGATCACTTCTCAGATACATACAAGCCTAGGGATGGTTAACCTGAACAGCTTTATTGAGGTATACCTTACACACCACAAATGCACTGGTTTTAAGTATACGATTTCATGAGTTCGAATAGATTTCCCAAGTTGTGCAACCATCAACACCATCCAGTTTTAGAACATTTCCATTATTCCTGTAAGATCCTTCCTGCCAATCCATAGTTAATCCTTGCTCCCATTCCCAGTACCAGACAACCATTGGTCTGCTTTCTGCCTTTATCGGTTTGCCTTTCTGGACATTTCAAGTAAATGGAATCATGCAGCATGAAGCCTTTTGTGATCAAGTTCTTTAATTTAGCATAACATGATGAAGGGTCCTCCATGTTGTAGCATGTATTACTAGCGCTTAAAAAAATACCAAATAGTATTTCATTTAATTGTATGGATGTACCATTCAACTGTATGGATAGACCACATTTTGTTTATTCATCAGTTCACGGACATTTGGGTTACTTTTTGGCTATGCTGATTAATGCTTCCGTGAATGTTCATGTACAGGTCTCAGTGTGGACACATTTGTTCATTTCTTTTGATATCTACCTATGAGTGGCATTTTGGGTCATATGATAAATTTGTATTTAACGTTTTAAGAAACTGCCAAAACTTTTCCAAAGTGGCCGTACCATTTTGTATTCCCACCAGCAAATATGGCGTCCATTTTCCTTAGATTTTTTTTTTTTTTTTAACGAGAGGAATACAAGAGAATTTGAGATCAACCTGTGCGTAGCAATGTATTCGAAATACTGTTCATTAAGTACCTTAAGTGCATACACAAAGAGGTGGCAACACATTGTTTCCTTACACTGCTTTCGGTCTTGGCTCTACATTAGAATCTGGGGAGGTTAAAAAAATCTTGCTGTCACTGAGGCAATGACAACAGAGAAAAGAGGGGGTGGCTGGGCGGGAGGGCGGTGGGACTTGAAAGCTCCCTGGGGGATTCCAATGTGTAGGCCCAGTCCCTCTGATTAAAAAAGAGAGAGAGAGAAAACAAAATAAGATTGAGTCGTTCACTGAGATAATAGTTGAATAGTTACAGCTGAAGAAAGACCGTCCGCAGGACAAACTGAGCAAGACGGGGGAAGTTCGATGGCTCTCGAACAACAAAGGTTGCGCTCTCTGGCAAATAGTCGCTTCTATAATCCTCCAACTGGTGTTATTTCAACTTTTTCAGCCTTTTGGCCATGGAGGAGAGTAGATGGCAGCGGAAGGTGGTGTATGGTGGGGAATCAAAGGTGTCAAAGTCTGTTGGTTCTAGATGGGAGAGACTTGGAATGTGTTGAAGTCGCAACAGAGGGTCCAGGTGAGCAGGAGAAGAGAAAAGAGCAGGGAAGCGGGGAGGTTCGCAGACCCAGGTAGAAGCCTGGTCTTAGGAGGCAGGGAAGGATGCTTCCTCTATTTTAATAGGAGATAGAGGACAGGAGATCATTGAGGCAGGAAGAGAGCATTTGCTAGCAGGAAGATGAGGGTATTCCCATCTCTGCTTGTTTTCTTTTCTCAGTGAATTGTGATGGGAGGTCACCTTGCAGACAGTTGTGAGAGGAGAGAGGATTCATTTTCAGAAATACAAAACAAAAGCTGCTCCCCCCACAATGGAGTCCCAAACCCGTAGACACTTCACTTCCTGCTTCTTCCCCTCTGTTATGCTCGCAGGCTTTGCGGTGAGCCTGTGTCAAACAACAAAGGGAAGAGGGACTGAAAGTCTCTCTGTCACCTCAGGGAACGTACATTTGTTCCAATCAGACTACTCGTTGCCTTACATGGGCATAGGCAGCATCTGGGTAAGGCTGTAACCTCTGTCGTACTCAGCCAATGAGGAATCAGGGGAGGGAGGTGCACGCTAGGAAATAAATTGTCTGCTGTGACTTCCCTGAGTGTGCCTGTCCATCACACACCCACTCTTGCAAGAACGTTGATTAAAGGCTCGCTTCACTGTGCTCCGAGTCTCTGTGTTCCTCCTTCGATTGGGTCGGTGGGCTTATGTCTCACAGAGTGATGTGTGAGGCTGGGTGGGGAGAGTGGAAAAGATTTGAAATGGTCCTCGCTGAATGTGAGAATAGAAGTTCACCTGAGGAAAATTAGGTCTACGGGGCAGGATGGAGAGCGTGACCACTGAAGAACCTTCTGTCATGACAAGGACACTAACGTCTATTCTATTTCTCAGCCCCTGGGGGCGGGCAGGAAAAAGCAGGCAGCAGACTTGATCTGGAGAAACATGGCACCTCCACATGTATTTAGAAAAGACAGAAGGGCAAAGAGCTTTGGGGTAAAGCAGGGGTGTTTCAAAAAGAATGGGCCTTAAAATCCATGCTGGAAAAGAAATAGAGAAAGAATAAACTGAGAGACTGAAAGGAGAGGGACACTGGGTTTGGGGAGACGTTGTGGGCGGGAGTGGGGTGCATAGATTATGTGATTATGCAGGTAGAGATGCCAAGGGACTGAGCCCAGGGACAAGTGGACTGTCCACGTGGGTAATGGCAGATCTCTGTGTCCGTTTCCTCCCCTTCCACTCACTCCCCACCTCAACCTGACTATCCAACAGATGACCCGACAGAGACTACCCGACAGCATTTACTAATGGCTCAGATGACCTCCATGCCTTCAAATCCAAAAAGTGTTTCCCAATCCTCATGATCGCTTGATTTTTCAGCATTATGTGACACTGTTCTTGAAATGGTCTCTCTCACTGGGTCCAAGATGACACGCTCTCATTTCTTCCCAGCTTTTCTGGCTCCTGCTCACTGGTCTGCTTTAGAGGCCCATCTGCCTCCTCCTGTCCCTTACATCTGGGAGTTTCTTTGTAGGGTGCAATCCTCAGCCTTCTCGCATATATTCCCTCTCTAGGCAATCTCCTCCCCTGCCTCATGGCTTCGATTACTATTCCTCATCTTAGAAGCTTTTAAGCCTTAAGCCCATACATCCAATTTCTTCTAGTCCTTTCCACTTGGATATCTCAGAGGCGGTTCAAACACATTTATTAACTTGAACTCCTGACCTAGCTCCAAGCCTGGTTCTTTCCTGATGTTCCCACCTCAGTGAACTTCACGTCTGGTTAGACAAGTCAGAAATTAAAGGGCAATCTCTGATACCTCCCCTTTCCTCAACCTCACACATCGAATCTCTTGCTCCCATCAATTTTCTTCCCTTTTAAAAAATGTTTATTTTTGAGAGAGAGAGCATGAACTGGGGAGGAGTAGAGAGAGGGGGCACAAAGGATCTGAAGTGGGCTCTGTGATGACAGCAGACAGCCTGATGCAGAACTCAAACTCACGAACCACAAGGTGGTGACCTGAACTGAAGTCAGATGCTTAACCAATGGAGCCATCCGAGTGTCCCCCATCAATTTTCTTCCTAAATAGCTTTAGGACCCACCTACTTCTTTCCATCTCCAGTGGGATGATCCTGGATCCTAGTCCGCAACCTGATGTCTACACTACTGCGAAGCACCCCGGGGCTTATCAATTTCTGGCTCTCATCCTCCAGCCCATTCCTCACACTACATCTCATGAATTAGGCCTCCTCCCCCACTACAATCTAATCATACAACCCTTTACTTCAACCCCTTCAATTACTCCACGCTTTCCACCGCTCCTTGAATAAATACAAAAACCTGTCCCGTGGTCCTCGGGACCCAGCTTGGCCCGGGTCCTGCATGCATTCCAGGCAACGCTGGTCTTTGTTTTACAGCAATGTGTCCTGACTTCTCCTCCTTGATTCTTCCAGTGCCCAGCTCCCATACCTTAGAGGAGACTTCCCAACTGCTCCCCACCAGTCAGCCCCTCCATCGCTTGCATTCATGGAACTTGTGCTTTCTCTTCAGGGCGCTCCTCTTGATTTGGAATTACACATTCATTTGGGTGGTTATTTGATCAGTGTCTGTCTTCTCACACCAGACTCCAGGCGCTGTGAGGGCAGGAACCACAATCCAGTTTTGCTCTTCTTGTACCTTCCCTACTTAGCAAAATATCTGGCAGTAGTAGGTGCTAAAATTTGGGGGGGGGGAGGGGAGGAGAGGTTAATTGGGAGCCACAGGATTCAAACAGAAAAGGATACTGGAAATCATCTGCTTTCTGTCATTTTACAGCTGGAGAAACAGAGGCCTCACGAGGTGGGAGATGGTGGGGAGGGGGTTGTTTACTTATGCACGGTCACAGTTGATGGCGGAGTTGGAATGTGTCAATCCCGGTCTCTTTCTATCTCAACCTGAGAACTGTTATTTACTATAAATACTCTGGTAGTATTCTCTCCCTCTTCTGCCTTTTTTTTTTTTAAAGTGATAAATAAAAACTGTCCTTAAACTATATCTTTTGTGCGATCCAATCAGAACATATCCATCTGTTCATGGCAGACAAAATGGCACACTCTTGGGGAACAGGGGAAACCATTTTTAGAACACGCCCCCATCCTCACCCCCACCAGCATGTGGCAGTGATGGGGTGCCTCATGGGAGCCAGGGGGCACGCTCCTCCTCTTCCTCCCCCCTGCTGATCGGCCACCCAGCCACGACTGCAAACGATAAGAGTAAGAAGATTAATAAGACTCACAGCAACACAGACTAATTTCCTGGAAGTTGTGAGCTCCTCGGAGAACATTGCAAATCTCATGTTTTCCGGCTGCAGCAGGCATCATGGCTTGTGCTGGATCTCCAGAGGCTTCATTTTCCAGCAGTTTCTTTTGCACTGAATAAAGCAAGGGGGCCCTCTGGTGGTCATTTATAGAACGATCTCGTGACAGGGAGAAATCTGCTTAGTTTGGATGAGACTTCTTAGTTTGCATTTCTCTCCCTTGCCTCCACAAGGCATTTCCAGAAACAGGCATTAAAAGTAAGTCAGGGGGCACCTGGGTGGCCCAGCTGGTTGAGCGTCTGACTCTTGACTCTTGATCTTGGCTCAGGTCATTGTCTCGAGGTTCTTGGGTTCAAGCCCCACACTGGCCTGTGTGCTGATGGTGTGGAGCCTGCTTGGGGTTCTCTCTCTCTCTCTCTCTCTCTCTCTCTCTGCCCCCTTACATTCTCTCTCTTCCTCTCTCAAAATAAACACAATAAAAAAATAAAAATAAAAAGTAAAAGTAAATCAGGGCCATTATAAAGTGTCGGAACAGGAAGGCATCAATGGACCACTTTTGTGGTCAGGCTTTCACAGGCCAGCCCCTCCTTGCTACACAGCTGTGACTGGTGATGTGGCCTGCAGGTGTGGACTGGAAATCTGGCCCACAGTGTGGGCGGGAGGTACCAATCTGGTGTTCAGAGGGAACGCTCTTAGAAATGCTAAGATCTATATAGCATTTTACAGCCCACTTGTATAATGTGTTGTTATCCAAGAGTGACTATAGGGAGGGGCGGCTCTGTGCCAGCAGGCTCGTGTCTGGAAAGGCGGGACCAGGGACAGGTGAATAAGGACAGGCGGTGGAACAGAGGAACAAACCGGGCCTTGGTTATTTGGCAAGCTGGGCAGGTTGGAGACAAGAACAGCGGGGGCTGGAGAGAAGGGAGTAGATGACATACCCGTACGACTTGTAAATGCACAGACCACCTCACCAAGAGGGAGAGGTGAAGGAACCCAAGTGGCCCATGAGGATGGTGGAGGTCCAGGCACGCGGAAGACAGGCTGACGGCGGGCACTGGGGAACCTGGCCCGTGGAAGTCGGGCCTCAGGAGGGGAAGCCGCACCCGAGTTCTCAGACTCTCCACCTGCTTTCCATTCAAATTCTTTTCGGCACGCCCCTATTTTATTAGCTTCGTTATACCATGTTTGGTTTTGTGTTTCATTTTCTGTGCCTATGACGGCCTTTCAAAAGTAAAAATAAAAATCTGCGCTCTTTTAAAACATTAGGAAATACATGGTTGAAAAAGTTAAAGATCACAAAGAGATCAAGACTGTTTAATAGTGATTTTTGGTTTTTTTTGATGGAAATCCAGTCACATCTGCCTGTACCGTTACACAGACCTGCACATTCACACTCCACGAAGAACATGACTGATTACAAAAGAGAGAGGGACTTTTAAAACCACATTTAATCTTTAATACAAAATCTGTTGCCCTATTACAGAAGTGACCCCTTCATGCACAGATAAATTTCGCGCCTACCATGATGGGAGAGTAAAAACTGTACTTGTAACGCCTCCCTCCCCCTCCCAGACATCGGCAAATGTAAAGTAACTTTTATCTTTGTGCTCTCTGATGCCAAGGCAAGCCTGGTTCGTCTTTCTGTATTTCCATTAGAACGGCTGGTCTGTGAGAAGCGAACATGGAGGCGTGGGATTATGTAGGACCATCTTTACCTGGGATTACTTCAAATTGTGCTTTACCTATAAACAGCAAACGTGCCGGAAATAGGCCTACTGAGCCCCACAGGCAAAGCTCTGAAGATTTCTAGAACCTTGCTGTCAATATGTAGCATAGATCACTATTTCAGTTTCACAGCAAAAAGGGAAAATAAAAACCCACAAGGTATTTAAGTAAATGCTTTCCAATCCCATGCACTGTATTAATTAGCTAACTTCTTATACAGTACAACATCAACATGGGTTGCAGGTTTATTTGTAACACCTCTATGCATATAGCATCTACACTTTAGGTATATTTACAAATTCAACAAAATATCTACATATAAAAAGCTTCACTTAAAATTAAACTTGATGCAAGTTATGAGAAACCAATTTATTGGCAAATGAAACGGAGCATTCCTTCAACCATAGGTTGTTAGAGGACTTCATATTTGGAGGTAAACCATTTGAGAGATCTCGTTTATGGATACGGTACAATGGGTATGTTGATGTCTGAAACTGCGGGTGGAATCCCTTTGACTGTTGGCCCCGTTAGCACGTGTCAGATTTCTGAGATTCGGAAATGTGTCCTAGCAATTTGCATACACGCTGTTTAATGCTGCAGAGAGTTTCAAAAGTTGCCCCCTACGTAAAGGCCCGGAGAATAACATTCCTGTTGGCATACTGTCCTATGCTTCTGGTGTGGGGATAGCTTATGGTTTACAAAAATTCTCTACCCAACTGACAGCCTTCTGACCGAACTGACTTTAACAGAAACCATAAAAGACCGCCGAATCGTCATGTGCTCCAGTTGGTGCTAAAGCTTTTTCTGTCTATACAGACGGGGAAATGCTCCTTAAAATAAACTGTCTTATTCATCTCATTTTCACCTCTCCTTTCTTTCAGCATTGCGGTTTTCATGGTCTCTGCTTTGCAAAAGTTACTTTTGGACACTGACAGTAAGCTGGGACTCCGAGGCGGCCGTCCCGGCGGAGAAAGAAGGCAGCATGTTATGGAATGCTTGTTGTCTGAAGGCACTGTACGTGTCTCTTGCCCTGTGCTTTCTGGAGTCATTTTTGAAACTTAAGTGGAGTGATTCGTTTTTGATTCTTTCAGCCTGGCCTAAGTGCCAAAATGCATTGCAATACACATTGCTTATGCCTAAAAACAACTGAACACGGAGATGAATGTAAAAAGTAGAACACTGTACTGCTGTAACACCCGGAGGGTTAAGAAGGCTAGGAAGTAACAGGAGCGAAGGCCGGTAACAGAGTCTCAGTAAAGCATCAGCAAATGCGACTGTCACAATTAACTCATTTAGCAAGTATATACTGTACATCCTGTTGCTAACAGTCTCCCAAAAAGACTAGACAGCTAGACACAGAGTCACCAATTTCACAACAATGTCCACAAAGACATTGAAGTTCTAGAGAATACTACAGTTACACTCTTGACAATGAAAACGGAATTCATATTTCGGGGTTCGGCCGACGATAGTATAGACCGAGTCTCCAACTATGTTTTAATAACATACACAGGTGTTCCTTTAAGTGTGTAGCATTATTTCATGCATCATATTGAACTGTGTCCTGAAGAGGAAGTAACACGATCCGTTGATGAGGCTGTGTTATTTTGATCAGTTCTGCGGAAACCAAGGATGCCTATTTTGAGTGACAAAGGATGCACTTTGCACTGCAGTTCACATTAACAAATCATCTGACGGAGTTGCGTTCTTGTTTTAGCTGTTCTCATAATATTAACACATGGCAGAACACGCACTGTCTGCCCCTGAGTTCATAGTATGAGAAGGCAGACAAACAAGTGCTTAGGATGAACATTCTAGAGAAATGGGATATTGGCAAAGGGCTTGCGGGTTAAACAAAGGAATTCATGGCATTGACAGGAGAAGGTGCCTCTGAGCTTTCGTTTCCTTCGGCGGGTTCTTTCTCCTTCTTACCGCTGTATTGTCCAATAAAGGAGCCGTCCTCGTTGAACTGGCCGTTCACCCCCTCTCCGTAGTCAACTAGGCTATCGTCGCTATCTTCTTTCTTCACCGTCCTGTCTGAAGGTGTTCGACTGCCCTTTTTCAAAGGCTTGTGGTCTTCTGCGTCACTGGAAGACAGAGAAAACATCTTCATCAGGATTGGCATTGAGGCGAAGTGCTTTGTTCTTACGGGTCATGCATGCAGGTTATGACAAAGCGCGCGGAGTCCTGAGCTTCTCAAGTCAAGTCTAATTGTCAGCTTGACTCCAATGACTGGGATGTGGTTGGGATGAAAATCAGGTGCAGCAATGGTTTAATCACGAAGCCTTCAGGAGGCGGATGGCTTCTCGCTGCGCATGTCAATGTCAATGATACATTCTCGCTCCTGATTTGGAAGCAGTTCAGAAACAGTCACAAGCATTAACAAAGGGAGAATGGAGAAAAGTTGAAAATCATCCCTATTTTGAATTCAAAGAAGGCGAAAGCTTATGGCAAGTAGAATAGTTAGTAGGTTAAACTGTGTGAGATCTCTGAATTCCTTGGAGATGAATGGAGCATGATTTTGGTTAAGTGTGAAATATGAGGGTTTTTTCATTTGTTTTTTTTTCTGAGCACGAGGAAGCAAAATCCTGCTTTTTGAATCATTTTGTTATCGAGTGCAGGCCAGACTTGTAAACTTTAACCTTACCTTTCAAGAGACCTATACATTCCATTAAAAGGATGCAGAAGAAACAAGTGAAAATAGCCTAAGAAGAAAAGCAAAATCCTTATACTGATAGTAAACAGTATTTTTTTTTTTTCTGTAAGAATTTTAGTTAATAGGTAAAGGTTGATTAATTTGGAGACAGACGCAATTTCACTTCAAAGCATTACATTTGTACTATTACTGGCAGGTCAATATATTCCTAAGGAGTATGAGTGATTCAAAAAATGTCAAAGCAAACATTTGCTGTGCTCATTTTATCTCAGTCTACTCTTCTCCCGGTGTGTTATGTAGCCTATCTGTGTTGGATGGGGATCTAAGGCTCATAATTTAAAACACATTATAGAACCCGATTTTTTTTTTTTCTTACGTCTCTGTTAAATCCCTAAGCACAACATCTGGAAGTTGGAGAATAGGTTTTTGAACACCTGCCCATCCGGTCGTGTAATTAGGTACACACAGTGACTTACTCTTTAATAGGGAACACTGGGTTTGAAAAAAAAAAAAAGAAAGAAAAAGAAAGAAGGCAGCGAGAGCATTTTGTTTCCTTTCCAGGAGCAAAAATGCAAGGCCAAAGAGGAGACATAAGCAATATTAGTAAAAATGAAGAGGCTTCAGGTCAAAAAGAGGCTGCCTCAGCTGTAGTATTTTACCCAGCAATTTTTGTGCCACCCAAAAATCTGTGCCATGGCTTTACCGCCCACTCTGTCTCTGACAGTGACTTTTTTCTAGGCAAGATACAAACATCTCAAGAGGCACAAATATTCTGGCAGTTTGGCCAATAATGCCTACCGGGGTTTTCAGTCTTTCTCCAAGAAGCAGATCTCAAGACTGGAAAATTATACTTGCTTAACAGGACACTGGTGTCTGCTATTGAAAATTAGCAGTTGCAACAAGACACAAGTTCTCGTCACACACTGAACCAACAGTATTATTCTCACTGCTCATCAACAACTGGGGAGGTATCACAGGACCTCGGGGTGGCCCGTGTTTGGGGCACTTCAGGGGAGAGAGCAGCTCGTCTCCGATCTACTGCAAGTAATAACGTGCACATCTGTAGTCATTAACCTCTAGGCTTTGTCTGAAGACTTCCTGTGAAACATTGCTCATGACTTGGTGAGGCACTTAATTCCATTGGAGTGTTCAATAATAAGCAGGTCTTTGTCACCTGGATTCCAAGCTCTACTTCAGACAGCTAGTGTTCCAAGGATCACAGTACGGTATTTCTTTGATCCAGCCACCTCTCCACCCATTCAACCACTCATATATCTAATAAATATTTATTGAGTGCCTACACTGGTAATGTTCTAGTCCTTGGGGATATGGCAGCAAACAAAACAGACTAAAGCCCTGAATTCATTAAGCTTACTTCTACTAGGGGAAAACATGGAAAATAACGTATTGAAATATTGGTTACATAGTGTGTCAGAAGGTGATTAGTGCTATGGAAAACACGGAACTGAGGAAAGAGGATGAAAGGTGTCAGGGGAGGGTGTAGAGGTTGACGCTAAATAGGGTATCCAGGGAAGGCCTCATTAGAAGTGACAGCCGACCAAAGACTTAAAAGAGTTGAGGTAGGCAGGTGGATAGGTGGAGGGAGAGCCATTCTGGCAGGAGTAGCAAGCAGTGCAAATGCTCTGAGGCGGCAGCAAGCCTGGTGCACTCTGGGAACCGGGAAGAGCTTGTGTGGCTGGTATGGAAGGGGAGAGAGAGAGACAGACAGACAGACAGAGAAGAGCTAAAGTAGAAGGTGGCAGGGCTAGATCCGGGCCCTCCAGGGGACACTGGAAGGCTTCTGTCTTTAGCTCTGAGTGAGATGGAAAGCGATTGGGAGGTTTTCAACACATGAGTGACAAGAGCTGACTTAGGGTTTGAAAGGATTACAGTCATCAGTGTTGGGAACAGCCTAGCCTGGAGGGTGGGCCTTGGTAACCTACAGCAAAATTGGGCCACGCCATTTCCTCTGTATTGTGTGTGGCTGCTTCTGCACTCCCCACAGCAGACATGTAGAGTTGCAGCTTCGACCCTGTGGCCGGTAAGGTCTGAAATATTTACGAGTGGGGTCTTTACAGAAAACGTTTGCCAACCCCTGCTCAAGGGGGCCGAGGTGACTAGGGCAAAAACACAGGAGCCTGGACTGTGAGCCTGGACAAGAGCGGAACACCGAGGCGGCAGAAAGTGGCTAGATAATGGACATATTTTGCAAGTAGCACCAAAAGGATTTCTGATGGATTTGATATGGAATAAGAGAGAAAAAGAGGACACCAGGATTTTCAGTTTGAGTAACAGAAAGGATCAAATTACCCTTACTGGGGAGTACAGCATGTTTGGGATGGAAGATCAGTGGTTCAGTTTTGGACATGTTAAGTTTGCTAGATCAGAGGAACCACTCCTTTAATGATTTTACGAATCTGGTATAACCTGATACCTAAAACCTACAATAACACTTGGGGAAAGTGAAATTATAGGCTAATCTTATTCAGGAACAGAGATGTGAAAATCCCAAAGACATCAAGAGCAAATGGAATTCGGGAATCTACTGGAAGGATACCATATCATGACCAAGTTGGGTTTATTCCAGGGAATGGGAGTTTGTTTCAGCATTAAAACTTCAATTCATATAGTTTTCCATTTTCGCAGAAGAACAATATATTATGATCATTTCGGTAGATTCAGGAAGAGGTGTTTGGTCAAATTCAACACCCATTCACAATAAAAATGTTGATACTCTAGGAAGAGCAGTATCTTGAATGTCCTGGGTATTTGCAAGACACTTAGTTTCACCATCTTTGATGGTGAGTGTTGACAATTTCTGTTTGGTATCAGAAATAGTAGGGATGCGTACTATCATCACTTTTAACCAAAACTGCATTGAAAGTACTAAGCGATGTGCAGAGAAAAAGAAATGGAAGGTATACTATTACGAAGAAAGAAAACTGTCATTACTCATAACTGGTATGGTTACATGTATGTAAAACATCCAAAAGAATATGCAGGCGGCCATTAGAATAAAAAGAGAGTTTGGTAATGTTGCTTAATACAATACCAGCATAAAAGTCCGTTTTATTCCCATGCTTGCAAATTGGAAAATGAAATTTAAAAGAACGATTCCAGTTATATCACACAAATATGAAGTATATAAGAACAAATCCAACAAAAATGTTTTAAGTTCCCTATGAAGAAAATGAAAGTTTTATTGTTATTAACGGAGAGCTAAATATATGGAGGGATTTACCATAATGGTGGACAAGAAGACTCAAATATCGTTACATACGTTAACCCTCTTTACATTGGTCTTTAGATTCAATTTACTGCCAATAAAAACCCAGCAGGTTTCTCTGTGGATCTTGCTTGGCAAGCTGACTCTCAGCTGCACATGTATAAATGAAAAGGCCAGGAATACCTAAAAAATTCTTGAAGAAGAATAACAAAGTTGGGGGACTTGACTTATCAGATATCAAGGCTTATTAAAAGTTATAGTACTAAGATAGTGTAGTTTTGGTGCAGGGACAGACAAATCAGTCAGTGGATTGTAACACAGGGCTCTGAAATAGTTGGGAGATCTTTTTGCTGGCTTTATTCCTACATCATATTTTTATGCTATCATAGCTGAGATCATTTTTCAGATCCTACTTTCCAACTGTTCGCTGGTATACAGAAATACAATCGACTTCACCCTAATTTTGTGTCAGGCAACATCACTAAACTCTTTTTATTAATTGTAATATCTTCCTGCTGATTCATTTGGATTGTTACACAAACAGTCTCTATCAGTTATGAATAATGGCGAGCCAAGAAGGAGCTCCCTAGAAGCATCCATTGCAGCTTAATGATCATAGTGGATGAGAGAAAATCTATAGCAACATGGGCTGTGCTTGAAAGAAGAGAAGGAAAGGAGAGGAGTGCTCTATCCACAAACAGAGTCTTTCTAGGAAAAGCGGTTCAAAGGCAGCTTAACATCTTCCTAAGACTGGTTTTTAAAAAGTGGTGTGATGGGGGCACGTGGACGGCTCAGTCGGTTGAGGGTCCAACTCTTGGTTTTGGCTCAGGTCATGATCTCACAGTTCGTGAGTTCAGGCCCCACACAGGGCTCTGTGCTGACAGTGTGGAGCCTGCTTGGGATTCTCTCTCCCTCTCTCCCTCTGCCTCTCACCTGATCAAGTGCTCTCTTTCTCAAATAAACTGGAAAAAAAAAGTGGTGGGATGTAATGTCATACTTCAATTAGAATATGGCTAAATGGGGGAAAAAATTGTACGAGGCACCAGAAAAGTACTGGCACGTGATTTATGCTCCCAAAATAGAAGTACTCATCTATCTGCCATCACATCTCCTCTCTCCATTCCAGGCCCCCACCTCAGAGAAATTTTTTTTTTCTTTTTAAGAAATACCTTGTGTAACACACACAACTCAGAAGTTTCCAGATGTGATGACTGTGAAAAGTTCTACAAAAGGGATACAACTCAGGTACAAGTCCGTGTTGAAGCACTGTATTAGTACTTGTTGCTTTTCAACTCAAAGATGAATTTAAAAAAAGTTTTTAAATTTTAAGTAGCCTCCACGCCCAACATGGGGCTTGAACTCACAACCCTGAGATCTAGAGTCGCATGCTCTCCTGACTGAGCCAGCCAGGTGCCCCTCAAAGATGAATTTTATAATGAAATAGTAAACAAACTGTTTTTGACATGATGTCAAGGGAATTGTCCCAAATGAGAGGAATTAGAGGTTATGGGGGATGATTTAAAAGCCATATACTTGGGGCGCCTGGGTGGCTCAGCCGGTTAAGCGTCCGACTTTGGCTCAGGTCATGATCTCGCGGTCCATGAGTTCAAGCCCCACATCGGGCTCTGTGCTGACCGCTCAGAGCCTGGAACCTGTTTTAGATTCCGTGTCTCCCTCTCTCTCTGACCCTCCCCCGTTCATGCTCTGTCTCTCTCTGTCTCAAAAACAAATAAACGTTAAAAAAAATAAAAAAAAAAAACAAAATAAAAGCCATATACTTATTTAGCTACACAGTAGTCAAAGCTTAAAAATATTCAATCACGTTTTATGAGAGATGTTAAGGACAGGAGGCATCAGATGTTAGTGAACTCTTAGCCTAGGACATCAAAGATTAAACAAATCTCAAAATATGTCATAAAATAGCCATAACATAGCACATGTAGCTACAGAATATATTTTTGATACTCATGGCCAAGAATGAAGACAGTTGAGCAGTGGAAAGAAAGGGTCACATCACAGCATCAAAACTCATCTCTGACACCGCTTCCTCTGGGAAGGCTTCTCACATTACCCTCCTTCCGTGCCACCCAGTTGGCCTTGGCTTCCCGCCCCTGCTCCCCGATACCTGAGTTATATCCCTTTCATAGAACTTTTCCCACAGTGCTCAGATTGGTCTTTTACTTTCCCGTGTCCCTTGCTAGACTATAAGCTAGGGAGGTTAACATTCTATTGTTTTTACTATCCCCACAGCCCGGCATACAGTAGGCACTCAATAAATACTGGCTGAATGAATGAATTCATTGTAAAATAACAATAAAAGACAGGTGGGCATTTTAGACAATTTCCCAGAATTCTAACATTGGGAAATTTTCATTCTTTCTTAATGAATTTCATGATGTCAGACAAAGCACTAGGTTATATATTTTCTTCCTCTCTCTTTCCCTAGGAATGAATTTGAAGGAGTTGACCTTTGTTTCAGTAATACTTCAGGGTTATGCACACAGGAGGGACCCAATGAATGTCTATTGAGTTAAAATTCAGCAACAACAGATACATTTGTGATCATTCGGTTTCTCTTGTGGTCACCATCCTCCAAATCACACTGCCGTTAGATTGACCTTCGTGACCCAAACACTCCCTCTAAAAGTCCGTCACAATTTATACTGTTCACATACCAGTTTACGTTTGTGAGCAGAATACATTGGAAACAGATAGCAAATCACACACGACACACCTTTGTATCACTCAAGCCTTAGGAGCACGGGTTAGCATGCCTGCAACAGGATCGTGTTTACTCGAATGGCAAGATCCCTGTGCAGACAGCCTCCATTTATGCTATGAGTTCAAGTACCATGGCCATATGGTTTATGACCTAGGGTCATTCTGGTTTTTTAAAGGAATGGATCTAAATAATTAAAAAAAAAAATACTTACACGGTTGGTTGCATTGTTTCTCTGATTTTTCTATATGCTAGTAAGGGTGCAGATCCTACTGTCTGTATAATTAAAGAAACAAACAAAGCAAGCTGCAGGCTTCCACCAGAGGGTAACTGCTTGGGGGTGGGAGTTGGAGTTAGGGCACAAGGTTACAGCTTATGGGAAAAAAAAAATCAAATTTGGCCATTGAAGTTCCATCCCTGTTTGCATTATGAAAAACCCTCTGGCTGAGAGCCCACCATGTCGAAACTGTTTCAGCCTCACGCTGGAGAATGAGCAAATCATAAATGGAATTCATTTACATTTGGTAATAGCCCTAATTTTGTCTGCGTCGGTGTGTGATCAGCATATTAATTTGTTTTCAGAACGAAAAAGAGTAAGAATCGATAAATAATACAAAGCTCAAAACTTCCAGAAGGTGCAAAACAGAGGAGGGACCCTGGTGATTTAGGAAGGAGAATGACACTTAAATGTATTATTTTAAAAAAAAAAAGGCATCTGTTGGAATAAATAGTTGGAACTGTTTTCATTAATTGTAACATCCAAAAAACTAAACGACTTTTTTTTTTAAGTAGAAAAGAATCCAAAGGGAAAAAATTCTGAGGTAGTGTCAAGAAGTCACAGAATAAAGCCGTACCTGTAGCAAAGGGCAGTTGGGTATTTGGGAAAGTGATTTCACTTGTGGGCTTGTCCTTAAGGACTTTCAGTCTTGGTAAAAAAGAAAATGACTAAATTGTGTTTTCAGTTGAGACACCCGTCAGAACCTTCCCTTGGCATCTCCCACATCAGCGTAATTATATGTGTGACAAATGTTTTTGTCTTCACACACGAACCAACAGATTTGTGCTCAATAGTCCCAAAGAAAAGTCTTTCTCTTCTGAGAAACTCAAGGCATAAGCTAAAGACAGTCATGTGAAAACGCTTCACAAACATATCACATGTGCATCAACACCATGACAAAGAAATATGATAAATGTAAATGTAAAATAAAATGAATGTAAACACAGTGATAATGAGGCCAGTCACCAAATACTTGCCATGTACCGCTCTGGAACCCCAAATCATATTAAAAGTTGTGAGTAGACATCTCGTGGAGGAGGTTAGAAATCATGGAACTAGAAGCCTTCGGTGATCATCTAATATTTGAACAACTGTATTATTTTACAGATGAAAGACATTGAGACCCAGACAAGTTAAGTGCCATACCTAAAGGAATCAAAGGTAATGGCTGAGTGGACCGTGAAACTAACAATTTCTTGATTCCAAGCTGGTTCTCATTCAACCTTGATTTCAATCACGTCTTATTGGAGTAAGCAGCATGGTTGCCCTGAGAAAGTCACATGACATCAGACTGTGTAACCACGAGCTAACATTGAGACCCACGAGGTGAGCAGTACATCGCCGGATTCACTTAAGCGTGATAATATATGACAGGAATCCATCACCACGTGACGAATGCATGAGGTGCAAGGGTTTATTTCCAATTCATGCAAATGCAGAGTTGTTTCAGGCTACCATAAAGATTTAGCTTCATCACAATAAATAAGGGAGTGGTGTGCATAACTTGTGCAGAAATCTAGCCACAACAACTTTATCTAAAAAGAAGTTCCCTAGTAATCATCACCTCACCTGCTGTACAGGAAAAACATGTAGTAGAGTGAATGAAATCAGCCGGGATTGCAACTCCTCTAGAATCAGACTTTCCTAGGCTATGGCCATCTGCCGGCTGCCCTGCCGTGTAGTGTGGAGTGGGCAGAGATGGCCCGTGAGGTTTCCACAGACTGAGTCCCAGGGTCAACTGGTGACACCAAGACAACCCTCATTAGACATCTTTCTGTATCGTGAGATACAGACATTCTGAGAAGCTTTACGAATCATAATCATTTCTGCTGAAGAGAAGATCAGAGTGTATGAAGGCTTAGGTGCTGAGACACAAAGGCTAAACTTGTGTCTGCATGGAAACTGGTACGAAACCAAATTTGTCCAAAAGACATGGTTTTTCTCAATCAGTTATCCTATTTTCGTATGCTTGGCATTATTCAGCCCCTCGGGATATTGACATGGAAATGTCAAAAAATGAGCTCTAGAGATGGGTGGAAATTAGCACAATTTTCTATAAATGTCACCTGGCAATCATAATAGTGAAATATTTTGTTACCTAAAAGCCTTTTCTTCTGCCAAAAAAGGCTCAGTTTGGACTCAGTGCATATTTTAAAAAATATATAATTTATATATTTTTATATTTATTATTTTATATTTATATTAATTTATTATATTTTATGATATATAAATATGTTTATATAATATATATATATTTTATAATCAAGAGCATTATAGAAGGAAAAAGCAAGGTGTAAAAAAGCATTTTATAAATAGAAGTGTTCTTTTGGGCCACCCAAATCCCAATTTTTTAAATGAATAAATACATAGTTTCTGTTTTTAAACATGATTTTAAACTTAAAATAATCAATTAGCTCTTTTATCTCTTTTTTAAAAAGACAAGTAACTCTTAGGCAAGAATATCTTTAAAGAGTTTCTCTTCCTGTCTCTCTTTTTTCATTACTTAGCACATAGGCTATGTTAAAAATGAAGCCAAGCCAAGAATGTGTTATCAGAGTTGTGTGAGTTAACACACAGGCTAGAGGGCTATGATATTCTTAATAATTTACAGCTTCTAAAACAACCTTATCATCCTTTTATGATTAATGGCCAGGGTATACAGATATTTATTTTGGAAAACAAGCATCAAATCCAGGAGTAGAAAGAGTGACACCAATTTTATAAATGCACTACTTAGAAAATGACAGGTGTCGAATCCTGTGGAATGCAGGTCTTGTAGGGTCTTTATTGTTGTTTTAACTCTTATCCTAACACACCAGCTTTTCCTGGTTTGAGCAGTACAGCAGCAACGCCTCTGGGAAAATATGGCAGAGTGGAAGACACTCCATTGCCAAACGTATGACCAAAATGGAAATTTATCTCTTGATGCAAAGTGGGAATATTTTCATCGTGAGGGATGCGTAAACATTTAGACATGGAAGTGTTTCTAAACTAATATTTGAGGAAAATATGAAAGGCCACAGAACCTGTTCCTGGCCGAATCCTGTCGGATGAGGTCTGTATGAGCAGACAGTCTGTGCAGGGAAGGGAAGGTGAAGGGAGTCTGCGAAGCAGTGCTCACCTGTATTCTCCAAAAGTGCCATCGTCTTCCTTCATAGGCTGGATTTCAGGATCAGCGTGAGCATCTTCCTTTTCCTTAACTAAAACATTTCAAAGCGATAATATTATCTCTTGATTCTGCGTTTCCCTATTGAAAATTTTAAAGAGTGCACTCTCTGAGATGTGTGGTGGTGGAAAATGATTCTACACACAGCGGGATGTTATACAGCCAGATGTGTTATGTGGCCACGCATATACTTTGCTGTTTTCGTCTCTCTGAGACAACCTAATAGAATGAACATTTGTTAACCTATAAAGTTGACTTCCTGTACGCATCTTACTGATGAAGGAATAAGCTTTAAGTTTCTGTGATTTCTCCCCTATTGGACTAATCTATTTATTTACAATAGTCAAGGTTACAAGTCATTTTAGCAAATCTTATTCTTTTGCAGGTGTTTTGTTTTCTTGTCACTGATGGGGAAATGGCCAGGTAAATAGAAATTCATCGGAACCACTAAACTGAACAAAACATTTACGGGAGAGGAAAAGCAATGTTACACGTCATGATATCAAGACTCAGTTCATGCATTCCTTCCTCCAGAAGACTTCCATGATCCTTCCCCTTCAGCCTGTTGGTTGTAGGTGTGACTTTAGCACCTATGACTTTTGTGTAGCCTACGGAAGCAGAATCACTAATATCTTCGGAGAACAGCTTAATTTATTCCACCAAACACCTTCTGATCCTTGACTATGTTTAGGCTCCCATTTTAAAAAAAAAGGGATCAAAAATTGGACAGAACATCCAAATTTATGGCTCTGGGAAAATATACTTATTACTACCTACATAGTTACTCTCATCATTTCATTTTAGTTTAGGATAATGATGCAGCACTATAAGGCGATTTTACTCTTTCTCTCTTACCTGGATATTTACCACCCTTGTTTCTTCTGATGAAGCAAACGATCAGCAAAATTAAGATGAGAAGAGCGACGGCACACATCAGACCAATGAACCAGCCCTGAGTCGCAATATCCACCTGTCGGCTTGCCATTGCTGGAAAACAAATCAGTGGTGTCGGGGGGAATGGGTTAAGGGGGAGATGAGAACGGGTGTAGTCTCTTGAAGCAAAAAACTACCATAGTATACGAGCTTTTATACATTTGACCTTGGCCCCACATTGCAATCTGTCAGTTATGATAAAGCAGGAGTTATATAAAAACTTTGAAAAATCTTCATGAATTAAAAAAATTCAAATAGCAAAATCTGAATGCTAATCCCATCAAATGCTAACGAATCCTGCTAAACATTGTGTTCACAGTTATTTTAACTATATATTCTCAATAGAAACATAGTCCCAAGCCAGTTTTTAATAGTACCGTCTACAGATAAATTGTACATTAAGTACAACGATAAGCATGGAAGACCGAGTTTTAAACAGAACAGAATGTATACATCTAATGGAGTATTTTTTCTTCAAAGGAACCACTTTTGGAGGTTAAAATATCATTGCAGTGATATTGCCATTTTCCAAAATGTTTTATAAATCTTCTTTTAAAATGGAAAACTTTAACACACAAGAAACCTGTCTACATAAGATAACCAGCCTTATTATTTTATAGAACATCTCAATTTGCACCTAAAACATTCCTTAGATTTGTTATTTATCTCATTTACAAGAGTTGGTTCTAAAAGATTTTTGGAAATTTCTGAAAAACTCTGATTTACCCTCAAAGGATCAATATTCAATATTCATTATTGTTTAGAATCCGTTTAAAAGCCTTTGAGAGGCATCTTGATCGGGGAAATCATTACTGGAATAAATGACCAGCTTAAAGAGAAAATACTCATTCACATGTATACATACTCTTTGTCTTCATCTATTCTGTTTGAGTCAATAAATGTGAAGCCCCTTATTCAACTAGTCACAGTATGCAAATATCCTAAGAAAAACACAGAATAATTAGCATTTCTGGTATTATTCAAAAGTGTCAATCAAATGGGACAAAGTGCAGCATCAATGGCCATTCAGACATGCCCGTGAGGATTTGTTTAAATAAATTGGTACGAAACTTTTTTTAAAGGCCTTTATTATTATTTTTTTTTGACCATAATCAAAGTAAAAGGTTTTCTTCTTTTGATTCATAAGCATGCCTATACCATGCTTTCGATCTGATTGAGTTTATTTGAGTGCACTTAATGTGGTTGGGTTGGGCATATGTGATCTCTGGATGCAGAAACAAACATGGCTACACATATCCCAGGGTCAGCTCTCTGTTGCCAAAATAGCACCTCATTGCCTTATTTTTCTCCACACCAAGTAGAGGGAGAAAAATGAAATGCCTAAAAATCAAGTATGAAGAATGTGAAGAACGTGTGTATGTGTGTTTAAGAAATACAATGAAAAGTGGAAATACGTGATCTGGAATATAAATCAAACACCAGTAGCCTTTCGCAACCTCCCTTTGTGCCTCATTGGCTAGAGGGGTTTTGAGTTGTATCATAACTAGATATAACCAAGGCAGGAGTATAGGCAGTGCCCTCCCTCCATACACACACCAGAATCATGATGACGAAGATGAAGAGGAAGGCAGTGATAACGACAGCTAACATTGTGAAACTCTTACTATCGGCTAGGCACTGTGTTGAGGGCAACACCTTCTTTAATCCTTCGAGGTGGGCATAGGGAATAAACTCATACTAGCCAGTATGCTCTATTGCTCTAGTGCATTCCAGAAAACACGTCCAGACATCAACTCTGCAGAAGTCTTTCCAAAAACCAAAATGCTATAGAGACTTTCCCTGAGACAGGTAAAAAGATTTTGAAAGTCTATCGTGACATGCTCCTTGGCAATACATTTCTTTCAGTTTGCACCTGGTCTTTGATGGCATGCTTTTTCTCCAAAACGGAACCCCAAGCCAACTGGTGTAAGTCTATTGAGCATCTGATTGAAGTTAAAGAGTCCTTGTTTTTAGTATGCTCAGTCACTTCCAGCCTTGTTGTAAATAGTATCTGCTTTTACATTTTCCATCCAATTAAATACAACCAATAAGGGCAACATGCAACAAGATACTCAAGTGCCAGCACAGACATGGTCTTAGAAAGGTGGTGATTGCTGAAGCCGAACTTCCTGCTGGCAGGTGGCTATTGTGTAACTATGCAAAAAGTGGAAATGTTTCTTTGACAGTCGATGAGGGAACAGCCAAATTGATTTTGAATTTTTACCTCTATGTTCCAAAAAGAAAAGAATCACATATTTCACAATCCCACTCTTTAAGATCAGGCAGACACAGCAGGAGCATGCGTGCGTATGCTCACCTAAACACACACTGGTGCACCAGAAGTTGACTTAAACAAAAATGATGTAAGTGAAAAGAACTTCTACTGACTTCCCATCCACATAAGAAGGGATCTAAAGCCCAGAGTGGCTACGAGAGGCTTCAACTCTTCCTAGAACACTCTAAGATCATCTTAACTGCAGATACACGTACAAACCCAAGTCATGGCCACCACTGTGCTTCACACACACACACACACTGAAGCCTGTGGGGCCTTTTCTTCTTGAATCCGAGTTTCAGTGGGCAGGTATTTGTAGGATTAAATAGGAGAATGAAAAAGGATTTTCACTTTATTTAAATCTTTACAATAAAATCATGGTCACGCTTGAGCAACCCATAAAGCAATACATTAAATAAAAAGACAAATATAAAGGATATGAAAAAAGAAAATAAGCCAGAGGAATAAAATTTGCTGGTTCCTACAAGTCAGTTTTTTTTTTAATTTACATCCAAATTAGTTAGCATATATACAAGTCAGTTTTAATAAGTGTTCTGCTAGCACATTGCTTGATGTCTCCCGGATAACCTGTGCTCTGTGGGAGTAGGTCTCTGAGGCAACGCTCAGAGTAATAACGTGCAGGAGGCAGAACTAATAAATAGCTATTTATGAAGAATCCATTAAGCACAAAAATGTCCTCTTGAATTAAAATAGAAATGTATAGGAAGAGCAAATCGGGGGGCGTCTGGGTGGCTTAGTCAGTCTGGGTGGCTGAGCGTCTGACTTGGGCTCAGGTCATGATCTCATGGTTTGTCAGCTGGAGACCCACACAGGGCTCTGTGCTGACAGCTCAGAGCCTGCTTCAGATCCTCTGTCCCCCTTCTCTCTCTGTCCCTCCTTGGCTCGTGCTCTCTCTCTTTCAAAAATAAATAAACATTAAAAACAAAAAAGAGCAAAACATTTCCTTGGCCAAAGACAGTTGACCAAAAAAAACCTGTTGAGCCCGGTAAAAGCAAATCTGCGTTACATCCTTTGTGATATCCGAGAAGACAGGCGCTGATGGGAGACAGAGACGACGAGGAGGCGGGGTCCTCACAGGACTGGGGGCAAAGAACCACAGCACCCACACACCTCGTATGGTCTCATCTGATTTGTTTTTCAGTTTGTGCCAGGGGAAAAAATTAAGAAATATACCTTAAGAATTCAGACTATAAAAGGCAGAGATGGTGTCATGGTAAGGAGATTCACAAAAAAGGGGCGCCTGGGTGGCTCAGTTGGTTCAGCTTTGAACTCTTGATTTCAGCTCAGGTCATGACCTCATGGTTTGTGAGATCGAGCCTCACATCAGGCTCTGTGCTGACAGCGAGAACCCGCTTGGACTTCTCTCTCTCTGCTCCTCTCCTGTTCACTTGCTCTCTATCTCTCAAAATAAATAAATGAACTTAAAAAAAAAAAAGATTCATGAACGAAGCAAAGAGGAAAGCTGAATCTAGGTTCCTGAAGTTATTTAGCACAAGTCAGAGAGAAAAGCAGCTCATTAAGGCAGGGTTTAAACATTAGCCAGAATGCTACGCCTCCATGCCGAGCACTGACACTCACATGTCAGAACTCAGCATGGAGGGGAGGAGGAGCACGAGCGGTAGAAGGTGTGCTTTCACACTGGACTCAGTCTGGCAGCCCTACTGGACAGAGCTGGGAAAGTGGGAGGACACGGGAGTTGGATGAACGGTATTTGCTCCTGGAGGGAATATGTTAACTAAGGTCACCAGGGCTTAATCACGACTTACTCTTTATCATAGCTACATCCGTGGCCTTCTCCTATCTCTCCACTGCTGGCACACAACAATGGCCCACCCGTTATGACGGTTCACCTTGAACTACCTGCCAGCTGCAGCTGGAATTGTACGTATAGCAACACTGGAGAAAAAAAAATTGTTTTCTCAAGGGTTTGCCTTCTGTCCTATACAAGGACAAAAAAAAAGCGCCACAATCTGATGTCACAGGTGGCATCTCGTTCTAGCTAGCCGCAAGCTGGGAGTACATCGGCGTCTTCAGGGGTCCGGAATAGCTGGAAAGACGTGGCAAGTGCCAAACAAAGTGGTCATTTCCGCCTGTCTCCCTTGGGGCGTGGGCCTCTGTGACCCTGGACGTGGGTGGAGTGAGAGCCTCTCCTCCAGCACTGGAAGGCTGAGCCTCGAACCCCAGTTCTTCCACGTCCCAGCCGGGTGACACTCCAGTGACCTGACGTGTAAGTGGGTACTCACCCCGCCCACCTCACAGGACTGTGGTGAAGAAGTGAACGAGAAAAGCCATGAGAACCAGTCGCCCGGTGTAGATCCGAGGTGACTAAACGCTAGGCTGTTACTATTATCATGTATTATGTATTATGTATTCTAGCCATAAACGAACAAAACGTCTCCTTGAGCTTTTGGTATTTTGAAGTTAAAAGCCATCGATAACAAAAAAACACCCATAATAATAACTGTGAATGGATAGTCCTCTTTTCAGTTTCATGCACCACTTTCCTAGAGCTCTTTACACAAGGTCTTTACAAAAATGCAAGGAACAGAATAGCAGAAGCATGGCTTTCTCTTTCTTTAAATGTTATGATCTTTGCTCATAAATAAAGTGTAGTTTAATAAGCTGCCGAATATTACCTTTGATTTCTTTTTTTAAAGCCACTCGTGATTATAGATCTTATAAATGATACATGACTTTAAAAAAACCTTTTTTAATGTTCATTCATTTTTGAGAAAGAGAGAGAGAGACACACAGAGTGTGAGTGGGGGAGGGGCAGAGAGAGGGGGAGACACAGGATCCCAAGCAGGCTCCAGGCTCTGAGCTGTCAGCACAAAGCCCGATGCGGGGCTCGAACTCAGGAACGGTGAGATCACCACCTGAGTCCAAGTCAGACGCTTAACTGACTGAGCCTCCCAGGCGCCCCATGACTTTAAAAATCATAATGCTCGTGTAACAAAAGACATGCACAAAATGCATTTTGCCTATGGGTTCTACAGCAAAGGCAGCATTTCCTCAAGAACGCACCAAGCGACTGAGCATAAATACTACGGATGATTAATCACAAAGCGAGCGTGTGCCACACAGCCCTTCTTTAAGCAAGCAGGGATTGTTTTTCATCTTATGCATTAATATGAATATTCTTGCATCGCACATGAACATTTTCTTTATTTTAGAAACTTCAATCGTTTCTGGTGTATCAGGATACCATTCCAATAACGAAAATTATGCAGTCAAATTTGGTGTGGTAACAATGAAACGCACGATTTGAACAATTTCTTATTCTATTCAAGTGCGATCATCTTCACATCGGTTGCCTAGTCAGACTGCAGGATTCTGCTGGATTCCAGTCCCCCTTGACATAAAAAATTGTGACTCCATCAGCGAGTTATTTTAGCTTGAAAAGCATTTCAAAAATTCTGTCCTAATTCCAAGGGAAAATTTACATGTGTAAAGATGTCAAAAATTGAATTACCTAAATAAAGTAGGTGAAGAGTCATTTTTCCCTCTGTTTTTGTAAGGGTTTTTGTCTATACTGTGACTAGAAGGTGATCTGCTCAATTCTGTCATTCATTAGATATAAAGAGCCAAAGATGATTAAAAACCCAAACTCCCAACCCAATTGTGCCCCACACAAAGACATGCACGGCCCTATGCATAACACAACCCCACTGGCCCCCTGTTTCCAAGTGGAACGCCCCGTGGCATCACACTTGAGTAGGAGCCACAGTGAGCATGGCACACGCCTCACCCAGGCTGGTCTCAAACACATCCTCTCGACTCACAAAACCAGAGACCCCTCAGTACCAACTCAAACTGGATCTGTTCCTGGCATTAGACCCTTTACCCCAAAGAAGCTCTGAGAACCATTTACAATTTCTTCCTTCCTTCACTCCTCTTTGCCTATGGGACGTTTGCAAAAACAACTAATTTAAATATCTTAAAGAACTGGAAATCACTCAATGCTTCAAGAAAGGAAAATTCTTTATATGCTAAAACCAAAAACCGAGGATGCTTAGGTTTATCATTTTAGGGTATTATAAATCTAGTCATGTCAAATAAATCAATTAAAATGAAAGGCCACATGAAAATACCCTCAAAGAAAACTTGAGCAGATATCCAGACTGCATAATTGTATATATTTCCACTGTAAGTTTTATTTTTTAATGTTTATTTATTCTTTGAGAGAGAGAGAGAGAGAGAGCCCAAGCAAGGGAGAGGCAGAGACAGAGAGGGAGACACAGAATCCGAAGCAGGCTCCAGGCTCTGAGCTGTGAGCACTGAGCCCGACGGGGGCTCGAACTCACAGATTGCGAGATCATGACCTGAGCTGAAGCCAGACGCTCAACCGACTGAGCCAGCCAGGTGCCCCCATTCCCACTATAATTAAATCTTTTTCTTTATCTGCACTTTGCCTTATGAAACTGAGTTTCTCTAACGATGTTTATAAAAAGAATTGTTATACCTTAACAAGTTTAAGTGAACTATGGAAAGAATTGTGTTTTAAGGCTCACAAGATGAATCTCTTGGTGAACTTAAATGCCTTCAAATTTATCTAAGTTATCAATTCAAACCTCTCACCTTCAAAACCATTCCTAAAGAAATAGTTATTTCTAAACATATTTACTTGCATGATAAAGGCCTAAACAGAAAGCTGGACAACATTCCACTTGTTGTCACAAATGCTCACTGGCCACCCAATTTATCACGTACACAGCACGATGCACCGGGGTGGGGGCATGGGTTTTCATCACCTGCTAAAAATTAAAGTGGCCCCGTCTCCTGGTGGGCGTGACCAAGATGTAGGTAGAGCACCTGATTTGGGAATACATTAAATAGTGAAACATAATGGGTGCTCCCTCCAAATGTAAATGTTCTGCAATTTCTGATAAAATTCTGTCGCGCAGTAGGGCAAAATGACTACTTTTAAGTCAGTTTGACTTCTGCTTCGTTAAGGTCCAATTTGAAAAAAACTTTTCTTCTTTTCTACTTGTACTTACAGGTATAACTTTCGCTATATTACTCTTGTTTACATGTTGTGGGTATAGAACAGTTTTAAGCGCCATGGTATGAAAACAACATATGCAATGGAATGTATCATGTCCCTTGGTTTTTACCGACATCAACAAAAGAGACTCCTAGCTACGTATAAAATATGTAGTTTGGTGATTCAGTTCACTACAATTTTTTTAGATAATTATGATTTATTTAATTGGATCAAGTTATCTTTCAGAACGATCCACAGGAAATCCTTAAAATTTCCTTAATCTCTTAAAATAAGCTGCTCAAATTCACAACTGGGTAATGAAATTGTTTCTCACTGCCAGCTACATCATATTCAACATAAAAGTTTACATGCTTTTTTTTTACATGGGTGGCTCAGTTGGTTAAGCGTCCGACTTTGGCTCAGGTCATGATCTCACGGTTCATGAGCTCGAGCCCTGCGTCAGGCTCTGTGCTGACAGCTCAGAGCCTGAAGCCTGCTTTGGATGCTGTGTCTCCCTCTGTCTCTGAGAGATTTTCCTCTTAAAGGAATACAGAATGATAGGAATATGATCCATCACCAGACACAGTAAATACGAACATGGATGTAAAACATCAGTGACAAAGATCCCAGGCAAAACATTAATTTCTTAAAAAAAATTTGGAATCACGGAACTGATGAATTTAGCCTTGGTGTATTTATTGAAGGTGTCAAGGCAGAACCACAGTGAGATACTTGCAACAGAAGAGCATTTAGCTTGTTCTTAAAAAAAAATTTTTTTAATGTTTATTTATTTTTGAGAGAGAGACAGACAGACAGAGTGTGAGCAGGGGAAGAGCAGAGAGAGAAGGAGACACAGAATCCAAAGCAGGCTCCAGGCTCTGAGCTGTCTGCACAGAGCCTGACGCAGGGCTCGAACTCATGAACCGTGAGATCATGACCTGAGCCTAAGTTGGACGCTTAACCGACTGAGCCACCCAGGCGCCCCCACTTAGCTGATCTTCAGAGAAGATATTGTACTTTTAGTGCAGAAATTCCAACGCTCCTTGCTTTTACTCTCCACTCATCAACTTCCTTGACATGCCAGCCAAAGGAGTAGGAGTGTCATATCTTTTTTTTTAATTGTTAGTCTCACCTGCCAGATTTTCAGCATATCAAAGGCAAGACCCATCTTACTAACCTACACAGTGCCTTCAAAAAGGCTGGTGCCTTTTATGCGCCAGACAGACATCAGCTGTTGAACTGATTGAACCTTTTATATCATCCTTCTGTTGTTGTTCAGGCCAAACGATAAACCTGATTTTTGTTTATTCTTTAGCTTGTTGCTTGACTTCACTGGTTGTGGTGGGACCAACTCTGGTGTAATTATTCAGGGGGAGTCTGACCACAGAGAGGACTGGTCACCAGCTCCCCGGTGCCCAACGCTGTTCAGTCCTAACTGACTGACCACAGTCGGCTGCCAATTATATCAAGAATCACGTTCGGTTCCTGACCTGCCCGTTAGTCTCTCCCTATTCCCGTACCCCAACTAGTTCCCTCACAAAAGTGTTCTGATGACTGGTCCTGAGGGTGAGAAAGTAAAAGGCTATGGATAAAGTCGTGTCCATCCATCAGCAACACTGAGACCAGAACTCAAATCCATTATCTGTGTGTTTTTGGCTCATTTCTATAGATGCCTTCAAAGATCTATTTCCTAGAATCCCAGGTCCCAGAACTACTTAAAAGGGACACAGAAGTTGTCCCTTTAAAAGGACACAGAAATTGAACAGACACAGCGAACCAATAATAACTCTTATACAGACACTGAAGGCTTCACCCAAATAAGGACACAGAGCCACATAAAGGACTCCTAAAGATCTCAAGAGTGTGTCCATGTTCAAATTAAGGGTTGTTGAGGGAAAGGGTCACTATGGCGTTAGCAGAACTAACTGCATTATCCTGGACTCTACTTCTCGGTTTAAGTAATCCTTTTGTAATTATATATTTGTAGGCTTGGGTTTCATTAACATCTCTTAAAATCTGTAAGGAAATTAAAAAAAAAAAAGTAAACCCAGAGGCATCTCTTTTCCCCTTTAATCAGAGGTGAACTAAAAGCAGTAGAGGCTGATGTGTCCAACTGTGGAGGACGTCATGCATGTTTTTTCTCAGCGGTTCCTCTCTTACTGTTTTTCATCTGTTTTCAAGGTAAAAACTAAAACACACATAAAAATATTAAAATTTAGAAGGATCATAGAGAACCTTCATTTCTCTCCTCGCAGGGACTATCTAACCTGCATGGAGAAGGAACAGAAAGAGAATAGAATTCATGCTTCGATTGAAAAAAAAATATTTTTAAGGAAGGGGAGCCCAGGATAAAAATTATTCTTGAGCAATTGAAAGTCTTATGGCAAATGCCATCCCTTTAGGCAAGCAATGTTTACTTACTAGCGCACTATTAAAAGAAACAAGGCAGAAAATCATGTTAGGTGCGGGTTTTAAAAAAATATTTAAGCACTATTTCTCTTTTTATCTGAGGTACATCAGATTTCAACATTAGGGGCATCATGATCCTTCTGACACTCCATTTTTGCTCAACTCTATAATCCTCAGTAACTCGCAATTCGAGTTAGTAACACTAAATGGTAGAGCCTAAATGATTAAAAAAAATTTTTTTTAATGTTTATTCATTTTTGAGAGACAGAGCAGAGACAGAGCATGAGCGGGGGAGGGGCAGAGAGAGAGGGAGACACAGAATCAGAAGCAGGCTCCAGGCTCCGAGCTGTCAGCACAGAGCTCCACGTTGGGCTCGAACTCACGTACCGCGAGATCAGGACCTGAGCCGAAGTCAGACGCTTAACCCACTGAGCCACCCAGGAGCCCCAAGCCTAAATGATTTTAATAAAAATTTCTTTTAATTGGTTTTAATTCATTAACATCAGTGAGTAATCCCTCCCCCCCCCCCCCCCCCCCCCCCAGCCACCTCCCGGGAATTCATCCCCTCTTCTAACACGGCAAGTCAGTGGAAAACTAAGCCTCCCAGACAGCCCTGTTATAGCACAATTACTGAGCTACTGGCTTCAGGCAGAACCCCAGGGGCACGTCCCCTGCCTGGGGAAAGAGGCCAGGCTTTCTCTGGAATGCTTCAATGGAAGGTTACCGGGGGAACACAGCAGAGAATTATTGTAACACAACCAAGGATTTTAATTGATATGTAATGATCCCAGGCAAGGCGCCCCTAACGTGTAAAAGAGAGAGCTCCGTCTTTCTACGGTGTTGTGGACATTTGAATTTTTACGACCTTGTTCTTTCAAGTCTAAAATCACACGTACGACATTATTAAGATTACTGAAAATGGCTACAGTTCTTATTCAGTCACTCCAACCTCTATCTGATCTACTTTTTACAATTTACCAAGGCTACGAATATAAGCGAATTTCTGCCAACACGGGAGATCTGTATCAGGCCTACGCTTACAAGACCTGAGTATTTTCAGGCAAAGCACTTATTTCTCTTGGTCTCCTTCTTCCCTATTTGTACTCAAGTGTGTCAAAGTCCAAGACAAGCCCTGGCCAGGGGATGCCACATGATTACCGTGCCCTGTGGCAGGGACCCCGGGCTCATTAAAAACCTAACAGATCGAGGTGCCTGGGTGGCTCTGTTGGTTAAGCATCTGACTCTTGATTTCGGCTCACGTCATGATTTCATGGTCACGAGATCAAGCCCCACGTTGGGCTCTGCTCGACAGCACAGAGTCTGCTTGGGATTCTCTCCTGCTCTCTCAGCCCCTCCCCCACGTGCATGCGCACGCATTCTCTCTCAAAATAAATACGAAAAACTTAAAAAAAAAAAAGAAAAGAAAAGTTAACAGATCAACCAATAACCAAGGGCCAAAGACTGAGGCATCTTTGGAACCGCCTCTTGTGGAAGACCTATCACAGGGCATTCGAGTCCTGCTCTCCCAACAAACCTTTCTCACCCAGATAGCCGAGAGAAACGGAGAAGAACAAAAGTACAGGTTGGCTATCCCCCAGGGGGAAGAGACTCGTGCAGTTTGGTGAAGACAGGATGGAATGGAGCATGCGGGCTTGACTGGAGGACTTGGTCGGAGTGAGCCCTGGTGGTCGGAGACTGTGGTTCCCGGGCCAGTTAGAAGGTGTCCAAATGGACGGTGTAGTGTAAGGTCAGCCACGTGTACGCGGTGTCTATACAGAGCAGAGCTAAATCAGGTGAGAATGGGCAGCTCGGTCGATCTGAGTTCTTACAGGCTGTTTCCACTGCAGGACTAATATTTCTGAACCCTGAACCTGTGGTGTGGCCACACGGAGGATTTGCGACAATGCCCAGTTTGGGTCCCATCCGACCCAGCCACAGTCACATTGCTAGAAGCTAAGATCAGGGTTTGGACCAGGTAGGTCTTGAGAAACAGTGTAAGTAGAATTCAGTGTGTGGCTTTCTACTTGTAAACAAAGCTAGATATTAATTTTAAAGCCAAGATCTTCTAAGACCTTCTCTTCCATTTGGTGTTTCAAAGCTCATTTTATATCATTTTTTTTTAAACCCATGCTGCACTTCGCCATGTTTAACATTGCAAATTTCACACATGTATAAAGTCATGCAGATGAATTATTTTACCTTTGCCTGCACCTACATCAGGCGGAAGAATACCAGCTTTAATGAAGGGAAACAGAAAAAAACAGGACACTATATAGTTAGAGGTAACACACCCATGAGCATGTAAAGCGATATAAAAACACTCATTAAAATGCCAAAGCATGCAAGGAGAATGAAGTGTACCATGTCAGGTACACGGGACAGAGATACGTTGGTGTCCCCGAGCTTACCCAGTAATCAAATCCACACACAACTTAAGGCGCATTATTCATATCTGTCTATTATGTAACAAGTCTTAACGGGGACTTCAAACCAATGTTTGGGTAGAAACATCATTTCCTCATGCTATGGAAGATGATCCAATACATCACCCTTAAGGAATTCTATAATTTAGAGACGTGCAAAAATCAGAAAATCTTTTATAATGTTTTTGGTAATTTTCACTGAATCTCATCTTTTTTTTGTTTTTTTCAAAATAATATTTTAAAATATGAAAGGAAGCATTAATTCCTTTTCTAGAGACTCTAATGGGACCATTTTGCTTTCTCTGGACCAGATGGCACACCGGAATACAAAGTCCCACACTCAAACACAAAATAAACGCGCTATTGAATAACTGTTTCATATTCCTTGCTAGACAATCTAAATTGTTATGTGGCCTAGAAGATTATTTTCTGACAAATCAAGACCAGAACTAGAATTACATTTATTTATTTGTATACAGATGTGTATGTCAGTGGGTGCACATATCTGTATGTCACATGTATGTGTATGTGCATGCGCGTGTATGTATATATGCAAAGTTGTAGACAGGAAAGAACATGGCCTTGAACTTTGAATTCATGTGTGGCAAAATGCTGTAATGACATTTCAACCTAAGTTTAAAAATTTCACACAGACGTGGGAAACAAATATCAAATAGTTATCCTCATAGGAATTAAATAACTGATTGTACAGATGTCAGGGTGAGAAATCACAAACAGGTGTCTGCATTAGTTGGGAAAGATAGATACTCCGTGGGAAGAAGGAAGAAGGCGTCCACTTAGGTCACAGATTTTTATCTCGTGACACTCATAGTGACATGAACGTTATACATACCCAGCTTACCTTCATCCACAGTTGTCACTGCTTCCTCTGTGATTTGACTCCCCGATCCTGCTGCTGTTTGCGCATAGAAATAAAACTTATACCGAGTGCTGAAATTTAAATTTTTTAAAGTCCAGCGCGTCTTGTTGGCAGGAATTTTCAGATCCACCAGTGGGCCTAACTCGTGCGTGCTGTTGACTGGCAAGAAGAAATAAGAAAAAGTGCATTCCCTGTGAAGTTCTGTAGGAATAGTATTATGAATTAGTGTGCCAACCAAAAATGTCAAACTTGGATTACACTGACTTTTGTGATCCTATTTATTCTTTGCCTGACATAACTCAGCTGCTTACAGCTCCTCTAATATGGCAAAACAGGGAGAAATATATTCCCCATTGGCTTAGAAGCTAGGGGAATTTGACAGCTAAGTTGAAATAGCGTTTCTTTATTTTGTAAGTTGGCAGGTGGAATCATGTATTGATAAGCCCAAACCTCATCTGCAGAGGCCTTGTACTAAAGGAACCCCTTTTTTTCCTTTCTACCCTTTTTTTTTTTTTTTACTGTTTTCTAATTATAGACAATACCTACCTAGCATCCACCCCACCCTCAAAGGTCTGTATCATTCTGCAGGTTGCTTGATTTTCAATAGCGTATGCGTCTTTAAAAAGTATGATGTGAATGAAGTTCCTTCTGGAATACCAGTGGAAGGTGTATGTACGTATATATTGTGCAGCATTAAAGAAATAACCAGTTTGTATTTTAAGGAAACAGTTACTTTTCTGTTTTCCTTTTTTAAGCCATATTCCTCCCTTTCCCTTCTCCCAATAACTTACTTGGCTGATACTTTAAGGTGTATTCAGTCAAAATGCCATTCGGGCGGCTCGGTGGGTCCCATTCCAAAGTAAGGGAGTCTAGCGTCGGGTTAACAATCTTCAAAGAGGACGGAGCACTGGGGACTTACAGTGAGAACACGGAATCAACGAAAAGTTTGTGAAGGTGTCAAAATGTGTTAAAATGACATAGTGTACCATATTCACACCATTCCCCAAGGTTTTCTGTAACTCACTCTTGTTCCCAATCCTGCCCAAAACACACTCACAGAAACCTGTGACGAGAACCCGTTCAGCTATTCTCTTCCTCTTTTTTCTCATCATTTCCACTGAGGCTCCTTAAAACCATCCTCCGCAATACATACAGGCTTTGCCTCTCGATGGATCCGAACTAGTCTTTTTAAAGGGGACGGAAATTGTCTCATGAATGGTGTCTTAATAAAAGCAAAACAGGTGGCTGAGTCAAACTATTCTGACCAGACCTTTGAGTAGACGCAGCTGCGTTCTGGGCTATTAAGGGCTGTTTTTCTCCAACAAACCAGGTGTCTCCAAGCAGCCAGGACACCCTGCCTGCTGGGCTCTGGGCATGAGCCAGACTGCCCAGGTGCAGAGCGGTTCTCACCCGGAGAGCTGACAGACGCCCAGAATCTCATGGCGATGGGCAGAAGCCACACAGCTGGCAGACCCTTAGCGCTGGGAAGGTCCCCAGGTTCCCTGTGGCAGAGGCTGGCAAATTACCAGAGGAAACACGCCTGGTCCTCTCTCTCACTTCCTCCTGAGGATGACAAACGGAGGCAGCTCTCCCTCACGGTCGCTACCTCCTCTACATGCCCACCCTCTTCCCTAGGTCCGGTAATGGCACCACTGTCTCTCCCCGACTTGGAACCAAGTCTCTCCCTTGAAACCAAGGAGTCACCCTGAATCTCTCCCTCTGCCTCATTTCTTCCATCTCCTGGGATACCACATCCTGTCAGTTCCACCTCGTACAGGTCGACCACATCCATTCCCTGCTCTCCTCTCTGCCACTGCCCCATTTGGGGCCTTCAGTGGCCTTTGCCTGGGCCTAGAAGGTTCCTGGCACACAGTTCTAAGCTTCCCCAAGGCACCCCTTTCAGAATCTGATGACAGCCAAAAACTCTCCCCAGAAAAATAAACACATACTGTATATAAAATGAGGGGGTTCTCGGAGCTCCTTAAACCCATTCGTTGACCCCCAAGAGACTGTAGTCTTCAGGTTAAGAGCCTCTGGCTTACAGGTTAATATGATACGAGTCCTCCTTGGCTGACCTTCCTCTCTTTTCTCACCATTACCGGATACACAACTTGCAGTTCCTTAAGGAGACACGCTGTTTCACACCATTGTGTCTATGGACACAAGACCTCCTCTCTTCCTTAGCCTTTAATTCACCGGTCATCGCTACTATGACACCTTCCCTGAACCATCTCTAAGAGCCGCGTGAGGTCTCACTAGTAAAAGCCTAGAGAGGAAGGAGTCTTTAACCTCTAGGGAGCAATGAGTCCAACCAAGGATAGGCAATTGTAACAAGATGGGAGCTGGGACACAGGATGGCCCTCAGAGAATGCTGGGAAGGTGCCAACATCATGAGCCTTTCAACCAGGAGCCAGAATGGGTTTGCCTGTAAACTGCTTTTATCTAAAAGAGCTAAGGAATCCATTTTTAATACGGGCTTGAAGCAAAATTCAAATGCATGAATCCCTATCTTTCTTACTCTCCTGTCCCCCTCTCCCTCATTCACCAGGCTCCCATGTCCCTGTATCCAAACTCCTCGTGTCCCACCCCTGAATCAATGGATATTTGATCCTCCCTCCTCCTCCCTTTGCCCCTTCTTGCCATGCTTTTCCTTGTCTTCCCAACGCATTTTATCAAGGCTTCTAACTCGGCTCAACTTCAAATTTTTTCTCTTTTAATGTTTGTTTATTTTCGAAAGACTGAGAAACAGAGCACGAGTGGGGGAGAGGCAGAGACAGAGGGAGACACAGAATCCGAAGCAGGCTCCAGGCTCTGAGCTGTCCACACAGAGCCCGATGCGGGGCTCGAACTCACCAGCTGTGAGATCATGACCTGAGCCAAAGTCAGATGCTTAACCGACTGAGCCACCCAGGCGCCCCATAACTCAGCTCGAAGTTGGCATAAACTATGAAGGCGCCCTGGAGAAGGAAGTAAACCACGACTTACAGAATTATTTTTCTTGCCAGGTGTTTTAGGTTCTTACATGAGTTCTCATACTTTTCAGATGAAGTAACAGAGGCTTACAGAAGTTACATAACTCACTTCAGGTCAGGAAGTTAATGACCCCAACCAACATCAAATTAGCAAGGTTTCTGACAGTGGGGCTAAGGGTGGAGAAAACTTTCAGGCAGGAGAGGGGATTTGGAGGAACACTTTGTACTGGGAAGCCTTCCAAGGACCCTCAGGCCACCTAGGAGTGGACACTATGCCAGCTTTGTGGGGCCTCTTCTGTCGTGCAGAGGCTCTCAGGATGCACCATATGTTCTAGAAGCTCAGAGACGCGACCGCCCCCTACCTCCTTCTGGAGTATTAAAGACTCTGTCGGGGCTGGCCGGGCCCTCCCCTTTCCCGTTGACCACTCGCACGTTCAGTGCGTAGTGGCTGAAAGGCTCCAGCCCGGGCAACATGCCGTGTGTCTTGCTGTCCTGGAAAGTGAGGATCTTTTTCTCGATGTGGCGTCTGTTTCTCTTAAGTGAACCCTCCTGTGCCTTCCAGTAGTAAATCTGAAAGAGCAAGAACAGAAGTCAGGGACAGGCAGAATGGGGCAAACGAGATTCCTCCTGCTCATGAAACTGAAGTCTGATGGTTGTGCCCTAGAGGATTTCCCTGGTGCATTTTAGAACTTGATTCCTGGCAAAACCAATAGACATTGATTATGAAGCAAGACAGTAGAAGCCCAGAGATAACGTGGGAAACTGCATCGAGAATATGTGATGCAGCCTGGGCTATATACTGCTTGGTGGGAGGTGTCTAAGGGAAATAAGTGGAACAGCACAATACCCGCCCAGTTCTTTCTAGAACATAAGGTAAAGGAAGATGATAGAAGGACTGAAGCGGCTTACTTGTATAAAATATGCTGAAAGTAAAAATTACTGCCCAATGTTTACATACTTGCCCAGAATACAACTTCATGTGCAATATATCATTTAATTTAAACCTCAAAGCCACAGCAAAGCTTTTATTATTATTCCTTTAGCACAGATGAACCCTGGACAACTGAGTGGCTTGTCCCCAGCCACAGGGGAATCAAAAGCCATAGTGGATCCTCTACTCCCAAGTCTAGGCCTTTATCACTATGTCAAACTGACTCACTTAAAAATACTTTTTTTAGGGGCACCTGAGTGGCTCAGTCAGTTAAGCATCCGACTTGGGCTCAGGTCATGATCTCACGGTTCATGAGTTCGAGCTCAGGGTTGGACTCTGTGCTGACAGCTCGGAGCCTGGAGCCTGCTTTGGATTCTGTGTCTCCCTCTCTCTCTGCCCCTCCCCACTTGTGCTCTCTCTCTCTCTCTCAAAAATAAACGCGGAAAAAAATACATTTTTTGTTGTTTGGTATTAAATGGCAGGCACAGATTTTGGAGAGATGGATAAGCCAAGGGCTGATTAACTGTGGTTAAAAATCCAGAATTATTTATTAAGTCCTCTCAAATTCTTCTTAAAAGTTTAAAGCCATTTTCAGGAGAAGTCAACATATATACAGAATCTGGCAAATCCAAAATTCAGTGCAAATAGTGATCTCTAGAGGCCAGTTTTTCTCCTATCCATCAAAAACCTTTATGAATCAATTTTTCTGTGCCTCCCAAAAACAAAGATAACTGATGTTAGTGAGAATGACCCAGCTGGGACTACATGATTTTTAAGTATAATCTGAGTGCTTTTTAAAAAATGTGCCTAGTGGCACCTGGGTGGCTCGGTCAGTAAAGCGTCAGACTCTTGGTTTCAGCTCAGGTGATGATCTCACCATTTCATGGGTTTGAGCCCCACATCGGGCTCTGTGCTGACAGCTCAGAGCCTGGACCCTGCTTCAGATTCTGTGTCTCCCTCTCTGCTCCCACACCCCAGGCACTCACACACTCTCTCTCTCAAAAGTAAATAAAACATTAAAAAAATTTTTTTTTAAATGTGCCTCCATTATTTTCTAGACAATTTAGTGTGTTTGACATGTGTAGTCAGTATTATTATTATTTTAAAATTTATTTATTTATTTTGAAAGGGGGGGGGAGGGGCAGAGAGAGGGAGAGAGAGAATCATAAGCAGGCACATGCAGGGCTCAAACTCACGAACTGTGGGATCATGACCTGAGCCAAAATCAAGAGTTGCGTGCTCAACTGACTGAGCCAGTCAGGCACCCCAGTCAGTATTGTTTTAAAGCTAGGTGCATTTCATTGTATTTTAGTTTCTTAAACTTTAGTTTCCCCCATTTTGCCCCTATGTTAATGGTTGGAAGGATTTGAGATCACCTATGGGAAAAGGGGAGAACACCTTTTTTTTTTTTTCGCTTTGGATGCATTGAGGTTTTGCTTCTGCTGTAGCTGGGGTCCTTAGATATGGCCCTGCCTGAAGGGATAAACCAGAAGTCTCAAGGCCTCAGACCAAGAGAAGTGCACCAGGCACCAGCCGATGGCCTGTTCCTACGGAAAGAGTGCAAAAAATCGGCCTTGACTTGCCCGATAGCCTTGCAGGTGTCCTCGGATACTTTTCAGAGGTACTGGGTCCCAGTGCACCTCAGCTAAGGTACTGTTCACCACATTTACACGCACATTTCCGGGAGCCACCATTGGGACTAGGGAAAAACAGGACAGGGGGTAGAAGTATCAGTGTTATTTTGAATTTCATGCAAAAATGCCCCAAACAATTTTGGCTTGAAGTGTGACCCAGCCCTAGTCTCTGGGTTATCAAGGACTGAGAGTTCATTTGATACCTGTTCATTTGACTTGGTGAGAATAACATACCTTTCTAAAATAGCGACGCTTAACATTCTGAACCTACTTTTTACATAGCAGGCTGTTTAAATTCAGGAATGTGGAGCAAAACCGTTGCTGCCTCCGTCCCTCCCAATCTAAGTGCCCTCTGAAAATCGTCTTGGCTTGCACCTTGGTAAGTCTGTTTCACTGGTATAAATGAAAGTATAAACGAAATAGCATCAAACACTTACGGTCTTCTCCGGAATGGCCCATGACCACAGCCGGCTCTGGAGCAAACCCCACATCATTCAGGGCCTGCACTTTTATCAAGTATGGAACAAAGGTCGGTGTGCCTGAGACAATATATTTGGATACGTTCGCCACAACCACTGACGCCCATTCATCATCGCCATCTTTCTGGCGCCAGCTAACTTTGTATTGGAGGCCCGGCCCATTAGATTCGAAACCATTCAAGGGCTACAAGAAAAGCCAAATAAATCAGAGCTTTTAAAACAGACTGTGCAACCTTTTCCCGGAACACAAAATTCAATTCCCAGACTTAAACTGAAACGCTAAAACCCAAGCTATTAACAATGTTCTCCAGGGATCTTTTATCTTTTTTTTTATTCATGATGAGATTCAAAGTTTGTTTGGGATCAACATTTCAAAGGTTCTTAATTTCTTTTCTTTCTTTCTTTTTTTTTTTTTTTTTTAAGTAGGCTTCACGCCTAGGGTGTAGCCCAACATGGAGCTTGAACTCAAGACCCTAAGATCAAGACCCAAGCTGAGATCAAGAATCAGATGCTTAACCAACTGAGCCACCCAGGTGCCCCACAAAGCTTATTAATTTCTGTCTTGAAGTAGTAAATACCACATAAGCCTCTTAAACTCTGGCTCCACAGTCAAGGGTGGACAACTTAATAGTTTCCTTCATCTATTCCTGTTTGTGTGACAGCCCATAATTGTTTATTTTACTTAAGAGACTGAAACTGGTGAACTACTTCTTTCTTCATTAAAAAAAAAAACAAACGAAAAAATGTTGGTTTGTCTGGGCACCTGGCTAACTCAGTGGGAGGAGCGTGTGACTCTTAATCTCAGGATTATGGGTTTGAGTCCCACGTTGGGTGTAGAGATTACTTAAAAATAAAATCTTAAAAAAAAAAAAGTTGGCGTGTCAGTCTATCCTGTCATGTCTGTATGTATATAAATGTACAAGTATGTATACATATAGGTGTGCCTGCATGGGTCTACCAAAGTTAAGTTTTAAAATCACACAAGTGAATATACGTTAATTTTTGAAGTCCAGAAAATATAGATAAACCAAAAGAGAGAGAGAGAGATAGAAGAAGAAGAAGAAGAAGAAGAAGAAGAAGAAGAAGAACAACAACAACAACAACAACAACAACAACAACAACAACAACAACAACCAGCAGCAGAAGTAGACGTTGAGTACTGGGAATAACTTGGTACACGTCTTCTAGATGCTTCTCTATGATGATGATGATACGAGCTAGCATTTATTGAGCACACATTTGTGCTAGGCACAGTTCTAAGGGCCTTATATGTATTAACTCCTTCAATTGTATGAGGTTGGTTCTATTACTAGTCCCACGATACAGATACACAATGGAGATGGTAAGCAACTGGCTTAGAGTCACACAGTTAGTAAGTGACAAAGCTGGGATTTGTGCCCATTCGTTCTGGCTCCAAGAATCAAACCTTTAACTACAACACAATAATGTTTCTTAAATAAATATTTTTCCCCAAAATGGGTGATATGGGATTTCAATATAGACATTGTTTAAAAACAACTTTTTTTCTTTCACTCTAAAATACACCAAGGAAAGCTGAAGACTTCATGGTGAGCTCACCTTCCAGGTAATCACCAAATTATCAGGCTCAGATCCTAGTCCTTCCACAGCCGTGGGATTTGTATCTGGTTCTAGAAGTTAAGCAGTCACATATGTGTAAGCTTCAGTCTTTCTCAAACAGTGGAAAGGTTTCCTATTTTATTTCCCATCACAGAAGGCACCCCCCCCCCCCCCGCCCCTGCCTTTACCTACCTGCAGCTTTAGTCAAATACTGTTCAGATGGCTCACTGGGCAGGCTCCTCCCGAGGCTGTTCACCGCCATCACTCTGAAGGAGTAGTTCACATAAGGTGACAGCTTCAGCTGGGCTGTGGTCTGCATTCCAGAAACCTCGGTTTGGTGGTGCCACAGTCCTGCCTCATGCATTGCGTCTTCATATTCAATGATGAATTCTGGCCACAATACATACATACACACACACACACACACACACACACACACACAGAACCCAAGATAATGAGGTCAGTCATGCAACGGTAGGTTGCTAGGACAATGGACAGGACAATCTAACAAGAGTAGCTGAACATGAGTTATTTCCCTTTCAAGAAAAATTCCATTAGAATAGTTTGATTTAAGAATTCTATCATTATCCTCAATACCCAATAACCAATAATATTTGGTATTCTTTCTCCAACATGCTTAATTTAGTTACTTAAAACTATTTAGAAGTGGTCTATACATCCTTTGGAAAGTTTAAGTATATGGAAAGATGGTCAGGTCATGATCTCACAATTTGTGGTTCGAGCCCTGTGTCAGGCTCTGTGCTGACAACTCAGAGCCTGGAGCCTGCTTTGGGTTCTGTGTCTGCCTCTCTCTCTGCCTCTCCCCCCGCCAAAAAAATAAAGAAACATTAAAAAAATTTAGAATAAATATAGTGAGAGATCACTTTCCACTAAACAGATAGGCAGTAATCAAAAGTTTAACAGACTTTGTTGACTATTACACAGGGAAACAAGCATTCTCATACTTTGGTTCCGGGAATGTAAATCGGCACAACTTCTGTAGAGGACAATCTAGAATATCTCACAATATTCAACTCTGATATCCTTTGATTGAGAGATTGTACTCCTAGCAATTTATTTTGAATGAATGTACTCATGCATATGCTCACAGACACATGAAAAAGAATCCACACTGTGGCACTGTTTGCTGTTGAAACAACATAAGTGCAAAACCTTAAACGTTCACCAATAGGACTCTGATCAAATAAATTATGGTGCATCCACACAATGGAATAATCTGCAACTGTAAAAAATGAACGGGGGTACTCCATTTGCCACTGAAATGGGATGATTTCTAAAATACACAGTTAAGTGTAACCAAGTAGGGTATAGAAAGGTGTGGGACACTTATGTAAGAGCACAAAGATTTACCGTAACACATACACATACATATACGCTTGACTATACGTGTACTGCCCCTCAGAGTACCCACACTGATGGCATCAGTATCATGGAGAAACGGGGAATCAGAGGGGTGCAGAAGACTTACTTTTAAGTGCATATCCTTTTGCATTTGCTAAAATTTTGTGGCATGTACATGTTCTACCCTGGTAAAAAAAATCGGTATTTAGATATTTATTAATTGCCTACAAATGTGCCATGCGCCATGATCTGAATTACAGATACAAGCACGAAGTAGAAATGTTGTGTGTCGCAGTTCTCTGAAGCTAAGTAGCTCAAGTTTTCCTTTCGATCTCCATTGGCTTGCTGGTGATCTCCAGTCTCATGAACTGGTGCCATTTATATGGGCAGCCCCTCTCCCTCCCCTGAACTGTAGACTTGGACAGATAGTTCATTGACTCAACAACTCCACTTGTTTCTCTATTATAGCATGACAAACTGTTTACGACCAAGAGTGATCCTGATTCTCCTCCCCACGTGGCAGTGACAACTCAGGTCAAAACCCTGAAGTCCAGTTTGGATCCTCTCCCTTCATAGTTTCAGTAGTTTTGTTGGCTGTACCTTTAGAACATGCAAAATCTGACCATTTTTCAGCACCTCCATCCTCTTGGCCTATGCCAAGCCACCATTATCTCTTGTGTGAATCATTCCATAACCTCTCAACTCACGAGTTCCCAAATTTCCTCAGTTCATAGTGCACTTAGTGTCTCAGTAATTTTCTTCATGGTTCCCTTAGGCCAAAAGAAATATCTAACGTTTCCAGGCAAGTCATTAGGTCTATACAGCTTCGTAAATATTCATGTCTTAACAACTTAACCCATTCGGCATTGCGTCACTTCTCGAACCTTGTGAAGAGACTGGTCACCACCTTCCTCATTTTCTGTTACACACTGATTTTCACGTGGTACTGGCTTTTTACCACAGCGATAAAGGCTTTGCATATATGGCATCATCACAATATGATACAGCAATATCATGTTGGAACTGTAGGCGGCCCCAAGCTAGTATTTCATGTGGTGTGTAACACATGTGACTGTGTTTTTTAAATTGATTTATTTTTATCTTCGAGAGTGAGCAAGTTGGGGAGGGGCAGAGGGAAAGAGAGAGAGAGAATCTGAAGCAAGCTCCATGCTTAGCATGGAGCCTGACATGAGGCTCGATCCCATGACCCTGGGATCATGACCTGAGCCAAAATCAAGAGTCAGAGGCTCAACCGACTGATCCACCCAGGCGCCCTGACTGTGTTTTTTAAACATCAAAATTTAAAAATAAAAAATTTAAAAAAATACCCTGAGGCACCCTCTGAGTTTGCTGAGGTTCTACAGGGTACTTCACGGAGAACTGCAGTCCTACATGTCTCCCTGCATCCCCTCTTGTTCTTCTAGAGACCATCTTCAGTAGAAGAGCCACCATGATTCACTCCACTCCTCTACTTAACCCCCTCCCATGACTTCCCAGCCCTTACAACGGCCTGCAAGACCTGCACGGTTCACAGTCCACCCCTTGGTTGCTGCAGCAGCTCAGGAAGACCTCTCATGCATACTGAAGCAGATCCTTGGGGAAGGTGCAGCTGAAGGAGCCTGATGTCAACACTCCTTGTGGCAGGTTCTTTCCTGAAGGAAGGTCTGAGTAGTGTGTGTGTGTGTGTGTGTGTGTGTGTGTGTGTTCTATACATATATATGTGTGTGTATATACATACACATATACAATGTGTATTACATTTTACATAGGTACATACACATACAATCATATTATATCCAACATGATATATATTATTAATTTTACATCATTTCTGTCCCCCTCTGCTAAAATGCAAGCTCCATATGGGCAGAGATTTTTGACTATGTTGTTGTAAAACAGTGCCTGATTCATAATAGGCAGTCAATCAATATCTATTGAATGAATGAATGAGTGAATGAATGAAAGAGTAGAAATGCTTTGAAATCTAATGGTCTCACTTTAACATTGGTACAAAGAGTCTGCAAGCATCCTAAGTGGCTAAATCCAGCTACTGTATTTAATTAACTGGAAGACTCAGCATGAATGGATGAGTGTTCTGGTCAAGGACTAAAAACTCAGTTGAGAAAGGAACACCATTAAATAACACAAGATAGAGAGGAGGCTTCTGTTGAATTGCACTGGAAATAGTCTGTTTTACCAGCAGGTGCAATACGTCAACACTCACATCATTTCAGAGTAAGCTGGGGGTAGTCATCAGAAAGGAATTTAGTTTTCCTGCAGCATATACCTGAAGGTAATAATATATCGCAGGCCTGTGATACTCTCTGAAGTATCTCTTCAGTTCTAAAACTTCTAAACACATCTAGAGTCTAATTTTATTAAGTTCTTCCAGTGTCCTTATAGTGTGGCTCCTCCTTTGACTTTAACTCTCTAGGCTAGCATCATCACGGCGAGGATTGGACACTGTGGAATGAGCCTCTTCGTAGCAGGGGCTGATGGGAAGAAAGAGGCCCGTACTGGAAGGTGATGGACTTAATGTCCACACCCAGCTCTGTTACCAACTGTGGGTCTAAAAAGTCACTTTACTCACCAAATCTCAGTTTCCTAATATGCACACTGGCAGGACGGTGCCTGGTCCTCCTACCTTTTTCTCCCACATTAATAGGCAAAATGAGTAGCGTACATCTTCCTACTATGGTGGAAATTTACGGTGATTCTTCTTTTTTTTTAAAGTTTATTTATTTTTGAGAGAGACAGAGAAAGAGTGTGAGTGGGGGGGCAGAGATAGAGACACAGAATCTGAAGCAGGCTCCAGGCTCCGAGTCGTCAGCACAGAGCCCAATGCAGGGCTTGAACCTCACAAACTGTGAGATCATGACGTGAGCCGAAGTCGGACGCTTAACCCACTGAGCCACCCAGGCGCCCCAAATTTACGGTGATTCTTTTGGATCTTGTACACAAAATGAAAGTGTATTTGCTTAGTTAGTTAACATCATCAGCAATTAAGTAACGTCTTCTACCAGAAGCTGTAACCAGGAATAACTCAGGCTCTGAAGAGAGGGGAGCTATAAATAAAGGTTTCTGTTCTATTAGTAATGAAGCAGAGAATGCCAGCAAATATCTCCGTAAGGAATTTCAATCACACGTGATAAAGTACTTCAGAAATGGTCGTGAAATTGACCAGTGACAAAGAAAATGACACCACATACCTGTAATAGGGCTATTGTTGTCATCGCCTGGGGTCCACGACAGCTGAACACTTTTGTCGAGTTGATCCGTCAATTCTAAATCAAAGGGAGGATTTGGGACATCTGTAGACCGAACATACACACCACGGTTAGCCATCCATCCTTATGAGGTTGTCTTTTACTTACTTGTAACACCATTCACAGGGGGTGCATCTTAAAGACACAGCACACTTAACGGTCAAGGAGCATGCAATGGAAATGAAGTGCCAACAGCCGAGGTTGCTGGGAACACACAAGCACACCCAGGACAACCCATCAATGAGTTCTGCTTGCTTCTTTTCCCAATGAAACTGAATCACGTGTGACCAAAACCAGTGGGGAGGGCCTACGTGGTTCACCAGCACCCTCGGTGTGTCTTCTCATAAACATGAAGGAGCGCAGACAGAAAAAATAACACTGAAGCTTAATTTCTAATAAATGGGAAACAGAGAACGGCAAATGCTGAAACACAAATACAGGCAAGCACAGGGACTGCTGATTAAGAAGGCTTAAATGTTCTTTCGGAAACACAGGAAGTGATCGATTTTGGAGCTCCTGGAGAATATTTATGTTTTTAAGGGAATTCTAAGATTGCTGCTTTGTAAGTAGCCCTCAGCATGTGTACCTCATGCAGATACTCACTACAGTGGTCGGGCACATGGGGACACGGTGTGTTTACCCTCAGAGGACACTAGGGTACAGACACCTGTTGGACGAAGGTGTCCCAGAAGCATGTCCGTTTCTTCTAAAGGTACTTCCGAGATCCAGAGAATTTACATTCCCCTCTGGGCTCTTTCCTGACCTTGCTCTTGGGTGTGATTGTAGCCCTTGGGGAACCAGAGGCCATAAAACTATGAGCACTGCTTTCCCACCAGTAAAGAAACAGTAAATGTCTACCAAGAGCAGTTCTACAGCATAACTAAGGATACTCTGTGAAATTCAGCTGAGTTTATGCTGTAAAATTAATTTTTGTATTTATATGCTGACTAAAGATGAGGGTTCTTTAATCAAAAAGAGTTCTGGAAATAATTTCTGATTTATTTTCCAGACTCGGAAAAATCACACAACTTGGAAGTGCCTTCATGTTGGTCCTCCTTTAGTGATTTATGTTTCTTAATCACAGTGAGTTGGTTTTCTCTAAGACAATAGTCAAATGTTGTTCCAAACTGCCATTGTTTTCCTATGAAAATTTCTCAAATATGGAATCCCAAAACATTTATGTTTCCAAAACAACTTGCAGTAGACTGAAATGAAAACCTAATTTGTGGAATGGTATTTGAGATATTTTTTTTCATTCTGTAAAACGTGGATGGCAGCTTTTGAAAAAGCACTATGCTACTTTACAAGGGAATCATATCAAAGAGGGACTTCTATCAATTGAGATGACTTTAGAATAACACATGAAAGGGGAGCCTGGGTGGCTCAGTCGGTTGAGCATCTGACTTTGGCTCAGCTCAGGATCTCAAGGTTCACGGGTTCGAGCCCCGTGTCGGGCTCTGTGTTGAAAGCTCACAGCCTGGAGCCTACTTCAGATTCTGTGTCTCCCTCTCTCTCTGCCCCTCTTCTGCTCATGCTCTGTCTCTGTCTCTCTCTCAAAAATAAATAAACATTCAAAAAAAATTTTTAAAAACTGGATGTTAAAAAATTTTTTTTAAAAAAAGAACAACACATGAAATATTTAGACGTGAGCGGTAATACATTCAGTGAGACATTCCAGAGCTATCATGAAGAAATGATTCATAGCAGTGAATGGGGAATGCACCAGAACACCAGACAGAGCCCTTTTCCTTAAAGAAACACAATGATGTGATAGAGAAAAGAAATTTTTTTTTTTTTTTTTTTTTTTTGCAAATGTAGACTTGTTTGACAGAAAATAGAGAAAGAAGACTCATATTAGTTTACCGTAAATAGGAGCTGGAGTTGGAGTAGGAGCTAGAAAGGACATTAATATAAAGGATTTTAATCAAAATTAGGAATGGAAAGATATAAGATAGCACAAGAAGACAAAGACTGAACATGATTCAGATTCTAACGCTAAGCTGTGCGCTTAGCTGTGGGACACAGCATCCATAAACATGCAGTCACAACTTGGCGGGGGGGGGGTGAGGGGAGGTCCTTCAATTTTAAATAGAAGTACATTATTTCACCCAATTTTCTTATAAAAGTATCACTAATATGCGCAAGCATCATTTTATTCCAGCGCCGCTACATTGGTATATTTATACTGAAATTACTGCCTTCAAGGCATCTTTCAAAGAAGAAAAATGTACATATTTAACTGACCCACACAACTGTGACACTATATCAAGCAAACATTTACTACTGAGTCCTTCCAGCCTAACACGGGGCAGCAGTGGTGCCCTGTGTGTCCCCACTCTTACCGACGACGCTAAGCACAGCACTGGCGGAGACCATGTCTAGAGTTGTGTTGGCCACGCATGTGTAGGCCCCACCATCGCTGTCCCTCACATCAGCTACCTCCAAATGGTCCTTGTCAACAGTGAACCTGCAAAGAAAACACGTTCAGAGCAGCTGAAACGGACATCCAGCCACACACGACGGATGGTTGCGTTGCCGGCACGGAAGAGGCTCTGTGAAGTGGAAAACAGAGAAAGATGGGGCGGCTGGGTGGCTCAGGTGGTTGAGGCGTCTGACTCTGGATTTCAGCTCAGGTCATGATCCCACGGTTTGCGGGATCGAGCCCCGCATTGGGCTCTGTGCTGACAGTGCGTGCTGATGGTGCGGAGCCTGCTTGGGATTCTTTGTCTCTTCTCTCTCCCCATTCCCTGCTCATGCTCTCTCTCTCCCTCAAAATAAAAAATAAATATTTTTAACAAAGAGAGAAAGATGATATAGATTTGCAGCTCATTAGAGCAAAAATCCAAAAAATATGTATCACTTTGATAAAGCTTAAAGTTGGAAGACAGAGGGGATTAGAACCCTGGGTTGGAAGGGATGTCAAGTTGTCTGGTCTGAAGGCTTATCAAGCACCCTTCTGCAGTTTTCGGCACTTCCTTAAAGACCAGGGGCACCCAGAGGTGAGGTGGGGGCAGCTGCAGTTACCCTTACTAGTGGGCTTTCCTGCGGCTTCTGCTGCTAAGAAACATTCAAACACCACCCATCCAGCTCCATTTCTAACAAAGTGTGTATTTTTAAATACTTTATTGGGGTGCCGGGGTGGCTCAGTCAATTGAGCATCTGACTCTTGATTTCTCACGGTTTGTGAGATCGAGCCTTACATCAGGCTCTGCACTGACAGTGTGAAGCCTGCTTGGGACTCTCTCTCTCTCTCTCTCTCTCTCTCTCTCTCTCTCTCTCTCATTCTCTGCCCCTCCCCCACTTGTGCTCTCTCTCTTTCTCTCAAAATAAATAAATACTAAAAAAATATTTATCACTTACCGAAGAAATTTTCTGCCATTTTTGCCACATGCATAAACTCTCATAGGAGAAAGTAAAAGCCAAGAATGGTATCGACTTTATCACAAGAAATAGGGAGACTGAGATCAACAAGCACCATGAAGAGTTCTCTAGAGGTTACTAGCTGGCATGAGAAATTAGTAGGTCAAAAATCCATGTAAATTGGATTCATGCATGATTTTAAGGAGGCTCCATAAATCATTAACTGTCTTTGCAAGGAATTTCCAAGTTAAAACTTTAGCCAGCTTAACTCGACAGTCATTTCCTCCTACTTTCTTCTCATCTTTAGCAACTCAGATTCCACAAATAAAACTGGCCAGCTGGAAGCATAGAATTACATGGAAATTCTGGGTATAGAAGAGAAGGCCACCTGGTTTTTTTGGGGGGGGCATTAAGCGACAGGCACTGTTTGGGCACATTTGCAAGCAAACCACAGAAAGCATTCCCACCAGCACACAGCATTTCTTCCCGTAGGGGGCGATGCTTGTGGCCCCTGGGCCAGCTAGGATTCACAGAGTCAGCTCAGCACCCATTCTGTCAAATTGACGCTTCACCAGGAAGACAGGTATGAGTCTGATTTCATTCCAGGCTCAAGGACTGCTCAGGCTCTTTTAAATACCTGTGGGTTCCCCCCCACCCCTTCTCTTTCTACTGGCTTTAGGTGAAAGCAAAAGAAAATTCCCTCTCCACATAAAAACCAGTGTCCTTTAAAATACCGACAAGGATTTAGACACACTCTGCTGATTAAAGCGATTGTATTTCTGCTTATTTGTAGAATGGTAATGAAAACATCTGTCGAGACTTCACTGCACACAGTAGAAGACAATGGAAGTTATCCAAGGCCTGAAAGGTTTTTCCTGTCCTGAATTGCCCAGGAGACCAACACGCAAAAATACAACAAACATTCTCTATTTCAATAACTTGATGCTTCTTAGGTCCAAGCATCTTGCGGCGGGGAGAAAAATGTATTTTTTTTTTTTTCTTGGAGAGAGCAGATTTCAGACACTTTAGAAACATCTCTGCTAAGTCACTCTACAATAAACCTTTAGTTCAAAGCCGCTTAAAGAGACGAAGAAGAGAAAGGAAAGAAATGGTCTTCAAATACCTTCCGTCACTGGGCAGCTCACCGTTGTCCTTCAGCCACGTGATGGTGAGGGTCAAGGTGTGATCATGTTTCACTTTGCATTCAAAGGACACCGTGCTCCCTCTTTGCACTACTGCATATTCAGGCTGCTTAATGATCCTGGTTGGATCTGAAATTTAACTTCCGTTATCCATCGCCAAAGCTGAAGAATTTGCTCAAAGCCACATAATATGTGAAAAAGCTTCATCACCTCTGCCTTACCTTTGATTTCTAAGTGAACTTCATTCTTTGCCATTCCTAATTTATTCCTTGCAACACACGTGTAAGTTCCTGTACTGTCCTTTTGGGCCACAGGAATTTCCAAAGTTCCATTTTCATGCAAAACATAAATATCGTCACGGAGCGCACTACCCTTAGCTCCCTTGAACCTTCATTACAGAGAGTATCACAAAGGGAATAAAAAAATCATAATTTGAAGTCAGACATAAAATGCTACATTCAAGATCAACACATGATGGTCTGCATTGTAGTATCAAGTTCAGAGACGTTTGGAATCTGCACAAGACATTCGGAATTGCGTGCCTGTAAGTCAGTGGGGTCAATGTAAGGCAGGATGTAAAACGGGAAGATTTAATGAGAAATGGTGTGGAAGCATTAGGGTGACAACGCAAAATACTCAAATTCTAATTTTCAGTATCAGAGATTCATATTTCATAAATACATCACTATCTATTCTACCTCTAAATAGACGATAAAACAGGCAAAATGAAGACTGAGCTTTCGGACATCTCCTCCCTACTGGGACTTATCTGTAAGCCCGTCTACAGGCTACAATTCTAAAGTGATCTCAATTGGAAGATATTTGATTTGAATTCTAAAGAGACTTTTGATTCCTATCAGTAAGAACTTATTCAGGGAAGAAAGACAATAGAGCATGTATGCAAAGTATGTGTCCATTCAACTTCCAGGCTATTGTCAGACAGAAGTGGGGACTGATAAAAGGGGTGAGGCAAAGTCAACCTAAGCTAAGCGTGACCTCACCAGGACACCAGTAAAAGGATACCAGTGAGAGTGGATGGATCCAAATCAGGAAGCTTGGGTGGGAGGGGCACTAAGAGTGAACACTGGGGAATGAATTCTGTTTTTGAGCTTCTAGGACCTCTCTCTGACCCCAAATGATATTCTATTATCAAGGAATGTTCCCAACCAGCTCTCCAGCCGGCATTCCTTGTGAAGTCCCAGGTGATGTCCGTGGCATTGTAACATATGGGAGGACCTTCAATTTTTAAAAAATACATTTCCAGGGGCACCTGGGTGGCTCAGTCGGTTAAGCGTCCACTTCTTGACTTCACCTCAGGTCATGATCTCATGGTTTGTAAGTTCAAACCCCGCGTCGCTCTGTGCTGACAGCTTGGGATTCTGTCTCCCTCTCTCTCTGCCCCTCCCCCACTTTCTCTCTGTCTCTCTTTCTCAAAATAAATAAAAAAATAAACCTAAAAAAATGCATTTCTAGATACCTCTGTGGTTGACAAAGTGTGCTGCTAAACAGACTGGACATGTGTTAGGCATTTAGCACACAGCAAGTAGTTATACCTGTTTATGAATGAATTTCATAATAATAGTATGATGGAATCTGCACTGTCCGTTCTCTGACTAAATGAAAATCCAACACACAGAGAGATTTGAAGGCTTCAGCAAATGTAAATATTAAAAACAAATAGATGGGTGCCTGGGTGGCTCAGTAAGTTAAGCGTCTAACTCTTGATTTCGGCTCAGATCATGATCCCAGGGTCATGAGATCGAGCCCCACATCGGTCCTGCACTGGGCATGGAGACTGCTTAGGATTCTCTCTCTCCTTCCTCTGCCCCTCCCCTGCTCTCACTCACTCTCCCAAAATAAATAAGTAAATAAAAATAAACAGAGCCACGACTTACCACTCAACGGTAGGAAGAGGAGACCCAAAGAAGGCACAATCTAGTAAAGCAGGCCTGTTTGCAATGACCTGATAGAGTGTATTTGCAGATGTAAGGATTCGTGGTGGCTCAGCTGAAAACAGTTTAAAAAGGTAAAGTAAATATTAAAATAAAATAAACATTTCAGCCCGCCTAAATGTATTTGTATTGTATTGCAAGCTTATAGTAAAGCATTACCAGTATGCCTCTTCCTGAACATTCTCTAGCAGGACACCACCGGTCAAGGTGGAGAAATGCACATTTTCTCCTACCTCTTGTCACATGTCTTTCTCAGGCACAGTATTTGAATGATCTGTTTATCTCTATCTCCTACTGTACTGTGAGTCCCTTACGGGCAGGGAATGGGACTTTTATTGTTTTCTCCCCAGAAACTAGGTCAGTATCTGGCACAAAAATAGCAGTCAAGCACATCTTTGTTAGCTGATGGGCCCATCCTAACCTCAGGGTTAGAACGAGAATGAATGGGTAGGGGCGGTGGTGAGCAGACAAGGCGGCAGAAAAGTGTGGGTGACCGAAACACAGAACCAGAAATCCAAGCTTCCTCCTAAACATCCACCAACATTGTAACTGTGCTCAGCTCTGTGTGTGATTTCCTGCCCTTCGTTTCAAGCATGAAGGACAAATACCAAGTCCTGCTTGGCTTCCTGACTTTAATTTCATTTGAAAGGGAGCCTACTACACTTAAAGAGTTGATGTATAATTTCTGGCACTGTGAAAACAATCCTCACATAAATTTTTTAACAAACTTGATGTCTTCGTAGTTTTTGTCCAGCATGAGAAATATCATGATCACATAAACCAACCATTTCATGCAGCACAATCAAATTTGGAATTAGGGAGCTGGGCTGGGGGGTCAGGGGGATAGTGGGGGGGGGTGGATGATGCACCCAATGATCATCCTTGGAGGAGGGATTAAAAAGCCAGGAAGAAGCCCCGGGGCTCACACTGCAACAGAAATGAGAACATAAAGTGATTGAAAATTGTAAAGGCAATTTGTGTCCAGTGCCTTGTAAAAAAGAAGACACACGAATGGCCAACAGACCCTTGAAAAGGTGCTCAGTGTCACTCCTCATGAGGGAAATCAAAACCACAATGAGATACCACCTCATACCCTGTCAGGGTGGCTAAAATCAAGAAGACAAGAAACAACACGTGTCAGAGAGGATGCACAGAAAAAGGAACCCTCGTGCACTGCTGGTGGGAATGCAAACTGGTACAGCCACTCCGGAAAACAGTATGGAGGGTCCTCAAAAAACTAAAAATAGAAATACCATATGATCCAGTAATTCCACTATTGGGTATTCACCCAAGGAAAACAACAACGCTAGCTCGAAAAGATACATACACCCTATATTTATCGCGGCACTGCTTACAATGGCCAAGACATGGTGGGGTGCCGGGGTGGCTCAGTCGGTTAAGTATCCAACTTCAGCTCAGGTCACGATTTCATGGCTTGTGAGTTTGGACCTCTGTGCCGACAGCTCAGAGCCTGGAGCCTGCTTCGGATTCTGTGTCTCCCTCTCTCTCTGGCCCTCTCCCGCTCATACTCTGTCTCTCTCTCTCTCTCTCTCTCTCTCTCTCAAAAAGAAATAAACATTAAAAAAAAAGACATGGAAGCAACCTAAGTGTCCATGAATAGACAAATGAATAAAGTAAAAGTGTGTGTGTGTGTGTATATATGTATGTGTGTGTGTGGAGTATTACACAGCCATAAAAAGGATGAGATCGTGCTATTTCAGACAACATGGATGAACCAAGATGGTATTATGATAAGTGAAATAAATCAGACCGAGAAAGACAAATACCATATGATTTCATTCATAAGTGGAATCTAAAAAAAAAAAAAAAAAAAAAGAATCAACAAACAAAAAACAGGATCAGAACTGTTAATTAGAGAGAGCTGATGGTTGCTGATGGGGATGGGGGTAGGGAGCCGGGCAAAATGGGGGAAGGGGACAGGGAGATATGGGCCTCCAGTTATGGAATGGGTAAGTCACATGAATAAAAAGCCGAGCATAAGGAGCAAAATCAATGATATTAACAGCAAAGTGTCAGGACAGATGGTAGCTACGTTTGTGGTGAACAGAAGCATGAAGTATAAACAAGTATAAACTTGTCAAATCACTAAGTTGTACACCTGAAATTCATGTAACATTGTGTGTCAATGACACTCAAACAAAACAAAACACCAACCATTTCGGAAGATGTTTCAGTGTATCATAGTTTTCTAAACATATTGCTAAGAATTGATGAATAAATGTACATCTGTGATTAGGATAAAGGCCAAACATTATGATTAATGATTTATTTTTTAAAAATCAGAATCATGAAATTGTTATTGAACTTCCCAGTTCCTAAAGATGGAACAGCAGGAACATCCCGTTACTAAAAGCAGATGAATGCTATTTTCCTTTGGAGCATTTGACTGGGAATGGAGCTGCCTGACTATCTGGTTAATTATCCAATCAATATATTTTTTAAATTTTTTTAATATTTATTATTTATTTTTGAGACAGAGAGAGACAGAGCATGAAGGCGGGACAGTCAGAGAGAGAGGGAGACACAGAATCCTAAGCAGGCTCCAGGCTCTAAGCTGTCAGCACAGAGCCCGATGCGGGGCTTGAACTCACGGACTGTGCAATCATGACCTGAGGCAAAGTCGGACGCTTAACCGACTGAGCCACCCAGGCGCCCCTATCCAATGAATAATTGGACACTATAAGAACTGTGTTATAGGAGTGCCTGGGAAGCTCAGTTGGTTAAGCGGCCACCTCTTAGTTTCGGCTCAGGTCATGATCTCAAGGTTCGTGGGTTCGAGTCCTGCGTCGAGCTCTGTGCTGACAACGTGAAGCTTGCTTGGGATTCTTTGTTTCCCTCCCTGCTCTGTCTCTCAAAAATAAATAAATAGATATATAAAAAAAAGAACTGTCTTATGAAAGAACATCAAGGCCAGAGTATAATAGCCTTCGTGGCAAGGTCTGTATCTTATCCACCTTCATATACGCCATCTAACTCTCAGTCCTCTGTGTGTTGCACATGGTAGGTACTCAGTATATTTTTGCTGAACGAATGGAAGACTCCAGCAGTCATTCACTGAACTTGTCATTTCTGTAATCAAGGGAGCGCTTACCCAGCACATTCACAAATGCGTTTGCCAGTAAATATCCGTATTCGTTAGAGGCGTTGCACTGATACACCGCACTTGATCTTTCTTGAACATTCGAAAAAATAATGGTATCGCCATCGATTTTTCTGCTGGGGTCATCAGGGGCAACTGGGTGTAAAAACAAAAGCACGTTATTTATTCCTCTTTGCTTAGAAGATGTGCAGTTTGAGGTCTGCATTATAGTAAGTACGACAGAAACACACACGAATCTAGGTATGTGCAGTAAGGAGGAGGAGACTGAGAACCCAGGCAGAACCCATCATTTTCCCTCCTCAGATTTTAGTTATCACGTGTCAGCATAGGGTTATGCTCGATACTCATTTAGTCCTGAGTGGATTCAGTCCGTAAAACTGAATATCATTTTTGAGAGATCCGGCAGTGGGGGGAAGCACAAGTTAGGTGAAAACAGCAATACAAATTCAGGAAGGCGTTGCCTTTTCACAAAGAAACTGTGGTTCTTTACGAAGAAGTGAGTTAATTTATCGAGAGGAGACAGCAAACGCTCATTGAAAATATAGAAACCCTCTAGCCCATCCAAACCTGTGTCTTTTACAAGCCTCTTGTTGACATAAATAGATAAATAATAAATAAATACCTATAAATATAAATATTATATATTATATTATATATTATATATATTATTTATATATTATATATTATTTATATATAATATATATTATTTAAATATATATTATATATTATTATATTATAAATAGAAATATATATATTATTTATACTTATATATAAATAAATAAATACCTAAAATATAAATAAATACCTATTTATTTATAGGTACATACATAAATATACAGGGCCAATAATCAAATGTGCAAACATTTCTTTTCCTCAATCGGAAATTCCTGAGGCCGAAACAGATTATGTGAAACTTCTCTTAAAGAGAGTGTTTTTAAGCTAAACCTCTCAAGTATGTTAAAAAACAAAAAAACCCAAAAACCAAAACCAAAAAAAAAAAACCCAAAAAACCTAGAAACCAAAAAACCAAAGTCAGGATCAGGACTGATCCTTACTGCAGTGGAATGAGAGTACCATAATAGGTGAGAATTTAGTCCAGGCCATGCCTAGCAACGTAGAAGTGTGGTGCTCCTGGAGATAAATGCCCTTCTGCGAGTGCTGAACCTTAGGCTGTGACCTTACACCGCGTTAAAAGCACACTGAAAGGGTTGACAGGTACCGGCCTCAGCACAGTGATCCAAATCAACACTCAGTGACAGCACTCCTTCTCCAAAAGCCGTTCTTGCAACTTGACCCACTGAAGAAAGAAGCCTTTGCTTCCATTCCAAACACCATTTTTTTTTTCTCTTTGATGACAGAAAAGAAGATGCGAGTCTAAGACATACTTATCACCGCATTTGGACACTTTGATTCCTTGCAAGTCTCAAATGTTTGGTTCATTGGTGGTTTATTAACTCACTTTCATACAAATAAACAGAACTATAGTTACTCATCCTTGTTTTAGTATGTGGATCTGGAGTAGTGTTCTCACGCATGCTGTGTTTGTTTTCCACCATGGCTGCTGTAGCAAGTTACAAAATTAGTGGCTTCAAACCACAGAAAATTTACCGTCAGACCGTTCTGTATGGTTATTCAACACTCCCATCACAACTAATAGCTAATTTGTAAAATCACCTTAGACACTCCAGTTAACTCACTAGTGATGGGGGATGCCTGGATCCTTTGAGTTGGTTTCTTAGCTCCTTTCTGCTGCTTATGACTCTGAATATTTCAAAATTGCCTTAAGAAACATGCTCTTCCAACCAGAAGATAAATACAAGTTCTAATCCCTCTAACAGGGTAAAGACTGCATCAATACATGACAGCAGAGGACAGAAATGTCACACTGGCCTAGGAAGCAAACTATGGCTGTGGCAGGCAACCAGGTACCCTGAGAATGCAGTATACCCCGGAGCCACCCATGGTCCTTGTCCCAGACCCCAAGTCTAGTATCACCGGGGCCTTTCTGACTCACCCACTCTCAGTGACATCCATCCACGCAAAGCTTTTGGAACAGAGCAGGGTTTCTAGGATCTCTTTCTTTGTCAGCTATGCTCAGCAGTTTTGGACCCAGCACTTGGGCACTCAGTGTTGGGCCACTCTGGGGGACTCTCAGTGCCCACCATTCTGACGGCACCTCGGCAGACATTGTAGGCAGCAGGGGGGCCGGTTGAGTAGTGTCTGGGCATTTCAGACAGCGATGATGCTCGGGCAGAGCCCTGGCCTGAATCTCTCTGGATATGTGAGGAGAGCTCCTCACGTTCCTTCAGTGTATGGACCTCTTAAAAGTTACACCACCATGTGATGTTTAATGGGTATAGAGCTCCAGGTTTGCAAGATGAGAAAGTTCTTGAGGTCTATTCAACAGTAATATGAATATACTTAACACTGCTGAACTGTAGACTTAGAAATGATTAAGATGATAAATTTTATGTTATGGTTTTTTTTTTTTAAGTATAATAAAAATATATCACCACAAACTCGGAAGACCAGCTCAACTAATGAAGCCAGGAGGACAATCTTCCCTCAGTGGGAACTCATGAATCACAACATAAACCATTTTAAAAAGCGTTTTTGTAGCCCGCCCTTGCATTTTTATTTGCTGTCAACTCATCTCCATGCTATTCTTTACCTGAAAGGCATCTGACTGTACCTGCCTTGTTGCTGCTTAATGGAGCAGTCTTCAAATATTTATTTTTTGGCAAGGTGTTTAGGAATAAAATAAATCCTTTAGGTAAGAGTAGGGAATAAGCTAATATCTCGCCACGGGGATTTGGGCTACATTTTCCTTAAGTACTTTAACTAAACAAACACAAACAAACCCGGGAACTGTCGCGGCGACATATGGAGGCTCAGTCGGTACTGGATAAAGAAGAAAATTGCTAGTGTAGAGATATTGGAAGCCCATGGATTCTGTGTGCTGGCTACTGGATAGGAGTAACTCTCCAGCAACCAAACCCCAGTTATCCAAAGGAATAATGATTAATTCTGGGAATAAGCAACTTCATTTGCTATCAATGAACAACAAAGAAAGAAATTTGAGCATAGAGGCATCATGTACAATTTAGAGCCCCAAAGATAAGGTTCAGAACTGGGCTGATATCTTTCCAACAATACATTCCTTTTTTAAAAAATTTTTTTTATCGTTTATTTATTTTTGAGACAGAGAGAGACAGAGCATGAATGGGGGAGGGTCAGAGAGAGGGAGACACAGAATCTGAAACAGGGTCCAGGCTCTGAGCTGTCAGCACAGAGCCCGACGAGGGGCTCAAACTCACAGACCGCGAAATCATGACCTGAGCTGAAGTCGGCCGCTTAACCGACTGAGCCACCCAGGTGCCCCAACATTCCTTTATTCCAACTGTCCTGACACAGCTGGCCAAACCTAGAAATGCTTCCAGCAGTTACATAATGAGAATGATAATTATTGCCACCTCATATGTGTAGAGAGCACTATCAATTTAAAAGATAGTTTTGTGTCTATTGCATCATTTTATTTCAAAAAGAACTTTATGCAGTGGATCAACTAGAAAGTACGTGCACTTTGGAGAAGAGAAAATTAGAGACTGGAGCACCTGGTGGTTTAGCATGAGATGAAGGCTCAGATTTTCTGAGTCCGTCTACTTTATAAACATCTCCTTGAAATCTGAACATTTGGCCATGATGGAGATTTTCCTTCGTCTGTTTACTCCATCCCCCAGAAGGGAATGCCAACTGAGCCCTTTACTTTGGAGAAAAGGGAGAAGGGAGACGCCTTGGTGGAATCTGGGGACCAGCCTGGACCAGGCCTCCATGCCCCTGGCAGCTTCTCCTGTGCTCCTGGCTTTCAATCTCCGTCTGATGTCAGCCAAATACAGAAGTGTGGCCACAGGAGACCTGTCTACTCTCATTCTTTTCATTCATTCCCCTCCTCATCCCTTAGGGAAAAGGGACCTTTTAACAATGATGGTGAGATCTTGTAAGTGCTCCACCTGGAAGATTCTGAGCTGTTCCGCTACTCAAATAGGGGACGATTAAAGATCTACATGTAGGCTCATCTGCTGACTCTTAAGACAGGGACAGGTTCACATCGTCCATGGCCTTGGCCTTGGACGTCGTCTTCCTGGTTCCAGGTGCTACTTTCACACCCTCCCACACACCGCAGGTCACACAATAAAATCAAAGATCTCTTCCGGTGCCAGCTCTGTACATCTGTGTTCTTTGCTCTGACTTCTGTAGATTGTTTAAAAAAAATATTTTAGGTAGTTTTAGGCAAATTCCATACTTAGTCTGGTCTTGTTTTTTGCTTCAAGGAACATTTAAAGCAACCTGGCCAGTCCTGGGAGGACAGAGCTTTGGAAGAGTTTGCGATTAGACCCCAGACACTTTTCTGAGTTCATTCTTCCAGTTTTCTAGGACAGTAGATTCCAGTTCTGAAATGCAGTCACAAATCGATAACGCAGTACTCTGTTAACAGAGCCCTAGTCTTACGCCTCCCTCTCCGTGATGCTGATTCTCCTTCTGTAGGGTCTATGTGCCCTTGGCAGCCAGGGCCTGCTGAGCTAGGAGATATCACTGTCCTTAGGTGACTGTCCACAGTCAGGAGTGGGGAGGCGGTGTGTCTGGTAGTGTGGTCCCCTGTTGTGTCGCACCTGGCGGGGACACTGCACAGCTCCTTGCATGATGCTGCAGAGACACGGCCGTTCCCTGACCCTCACCCTCAGCAGCTGCCTGCCCCTCCCCTCCCCTCCCCCCCCCCCCCCCCCGCAAGGTTTCCGCAGCTTCTCAGGTGGAAGGGTGTTGTTGCCAGATGGCCTATGTTCCCATTTAACGTCTGGGGTCTATTCTAGGCCCCCTTGAAGGTCAGGAATCCTCACCAGGCCCATTCTGTGCCTCCGTATACCGCAGCAGACTGCTCTCCCTTGCCAACCCTGCCTCTCTGCCACCCCTCCCCCTCCCACCACCGCTCCCTCGTTGCTGGAAGCATCTACAGGTGCACAGCTCAACAAGCTGCAGATGAGAAAGAAGCCCGTCTCCCATGTCCTGAATGGCTCCCAAACCTCAAAGGCAATTCTGTTTAGGGGCCTCCAGATTCATGGGCTAATTATCAACCAGGATAGAAAGGGCAGAGGCACAAAACTCCTCAAACTTCTACCAACTGTTTGACAGTTTTCTTCCTCACATACTCCTTCTGTTGGATCAGGGGAGGGCAACACAAGGTGGAGACACGTAGGGTTCGCTTTGAACTTAGCTATGCAAGACTCAGTAGAACTGGGAGATGGATCAGTTGCCGGGGGCTAGTAGGGAACAAGGGGGACCTGTAGTATCGTTGTGCAGAGAGCTATGAGGGTCCCCACCAGGTGCCTCAGGCCATCACCTTTCAACAATGAGATTCCATACAGTAACCCATGCACTTTCAGGCTGGCCACCAGATGTGGAGAGAGCGACCATTCAGACACTTCATATCACCTTGGTATAAGCATATGGCACCTGTTCCCGGCATCGCGGGGCAGCCTGGTGGGCGAGGGAGGGACCTTGCTTTGCTGCCACGCTGCATGGTGTCTCTCCCCGCTTGTGGACCAGAGGGACTGCTCTGAGGCACGCCAGAGGTCGGGGGACCCTGGGTCTGTGGGCACCGTAGAATCTTGATCCTAACTTTGCTCAGCTCCTTGCTGTCCTTCCAGTGGGGACTTGATGCATTCTTTCGGGGTGGAAGAAATGAACTAATTTGGAACCTGATTTGGGAGATTCTGTTCTAACTCTTTCTGCTTGGGACCTAATCAGATGGTCTGGGGTTATAGAGGGCCTAACTTATATCTCAGGGCCGCCGTCCTGCGCCTCCCCTCCCCAGGCAGGCCTTTCCCAACTGCTGCTCCCCGCAGATAGCTCATTTAAAGGGCTGTCTACGAGTGAATTTCAAAGCCTTTAGTACAACTGGAGCCACAAGGCTCCCCGAGAGATGCTGCCTGTGCCAGGTTTGGACGGACTATGAACCATGGATCAGGAAGGGGTTTATCTTTCCAACCTTCCCTAGCTCCCTGGTTTTTCTGCCGGGGGGTGAGATGCACGGCCCTCGCCACTTGTCAGTCCCCCTGAGGCCAGATCTCAGGTGTGCAGTTAACCTTCCGTAAAGGGCACAGAACCCCCTAGCTGCACGATGTGCCGTCACAGTACAGAGCACGCCCTGTCCTTTCTTGCCACTGTTTATGCATTCCTGAGCAAATCAGATACCGCACAATAAAACTTCTTCCTTAGGTCTGGGCTGTATGCCTACTGTCTCTGTTTTCTCTCCTGGCAACAGCTTCCCAATGCACAACCACAAGGTACTGTCTGCACTTCTTCCTGATCCTGATCGTGGTTAAAACTGGGAGTGGAAATATCCAAGCCCCAGCCCCTGGCCTCTTTAGAATCTGTGTTCTTCCTGGAACATACTTCCTTTTACAGTAACCACAGACTGTCTGTTTTAGAGTATCTGATAAGTGCTGTGTAGTGTGACACAAATTCCTAATAAACAGCATGGAACGGGGAGCTCTTACTTGGTTTAGACCCACAGTTGTAAGACCCTGATAGTGAGAAATGGGGACTAAGCCATTTAATATCTGCTGGTAGCTCTCAGATCCATCGCAGGGTGAAGACTGTTTCAGGAAAGCCAGTTTAATGGACCTTTTGGTCAAGTAAAAGTAGAACAAATTTTTGATTCTGGCTCAGAGGTAATGAGGAGCAAAGGTGTTCTACTTCATAAGCCTGAAGGTTGTCTTCATTGTGACTCAAGAATATCGTTGCATGGGTGCCTGGGTGGCTCAGTCGGTTAAGCGTCTGACTCTTGGTTTCAGCTCAGGGCATGATCTCATGGTTCATGAGTTCGAGCCCTGCCTTGGAGCCTGCTTGGGATTCTGTCTCTCCCTCTCCCTCTGCCCCTCTTGCACTTTCCTGCTCTCTCTCTCAAAATAAATAAAAATAAACTTAAGAATATCTTTGCAGATTATTATACTATTGGCTAGGAGGGTGATCTTGAGTCTGGGTTTCAAACAAAAGCTGACTGTCTGTCTGTCTGTCTGTCTCTCTCTCTGGGTGTAAGAGAAGGTATGAACTCCAAGAAGGGGAAAATGTGCAGTCACCACCCACTGCTGCCTGAGGTCGGGGGAAGAAAGAAGACCGAGTAGGATCTCTGTGGATGGCTGTGACTTAGGAATCTGTGAGCAAGGAGATACAATATTCATTTTAAGTTTGTTCGTTTGTTTGTTTTTTCTTTGCCATAACCCTCAAGCCTTCTCTCATCTTCAAGCCTTTAACCAGGTTTTATAAAACTGGCCTTTGCTGTGCTAGAAGATCAGAGGACAGGACTGTGGCCACACCCTGGGGGACTGTTCTGGGCGGCACGGCGGCAGGCTGGGGAAGCTGGCTTGAGAGCGAGCAAGCCGGGAGCGGTCCAGGAAAGGTGGCTCACGAGGTGGCACACAGCAGCCAGTATTGCTCAAGGTGACCTCTGCATACTTGGGGAGGGAAAACTTAGCAAAGATGGAGTGTCCAGCATACAACCATGGTCGGGGGACCTGTTCTTTGAAGGGCTCTAAACAGGACAGCCTCTGAAGACCACAGAACTTAGGAACATCCTGGCTATGCTTAGGAATGAGAACTCTTTAAATGACAACAGCTGTGTTTCTTCTTCTCGCCACATCCCCCGGCTCTACCCCTAGCCTTCCCCGCATCTCCCTGGACTCCTACAACATTTCCTTGAGCCACTTGACATTTTGAACGAAAAAGGTAATCTGAACTTTTCAGTCCTGTTTATTTCTGATCCTGTCATTCTTCTTAGGGCCCACGTAGAACACGGCGAATATTGCCAAGTCCCAATCAGCACACAGCATCACGTTAAGAGCACAGACTATTTGGTCCTAAGGAGTACCCGAAGGTCATAAAATAAGCATCTAAAGGTAATTTGGTGCCTCTTTTTTAACTGCACACGGCTTCCTTCCTTAACCACCGGTATTTCATCCTCCCACTGTGTTCCCCGCTGAGACTACAACCAGAGCCAGGCGAGGAAACTTACTTTCTATTGGGACGCCATTCGATAACCAGCTGATCCTGGGCTTGGGGTTGCCGTTAGCTCTGCAGATCAGCGTCCCATCCTCTCCCGGGGACAGTACAAGATTTTGAGGTGCCAGGATCCAGTATGGAGCCGCTTTATTAAGGAAAGAAAAAAAAACCCCACAAAACTTTCAATCATGCAAGTATTCTAGCAAATTTAGTATGTCGAACTATCTTAATAATAAAGAATAAGTATTTTGCAAAACATCTATTAGCTTCATTTGCTTAAGAGTGGGTAGACTTGTAAGCGATGTCCCAAAGAACACTTGAGATTTTCAAAAGAATGTTTAAAGAGGTTCACAGACGACTGTGTATTGTTTCTAGACCCTTGTGCTACAAATGTCATCTCGTTTTACGTTAAATTCAGGCATGAAAGAGGTAACAGATTTCACAAAAGAGGCAGAGCAATTTACAGTACAGAGACGGGTTGAGAAGCATGAATTTAAGTTCTGAGTCCTGCAGAATACACCTAATTATAAAACCAGGAAGCAAGTCAAAAGACTTCCCACTTTCGAGAAGTCACAAAGCCAGTATAGAGTGCCCCGTGAGCCCTTCACCCAGCTTTCTCTAGCGAGGTCTTACGTAACCATGGTCCAGTTATCAACACGAGAAATTAACATCGGTACAATACTATTAGCTAAACTACACCCTCTATTAGGATTTCTCCAGTTCGTCTACCAATGCCTCGTTTCTGTCTCAGGACCCTGTCCTGGACGCCACATTGTGTTTACTTATCCTGTCGCCTTACCAGTCTCTTCCCATCTGCCAGTTTCTTTCATGACCCTTTCAGAGTCTGGTCTTTCATGACCTTGATACTTTTAAAGAGTACTGCTGATCAGTTGTTTCGTAGAATGTCTTTCGACTTGGGTTTGTCTGATGTTTTCTCTACACTGAGGTTTGGGGTGATGGACCCTTCTTACTGCATCCATCTTTCAGGGAATACATGACACCAACATGACTTCTCGCAGCTTATGTTAACCTGGCTTACTTGGTTGAGGCCATGTCTGTCACATGTCTCCTCTGAAAGTGACTATCCACCTGCTTTCCATAATCTATTTATTAAAAGTGAGTCACTAAGTTCAGCCCCCACTCAAGGGCAGGGAAATTCAGTTCCATCTCCTACCCAAAGGAATGCTAAAGAATTTGTGGACATGTGTTAAACCCCCCTCCGTAATTAAGTTTTGGGGTGTGTGTGTGAGAAGAAACACTTTGAGGCTATGCAGATACCCTATTTCTCCTTCAAGTTTTATCCACTAATCTCAGCTTTCATTACTGGCTCTTGCCTGCAGCAGTTATAACCGTGGGATTTTAATGGCGATTTTCGATTTCCCTCATTCTTTCTACAGTTATGAAGCAGAATTCTTCTGTGAGGAAGATTTGAGGGAGAGAATTTTTAACCAGCTTGAGATGCATTATAAATAGTAATGTGAAGAGCATCAAGGTATTGGGAATGTTGATATAAATTTACACTTATCACTACTGAAGAATATAATCAGAAGCATATTTAACTGAAGATTTACGAGTTCTCATGAAGGCAAGAGCAACACATCTGAAACAATTATATACCTTTGACCGTGACAGAAATGGTATGATGGATTGCTCCTAATGCATTTTTGGCTATACACTGGTAATTTCCGGAGTCTGCTTCTGAAACCTGAATAATCTGCAGAGTTTTCTTAAAGTTCCTATAAAATGTCCGGTTGGTGGGTAGCGTGCCATCCTCTTTTATCCAGTAAATGACCGGGGTAGGCCTGAGAAAATAAATAAATGTTACAACAGAGAAGTTCACCTAATTGCTTCTGAGGGTGAATTTTCATGCAAGTTTGTAACAAACTGTTTGTATAAAGATCATGAGAAATATAAAGACACTGTAACTAGCATCACACTGTTATAAATAATTCCCCCCCACTCCCCGGTGGAGGTGGTGGTGGGGGGGGGGTGGCACCCGGGTGGCTCAGTCTATTAGGCATCCAATTCCTGATTCTTAATCTTGGCCCAGGTCAGCATCTCACAGTTCTGTCAGTTCAAGTCCCACGTTGGGCTCTGGGCTGACAGCACAGAGCCTGCTTGGGATTCTGTCTCCCTCTCTCTGCCCCTCCCTGGCTTGCCTGCTCTCACTCTCAATAAATAAATAAATAAACACTGAAAAAATAATGCTCAAAACCTTGTATTGGAGTCCATAAGCTACCTTTTCACACAAGCAGCCCCATGCTAATTCATGGTGCACCACAAATTTTGACTTCCCTGATTCCATGAATGTGCTGGCATAAGTGACTTCACTCAAGGGACCTAATTATTTTCTGCAAAGCTCTGATCCATGAGGCACTCTTGGAAAATTTTATATGAAGGATCAATCAAAAGTGTTACTACGAAATTAATGATACCGAGGTTTTCTTTTTTTTATCAGCTAGAGCTAAACACGCAGAGAAAGAGGACGTCTGGGTGGCTCAGGTCATGTTCTCATGGTTTTTGGGTTCGAGCCCCACGTCGGACTCTGTGTTGACACCTCAGAGCCTGGAGCCTGCTTCAGATTTGTGTCTCCCTCTCTCTCTGCCCCTCCCCCACTCATGCTCACTCTCTCTCTCTCTCTCTCTCTCTCTCTCTCAAAAATAAATAAACATTAAAAAAATGCAGAGAAAGAGCTGACATACCTATTTGTGCCCATGAACTTTTATACCTATATCCCCATCAAATGGAAGAATTTTGACCTAGTGATTTTACAAGATTTCCACGAGGGTAAAATAAAAATCCACTGGACACAAACATTTACTAAGCACTGGACTACAGACCAAGCACTAAGTTGAGTGCTGGGAAGATAAAGACAAAAAAAAAAAAAAAAAAAAAAAAGGTCTAGGCCCTCAGGGAGATCATAATATTTGTCCATTAGAAATTCAAGTGGGATTAATTGATTAGAGAATTGTTTTTGGTTTGCATAGTTGAATATAAATAATTGAACATGTATTTGATGAAATAGCTTCTAAAATAAAACATGCTGTGAATATAAAAAGAGGTATAAAATGTAAAATCATTTGAAAAGCTAAAGATTCATATATATATATATATATATATACACATATACATATACACATATACATATGTATATGTGTATATATATATATATATATATATATATATATATATATATATATGAAGATGTGCTATCTGATAGCATATTCTGGTGTTTCTTTGTAGTCAGAGAATCTGTATCTCATACGATCTGAAGGCGAGAGGGTGACAGAGATAGAAGCATGACATCAAACGAAGTCATGAATTGTTCTGGAGGCTTCCTTACTACCCAGTGGGCAGTCGTTACGAAAGAGAAGTATTTTGATTCTGAGTCCTACAGCTATTGGCTTATAAATGAAGAGAGCCCCACTCTTAGTTTTACAAAATTCCAAGGTTTTAAAAAAATTCTTTTGGAAGTTCGATGCAATTTCCAAATATCAATCATATTTTAGTTTTTACATAAAAGACCATTTGTGGGAAGGAGAATCCCAAAATTGTGAGAATGGGTATACCTACTCCCAAAAGTTAAGATTTTGTAGAGTAAACCACTTACTAACACCATGATGATGAAAATTCCAAAGTTTTTTTGTTTGTTTTTTAATTCTGGTGGGCAAGATATATATTTTAGATCTTTAAAAGGGGTTGGTAGCTTTCAGGTACGGGAGGAACTGAGAAGTGTGTGTTGCGATTTCCTGACATGACCAGCAGAGGCCTCCCTGTGTCTCCCACAGTGAGCAGTGAAGCCATTTCCTGGAGACCCATTCTGGGAAGGAACTTGAGAATGCTGGGTGACCAGCATCAAGGACAGCACAGATCGGAACATGTCATCACAAGGATGTTTCTGAGATTCCGTTCAATGTTCCCAGCACATGTGCCCGTATCAACAGGACCTGCTCTGTGCCAGGCCTACGAGGGAACCAGGTAGAAACTTGCCTCTTGTGTGTATCTACCAGAACTGTTGTTCTCATCTCTGAGCGAAGACCTCCCTGGAATTCCTGTCAAGGGCACATGGGTTCTGAGGGTGGCGTCAGCTCTGAGGAGGAGGAGACATTCAGAGGAGAAGAGGAGGAGGAGGAGGAGAGACATTCATAAGGAAGCTAGGCCTGTGACTTGAAGGAGTGGAAGGGACAGTGTGCCAGTTCTGAGGCTGGGCCCTAAGAGGCCATGTGTGCTTCTGTTGTTAGGACAACGTGCCAGGACTAGACCGCTAGAGGGACAGGAGAAACGCATGGCCAAGAGCTGTCCTGCTAGCAGCCAGAAGACCCTCAGAACTAAGAACCCACAGCTGAGCTGCCTAGCAGGTGCATGAACAAGCTCAACCTAAAATGTCCTCATCTCACCCATTACACAATGTCCCCAAGACCTGTGGACAAAGGACTAATGATAAATAGCTATTCTTTTTAAGATTTGAGGCTTTTTGTTACACAACAGTAGCAAAGCGATATATGCTAGTTATAATCGTAAGGTGATCACGCATACTTATTTCAAGGGGAACACTATTATATTAACAGACTATTTCACTAATATGAGGTTCATATGGCCTATTTTGAAAATACCTATCATTTTTTTTTGATGCTTGATGGGATTCGTATAAGACAATGCCTCTTGCTGTGATATTAATGCCTCTCTACCAACCTACTACGTTTTTGCAAGAAATGTACATCACGACAGAAAGCGTCAACTCACAGCCCCTCTGCGATGCATTCTAGCGAAAGGACATTTCCCCTTAATTCCTCCTTGTTACTGGTGTTGCCTTCTGGAGTTAAAAAGGTTGGTGGCCTCTCTCTATTTGGTTTAGCTGCAAACAATAAAATCATATGGATTAAAAGTTATGAATATGTATTTCTAGAACCACAGTTCACTGCCTAAGACTCTAATCCCTTTTCAAAACCACTTAACACTGTGGAATTTGTTAAACTACACATCCACACTCTGCCTTACGAACAGCCATCGCTCACTCAGTGAGGAACACAAGTAATGTGGTTACGTAAGCACGGATAGTAAGGACTATTTTACTCTTGTGTGTTCTGTTAATTTAGGCTAGGTTTTCATGAATTTTTGGTGGGTTGGCAAATTTTCAAAATGTAGACATACAGGGGAAATTCACGTTATCAAATTCTCCACCCCTTAAAATTAGTGCTCAGGTCAAAGGGAAAATTAACTATATTCTGGAAGGTGTTAGATTTTTTCTGAAAACTGTGACTATGATTTTGGTCAGGCACAACATCATAGTCAATTCCACCGACTAATCCTGGAGATAAGATCTATGGTGGAGGTCTAAATGTCAAGACCCACAAACTGCAAAGGTTTATGGAAAACAAAACAAAACAAAACAAGAAACCTACTGAAAGAGGTCTGGCAAATTGTGCGCCATAAATTAAGAATAATGAATGTCAAATAAATTGCAATTGGTTTCATCAATGAAAAAATAAAGAGGGCTCAAGTCAGGCCATCTTCCTTTTTACAGAAACTTTGCCTAAATGTGGCCTTATCTTCTGATGGCCTCTCAGAAACCCTTAAGGTAGGAATTACACCATCTTAAGGTTCTATAACCATTTACAGTTTTCAACACTATTTAAGTGCATTATCTATTTGATGCTCCCAAAATCTGAGTGAAAGGTAATATATACGAGGGGTGCCTGGGTGGCTCAGCTGGTTAGGCGTTCGACTCTTGATTTTGGCTCAGGTCATGATCTTGTGGTTTGTGAGTTCAAGACCCACGGTGGGCTCTGTGCTGACAGGGTGGAGCCTGCTTGGGATTCTTTCTCTCCTTCCCTTTCTCTACCCCTTCCTGGTTTGCACTTTCTCTCTCCAAATAATAAATAAATAAACTTAAAAAAGGTTATATGTGAATTATTTTCATTTCTCAGAAGAAAAAAAACCTGAATACCAAGGAAGGTATTATTTGAGAGGACTTAGAATTTTCCTAGAACTTTAGAAATTGTGGAGGAAACCTTATGTCTCTGAAATCACTTTGGGGATGGTTTTGAGGCCCATCTTTACCATAAATATATTAAAATAAAATAAAATAAAATAAAATAAAATAAGATAAGATAAAATGAAATAGTAAGGCAGGAGTTGTGATATGCCTACTCTGGTCATTGATAGTACCTTAATATTTTTTACTTTATATCTCAAGGGTAAAAAGTTAATACAACAGAAATTCTGCCTTAGAGATAATTAAAAGGACCCATATCCAGAAACCACCATTTTCATGGATAGACTATATTTGAGAGTCACATTTCCCTTAAGGAAATGAAATTCTTTTCTTTTTAAAAGAACCTTAATTGTAAATGCTCTATTCTTGAAAAGATGATTTCCACTGGAGACAGTGACTTGGTTTTAAACCAAACTAAGAGAAATACTATTGTTGATCAGATGATGTTGATAATGTCACGTGAAAACACATGGAAAGTGTGATGATTTACTATCAAAATCTGCTTAATGTTAGTTGCTAACGATTACTTTAAGACTTTGATGAGTTAGTATTCTAGCAGGTTAATGCACCTTTATTTTATTAATGAGAAAAGTTTGTGAACAAGACACAAAATGAAAAATATAATTCTGAGCATACATGAATGGTTTTTTTCCCCAAATCATGTGAAATGGTGCTTTACATAAAAACAGAGATAATAACTTTCATTATTATACATACACCATGGAAAATGTTTTAGTGACATGACATAAGCTTATAACTAAATTTCCCAGAAAACATACATTTGTTCCAGCGGTATTAAACATGTAACTAGGAATTTCACGAAGATATAAGGTTAAACAGCTATGGAGGTGAAGTTAGTGGACTAAATTCTACAATGAAGGAGAGAAATATCAGTTACAGTCACCGTAACTCACCACTATAAAACTCAGTGTCACTCAAATTAGCAGCTATAGTGTCATTCAATTCATCCACTGAAATAAACAGAATATTATGAAGAATGCAAGAAGTAGGGGAGAAGGCACTACATAAAAGTATCGGGCAACAAAAGCAAACACAGACAGCCTCGCTGACCAAGTGCCGTCCCTACCAAGCAAATACAGACTTTTACATTGTACATGACTAACTGATTAATTCACTCAGCCATCCCCCCAACCAGTAACCTAGGAACACAAAACTGAAGCCTCAGGACTGCCAATCAAAGGCAGCGTGGATGGGGCGCCTGGGTGGCTCAGTCGGTTAAACATCCGACACTTGATCTCGGCTCGGGTCATGCTCTCATGGGTTTGTGAGTTCGAGCCCCGTGTAGGGCTCTGCGCTGACAGCACTTAGGCTGCTTGGGATTCCCTCTCTCCCTTCCTCTGCCCCTCCCCCTCTGGTATTCTCTCTCTCTCTCTCTCTCTCTCTCAAAATAAATAAAAACTTAAAAAAATTTTTAAAAATAAAGGCATCATGGGGCATAATGCACACACAAACGCTCAGCATACCAAGTAGATTCAGAAAGTTACCGTGGAAACAACAACGAATGTAAAATACAGTATTTCGGTTATGCGTGCTCTTTATATATCAACACTTCTGTAACTAACTCTTCACGGGTAGTTTCCTTATCAATGACGCTGTTTACTTCAACGTCAGTAGTATTTAATAGTTAGTGTATTTTATGCATACTTGTAAACATCATTGCAAGAGAGATGCAGGAGGCTGAGCTCTTACCTGAAATCACCTTGACCGAAATAGGCTGCTTCTGCTGTATGGTTTGAGTATGATTAAATCTGGCATAACAGATATAGTCTTCACGGGTATCCTCCGGGAGAACGTTGGAGAAATAAAGGTCTCCATTCAGACCCTGAGAAACCCTCTCGCTTTGTGGAAGTCTTTGAAAGGCTGGGGAAAGGCAGAGAGAAATCCAGATTATTCCATCACAGAGTGGCCACTTTCCCAACAACCAAGACAGAGGTATCTACTAATAGTTTGGTGAACCTCAGTGGAACGTTTTCCCCTATGAAGCTCTTCAAGTAAAAGTAATGGCAAAAACAACAACAGCGTGACACATGACAACTCCAGCTGTGCCTGCCAGTCCCTAATTTCTCTGCAGCGGGGACAGCAGGGAGATTAGAATTGCACAGTCATGTGCATTAAGCAAGTATAAACCCAAAAACTGCTTTACAAAAGAGTTTGCGGGACTCCTCCTAATATTTGTTATCAGTCCCTAAATGTTAAACACATATACACACATATCTTAGAAAACGCGTTAAAAAAGCTTGTAAGGTGGGTGGCTCAGCGGGTTAAGTGCCTGAATTCGGTTCAGGTCATGATCTCATGCTCGTGGGTTGGAGCCCTACATCAGGGCTCCGTGCTGATAGCCAGGAGCCTGGAACCTGCCTCGGATTCTGTGTCTCCCTCTCTCTCTGTCCCCTCCCCACTCGCACTCTGTCTCTCTCATTAAAAAAAAAAAAAGCCTTGTTAGAATGTTAACTTGGGCTGCCTCTACCTGCCGGGTCAGACACCAAATACTGTGAGAGCACCTAACCGTGAGCTAGGTCCCACGAGAGGCACCCTGCGTCCCAGGCTCTCTCCTTGTCAGAGCCCGTGGCCTCACTGAAGATTCAGGTAGCACATGGGCAATTAACAGCAGACTGCAGACAAGCCCCTCAGAGGCCGCCCCACCCCCACCTGAGCTACTTTTTCTTTGTGGAGTTACATCACCTTCTACCCTGTGACATATTTTACTTGCCCTGCGTGCAGTTTATGGCGTGTCTTTGTGCCCTAGGATTTAGGTTGCAGGAGGGCAGAGACGGTCTGCTGAGTTTGCTGTCCTGGTACTGAGACCGCACTGGGCCCTTACTAGGGGCTCTGTGATTAAATAAAATTAAAGTCAGCCCTCTGACTTTCCAGGTTCATGCTTAACAGTTTATTTCCCCTCAGGGCCAGTTAAGGAACTGTCCAGCCTCAGACACTGAAGGAAGATTTTCTTTTCTTGTCTCGTCTTTTTTTTTTTTTTTTAAGTTTATTTTTTGAGAGAGGGAGAGAGAGAGAGCACAAGTGGGGGAAGAATAGATAGAGAGAGGCAGAGAGACAAAGAATCCCAAACAGGCCCCCAGCTGTCAGTGCAAAGCCCTGTGTGGGGCTCGAACTCACAAGCTGTGAGATCATGACCTGAGCTGAAATCAAGAGTCGGACACTTAACTGACTGAGCCACTCGGGTGCCCCAAGGAAGATTTCCTAAGTAGGTGAAAGGTTTGGAGAAGTGGGGCCTCTGATCTATGCATGAATTTACACTGGGCTTGAAGCTTCTGCCCCAGTCCCCAGAGCCCTGAGAGTTCTTTGCCTCTGAAATGAGAGCACTAGGAAACCTGTCCATCCTCGCAGCCCCGGGCCGGGTGTTCTATCTTCTGGAGAATTCTCCAGTCTGAGCCAAGCAGTGGCTCCCCCTGCATAAGGTGTCCCACCTAACATTACACAAAATGCAGAATTCTGATTGAAGGCCTGAAGCTCCTTTGGGCAGGGAAATGCAGAGCCAGAGTTTGAAAGAACACTGGTTAGCCATGTCAGTCAAGTTCTTGGTCAAGATGGGGGTCTGGCGGGTGGTTGGAAACCCATGATTATAAGCCACGAGTCCCCACGGAAGTGATTGTTTTAAAAATAACTCAGGAAAATACGGTACATTTATTGAATGAATACAAAGAGTTAAAGGCAAGCATGCATTTATTCTTTTCTAATCCTCCTGCTGTATTTTATTACGGATAGGTGTTGGCAGATCAAATTAATGGGAGCAGGACTTTGAGAGGGTGCTAGCACTTGCCCATAGAGTGCCTTTGCCTTATACTTAGAAAAAAAATGCATGCAGATAGGAATAACTTGACAACGTCATCTTGCAAGAAGAATGCTACACAAATCTGATTTTTTCCCTCGTATTCCAGATGCAATTTCATTTGAAAGGTGAAGGCTTTGCCAACAGCCTAAAATGTATGTAAATTACACAGCCAGCAGTGCAATATGGGGAAAAAAGACATATTCTCATGATTGTGAAACTTTGCATGTATTTGTCAACTTATTAAGTGAAAAGGTCATCATTTCTGAAGAAGAACCAAGTACTGGGCCTCGTTTGGACAGTTGACATTTGGATACTGTTATTTTTGATGTCATACACCGCTCATTTATATTTGATTTGTTGCCGCTTCTTTCTAAACCTGTTAAAAAGCTGTTATGGGGATGCCTGGGTGGCTCAGTCGGTTAAGCGTCTGACTTTGGCTCAGATCATGATGTCGCAGTTTGTGAGTTCGAACCCTGTGTCGGGCTGTGTGCTGACAGCTCAGAGCCTGGAGCCTGCTTCAGATTCTGTGTCCTCCCTCTCTCCCCTCCTCCCCTGCTCATGCTCTGTGTCTCTCTCTCTCTCTCAAAAATAAACATTAAAAAAAAGCTGTTATGCAATAACAGGAAAATATGTTTGCTCATTTATGCACTTGTATGTTTATTTTTCATTGCATTGTGAGGTTTTCTTGGAGTAATTTCATAGAAGAGTTGAATATGGCAATTAAATATCAGAGCTAAATTTTCTCTTCAGTAATGTGTACCGTCTGTGAATTCAGAGGAAATCATGTTGCTGAAAATAGACTATATTCCCTACAGATATTTTGCATTCTTTCCCACCATTCCACGTACAGGACTCTTGTCGAGGTCAATGGTGATCTCCATGTTGCCAAATTCAATAGTTGTTCTTCAGTCGGATCAGAAGTTATCTGATCTTTTGAAATGGTTGATTGTTCTGACTTCTCGACACTTGGCTTCCCTTTATCCCGAGGACCCTGCTCTATCTTCTTATCTCAGTGACTTCTCCTTCTCATCTATCTGCTTGGCTGGTTTCTCCCCCAGGTTTCCCTGGGGGGCTCCTGGTCTCTACACCTGGCTCTCTTACAGGCCCCTCACATCCTAAACCCTGGCTTCCCTATCACCAAGCAGAACCACGTGTCCCTTTAAGAAACTATTAGCACAGGAGGTTTGGGAGGGCAGGAGAGGCAGCAAAAAAACAAAAACAAAAACAAAAACTCCCTCAAGGTTAGGGGTGGAGCAGACATATATTCAAGTGCCTAATGGATGACTCCATTCTCTGTGCCCCGGTTTCCTCATCTAGAAGTAGAAAGATGAGGGGCACCTGGGTGGCTCAGTCATCAAGCTCTTGGTTTCTGCTCAGGTCATGATCTCACAGTTTGTGAGATTGAGCCCCACACCCTGTCCTGCGCTGAGAGCACAGAGCCTGCTGGGGATTCTCTCTCTCCCCCTCTCTGCTCCTTCCTGGCTTGTTCTCTCTCTCTCTCTCTCTCTCAAAAACAAATAAATACACCTTAATAAAATAAAATAAAATAAAATAAAATAAAATAAAATAAAAGTGAAAAGATGAGAAGACGAGAAGATGCTCATCAGAGAAATGTAAATGAAAACCACAGGTTTAATTATCTCACACCTGTCAGAATGGCTATTATCAAAAAAACAAAAACGAGTGTTGGAGAGGAGGTGGAGAAAAGGGACCCTTCATGCACTGCTAGCGGGAATGTAAACTGGCACAGCCAATATGGAAAATAGTATGTAATTTCCTCAAAAACTTAAACACAGAGCTACTCTACAATCTAGTAATTCCACTTCTGTGTACTCATCCAAAGAAAATGAAAATCAGAGATATATACTCCCCCATGTTACTGCAGCATTATTTACAACAGCCAACATATGGAAGCAGCCCAAGTGTCCATCGACAGATGAATGGATTAGAGAAGAAGTGGTATATATATATATATATATATATATATATATATATATATATACACACACACACACATACGTGTGGCATATATATACATATATGTGAGATATATATATATGTGAGATATATATATATATATACATATATATATATATATATCTACACACACACACACACACACACACACACAATGGAATACCACTCAACATTAAAAACGATGAGATCTTGCCATTTGCGGCAATATGGATGGACCCAGAGAGTATTATGCTAAGCGAAATTAATCAGACAGTGAAAGACAAATACCGTATGATTCTGCTTATATGTGGAATCTAAAAAACAAAACAGATACAGGAAACAAACTGTTGGTTTCCAGAAGGAGGAGGGGTTGTAAGGTGGGCAAAATAGATGAAGGGCATTAAGAAGTACAAACTTCCAGTAATAAGTAAGTCATGGGAGGTAATGTACAGCCCAGGGAATAAGTCAGTAATATTGTAATAACTCTGTACAGTGATGGATGGTAACTAGGCTTATCGTGGGGATCATTTTATAATGTATAAAAATATGAAATCACTATAATGTACACCTGCAACTAACAGGACATGGTATGTTGATTACATGCCAATAAAAAAATTTCTTTAAATAAAAGGTAAAAGAATATAGCAGACATGCTTCATGGGGTTATTGTAAAAAACTGGTGACATAACTCACATAAAGATCTCAGCAAAGGGACTGGCACTTAGTAAATACCCAATAAATATTAGTTGTTGTTGGTGATAAAAAAAAAAAAAAAACTTGAAGGGGCATCTGGGTGACTCAGTTGGTTAAGCCTCCGACTTTGGCTCAGGTAGTGATCTTGCGGTTCGTGGGTTCGAGCCCTGGTCAGGCTCTGTGCTGACAGCTCACAGAGCCTGGAGTCTGCTTTGGAATCTGGGAATTTGGTTTATTTAGAGCAATGTCCAGTTCACAGTAGGTGCTCAAGAAAATCATGTTGCACATGACATGTTGTTTCTTTCAATGAGTATTTATTCTGAGCATCTCTGAAACATTTTATAAACGTTTTATGAATCACGAGAGCTAACAACTTATTGTGACAGCAAATAATCATAAGAACCTTGAAGAAAGTTCATATTTTTAAAATTTACAATTATCTGGGTTGCCTGAGTGGCTCAGTTGGTTGAGAGTCTGACTCTTGATTTTAGCTCAGGTCATGATCTCACGGTTCATGAGTTTGAGCCCCACATCAGGCTCCACACTGACAGTGTAGAGCCTGGTTGGGATTCTCTCCCTCTTCTTCTGCCCCTCCCATGCACTCTCTCAAAATAAATAAATAAACTTAAAAACATTTTAAACTTACAATTATCCATCCAGAATATTATAGGTGGTGGTAATCCAAGTGGGGGTCTGCAGGGAAGGACCAGAGACTGGCCATTTCGAAGTGTTATTGGTTCAAGTTTTTCTTTGGTCCACAACGGTGACCCTAGGATATAAAATAATAACTTCTAAGTTATCTCTGCATTGAAAAATAAAAAGAGCACTGGAAAGAAAGACAAAATAAACTTTTGGGGAAACAGTAACTCAGAATTTATAGGCATTAAGATAACAAGGGAATAATTTTTAAATACAATGTTAAAAGTCAAAATGTGATGATTTTCACTCACTGCCATTAATAGTATAAATGCAGACTCAGCAACTCCATGTTTAAAAATCTGTATTATTCAATAAATCATTACGAAGATACATAATAATTTCGCTATAAGCATGTTCTTCACAAAAGAATGGAAAACTCTAGGGGTATCCGGGGGGCTCAGTTGATTGAGCATCTGACTCTTGATTTGGGCTCAGGTCATGATCCCAGGGTCATGGAATCGAGACCACGCTCAGCACGGAGCGTGCAAGAGATTCTCTCTTACCCTCTGCCCCTCCCCAGTGCATCCACTCTCTTTCACTCTCTCAAAAGAAAAAGAAAAAAGACTAGAGAACACCAAATGTCAAAAGATTTGTTAAATAATTGTATATATACACCTGTGAGTATCATACAATATTATATATTAAGTATCTTTATTTATAATAAGATTGATATGAGAATATATATTATCTGCAGGTAAGTCAGAATAGGTTATAAAATAGTACTTCAGAATGAGCTCATTTGGAACACATACATACATATCTGCCTAGAAAACATGGAAAGGGCAGTGGTTACTAGATTGAGTGGAAGGATTCATGAGTGATTTTTCAATTTCTTTTTTTGTTATTTGTAATTTTTTCCAATAATGAACACAGGGAATAAAAACAGTTTTTAAAATGGCCAGAATTGCAAGTGGTTACTGTTCTTTAAATACGTGCTGTTTAAGTACACGTTGTTGAGACACCACGGGTAGTAACTACTGTAAAAAGAGCCATAATAATATCGAGGCTTGAGGCCACTCTATTTCCAGTGAATCTTTGAAACGAAAATGTTAATTACCCATTATCCATTTCATAACGAATTTATTTCCATCTGGCTGTCAGAAGTTGGTCCATACACAAGATACGTGAGAAATTAGTAATTTGATCAATTCAGGAAATTGATAATCAATAATTTGATCAATTTATTGTGACAGCAAACAATCATAAGAACCTTGAAGAAAGTTCATATTTTTAAAACTTACAATTATCAGGAAAGAAACGCTTTTCTTACTACTGGTGCTTTTTTTTATTCTGGACTTGCCGAAAAGACATCCTGGGTTGGCAAAGCACTGGGCTGAGGAACTTAGGGTACAGTGGAAAGGAGCGATAATTTTCACGCAAAACAAGGTGAGAGTATTAGAATTGATGGCACTGCTTTCTTGTGCCAGCATCTGGATGACGTGACAGATGCTGAGTCTCAGAGCCACCTTTTAAATAGGGTCCTGTTGGATGGACAAGTCCCACTTACTGGATGGACGGACAACAATATTATTAGAAATTGCTGCTCCGCGTTCGTTCCTGGCTGTACATTGATAAACCCCTTCGTAGGTCTCTGCTTTCCCTTCGCTCATGATGTTGATTGTGAGGGTTCCTGAGCCGGGCTTCATGGTGACCAGAGGGTCCTTATCTATGTCAAAATGAGTCCCATTTCGGGTCCAGGAGAAGCTACCCAACACATAAAGGATTAAGCTTGTTAACAGTCAAGAAAAAACAGGATTACTTACTCTTTAACAAATTCCTAGCAGTTCTGTAGGTTTCCAGAAATAGTGATTAGATGGTAATGTTCAGGAAAAGAGTGACAGTCTCCGTACCTAAAATGTTTCACTGAATCGTGACTTAGAAAAAAGTGCTGGCCATACATTTTAAGGTACATGTCTTCATTGGAACTAGCTGAAATCTGTCTCAAGGAAATCATCACACAAATTGCCTGTCATTTTTCAAAGAAAATACAGAAAGTAGGTCTCCAGGGCACGCTCTCTTAGAGTTTTATTAGCATTTTTATTGTAAACTCCATTGTTCACAGAGTTGATAACCTGTCTATAAAATTTTGCCCTGGGCTGCAACGTGACAAGAAAGGCTTTCCCAAGTACTAATACATGTGTGCGTTTGAAAGTGATCAGAGCAGTTTCAAGTTACCGAAATGCAAAGTGTAAGTTGGGGGCAGGGCTGAAGTAGGAGGAGTTCAGTTGTGTTTTCAAGGTTGGTTATCAAAAGTGGTAACTCGCTAAAAAATACATTTTGAGAATTTTCAGTTCTAGAGATGGTTTTGTAAATTTCTTAGGAAGTATTCAAAATTGCCAACTGAAATTCTTCTTTTTCAGTTTTTTTTTTATACAAAAGACTGCCTTATAGAAGTCACCGCGCCCATGTAATTAAGTACTTTATAACTAGTCATACATCAAAGTGGCCATGCTCATACCAAGGCATGAATCTCGAAACTTCACTATGTTTTCCTGGACCACTTAGATTTCTCTTCCCATCGCTTATCCTTGCGTCAGTGGTTGACCCAACATCTGGGGGCAGGCGGTGGCAGGGGATGGGGGGGCACGGAGGAGGCAGGGGCCAGGAATGCTGATAAAGATCCAACAGCCCTGTCCCCACAACAAAAAACTATCTGGCCCCAAATAGTAGTGCTGAGGGGGAGAAATCCTGCTTTACAGGGAGTCGCAGGAAGTATTACGTCAGTGTGAAATGGAAGGGGAACTCCATGAAATGACATCACATTTGGGCTCAGTACCAGAGGTTTCCAATAATATGGCAGAACGGACTGCTTTGAAGCAAACCTCTGATGGATGTTTTTGACATACTTAAGTATTTACCAGGTAATCTTTTTCTCAGATGCCAATCTGTGACAATTGGGTAAGCCTGGCAATAGACTCAGAATTGAAAGATCTAGAGGGCACCTGGGTGGCTCAGTCGGTTAAGCATCTGACTTCGGTTCAGGTCATGATCTCACGGTTTGTGAGTTCAAGCCCCACGTTGGGCTCTGTGCTGACAGCTCAGAGCCTGGAGCCTGCTTTGGATTCTGTCTCCCTCTCTCTTTGTCCCGCCCCCACTCATGCTCTGTCTCTCAAAAAAACATAAGCATCAAAAAAAATTTAAGGAGGGGCGCCTGGGTGGCGCAGTCGGTTAAGCGTCAGACTTCAGCCAGGTCACGATCTCGCGGTCTGTGAGTTCGAGCCCCGCGTCAGGCTCTGGGCTGATGGCTCGGAGCCTGGAGCCTGTTTCCGATTCTGTGTCTCCCTCTCTCTCTGCCCCTCCCCCGTTCATGCTCTGTCTCTCTCTGTACCAAAAATAAAAAAAAAAAAATAAATAAAAAAAAAAAATTTAAGGAAATGAAAAATCTAGAAACTTTCACTTCCTTCTTACCTAAAAATCCACATTACATTTTAATAATAGTAACCCAACTCTCCTAAACTCCCATATGTTACTGCGGAAGTGACAGTATTTGCTAATCAGCTGAGGGACCTTGGCTACGTTGCCAAGCATTACCAGGCATCAGTTTCCCGTCTATGAAATCTATCAGTTGGACCAGATAACCTCTCACGTCTCTCCCACCTCTAAAATGCTGTGCAATGCTCATGCCAAGATCCATATGGAGAATCCGGAGTGCTGAGCCCTGCCAAGTCTGAAAACCCACTTAGGGCTATTTTATAGACCTCTCCAGAGCAAGCACAGATCTTTGAAGTCACTAAATTCAACTTCCTTATTTTACAGATGAAGAAACGAGGCCCAGAGAAAAATGGGTGCGTCCATGTTACAAGGGCAGGAGAGCCATTAGAAGAAGGCTTTCCTCCACATCTTGCTACCATTTTTTGAGCATTTTGTGAAGGGTGTGAGTACAGAAATGCAATTTATGTGGGTTTCCAAGAAGAACACTCTGACTTTTATTCATCAGAAAGACAAAACCATGAGCCTACACATGATACTTCAGAGATAGGCAGGACCTGAAATTAACTTCAATATTAATAGCGATGTTTATTTCCAGTTGTGGAACAGAGCAGAAATCACACCCACCTTGGAGGAGGCTTCCCTTTGGCCTCACACTGGATCACAATATTCTCTCGAGGGTCAATAATGTAATCTTTTGGAGACTGTTGAGTAATGGTTGGAGGCTGTACCACTTAATTGTAGAAAGAAGAATAATGTAAATAAATCATTTAAGATCATCGTAAAAATCATTCTGTCTATATCCAAGTCACCCACCCCACACTAAATATGCTCCAAATGCTTTTAGCAATTTCTACGGTGGCAGCACAAACCTCATTAGATTTTCAGCGAAACGTCTCCTAAAACTCTGAAGTCAAGGCACAACTTCCTTTTGGTGACTTTATATGGACTCACAGAGCCCATTTTCCCCAACTAAGAGTTTGGAAAAACAATCATCAAGACAAGCTTGATATTAAGACAGTTTCTTTTCTGATGTAACAATGAGAAATTCTTCTGATTTTTTTGGCTCAAATAATGCTTCTTAGTAAAATTTAAGTTAGGAGGTAAACGGGCATTTCTTAGGAGAGAGTAACTGACTTATAGTTCATTAGTGTGCCAATGTAAATTAATATACATTGGGAACAAATCAATTTGAGAAGTTACCATTTAAAAATGGTTAAATCAGAGAGTCGGCATGTCTTATTAGAGGCAGGTGGTAGGTGACTACCAGCAGCAAAGATAAAACAGTCTCCTTTAGAAGATCAGCGGAATTGGGACGTGCTCTGTTACAGGAGACAGCATTTCTGTTTTGCTCTTTAAAGGGTTATCCGATCATTCATTTTCAAATCGTATGAGGAACATTCTGAGTTCTGACCCAGAACAATTAAATCTGAAGGAAGCTGGTATCTGCATGTCCAGTGCTCAAGTTACTCGTAAGATCACCACATCCTTCGTGTGAAATCAGAATCATAGAATGTAAGAACAGGAAGGAAGTGGGGAAATAATCTATTTCAACCTCGTTTGTTGCTCAGGGCAACAAAATGGCTTGACTAGGAAGGCACATGGCAGAGAAGAGAACCAAACTCTCCCTGTAGGAGCCACTGCTTTGTACGATGCCAGGGAAAGCCATTTACACAGACCAGTGGTTTTCAACCTAGGGTCCCCTCAGGGGACACAAGGGCCATTCTGGAGGCCATTGTGGTTGTCACCACTAGGCGAGGAGGTGGTACTGCAATCTGTTGGGCAGAGGCCAGAGATGCTGCTAAACACCTTACAGGACAGTCCGCCCCACTCCCACTGCCACCTAGATCATTTCAGCTGTTCATATTCCAGCTCTTCCCTTTCCTCCGCGCCCATGCTCTGTGCTTTGTGAAACCTCTTCCACCTGCCAACCGATCACTTCCTGAAGCTTAGTAATTGCCCTCTGCTCTTGTCTTTCTTTACCGTGGTTAATTGTTGCCAGGGCTAACTTTACCACTTCTGCGCCTAATGTCCTATGCATCTGCAAAAGTGTCTCTGTTCGCTTGTTTTGTCTCTGGTCTTGCTGCTGTCCACCACAACAGACACGACAATGCTGGCTCTGACTAAATATCCGAATAACACCCAAAGGACAGATGAAAAGCAGAGCTCATGACTGCCCTCTCTTACTGCGTACCTACTAAATGCTGGATACTCAGCACTATCATTTCCTCCTCCATTTAGCAAGAGCCGCCCCTGTCTCCTGCTCCCACTCAGCCGGCTGCTCGTCCTCACCTCTGCCACCTTACAAGGAACACTCACTCCTGCTGTCCTATCAGTTCCCGGTGCTGGTTAGCACTTTGGTCTGGGGGTTAAGAACCAGTCTGTTTGCTTCTTACCAGCTGTGAGACTTCAAGCCAGTTTCTTAACTGCTGCAAGCCCTTAGTTCCTTAGAGGGAAAATGGGGCTTAAAAGGGGTATCTATGGTGTCTACCTCCAAGGGTCACCAGGAGGATGAACTTAAAGAACGTGTGTAAAATTCTTAGGGCATGCCAATACTGTAGTGGTTCAGCGTTAGCTATGTGTAAATTATGATCACAATCATTTTTATTTGGACCAGCTTCATCTTTGAGTAATCTTTTAGGCTCCGGGAGTATAGAGTTTGGGATGACGGACAGAAGCCTGGAATTTCACACCTGAATGGTGGACACCCAGGTGGCCGATGGGGGGGGGACTGTTGGGGTGACTCAGTCCAATTCCTCGTATTTTTCTGCAAGTGACAGAGGTCTGTCTGGTGGTTTCAGACCCAGAGCTTGTGTTCACACGTCTGCAGGAGAGCCCATTCAATGCCATTTCTGACCTGCCAGGAGTGTACTGCGTACCCACACCTCTGAACAGCGCGTAGGTCCCCTGGCAACGAACAAATGCTTCGAAGCGATAGGGGGAAAGGTGATTTTACATGGTTTTCCTGGTTAATCCAATCAAAGGATTTTTCAAATGCCTGAAAACTTTTTTTTAAACTATTTTTTAGGTAGATACTAGATGCTGCCCCACTCACTGCCCAAGACAGCAGAAGTTTTGCTTAGAGCAAGCCACTCGGAGACGATGTGAGCGGGGACTGCTTATTTGTCGTTTGCACACTTGAAAACAATGTTCAAATTCACTGGAATTTGGATGGAACGCTAGTCCATACAGTCCTCAGGCCGAAGAAGTATGGCAAGGCGTACATATGGCTGCTGACTTGGGTGAAGCCTATGCATATGTGCTCACCTTCTGAAAGATATCAAAAGACAAGCCTTAAGCCCAGCAAGCATTTAGTGGCATTTAGAACCAGACAGTAATTCCCTTTAAATTTTGTGAATTTTCTCATTGAGTTACATCAGATGTGAATAAAGCTTGGAAGTTAGTAGAGCAGAATATTGGCAAAAGAAAGAGTAAATACCTGAGTCCTCAGAATTCATGCAGGGAACATATTAAACTTGCTTCTTGGTATTTAAATGCAATGTTTAGCCATAGTAAATGCACATGCTTAAAACGACGTTAGTCACAAATCATAAAGTTGTGCATTCAATTCACAGCATTAATTCAAAAACAAAGACATGGTCAAGTTTTCACACTGCCTAGTAATTACAGAAAGACACTTACAGTCTTCAAGAAGTTTTGCTTTTTCCCCATCAATATCAGCAGGTGAGTGGGCAAACAGGATTAAAGAAAACCAGATGTTAGTAATAAGAACGTTAGAACCCTGGAGACCAAAGGGGTATCTCATCTATTTGGTTTGACCTAAAAAATCAGTACAGTGAAAATGGCAGTTGTGGAGTCGTAAAAGGAAGACACTCCCAATAATGGTTTTGTTTCCTCCTGTGGCAGCGATCCCGCATAAACATGTGGAAGAACAAAAGGAATGCTGTAGGCAAAAAAAAAAAAAAAAAAAAAAAAAAGGATTCTTCTAGGAATGGGGGTGGCTAATTCCATTCCATACATGTTGTGCCGGACAAGTAATTATGTTCAATTTGAAAAATAGCTGGAATCTGCAATTAATCTGAGTTGTCACATACTGCGTCGTGTCTGATCCTATTATCCCAGACACCACTATGCACGTGGTCATAATGCCTAACAATGGGACAGCACTACAGTGACAGTGCTCCATCCGTGCCAAACGCAGCACTGATTTTCAGTTGTTTCTATTTCTGTGGTTCGTCTCCAGGTCGGGAATGGAACTTTTCAGCCGGTAGCATATTTCTGCTTCAGAATCCCTCCTCACCCAAGGGCTGCTAGGACCCACATCAAGGAGCAGCTCATGCAGAAGGGGTGTAGGGGACAGGGGCAGGGAAGAAATTACATTAGCATGCAATTCAAATGATTCTGCAGTGCCGCCTGTCACTTCTACTTGTAAAGGTTAATACAGGAGCGGCATTGTCCGTGACTTTCTTTTCATCATGGTGATGCCTCTTCTCCATTAGCAGCGGTAATTGAGTTAGCCGTAGGTGACTGTTCCCCTCTGATGGTTAGATTAGGCAGTCAGATTAAGGGAGAATATATTTAACACAAGAGAGAACAAAAGCCCATTTCTCTCAAGGGCTTTTGTCTCTCTCCTGGTAGGGCAAATGCTTACTTAGGCAATCCAACTCCAATGGCCTTAGCCAATCATACGTTTTTGTTTTTGTTTTTGTTTTTAACTGAAATGAAGGGCAATGAATGAATACTTTATAATACTTTACAATACTTTAATAAATAAATAACGAGATGTTGCATTTTATCGTCCTTTAGACCATAGATGCATGGCAAAGGAGGTCTCCAGGGAGCGGGGCAGACCACATCCCTTCTTAATGTCTTCCCACTGGCACTTGCAACATTCTTTGGCAAAAAAATGAAATTCCCAACAATGGAACGGCCCCCAAGAAAGTGCTATCTTCCTTGTACCTTGGAAAGCTTGCCAAGCAGATGTCCTATTCAGGAAGCAAATGGATTTAAAGAGGTCACGGAGATCAACAGTAAAGGATGAATCTGAAGTACAGTAATTGTCCAAATTTGAAATTCTGCTTCCATTGCAAGAGAAGGGACCGGTTGGAATCCAGCATTATCTTTATTGTTCACTGCCAGGCCACCCAGAGAAGGAAGAGCTCAGCATGTACTCTACTATCAGGAAGGGGTGGGTGGGGGGTGGGGGGGCTGGAGGCTAAGACAGTAGTCCCCGCTGTCCCATTTTAAATTGTTTTTGCAGATGACTTGTTTTCTTCTCAAAATTTACCTTTTGGTCTTTGATCACATCTTTTAAGCCAAAGATCTTTCTCTAGGCTGCAGATAAGACACACGTCCTACATCCAGACTCCTACTTAAAGGGACTTTTGCCTTGTTGGAATCAAGAGAAATGAACTGGGGCACCTGGGTGGCTCAGTCGGTTGAGTGTCCGACTTCGGCTCAGGTCATGATCTCACAGTTCGAGGGTTCGAGCCCCGCATCGGGCTCTGAGCTGACAGCTCAGGGCCTGGAGCCTGCTTCGGATTCTGTGTCCCTTGCTCTCTGCCCCTCCCCCACTCATTCTCTCTCTCTCTCTCTCTCTCTCTCTCTCAAAAAAATAAAATAAAATAAACATTAAAATTTTTTTAAAAAGAGAGAAATGAATTATGGGTAGTTTGGGGATACTGAGGAGCATGGGGTTGGCTGAGAAAACATCCCCCAATCTTTCCAGAGCACCCTGAGTGCATGACGGGAGAGGGTGGAGTAGTGGGAAGGGGATAAGTGGGGACATCCCCATGGCCGTTTTAAAGTGATTGAGTTTTCTTGAAGGACTGCTTCGATCAAGAGTCGCCTGTTGGATCAGGGGAGCCCACAATTCGCTCCTTTTCCATCCCCCCCCCCCAACATGGTATACAAAAGGGACCTGAGGAGGAAGAAAGATAATGATAGGGAGGGGACAATGGTCTGACCAGTTCAATGGCCATTTCTATGGTGAGACTCTTTATAAACACCAGGTGCTTGGAGGTAAAAGCCAAATTAATTTTGATTAGCTTTTCAGTATCACACAGACACCTTCTCCATTCACACGGCTCACAGTGATGGGAAATGCTGGGGAGGCTTTAACTCCCAGGCCTAACAGCTTTGAAACGTTAATACTTACGATCAAGTGGTACTTCCAGTGCACTAATCATCTGGCACAGGAAGAGAATCAGGGCCACTCTGCCTGCAGGTAAGCGCTTCTTTTTCGGCATTCTTTTAAGCTGCATTAGCTGAACTCCTGCTGAGACCCACAGACTGTATTTCCTTTTCTTCTTTCGCAGAAGATTTGCGTGCAACGTTTAAATAATGTTCATGCAGGGAACTGAAAAAGGGTAGGATAAGAATTATGGTGTATTAAAAAAAAAAAGAAGGCAACGAGAGGAAGTGTGCAGCACAGAAAATCAGTTCTGTATTATACATGAACTCCAAAAAGGAACTAACGTTTAAATATTTAACTCTCAAGGCTGGAATAATCATTTATTCATACGTCAGCTAAAATCAGGTCAGAAGCATTTGTAGTGATGTCAAGTAAAATCTGTCTACTTGGCCATCCTTACGGTTTTCCCATTTAAAATATCTGCATTTATATTGGAGGCCTACCATGTCATTCCTAATAGGAAAAAAAGCTGGGCGTATAAATCGATTGGCAACTGAGGGAAGAGGGAAGGCCTAATGGCTTCTCCATGCTAGAGATTATCTTTGGGAAAGTCCAGGGCACTGTGGCAAATTTGCTTCAAACCCCAAACACTCATTTACCAGGTGAACAGCCAACAATCAGGGCCTTCCCCTTCCCTCACTGAGACTAAGGTGGCAGGCACACCCGAGGCTCCAAGTTCCAGGCCTTTCTCACCACAGTCACCCCCCTCAACAGTAAGATCTACCAAATAAAGTTCAATACATCCTTAAACAGAAAATAGAAAAACTTCAGCGATCTGGTCTCAATTTATCCTGCCAACCTTGTCTTGTCCTGTTGGCATAGAGCCATTTTTTTTGTTTGATAGTCGGCTTCTGCTTCCCTTTCTTGGATCCGTCCTGCAACATGCCCTGAATTTTCCCACCTTCTTGCCTTTGTTCACTCTGTTCCTTCTGCCTGGAATGCCCTCTCCACCATATTTCCCTATCAAAGTCCAAGTTATTTCTGTATAGATCACCTAATATTGAAACATTAGCTGATCAACCACACTAGAAGTCATTTCACCCCCACTAAGAATTCCTGAAATTCCTTTTTAAAAAAACTGTTTATTTATTTTTCAGAGACAGAGATTGTATGAGCGGGGGAGGGGCAGAGAGAGAGAGAGGGAGACACAGAATACAAAGCAGGCTCCAGGCTCTGAGCTGTCAGCACAGAGTCCGATGCAGGGCTCGAACCCATGAACTGTGAGATCATGACCTGAGCTGAAGTCGGACGCTTAAGTGACTGAGCCACTCAGGCACCCCTGAAACTCCTTGTTTTAATAATTTAATCGTGATGTATATTATACAGATAGATGCAAAGATAAATAGACTTTTTTGATACGCATGCTCTCTCCCCTACTCCTTCAGGCAAAGGTGGTGCCTCTCCCACTCCTGTATCCCTCTCCCATCACTCAACATAGTGTGCCTCACACATGAACGTGTTCGCCCCACACAGAAGAACATGAGCACACACACAATATAGACCTCTGTCCCACAGCCAACTCCTTCCTGGAATGACAGATTCAATTGTGACTTCTCATTAATGAAGACAGAGGGGAATGACCAATGGCTCTCTCGAGAACGTAGAGGGATGCTATTATTGCAGACGACGATAGCTCCCACAGCTTAATTACTGAATGACTTGTGCGATTTTCATTGTCTGTGTAATTGTGTCTTTTTCTAATATCCATCTTCCCTACTAAACTAAAAGTCTCCTAAAGGGAGGGAGGACTGCACCTTTACTGTTCCCTATTGTGTCCCCAGAGCCCATCACAGTGCCTGGCACATGGTACAGAGTAAATGAGTATTTGTAGGAAAAAAAAAGAAAGGTTTTGAGAAAGGGGAAAGAAATAGAGATTTCAGATCTTTGAGGATGAGGTTGTATTCAGATAGTCTGACTGCCATCTACCTAAGGCTATATTTATATTTACACTATTGGGTATGAAAACCAAACCCTTGTCTATATGGTCAACTTAGTTCTCCTATCATGCCTGTATATGGAATACAGTTTATATGTATAAAAGAAAAATGAAACAATCCGGATAATGTGTTTTACTAGCAACTGAGTTCTGATTTGAACACGATTTTGGTTCCACCTTTTGGTAACCAAATACCAAAAAAAGAACTTACTATACTACACAGAGACATTATATGTATATAAATCTGTTTCCTGAAGGAAACATCCATATTATGTGGTTTCATTTCAGAGCCAAGAAATTTGTCTTTCCATTTACAATACATGAACAATCACGCCCATTAAACATCGAGAGGCAGATTGAGAAGCTCCTCCAACTATTTCCAACCAAAATATACACCAGACAGTCTTTCTCTGTGTGCAAAGCATATCTGTATCATTTCATCAGATTTACTTAGGTCTCTCGTGATTTTTCTGTGGAACACTAACTCTGAATTTCAACATAAACTTTAGGGAAAATACAAATAAATGGTGCAAATGACTCTAAAACAAGTTGATGTTACAAACCACACAGATTGAGAGGAAACAATGACATACCTTCCTGCTTTCTATGTCAGTTTATTTCACATAAGTGCCTTACTCTCTGGAAGAGGTGCCAGGGAACGAAAACACTTTCTAAAAGATGCACTAATAAATTATAATGCTCACACGGTCTTAAGCAACCACCTACAATTTCTAAATTCTTAATTTATTATTTACTTTGCCTGCATGCCTTAACTCTTCATCCTTCAAAGAGAGGAAACCGCTAAGCAGTTTCATAGACAAGGAAGTATCTTTCGACCCACTCTACCTTTTCAGACGCTGTAGGGAATAAAATATTGCCGTAAAATCACAGTGTTGCATAAAGAAAAAAATTAAAATTGTAAGAGAAACTGAGAAAGGACTTACTTGAAGAGACATGAGTAAATCCTCACAATGAGAGGGGGCTGTAAGCTAGATGAAGTGTTTCTTCAGAAGCAGTAAGTTAACCGCAACAACTGTGTCCAGTGTAGCTTCTGTTTGGAGAGGACAAAGCCACTGCCCTCCCGATCCTCAGACTCCTGCCTATGGAAAATCACCACTCCTCCTACATATGCCATCAGAGGTGAAAGACTCCATGCCTAAGGACAGCATTAGGTTCCCAGCACTCACTCAAAGTGAGAATCAAACACAGCTACAGAAAATTGAGCTTCCTCTCCGTAGGAGTGATGTGCTCGGCATGTCTCACAAAGAAAAACCGCTGCTTCTGTGCTCTCAGTATTGATGTCAACGCCCTGCCCTGTTAGGAGCCCATCTGCCCTGTGGTCCTACCTTGCAAGGTGACGGTCATCCTCTCTTACCCGAGAACTGTGAATCAACACGACCCGGCTTATGCAATTACATTAAAACGAGTGAAACCGCACTTGGAAGTAGCAGGCATCATGTTCAGTCAAGGCTAACGAGTATGTTAGTACAACACAGCTTGAAATTTACAAAAAAAATACCTGCGCAGACATTTTAAAGCATGCTTGAATGAGACAAATGATAGGTCGGTCTTTGCAATATAATTCACCCTGATATTTAAAACCACATATACTGTTAAAATGACCCCGGAGTATTGATAAACAGAAAAGCCTTTTAATATTTCTCCTCATTTAACTCCATTCAAAGCAACTCTTTGCCTGTTGCCTACAGACGGGAAAGAAAAATCTCCCTTCTTTGGTAAACTTTACATCATTGGAAAAGAAATACAAGTCAAGGTTCCCTTATTTCTTTTTGCCTAAAATACATATTAAATCGTACAGCAAATGCTCCCCTGCATTGTTTACCATATATTTTTATTTTTTTAAACGTTTTTTTTTTTTTTTTTTTTTTTTTATTTATTTTTTTGGGACAGAGAGAGACAGAGCATGAACGGGGGAGGGGCAGAGAGAGAGGGAGACACAGAATCGGAAACAGGCTCCAGGCTCCGAGCCATCAGCCCAGAGCCTGACGCGGGGCTCGAACTCACGGACCGCGAGATCGTGACCTGGCTGAAGTCGGACGCTTAACCGACTGCGCCACCCAGGCGCCCCAACCATATATTTTTAAAGAATTCATATTAATCCCAAGAAACATAGCTCTTCTGTTACCCACTTAAGAAGTCTTGTCATTTGAAAGAAAATGAATCTTTGTTTTTCTCTCAAGTGAAAGATGAAATTATTTTCATTAAGAAAATATATCAGCTTTTAACCAGAACTGGAAGGCTATGCATTAATCACCATTTTATTCTGGTCTGTTTGTGCTTTTTTGGCATCCCAACATGGGTGGTTCAATGCTGACTGTGCAACGTAATACAATCTATTCTCTAAGCCAATAAACAAATATGCTTATGTGACTGGATGCCCTTTGGCACACTAATTGTTGCTTTGGTGACCCATCAGTGTCTGGCCTCACTAACTGGCCACACTAACTGAGTGTGACATCATCTTGACTGTGAAAGGCATTTTTCAGCAGTCAACTTAGGGATGGTTACTTTCTATATTTTGTTAAATGTTTACCATAAGAATGAGCGCATTAATGTCCATTCTAGCCCATGCTTGTGCTTTTCAATCACAGATTTTTGAGTCTGAGACTATGGAAGGAAGGTCAATGGGAAATGGACAATGACTTTGCATAATGAACACATCAACAAAGTCACACTTAAATCTACACACAACTACATTACCATGAAAACGCCTCAGAAAAAGTAGTCTGAGATTATGTGCCCACAGCAATTGTAACGGTCTCTTCAAATAACAAAGCCAACTTTGTGAAGCACCAGGAACATGTTTCTAATTTCCTCCTAGCCCAAAGGGATGTCCTATAGTAGAGTTTCAACAAGGAATCTGGTACCTAGAAGCTAGAATAGTATTCAAGGAAAGATGGACGATTAACAGGTGTTTTTACCCAAATAATAGATGATAGAACACGTCTCGATAACAGTTCAAATCTTCATTCCTCAGAGCACTATAACTGGTTCTCTTATTTGACATCCATAGAAACCCCAGAAAATAGGAAAGCAAGTATGGTGCCCACTTAATAGATGAGAAGAAAAAAAAAGCCGATCACAATGGCTGTGATTCATCGAGCACCTTCCATGTGCCAGGAATCACACGGAGTTTGCTCCACGCATTCACTTATGTCATCTTGCCAATAACCCCAAAAGGTAAACTCTATTACACCTCCCGATTTACTGATAAGGAAGCCGAGGCGCAGAATGGTAAAGTCACCTGCTTAAGGACACACACCCGGTATGTTAAGTGCCAGACCCAGAGCTCCGGTTCTGGGAAGGTCTGGAACTTCCAGCCGGCTCACATCGCCACACCCTGAGAAGCCCCTGGCATTTCCCTCCCTCTCGTAGTTTCTGATTTTGCATTTAACTAAGAAGCAAGTAGAATTACCAAGTTTAGCCACTGGTGTTAAAAGAAAAAAAAAAAAACCCTAATGGTTTCTGAATATAGATATACATATAGAGAGATCAGACAGAAGATCTTCGCGGCGCTGCCCATAGCATGACTTCGGGGGCCTCTTCGTGTGGGAATCCACATGAATAGTGTCAGCTGGAATTGTACCACATGCTGGCTGGGGCCTTTTAAAGGAGCTGCTGGTGAGGACAATGTGGAGAAGACACGCTTCACAAAGTTAATTTTAAAAGTAGGCGATATATGCACATGGTACAACATTCATAAGGTACAAAAGATCGTAAATTCAAAGTAAGCAACCTAGTTTCTCCCTGAGAGGGTTATTACTAACCAAGTTTTGCCAATCCTTCTAGAGCTATTTCATGATAAGGATAAACATACGTAAAATGAGACCTTAAGGATCTCTTGAATTTAGAAAAATTTATGCAAGCCCTTTTGTCACTGAGGTTAGAGCATCAGAAATACCAACGCCTTTTAATGAGATCTAACCTTTTGCAACCCATGAAATGATTTGGATGCTGGCTTTTTTTCCCCACACATCCTTTGTTTAGCATAGCCAATTACAAGAAAGGAAATAGTAGGCAATGATATAATCGAGAGATCTAAGACAAAGGATAAAGCATGCTTAATGAAAAGTCCACGTGGGTGAGACTAACGGTGGCCCTGACCAAGGATGGCACCTGTTCACACTTGTACAGCCAGTTATCTGTGGACAGCCGTCAGGATCAGCTGCAAGGGTGGGAGAGCTGACTGGAGAGGAAGGGTGGGTGCGGTGAGAGAGAAAGGGAACAGCGCCTCTCAAAGGAAGACCTTCTCCTCCCACCTCCAAATCCAATCACAATTAACTATGAATGAACGGGTGGCTGTAATGCTCTAAATGCTCACTACACTCCCTTTGTCCTTCTGCGTTGACCCCACCATCCTGACCAAGGCTAGAAGAATCAGGGGTGGGTGTCTGACCAAGGCAGCAGCCGTGTTGAGCGTGTGAGATGACTGGGCTGTTTTAAAGGGCTGAACAGTGACCAACAAAGTGGTAACAAATTCGTCTCTCAGGGGGAGGGTAAATACAAGGCAGAGAGGTCGAGTGAGTCAATAGTTTGGAGCGGGAACAAAGGCCAAAGATCATACAGAGGCAAGGCAGCATGAGAAGCCCTGAGTAAGCAGAGGATATGAGGTGTCCAGAGCAGAAGGAGGCCAGTGGGCAGCCACAGGATCAGTCGAAACAGGGACAGGTTGTTGCTGAGTGACTGCAGCATCACGGAACACCTGAAAGGTGGTAACAAGTGCCTACTCCTCTCGAACCATGACAACCAGGCCTCTAACACTCCTGGTACCCCAGGCAATGTCCCAATTTTCGATGAGGTTTGCCAGAATAGTGGTTCTGGTTGAAGCCTCTTCCTATCTTTCTTGCATCTTATAAACTGAATCAAGCCTTCGATCTAGCAGGACAGACAGACTGCTACATGGGTGGCCCACTCCTCACAGCATCCGTACCCATACCTCTCACAAAGATGCTGGGTTTGGTCACATGACATACTTTGGCCAATGGGATTTTAGCAAGAATTATGCAAGCAGAGGTGTGGTGAGCATTTGCACACTGGGGCTTAGGCTCTTGTAAGTTCTCTCTGGGAGGCCTGAGCCGCACTACGGAATGTTGAGAGGCCAGCGGAAAGAGACCCTGGGGGGATGAAACACCACTGTGGACTTTCTGGGCCCACCTGAATTCCTGGCTGAAAACCACCGAGCAAGTAGCTTAGTAAACCACATGCAGCAGCAGAACCATCTGAGAACAGAGAACCAGATATTAACCTTCTAAGGGTTAACAAACCCTCAGATTTATGAAAAACAACAAATTGTTGTTTCAAGCCACAAAACTTTGGGTTGTTACACAGCCACAGGTATCTGGAACAATTAACAAGATACACTGAGACAGGCTGTCTCTTGTAACCAGAAAGACTTTAATACACACATTTGAGAGTGCTGATGTGTCCAAGGCACAGATCTCCTTATGAGATTACGGCCGGAACCACAGGAATTCTAAATGAAGAGTCTGGCAATGTAGGTTTTTCCCTCTGAAATGAGCTATCCTTCTGTTTTCTCCTGGATATGCTTCCTTGTACACATATTGGTACAGCCAAGAGGCACAGACTTAAGTTACATTTCTCATGCAAAACTTAAGACGGTTACCACTGACGTCAAACAAATTTCCTTGCATGGAAACAAATGTGGTTTATGCCTAATTTAGAGTCTTAGATATTGTATCAGTTTATTTCTAAGGCAGAAAAGGCAAACACGGAGCTAGAGAACAGGGTGAGAGAGACAGCTCGGTGTTGTTAGTCTACCCCTCCCACCTTCCCATGTCCATGAAGCAGACTAGGATTCTGAGCTCGGCCCTGGCTTGTATTGGATCCATTCACTCTCCTAGCAAACAGGGAATCTGAAAAAAGTGGGGAGGAGAAACAGGGAAGCCAAGCCTCAGAGACAGGTCTACTCCTTCATCCCAAGGTCCGCTCCCCATTGGTTTCCTTCAGATTAGAAAACAGAAACAATTTTAAACATTGAAAGTAGGGAACTGCTTGCTCTAAAGGCGAGGTCTGAGAAATGGAAATTTAATTCTGAATACGGGTCTTGATAGTCATATATCTGGAAACTCTGTCGGGCCACGGAAACAAGCCAGGGCTCTATTTATCTTCTTGTAAAGTGAGATTTCCACAACTATCACTGAAAAGATGTAAGGATCAGAAACAGTTTATTAAAACCTCCAGCATAAAAGGCCTTACGGGATATTAGTATTCTAAATGGGCAATGCTTTGTCCATTTGTCAAGTAGACAACCCATGGCAAAATGGCGGCCATTTAATAGTAATAATAGTATTTGAGATGCCTGGCAGACTGGCCACTTAACAAAAAAGTCACATTTCAAAGATAAGAACCCAGGATTTATAAACTGATATTCCTGCTAAATGGCATGAACCATTCGGAGTGGAGATGCAAGGCATGGTTCAAAATCTCATTGTGTGCTCCTCTCCTGCTGGGCCTGCAGGCAGGTTTGGGGAGAAGAGTGGGAGAGAGAACTAGCCAATCCTGCAGGGAGCAATCAACCCAGTGGTTGCAATGCTTCAGCACAATACAGTTTAAATCTCACTCATGCTAATGTCCAGTGTGGGCAGACTGGGGGCTCTGCTCCAGGCTGATGGCAGCACCGCCATTTTGTAATGTTGCCATCTCAACATGTGACTTCCAGAGTGCCCGTATTCTCCCGCTCTCGATGGCCTCCACCCAGAGGTGACACACACGTCTTCTGCTCACAGCCAGCTGGCCAGAAGTAGTCAATGATTCCTGAGATATCTTAGTGAGGGCCACTAGTTCTGCCACACAGAGCATGCTCGAGTCACCGCAGATCTGAAAGGTGCTTTTTCTGGGAAGGGTTTCCAAAGTGACATCGTATGGGAGGGTCGTCTTAACGTTTCGTCTCCGTGATCAGAGTCCAGGAGGACGGTGAGCCAGGGCTGTGGGGGCCCTGGCTGCCCGCGGCCACCTCGTCTGCCTTTCTCCTCGCTGCATTTCTGAATCACTCTCTTCTATAACTTGGGCTTTCCCCAAACATGAGCCTGGGTGCGGAGGTGAGGAGACAGAAGGCCCAGATTTCTCACATCCAAGGGATGTCACTCCTGCCACGTCACAGATGACTATAATCTTCACAGTAATGTTTCAAAATATATTTCGTTAAGGTATCCAGGCTCCGTAGAATCACAACAATACCATGGAAATGAGAAATGGAGACTGACATGACATGAAGAATTGTGTTCTCCACTTGTTATCAGTGCTAGGAAAGGTATATTATCATAAACGAACTAGCTGGAAATCCTTCATTCCAGCCGGAGGTGATTTCACATAAAGAACAGATCTCCGTTACTTGCCGATATGCATTTTGCACTACAAAGGATTTATCAGCAAAACAGGGGAGTAATTCATGAAATATTTAACTCCTACTGCACTTCGTTTTCTTTAAACAGGCCATGTGGAAATCTGCATTTATAAAAAAAATAAATCAATAAGTGATCCTTTGCTTCCAAAAGAATTTGTCAGATTTACTCCAGACAGCATCTTGCTCCTTAGCATTGAAAATACAATTCAGTTTCCAGGAAGTGAAATATTAGCTCCTCAGGAGTCCATATTCTCTATGAAAGCTAAGCACACAAACGCATGGATGTTAGAAACAATTTTCTCCACGATGTGGAAATTTAATCAACCCATCGATCAAAGCTTTAGAATACTCTGCTGAGTGTTGTGTGTGCTAAAAGACACTGACTTCTCAGGAACCTCTTTTTCTATGAGAAGATCACATTCTATTTCTCCTACTACCGAAAAGGGCTCCGTAGAAAGGATTTATTCCACTATGCAGTGAAAGAAATGGCATTTCCAAGAGCCGATTTAGGAACGCCAGCAAGAACAAAGTATTTTGGGTCCAAGTGTCCTGCTTCCCGGAATAATTGGGACAGAAAAGCCTCTGGTTTCTATCAAAGTTGGTTGATAAGAACCTTACACTTAGAATTACTGCCTTTTTGTGTCTCTTCAGTTCCATTTTCATGGAACCATTTTTGTGGGTAAGCTGAGCATTTATTTCCTAAAGACAAACATTTGTGCCTTTCTGGAAAGAGAGCCGGGAAGTAAGAAGGGAACGTGACATAGGAGGACAAAGACAAAGCAATAAAAGATACACCGTAGGTGTAAGATATTTCCAAGTTACATTATGAGTATCTTTTTTTTTTTTTTTTTTGGTTTTGAAATTATGGCTATTCACCAAGAAACTAGGCAGAAAAATACCCGCAAAAAATAATTCTCTTAAGCACATGAAAGGAATCTCAAAGATTTCCAGGGCAACTTCTGTAAGGGCTCACGCTTTGAACATCTCTAAGGTCTCCTCCAGCCCTGGGCTTTGGAGTGTGAGCTCTGCACCTGTGTTAATGAAGCAGAGCCAAATAAAGCAGCCACCCAGAGTATAGCCATTGACATGCCCCCACAGGAAAATAAAACCAAGACCAGAACTTGGAAAAAAAAGAGACCCAAGCATCAGATTCTGCGAGGCCCCTGGTTATTAAATCTGATGAAGCCTGGCAAGGCAGAGATGGACACATGAGTATCAGGTGCACGTGACCATCTCAACAAAGGGCAGAATGACGTGGGCGGGGAGTCAAGTCTGTGTCCAGTCTCTTCTCAGAGAGGAGGAGGCGTGGGGCTCCCGCAGAGGCTGAGCAGTGGTTTCTGAGTCCGGCTACCACTTGCTGAACCTCCTGTGGCCAGTGGACATCACTTGGGCAATAGGAGAGGCAATATTTTGTGGAGAAGGGATTCAAAGCCTGGAAGAGCAGCCAGCAGAATCTAGAAATGCAAGGGGCGGGGGAAGAACAAAACCAGCAGAAAGGTGAGAGGCGGCGGGAAGGACACCCAGGGATACCACTAAGAATAATGTTGGAGACAGAACCCAAAGACATTCCTAGAGCTAAAAAGAGTATTAGGTGTGAGTGCAGAGAATGCTCACGTACAGGAGGCAATGAATAGTTGAAGGCTCTCTTTCTCCTGCCTGGTCAGGTGGCTCAGGATTAAGCCAGTAAACACTGGGGATCTGACACCAAAAGCAAAGGCGACAAAAGCCAGAATAAACAAGTGCGACTATGTCAAAAGAAGACACACAGATGGCCAACAAATACATGATGAGCTTCTCACTATCACTAATCATCAGGGAAATGTAAAATAAAACCACAGTAAGACATCACCTTACACTTGGTAGAATGGGTATTATCTAAAAGACAAGAAATAAGTGTTGGTGAGGATGTGGAGAAAAGGGAATCCTTGTACACTGTTGGTGGGAATGTAAATTGGTACAGCCATTCACTTAAAAAAAGGTTGGATAGTCAGGAGAGCTTGCGACTCTTGATCTCAGGGTTGTGAGAGCAAGCCCCACATTGGGAGTAGAGATTACTTAAAAATAAATAGAAATAAATAAATGTGATGTGATTTTATATAAATATACATATACGTACATACACACAAACAAGGGAATGCTATTTAGTCATTAAAAAATGAAATCCTGCCATTTGTGACAACATGGATGGACCTTGAGAGCATTATGCTAAGTGAACTGAGACAGAGAAAGACAAATACCACATGATCTCATTCCGTGTGGAATCTGAACAAAGCAAAGCAAAACAAAACAAAATAAAACAAAACAAAAAACCAAGCTCCGAAGTACAGCGAACAGACTGGTGGTTGTCAGAGGCAGGGGGTGGTTGGGGTGAAATGGGTGAAAGGAGTGAAAAGGTACACATTTCCAGTTATAAAGAAATAAGTCAAGGGGATATACACATGGACAGCATGATGACTGTAGTTAATAACACGGCATTGCCCATTTGAAAGTTGCTAAGAGAGTAAATTGTAAAAGTTCTTAGCACAAGGAACATATCTTGTAACTATGTGTGGTGACGAATGTTGGCTAGACGTTATTGGGGTGATCATTTCACAACATACACAAATGTCAGATCATTATGGCATACACCTGAAACTCATAGAATGTTGTGTGTAAATTACACCTCAATTAAACGAACTGCCATCTTCTCATGCAAACAGCAAAATGTGCAGGGAATTTTAGAGGATTTAATTAAATTTAACTCAATCTGAGAATCAGTTATGTACAGATCAATGGCTGCTTGGGGGTGGTCAGAGAGGACAGGTAGCAAACAGGCAAGGGGAAGCTGCGGTTTTGGGGTTTTTTGTTTTTTGTTTTTAGGAGGGAGCTGTTTTGAGCAGTGCTCAGCAGAATGGATGCTATAAGGCTTCCGAAGCCAAGTTATAATTGTGTAAAATGACAATAATATACCTGCCCTCCTAACCGCGATCATCACCACAACCACTAAACCATAAAACAGGCTGCCAAGCCCCAGTTGCAGCATCCAGATGATTCTTGGTCATTTTAAAGAAATAAAAGTCAATAGTTTTCCATCCTTGTGTCAAAGGATGGAAAAGAAGAGCTCTTTGACCTTCGTTAGGGAGCTTCTTAAAATATAATACTAAAAGTATAATCCAGAAAAGAAAAAATAATAAATTAAACATCATCAAAATTAAAAACATTTGTTCTTCAAAAGACGGCAATAAGAAAATGCCAAGCCAAGCCACGGACTAGGAGACCAGTATTTATAATCACAAATCTAATAAGGGACTTGTAGCCACAAAATATAGAAAACTCTTACAACTCAAAAATAAGAAGACAATTCGATTTTTAAAAATGGGCAAAAGATATAGGTAGGCACTTCCCCAAGGATATACACATGGCTAATAAACCCATGAAAAGATGTTTGATGTAATTTGTCATTACGGAAATGCAAATTACAACCAGATGAGATACCACGATGCACCCACCTGAAAAGTTGTATTCAGAAAGACTGATTATATCAAGTACCAGTCAAGATGGGGAGTAACTAGAATTTCGGGACATCGCTATGGGAATGTAAAAAGGTATCGCCACTTTGGAAAAAGTTTGGCAATTCTTAAAAGTTAAACATACACTTACCATACAACCCAGCAATTCCACTCCAAGGTATTTAAGACTGATGAATCAGAAGTCCGCATAAAGACTTGTATGCACACGGACACAGCAGCATTTCCTATAATAACCAGCAACTGGAAACAATCCGAATGTCCACCAACGGGTGAAAAGATAAACACGACAAGGTATATTTATGTAACGGAAAACTCAACAGTAACAAAGAATGAATGGCGGATATATGTGTCAACACGGGTACAACATGAAAATTATGCAAAGTGAAAGAAGCCTGACACAAAAATGTGTATGATTCCATGTCTATGAAGTTTCTAGAAAGGTAAAACCATAGAATCAGAAAACAGATTAGCGGCTGCCCGGGTCTGTGGGGTGGGAGGTAAGAATGGGTAGGAAGAAATTCTTTGGAAGGTGACGGTAATATTCTAAACTAGACTGGAGTGAAGTCTGCACAACGGTATTGATTTACTAAAATTCAGCGAACTACACTTAAAAGGAGTAAATTTTACGGTATGTAAACTATATCTCAATAAAACTATAAAAAAGAAAAATAACTTCAGACACCTTGTGTTTTCCAAATAAAGACACACTCCAGAGGTCTTCCCCGCCCTGACATGTGCTCTCACATAGTACACTACTTCTAGTCCCAGTATGAGTTAAATACATCTATTTCCAAACAAAGTTAAGCATTACTAAGAGAAATGGTAACCAATATATTAGTTTTTGAGGCTAGCTGAATTATTGAAGAGGTGATTTCAAGAGGACAAACGTAGAGAGAGAAATTTAGAGGGGACTATTCTAACTAAACTACAGAAGGCTAGAGAAAATAGGCTACCTTTGTGATTTTCATGAAAACGGTATTTCTATCACCATCTGCAAGTTAGTTGCCTTAACAAGGGCTCAGGACAGCTTTCAGAATTTCTCAAGATGGTTTTTATGATAAAGACCCACTTTTACATAACTCTGATTTCAAATCAGAATTACTTCAGCCTCGCCCACACTTCCATCTCATGGGAAGCAGAGAGATGATTCATCAGGGAGTCTCAGAGTGAGGACACATGCCTCCTTCACAAGCCACCACGCCTCCCCCTTGTCCCCAGGTGGCTTAGCGTGCTGACGATTACGAACACTTTTAAATATCAATGGCATTTATTTCTATCTCGCTAAGCAAAAAATGAGGCGCCAAAAGCAGAGATTTAAAAAATTAAACTTCTTGGGGCTCCTGGGTGGCTCATTTGGTTAAGCATCTGACTCTTGATTTTGGCTCGGGTCATCAGGTCATGATCTCACAGTTCACCACATTGGGCCCTGGGCTGACAGCGTGGAGCCTACTTGGGATTCTCGTTCCCCCCTCTCTCTGTTTCTGTCTTCCTGGCAAAATAAATAAATAAACTTCAAAAAATGAAGTAAAACTTCTCAAATGCAGACTCAGTCTCTGAGAAATCCATTTCCTTGCCCAGAGGAAGATTCTGGCCTCCGGCTGCTGGAGAAGGAGGAGGCTGTCTGTGTGCTGTGTAGGATGGGAACCCTTCCAAGAGGTTCTCTCCACCAATTAACACCCTCCACTCCAGGGCTGAAAAAGCTCATGTAGTCCTCTGGCTGAGAGCCCGCTAAAATAGCATTAATCCCCTCTGACTACCACATCCTCTATGCCTGAAGCTCTTTGTCTTAATTAGTCCTACTCTCTCTACTTCTCCCATTCTCCAAGAATTCTCTTTCCTTCCCACTCTTTCTAGCCTAGGTCCCATGGGACACCCTTCATGTTTTTTTTTTTTTCTTCTTTTTCAGGTCTGTCCTCTCAACTCCTTTAGCCCAGGAACAACCTGGATTCAGCACAGTCTTGCCTGCCATGACGTAAAGCCCAGATTCCCCACGTTGCATATACGGGTGGGGTAAAGTGATAAAGTGGAAAGATGGGCAGTGGAGTCAGCCCCTAGTTCAAATCCTGGCTTTGCCGCTTAGAAGCTGTGTTGCGTTGGTTATGCTAAATGAGCTCTCTGTGCCTTAGTCCTCTCATCTGTAAAGCGGGGCTAACTACCCAGCTCCAGGGCTGTAGAGACGATCAGTGAGATAAATGTGTCATGTGCACAAGCAACATGCTAGGTGCCCCCTTAGTAGATGGTGACAAGTCCATGTGACAAGGCCTGTCATACACAGCCTCTGCACACCTTCCCAGCCTCCTGTTGTGTCCCATGCTCTACTACAAGCCTAATGAACGACGCGTTGATCTCCATGTCTTCCGGACTCTTTCCCCACTGTCCTCAGGGCCTGGATAAGGCTGCCTCCTTCCCGGAGACTCGGCTCACATGTGGTCCTCTTGGACTGTCTGATGAAACAGTAGCCACTCACCACATGTGGCTCTCCGGCTCGAAATTAGCACTATCTACAGTGAAAACTCCAGTTCCTCCGCCACACTGACCACGTCACAAGTAGTGGCTCCTGTGTTGGACAGCGCAGAACAGACCGTTTCCATCCTACCAGGAAGTTCTGCCGGACAGAACAGCTCCAGGGGAAAACATGTTCGCTACCCCACACGTTCTTTTATAAAAGCACTCATCGTTTCATGCTTTGGTTGTTGAGTCTTTGTCCGTACGAACTGTGAGTTTTCTAGAGTGCCACCCCAGTCAGTGACAGTATGCTAAATGGTTTACTGAATGATTAAAAAACTTAAAAAAAAAAAAATCTTTTCGTTTTCTGGAGGCCCTGACCCATGAGGAAGGAGCTCCCAATATCTTTGCCTTCGGGAGCTGGGCCTGACTGGGTTTGCCTTGTTTTGCCTCCTTGTTTGGACTGGTTTCGCCTCCTATTCCATTTCTCAATTCGCTCTAATCCTTCTTAATTCAGTTCCTGGCCTTCTTGACTCCCTGACCTCTTTCCTCTTCTCAGATGTGAGTCTTCCCAGATTGGCTGCTGTCTCTTGCTCTTGGGGCTCTGTCCCTGGCTTCCCTCCCCTGTCTCTCATTGTGCTCTTTTGTGGGATTACATTTGTTTCCAGCCCCTCTGGGTCCCTAACCTGTTCAGGCGAGCCCTGCTCTAGACTGTGTGGCCAGGATTTCCTGGCCTCCCAGAACGGGTGTCAAACAATATGGCTTCTGGGAAAATATCTGATGCCAGGTAAGTCACTGAATAGAATATATCCCTGTATCTGCAGTGCCTTGGCAGCTTCTGGCACACAACCCTCACAAACCTGTGTTGAAAGAATGAATGCGCCACGTATGTAATCAAGAGATACAATCATGGGAAGGAATGAGGCGCACAGAAGAATGGGGCTGGGGAAGGAGGAGAGCCAATATGGAGAAGAATACATCGCTGCAGAACATGACTGTTCAGTCCACAGGGCACACCTCCAAGAAGCCGTGTAAACCCGCTCATAAGCAGTCCTGGGACAGAGTGGGGAAAGGAGGAGGAATTTACCCCCAGGCTCCACTCGGTCGAAGGCTCGCACCCTGCACCTCTGGGTCATGCGTTCCAAAGCATGGTCACCTTGTGGGTCCTGCAGTGGCGTCAATACAGGAGCCTCCCAACACAGGGTGGGAGACGAGATGCTGGTGCGAAGCTTCTCAGAGCCCACGTGGACCCGGAACATGACACAGGGAGGCTCACAGCTGAGCATAACAGACGTCCGGCACAATGGATATAAGTTAACTGTTCAAATCATCTAGCCATCATGGGTGGGGCTGGGACACCAGAGGATGACAACAGGGGAAGATCTACAATGGGGGGTGTTCTCACACTTGATTCCTGCTGCGGTTCTAGGAACAGGGGAAGCAGAGGAAAGAACGGACCGGTTGGCAGGACAGAGGCACCGGAACAGTCCGGTGGGATGGTGGTTCCCCAAGGATGAATGTGATACAGGGAAAATGAGTGTGGGGATGTCAGCAGGGACCGTGGGCGCAGAAAGGCTGAAGAAAACCTGATCCACTTTATAGTTTTGCCTGAGGCCAAGTCTACTTTGAAAGATTCCCCACGTCTTCTCCTTTGTCCAAAACCTCAGGCCAATGAAGGGACCCTAGCACCCTTGCCAAAGTTTCACCTTTAATAAGATTTCCTCAATCATTATGAAAGCGATTAAAGGCCCAGATAATGGTCTTGGCACTAAGGGTCGATACACTTGACTTCACCAGACCTTCCTCAGAGCCCAAGCACCAATTCCATTGTTTCCAGTGTGGCGACTCTCTAAATAGACACTGGGAATCGCTCTGGTTTCCTCTATACCTAGTCTACAGCTGGCAGATGTCTTTTGGAGAACAAATGCTCTTCTTGTGATTTGCTGTGTCCATTCACATCTTATTAATCAAGACTGTTTCAGATTCTGTGTCTCCCTCTCTCTCTGCCCCTTCCCCGGTTGTGTTCTCTCTCTCTCTCTCTCTCTCTCTCTCTCTCTCTCTCGAAATTAAATAAAAAACAAAAGAATCATAGACTTTAGAGGCAAAGACACTCCAAGAAATTATTTCAGCACCTTCTTTCTAGGCGGAAGGACAAAAAAGGCATCCCTAGAAAAGCTGGCGTGTTCACCCTCTTCTGCACCACTCTGAAACGCTCTTAGCTGCCCCTCAGATTTCAGCCACAGCTGGGAGGGTCCTCTTCCCTTGCAGGCTGTGAGAAGCTCTGCACAGGTGCACCTAGACTCGGCCTCACCTTGTCCCTCCAAAGGGATCCTTTGCTTCCTGCCCTGGGCATCTCTAATTTCTGGCTCAATCCTCCCAGGAATCCACTCATACATGCACAACCTGGCAGGGCCAGGGAGTTAGCGCTGTGGGGTCACTCTTCCCCAACAGGAATTTAGAGTCAGTGAATAAATAAAATACCTCCCCCATTTTGCCCCAGGCAGACAGTTCTGAGATGCATTTCATAAACCCCCCTCAAAGGTTCCGAGGTGGAATCAAACAGCCAAAGCAATCATACATTCTTGTGTTGACTTTTCTCCTTTTTCCATTTCACTCCCCTGTGCTGCCTTCCTGCTCCCTGAGATGACATTTCCAAACAAACTGCCTCTACACAAGTTTTGGTCTCTGGCTCAGCTTTTGGGGGAGCTACGTTAAGATATCTGGGTGGCAGTCTTAGCTTGGATTTGCAAAGTCTCACACCCTGGATTCATGCTCTACGAGTACAACACCCACGACTGGCCCCTTGGTGTGCCCACCACCCCTGCACAGCCACTCCTCAACTGCAGTGACTTGTGTCTTCTTTCCAAAGCCAACAGGGGAAACAGGAGCAGCTATCCCCTCGGCACCTGCGCCCCCAGGTGTATCCTCTCTGTACACTGAGGGAGCAGGTGCAAGGAGGCCAGAGAACTCATCCAAGATCTCACAGTGCGAATTCAAATTAGGACTTGAACCCTAGTCCTGCGTAATCGTTCTAGAGGACGCCAAGAGGAGACAAGTCCTTATTACTACACGTCTTGAGCCCCTCCGTCCTCCGAAGTCATTCCCTGCAGATCTAGAGGACACGACACGTAGGTCTAGATGCACAGTTTCACTCTTTCTCTGGGTCCTTTCTTCTCGGGTCCGTCTTTGGTTCTCCATCACCTCAGGGAGCACAAGATGACCAATCAGTCATATTGACCCTCACAGTGTGAAAAGTCTTTCTGCTTCACTATCTAGAATTTTTTTTTCCTTTTCTTCTTCCCTCGGGTCACATTCTTTCACCTCCTGGCTCAGCTTCTTATTTTCCTTTGCCTCGTTGGAAACACAAGTGCAGACTCCCTTGGTGCATGAGTCACAGCTCGGAGAGGCATTTCGCAGCCACCTTCAACTTCCACCTCAAGCTTGGCTACCAGACTGACTGGAGGGTGCACACTGGAAGGAAGGTGAACATGACCCAGCCCGTGGAAACCACAGAAACAGCTCTCATCTCCCCAGGAGTTTAGAGCAGGCACCTCTTCTCTCTGGCCCCCTCAGGAACCACACTGATGGCGTGTCAGCAAACCCCAAATTTCTTCTCAGACCCTAGACTCCGAGGGGTGGGGATACCCAAATCACATTATTTTTCTTCGCAAAAGAGAATTTCACCACATTCTTTGCTTTGTTGTTGGTGGAAATGAGAATGGATGTCTCCTCTCCCCAGGTGTGGGGACGAGAGAATAACGCTAAGTCCAAAGGTTAGAAAGAGAGAAGTTCTCTGAGCATGACACAATAGGCTGGCTCTTCCCTAACAGGTGCGAGGTGGTAGAGGAGCCAATGCAGTTCATTGCCCTGACTCCGGGCCACCCCACCCCCCCGCCATGGCAGAGGCGAAACGGGGTGGCGCCTGCCCGATGCCTGCTTCCTGCCAGCACCATCTGCCAGGTGCTAGCATTTCCCAGCCATGAACCGCGCTGTGTAATCGCCTCCAATCATGGGGTGTTTCTCTGAGGTCCCTACCCCTGCCACGAGCACAACTGTCACACAGAAGCCACTTAGGAAACTAGAAGTCATTCATCTCCATGAACGACCCAACTCCACAGAGCTCGGCTCACAGGCTTATGGGATGACTTAATCAGAAAAGCTCATTTTCAGGTTGGGTGGGTGCCATCAGGGAGGAACACATGTTCGACAGCTGAACGTGACCTGGGCCAGACCTCATATCAGCCCAGCAGCTTCAAGTTCACATCCTGAACCTCCTTTACCTCACAACACCATGCGGGCTTACGCAGTCTCTCCATATTGTATTGCCTGCCGTTTCTCGAACGTACCATAGTATTCATGCTACATTTCATGCTATGTATGTGAAAATATAATATGGTTTAGCATCCTTTCTACTGCCTTTTCATGTAACTAGGAAGACGTATTTAATGCTGCATTGTTTCATTTCTAATCATGCTTACATTCTGTACAAACCGAGTTACATGTACATTTTGGTTTACTTGAAAAAGATAGCACACGGGGTGCCTGGGTAGCTCAACTGGTTAAGCATCTGAGTCTTGATCTGGGCTCAGGTCATGATCTCACAGTTGTGAGATCAAGCCCCGCGTCAGGCTCCTTGCCAAGCGTGGAGTCTGCTTGGGATTCTCTCTCTCCTTCTCCCTCCGCCCCTCTCCCCAGCTCACTCGAGAATGCTCTCTCTAGGGGCGCCTGGGTGGCGCAGTCGGTTAAGCGTCCGACTTCAGCCAGGTCACGATCTCGCGGTCCGTCAGCCAGGTCACGATCTCACGGTCCGTGAGTTCGAGCCCCGCGTCAGGCTCTGGGCTGATGGCTCGGAGCCTGGAGCCTGTTTCTGATTCTGTGTCTCCCTCTCTCTCTGCCCCTCCCCCATTCATGCTCTGTCTCTCTCTGTCCCAAAAATAAATAAAAAACGTTGAAAAAAAAATTTTTTTTAAAAAAGAGAATGCTCTCTCTAAATAAATAAATAAATAAATAAATAAATAAATAAACAAACATTAAAAAATAAAAAGATAACACACACCTGGGACTCTTGGGAAAAACACAAGGACCTTAAGGTCTTTAGGTGTCATCAGGACCAGGATTATTCTTCTACCTTTACTTGAAATGATCACTCCAAATATGGCCCAAAGGCTGTCATAAACTGATATTTCAGAGAAATATTCATGCCCCATACTGATGATACAGTGAACAAACGATACATACTGAACATTTAACTGTGACTGGCATCAATTATTTATATGGTAACTACCTTTAAAAAATTTTTTTTTAATGTTTATTTATTCTTGAGAGAGAGAGAGAGAGAGAGAGAGTATGAGTGGGGAAGGGGCAGAGAGAGAGGGAGACACAGAATCTGAAGCAGGCTCCAGGCTCTGAGCTGTCGGTACAGAGCCCGACATGGGGCTCGAACTTGCGAATGGTGAGATCATGACCTGAGCTGAAGCCGGACGCCCAACCGACTTAGCCACCCAGGCGCCCCTATAGTAGCTACCTTCTTAGCAGCCTAATGGCAGCCCATTGCTTCTTACGGTCTTCTCCAGAGTCAGGACTAAAAACAAAGACTCCATCTCTGTTCCTGTAACAAACACATATAAGTTTCTTTCCCGGGGTTGTCTTCTCTGAATCAGAAATCAGAGTCTGTTTCTTGTCTGATTACTTGGACCAAACCTTCATTCAGTTTCTAGGTTTCTAATTCTACGGGTCTCTAGCGGAAGAAACGTTATTCTCACTCTCCAGGTAAAGCTATAATGAAGAAAGCAATGATCTCAACACCTCCTCTTCCCTCCAACGTCAGATGGACAATAAGGGTCTTCCACCAGATCGGTAATGAATGTCGACCTTGCATTTGCTCAAGAGAAGCCAAGACATCTGGGCCGGAAGATCCATCAGATGGTCCTAGAAGCCATGGTGGCACCTGTGTAACCTCTAGCAGCTGATGAGTCATCCCAGCCCCACCTTCTGAAAGATGTTCAGGGCTGGATGTATAGCAGCTGAGGCAGCCTCAGGGGACAGAGCTGTATCTAGGCAGGAAACCTGTGTGACAATACCCTTGGCACCCTCCCACTGTCTCTTCCTTTGGCAGCTGTAGATCACTGTCCCTTTCCACAGTTCTCCTGGATCCTGCAGTAAACCCTGGAGCTTTGAGATACAGGCTACTGGACTATCCCTGCCCCTGGTGGAAGGTCTCCCCAGCGCCCTCACCCTTGCCTCAGCGGTGATGGCAGGTCACCTTGTAGAAGGATCCCGAAGACCTTCTGTGAGACAGATGATTTCACAGCACAGCTCTGTTGAGACCTATGCCGTTTTGACCCAGTTTAGCAAGTGGGGGAGTCCCTCTAATTCTCCCTATCACCTCCTAGAGCACAGGTTTACACCAGACCTCTGGTTTATACTTTCCAAATTACGCAGCAGAATTCAGCTTCCTTCTGGAAACCCCTCATGTCCCAAATGCTCATGTTTCCAACTGCTCCTTCCCTAGAATAATGGTCAACATTTGCTGAGCATTTACTATGTGCCAGGCCCTGTCTATGCTAAAAAAATTGCACATATGACCTTATTTGATCCCCACACACTTCTCTGACTTAGGTATTATTCATAACAGACAAAAGCTTGTGAATATAGTTTCACAGATGCTGAGTAGGGTTTACAAACATCTTCAAGGTTTTTCAAGAATCAGCTGGCACATTTGTACCCCCATCCGAGAAGTTCTCTTTAAGCCATGGCTTTCTTATTTGCAGGATCTCTGACATGACACCACACCATCTGCAGAGCCAACAAAAACATACCTGTCAGAGAAGGAAACTGGTGAGTCAGAAAACCAGTGGTCCTAAAAGTGTGAGATTAATATTCAGCACTTTGAGTAGTTATGCATTGTTTAAATCATTCGAAATGTTCCTTCCTCACACATCTAATCTGGTTTCCATTGTTTTTCCAAATTTTCCATTTTTTAATTCTTTTTAAAAACGTTTATTTATTTATTTTTGAGAGAGAGAGAGAGTGCGAGCCTGCGCACAAGTGTTGGAGGAGCAGAGAGAGAGAGGGAGGGAGAGAATCCCAAGCAGGCTTCGCACTGTCGGCACAGAGCCCCGTGGGGGACTCGAGCTCATGAATGGTGACATCAGGACCTGAGCTGAAATCAACAGTTGGATGCTTAACCAACTGAGCCACCAAAGTGCCCTGCCATTTTTTTAATTCTTAACACTGTATGTGTGTGTCTTCAAATATTTTCCCTATGGATGAGAAGTACCATTCCACAGTGTTCTCTACAGGGTTTCCCCCACATCATTGTTTTCAGCAGGGCTGTGTGATTCTCCAACCTACTGAATCTTCAGAAGCATTTACCGAGAGGGATCCCATAGGTTTCAACTCCCAGGTCATCATGAATCACTTGGCAGTGGTCTCGTGGAGAAGCCCAAGGCTGCAGTCCAGTGCCAAGGGAGAGCAGGTCCAAATGGATCGGCCATGGCCCCAGGGGTGTGGGTCAGGGCAATGGCACACAAGTGCCACAGGCTGGTCACACTCAATGTGACCTCTTTGGCTGCTTGTGAAAACTGAATTCATGAAGACTCCTGCATATCTTTTATTAGCACCTCTCCTACAGTGTTAGCTCCTTTTATCTTTACCATCATTTGTTCTGCCCAAACACACGGAAATTGACGGTCTGGGCCTTTCCCTGAATGACATGTAAAAATCCTTTGGCTCCTTTCTGGTGAGACAACACACAACAGAAAGGCTACATGTAACTCCCCTTTGCATACCACATGGTCTCAACCATTTTGGGTGAAGAACGAGGCATTTCTTTTTCGAAATGATCCAGCAGGATCATTTCTTAAAGCCTAGGAAGGTGGACATGAAAAAAAGTGCCGTCCTACCACTTGTAGCAGGGTCAACTTTGATCCTGGCATGGGGAGGCCTGGGCTAGAACGAGCTGTCATCATAGGATGAGGCCTATGGTTATCCACATCTCCAAGAGTCACTATGCATGGCGTGTTCCCTAGGTAAACTTAGATAATGTTTTTCTTGAGAATCTCAGGCAAAAGAGACAAAGTCCAAATCACATCCAGAATCCTTTCTGTCCCCAGGTGCACCAAGTCTTTGTGAAAAGACAATCCCCTATACTTTTTGAGAAATACCGATTATTCTGTGGGACTCATACTGCCTTATATATTTGGAATTGGCTGCCCTGCCATCCCACTCACTGTCCACACGCCATGCTTTAGGCCATGTTATCCCTAAACCCGCCACTTGGGATCACATACAGAGAGAGAAAAAGGCTATGATCTTTATCTGTCCTTTAACAGACATTCCTGCCAATAAGTGTGCAGGTTCTGAGATCTTTTACCTCACCCACAAGCTAAGAAGTTAGCTTGCTTTTCACAGTTTTACAGACCCCAGCAGGAGACGTGAAACTCCTTGGTCAACGACAAAGACTTTATTACATACAGCAATAGCAAGAGCCAGAGCATCCGCAGTATCAGCATTTTCCCTTTCCCTGGTTCTCAAGGTCCCAGTTCCGACAGGGTGATATGAAGAAGGCCAGGTGACACTTGTGCACACAGCAGATTGCACTACATGAGAGGAACGCTGAGCTTAGGGAACCCAACTCTTTTATAATGGGCAGTAAGCATGATTGCTCTTTGCTCTAGAGGGAAACATGTTCTCTGCCTTCTGGGGGTGTTCACTGTACAAACATCATCAAGAAGAGCCTGGAACAAAGGGTAATGAGAGACTCTGCTTACAAGATGTACAAGGGGCCTATGGAGAATTTTCTCCCAACAATCCTTTAAATTTACTGCTGCTTCATGTGGCAGAAAGGCACACTGTGTGGCCATGCAACATAGCAATACTCTTTCATTGGCAACAGCAGGCTATCCGTCAAGGCCCTTGGCTTTGAGTCCTCAGAATCCCATGGTTTCCAAAGAGAATATTAAATGCAAATTATGACTATTGGTCACTGTTGTCCATATAAAACTATTCTACTCTAAAAAGTGCTATAGGGTTTCACTACAAATACTTAAATTTAACCAAATTTTAATAGGTGTGACCACAAAACATCATCTTTTTAAAAATGTTTTTAAATGTTTATTTTTGAGAGAGAGAGAGAGAGAGAGAAAGCAGGGGAGGGGCAGAGAGAGAGGGAGACACAGAATCCGAAGCAGGCTCCGGGCTCCGAGCTGTGAGCACAGAGCCCGACGCGGGGCTCCAACTCACAAACCGCGGGATCATGACCTGAGCCGAAGTCGGACGCCCAACCGACTGAGCCACCCAGGTGCCCCAACAGAACACACATCTTAAGGGGAAACATTTTCATTTCATAATGCTTTATTATTTGCATAGGTACCACTGCACTTGAGATTTAGTGTATCTGGGTTCTTTACAGGAGACAGAAAGATAACGACGTGTACCTAAAATCTCAGATAGAATATGAAAAAGCTCATCAGAGGAGAATAGTAATTCCAATCCAGTGGCCTTCTTTCTACAAGTTGTTAATTCAAAGCTTGAGGGTAAGAGAGGAAAGAACCCATTTACTCACTCTGAGATAAAGCTCATTTCTTCCATGGTGTAACATTATTTTCCCTACGGCAGTTATTATATTCACACATAGAATCGACTTGAGAAAAAATATTACCTGTTTAGCCAGAAGTCTGTACAGATAATTAAATTCCTGCTTATCGCACACAATTGCCCCCCAGTCTTATGGAATAAATTAGTGCACATCAGAGTTTTTTTTTTTTATTAAAACATGTATTTAGCCATGTTCACGTTAATATCTTGAATGAGTAAAATTAATTCATGCTGCATTTGTTCACTTTTTAAATTAGGAATTATTTTCTGTTTATTCCTACTATGAAAGTGTAACCACAACACCCTTGTCATAAAAAATAAGTGTACAATATTGTCTTTAAAAAAGTGCCTTTGGGGCACCTGGGTGGCTTAGTCGGTTGAGTGACAGACTTTTGATTTCAGCTCAGGTCGCAGTCTCGGGGTCATGGGATCGAGCCCTGAGTCAGGCTCACTGCTGAGCATGGAGCCTGCTTGAGATTCTCTCTCTCCCTCCCTTTGCCCGTCTCCCCTGCTCTCTCTCTCTTAAAAAAAAAAAAATGCTCTTACATGAATAAAAAAGAAGCGTATTAGACTTTGTAGCATCTCCATGAGTGGAATTTAAAATGACACTAGAAATAAATGCCAGCAGAAAGCTCTGCATTTCTGCACAGACGGGAACAGAATCGGTGAACTTTACAAGTGGGGATCCTGGGGACGCACTGACCTGTTTACGCGTGTGCACTGCTCTGAGAAGCCTGCGTAGAAATGCGTTAGTAAGTGAGGGTAAGAATCTGAAAATCGTGCTTGATTCAGCAGCCACCACACAGGGATGGCTGGCCTGGTGTTGGTGGGAGAAACACATAAACCTGTGCCACACTCCATGTTTCTGAAACTGACTGAAAGATACAGTTGCCTGAGGTTAATGGTGGACCACGATTTCCTGGTTATTGGTGAGTTCTTCACCTTTAAACTCAATAAGCACATTAGCCATAAGACTGTTCTGTGACTGCTGTTGTGTGTAAATCTAGCCAAAATGGTAGGGGGGAAGCTCGCTGATGGCGGGCTGGTGAGGACCTATGGGATCCAGCTCAGAATGACTCATTCAGTGTCTCTAATGGTCTAGAGGCATCTTCCTTTATGACGTGTCTTAAATCCATACAACTTCAAATAAAGATAGCGGGTGCCTGGGTGGCTCAGTCGGTTAAGCGTCCGACTCATGATTTCAGCTCAGGTCATGATCTCGCGGTTTGTGAGTTCGAGCCCCGCAATGGGGATGTCAGTGTGGAGCCTGCTTGGGATTCTCTCTCTCTCTCTGTCTCCCCCCCCCCCCCCCCGCCCTTCCCTGGCTCAGTCTCTCTGTCTCTCTCTCAAAATAAATAAATAAACTTAAAAAAAAAAAAGAACTTCAAATAAAGATAAGATCAGTATTAGGCCTGCAACATGGTGTGGCATGGTTTTGCTTTGGAGTCTGAAACTAACTATGGTCCACAACCTCCTTCTGAAACATTTCCTTCTTCCTCATAGCTCTGATTTCAGATTGTAAGTGTACAAACGCAGGGTGTTTATGTGTCCTCTGCCCTTTAAAATGATCTCAATATCATCTCACAGATGATAAACTTTGAGAGCAGGGGCTGGTCTGTCTTGGGTCACTGTTTTATCCCAGACAGGCTGAAAGAAGGGTCTCACTGGGGTGGTAGGAGTGCGTGATGGGGAGGCTGTCTGGATGTCATAGGAAGGGAGGGATGCACTTCCTACAGGTGACACTACTCAAATGTGATATAATTATGTACCTGACAGGAAGAACCCATCGAAACCATAATGAATACAAAGCTAGACAAAAGTGTAATGAGTAATAATAATACACTCCATGTGCTATCGATTCCACGTCTGAACAAGGTACTGGTTCTTTACTACTCTGTGTTTGTTAGAGGTCAAATGTTTCAGCAGATAGAGCTTCCCTTCTCTTAGCAACCTATGATGAGCTGGGAAAATGCTAGTCTTCTCTATTTTCCTATTTTTCAAGGACCCTACCTGGTTGGTTACTCGAGGGACTGTCACAAGGGAAAAGACAGCAAGATGAAAAAGAGCACAAGTTGGAGACTCAAAAATAATGCAAGAGGAAAACCAACAACTTTCTTTCCAGTATGTCCTGCGTTCTGAGGTTAGAACTGGCCTCCAGCACCTGTCATAAGCTATCTGGTGATGCTCTTGCATGGTCCCTTAGTCAGAAAAGACCAGGCACCCCCTTTTTGCAAGGATCTCTTTACATAGAGAGTGACAACTTAATAATTCACAGGTGGACAACAGGTTAAGTATCAGGCTTTCACCATTACATTTTAAATTTAAAACTGCTATTTATGAATTTCTGCTATCAAGATTCTAAACAGACAAGTTAGCATGCTAACAAACTTATTTTTAAGATAATATGAGCATCTAGGGGCGCCGGGGTGGCTCGGCTGGTTAAGTGTCTGACTTCAGCTCAGGTCATGATCTCACGGTTCGTGGGTTCGAGCCCCACGTTGGGCCATGTACTGACAGCTCGGAGTCTGGAGCCTGTTTGGGATTCTGTGTCTCCCTCTCTCTCTCCGCCCCTCCCCCGCTCTCACTCTCTCTGTCTTTCTCTCTCTCAAAAATGAATAAACATTAAAAAAAATAGAGAAAAGATAATATGAACATCTCTGAACACACGTATAATAACTATACTAATTCAAGACCAGGCAGTTGTCTACACTCATGGTCTTAGCAACGCTATTCACAATAGCCAAAAAAGTGGAAGAAATGCACGTGTCCATCAATGGATGAATGAATAAACAAAATGGGTATATATACATACAACAGAAAGTTATTCAGTTTTAAATGGAAGGACACCTTGACAGATGCTACAATGTGGATGCATCTTGAGGACATCAAGCTTAGTGAAATAAATCAGTCACCAAAGGACCAATGTTGTGTGATTCTGCCTATAGTAGGCCCGCAAAGTAGTCAAGTTCTTAGAGACAGAACATAGAATGTCAGCTGCCAGGGGCTGGGGGAGGGAGGAACAGGGCGTTAGTGTTTAAGGCGTACAGAATTTCGGTTGGGGAAGAGGTAGACGTTCCGGTGATGGATGGTGGTGATGTTTGCACAACACTGTGAATGTACTTAATGCCACTTAAAAATGGTTAAAATGGCAAATCTTTTTAAGTATACTTTACCCCAGTAAAAAAAATCAAGCAGTTTCCAGTAAGAATTTTGAAAAATTATTCTTCCCAAATGTAACATAAAACACATAGCTAAAAAAAGATGAAAATCTACAAACTTTGATTAACAGGCAGATCCACTCAAAAAGGGTTTCTCTCAGGGGCGCCTGGGTGGCTCAGTAGGTTAAGCGTCCAACTTCGGCTCAGGTCATAATCTCATGGTTCGTGAGTTCGAGCCCTGCGTCGGGCTCTGTGATGACAGCTCAGAGCCTGGAGCCTGCTTTGGATTCTGTGTCTCCCTCTCTGTCTGCCCCTCCCCTGCTCATGCTCTGTCTCTATCTCTCAATAATAAATAAACATCAAAAAAAATTTTTTTTAAAAAGAGTTTCTCTGCCGGGATATGATGGATAACATTCATTCAAGCCACACTCCTGCACAGCCCTCTGCTCATCTTCCATTTAAGAAAGTATATTAGAACCTAAGGGGCACCTGGGGAGCTCAGCCCATTGAGTGTCTGACTTTGGTTCAGGTCACGATCTCAGGCCTGAGTTCAAGGCCCGCATCGGGCTTGCTGCTGTCAGCACAGAGCCCACTTTGGATCCTCTGTCCCCCTCTCTCTCTGCTCCTTCCCTGCTCACACTCTCTCTCTTAAAAGTGAATTACCATTAAAAAAAAAAAAAGTATTCTAGAACCTAAGAAAGTGAGAGGGAGGTTATCATGGGGCAATCTGAAATAATCACTCACATATTCTGTAATTAAATAACTTACAAACTGTGGCACCTTATTATCAGTAAAACTTTTCGTGGGCCACCTGGCACACTGATCCTGGCATGCCAGTAAGCTGAAAACTGCCGGGTACAGGTCGCATCAGGCACAGATAGGCTCGCGAGCAAAATTTAGCACAGATAAACGTAAATCACTCTAGCGTGTTCCGACAGGAGCCGAACTAGGGAAGTGATGGATTTTAACCCCTCAAGTAAGAATGATGGCCAAGAAAGAGAGAAAGCTAAAAATGTCTTGGTGCTAATTTTAACTGTATGTCGTGGAAATCTCATTTCCTGCTCTAAATCTATCATTCTGATCTTATCCATCACCTTTGAGCAGAGTCACAGATCTGGATCTAAAATTACCCAAGAAGGCATTTATGCCATCCTGTGAACATTTTCTGAAGAGCGAAGTTCGCCACCATTTAAAAAAATACTATATAATTGCCTTTTCGAAAATCCAACAGGAATTCGGAGGTATAGAATTCCTTTAGTTACAGTCCATTTTGTATGAGATATGAGATCCACATTATCTGCCACTAATTCAAATAAAAAACAGCACCTACTATGGGTGGGGTAGCTGCTATTTGTTGAATAAATACATCTTCAAAGTAGGGGTTAATACAGGTTCATTTATCGAAAAGTTCTGGAAAAAATGCAAGTTTTGGTGACAAATCTGACCTGTTGATATACTTTATCCTACTAAGTGTGACTATGCATGTTTTACTGCAGAATTACTAATGTGTTTGGGGTGCCTGGGTGACTCAGTCGGTTGAGTGTTCCCGCTTCAGTTCAGGTCATGATCTCGCGGTTCCTGAGTTTGAGCCCCGCATCGGGCTCTCTGCTGTCAGCCTATCAGTGCTGAGCCCACTTCGGATGCTCTGTCCCCCTCTCTCTCTGCCCCTCCCCACTTACTCTCTCTCCCTCTCTCTCTCAAAAGATAAATAAAACATTAAAAAGTTATTTAAAAAATAAATAATCACTAATGCATTTGATTATTGGATGCTGCTATAGCCCCCTCTGGGTCAGCTATAGAACATTTGCACATGCATTGTGTTATCATTCTAAAATAAAAATTCTAGAGGCGCCTGGGTGGCTCAGTCGGTTGAGCGTCGGACTTTGGCTCAGGTCATGATCTCACGGTTCGTGAGTTCGAGCCCCAAGTCGGGCTCTGTGCTGACAGCTGGGAGCCTGGAGCCTGCTTCGGACTCTGTGTCTCCCCCTCTCTCTGCCCCTCCCCTGCTCGCACTCTCTCTCTGTCTCTCTCTCAAAAATAAATAAATATTAAAAAAAAATTTTAATGAAAATTCTTAAAAAAGTCCCGAATTCTAAAACTCATCTCGTCCCAAGATTCCAGAAAATTAATCATGGATTTATATTCCCATTTTACAGATGAAGAAACTGAGGTTCACAGAATGGCAGTATCTTGACTAAGCCATATAGCAAGTAGGAGGCAAGGGCACTTAAAAGGGCTGTCTGCTTATAATGCTTGTATGCTTTCCATTATCCCAGACAACAGGGAAATAATATGAATAGGGAATACAAGGTTATAGATTAGATATTTGGTGTTACTCTGGATGGGCTTCCTGGCATAAACGTGTAAAACATTGGACAGACACTGGTTACTTGAGTGTGATAATGTTAAGATTTTCCTTGAGCTCAATCGTAGTGGGGTTTTTTTTTTGTTTTAATCAATTTTATTGTTTTTGTTTTCATGAAAATTTTCCACACTCACAAATCAAGTAGAACCTTGGATTTTGTTTCACAATTGCTGCAGTTTGTTTCACCTGCTTTTAAACACTTATCTTTTTAAAATGTAAATATATATATATATATATATATATATATATATATATACATTATATTTTTCCTGTCTGCAAATCTGAGGGTGGGGGAGACTTCTGTCCTCCCTCACAGGGAGATTTCAAACACTACCATTCTATGCCTCCTGAAGGGGATGAATTTTCTATGTAATTTAGCAGCAGGATCGCTGGGCAGAGAGAGTTTTAAAGCACCAATGTAGAATCGAACACTGGCGTCTCGCATTTTTCGCTGCACACTCAGTTAGCTTTGGCGGCATGAATGCCAACATTCACTGTGAAAAACAAAAGGTCTTAGGTCTCTCCAGGTAATTCTGATATTTAAACAACTTAAAAGCAAATATAATAGTAATAAAAAGACCGGAATGAAAAGACAGCAGTGGAACCCTCTGGGCAAAGAGCTGGCCTCTCAACTTCAGTGGATTCGGCATTCTCTGTCCTTTGGTGGCTCAAACTACAATTATTCCTCCCATTTGGCTAATCAGCCTTGAAGCTCCAGCAATTCTCATCCTTTCACCAGGGAAGGGCGAGCTGCAAAAGGCAGGAGGAGGTCACAGCTTCCCGTATGAGAAATAAATCAGACATTTAGTAGGTGGTGTAAAACTTTTTTTTTTTTTTTTTTGCCATGGAGAATTAGTGGGATGCCCAGGACTCCTGGCATAGCCAACATGGTGTCAGCCCATCCTATTTATCTGTGCCACAACATCCTTTTACAAAGAAGTATTGAAATCACAGAAGATTAAGAGTTGAAACGGAGCCCTCCCACCGAACAATAACGAACACACGCAGCTCTGTCTCTCGCTATTTTTCATTGAACTGTCTCAAAAATCATGAGGTTGGTCTAGAACTCCTACATTTAGTCCCTTTGGTGCTCCTGGAAATAGCCTGACCCCTGTCCATTCTTAATGAGATTGATGGGAATAACAAAGCCGTATTTTACATAATGAAATAAGGGGTCTGGCAATACAGTTAGCAGCTGTTAGAAAGAAGGCACAAATGCCACCTTAATATGATTTCTTAAATATTTAATAAGCTGCATTTCAGTCTGGTCTGTAGGCTCACTGACACCAGGTCAAAAAAAGATAACAAAAAAAATAATAAATTATCTTCTGCATGAAGACAGGAAAGGTAGACAGGAAAGCAATGGGCCTATTATGCTAAAAGCTTTGAAAATGGAGGCATTAAATATAGTTAAAAATTAAATGATGAAAAACCTGTCCTTCTAAAATCCCAACAGTCTTTAGCAATGGGTCTCTTGCTAAAGGAAGTAAGTGATTTGCTGCCTCCTCTTTGCTATAACATAATAAATATGATAATTACTTCATGGAACAGCTTCAATTATTTTAGATAAATTGCTTCAAATGGTTGCATAGGTTTCTACTTTAAAATATGTGAAAAACTATAAAAAACATAAATCTACTTTTTCCCCTCAACCTCATGAAAGGAACAAAATTAAAGACACCACATCCTCCTCTCTTCAATTATACACTTGTTTACACATAGAGTAATAACTTTATATATGACAATAACCTAACTTCACGCTTTATAAGCGCCTTTTGCAAAAATGATATTTTATTTTTTTTAATCCTGTACATGGTGGGCAATGAGAAAAATGAATGACGAGAGTCCTCAAGGAGCTGTGAGTGTATCAGGGGAGCTAAGACAGGAGGCTGTCCCACCAGGTACAGGTGTAACACAAGGAATAGCCCGGGAATGGCACGACTGGCCAGGGGAGTTCTGACGAAGGCAGTATTTGAGGATTACAAATGAAAAAGGTTTCGTGGGGTAGGAAGGATTTGAATTGGATATTGGCAAGGATTTGAAAGGATGCTGGAGGTGACTTCTGGCCACCCCGGGGGGTGAGGGTGGGGGCTGAGGAAGGGGTTATAATCCACTCACCAGAGGATGCAGGTAACGGAGCCCCGGTGGCAGCTGGGAGGAGGGAGGGGGGGCATCTCCAGGGAACTCGGGAGCCACCAGGGTGACCTGGCTGCCCAGCCTGGGGGCTACTCTGCCCACACTTGCAGCCTGGAGCTAGGGAAGGGGCCGAGCTTTGGCTTTGAATACAGCTGGTGGTTTTGATGAATAAACTAAACCCAACATCATGATGACAGAACAGAGAGGATTTCAGGGATTCAAGCGTCTGGAAGACTTTTGATTAAACACAAGTGAGGGGCTAAATCTGGAGATTAATTTTTGTTAAGTTTATTTATTTTGACAGAGACAGAGACAGCATGAGTGGGGCTGGGGCAGAGAGAGAGAGAGAGAGAGAGAGAGAGAGAATCCCAAGCAGGCTCCACACTGTCGACACAGAGGCCTATACGGGGCTTGAACCCACGAAGCCATGAGATCAGGACCAAGAGGCAGACGCTTAACCGAAGGAGCCACCCAGGCACCCCTAAATCTGGAGGCTTCTTGCAGGAGGAGAGAAGGCCCCACAGCGTGGGCGTGCGGGGCCAACCACAGGGAAAATGAAAGCTGTCACGTCACTGTAATGGTGCCTCTTTGACATCACGGTCACATAACTAGGGAAATATCTTAATTCGCAAGCAGCCGCACATGATAATTGACATAGCAGCACTTCTAAATACACCTAGCTCTTTATAAAGAGCTGGATACCTACACAAACTTAATACTATAAAAAGGTATATAGCACAAAGAACAGAGGATGTCACTATACTGTTTCTGATGACATGACCAAAATTGAGACTGCTAACAGAAAAAGTAAGCAGGAAATCATTTGTGCCATGAAAAACAGGCTGATGCCTATTGTGTGTAAATTTATAACAACATTATATTCCTGTTCCATTGGTGCCTTACTCGTGCCTGGGATGAACTGATCAATACCCAAGGGTTCTCTCTCGTGGTCTTTCATTGGTCTTTAACGAAGGAAATCTTTTCATACATTTATACACTTTTTTTCCCCTGGTGACATGATTATATTGTACACCTAGAAATATATAACACTTGGACAGTGGTGTTCACCTCCCTGTTTTTAACAGGAATTTCTGTCTACCTGGAACTTGGTAAGAATAAAGTTCACATGGAGACTTCATACTGCAAAAGACATTTAATGCACCTCAAAATTTCCATATAAAATCAACTGTATTTTCTATCATGTCAGGCATGGACATTTTTATGTATTCAGGGTTTTGTTGTTTGTTGGCAACTGGCCAAGGCAACACATTTGTAATTTTTTTCAATGTTTATTTATTTTTGAGAGACAGGGAGACAGAGCATGAGCAGAGGAGAGGCAGAGAGAGAGGGAGACACAGAATCCAAAGCAGGCTCCAGGCTCTGAGCTGTCAGCACAGAGCCCGACGCAGGGCTCAAACTCAGGAACCACGAGATCATGACCTGAGCCGAAGTCGAACGAACTGAGCCACCCAGGTGCCCCAACACATTTATAGAAGAGGTTGGTATTTTTTCTCCTGGCAAGAGCTCCACCAGTCATGCTTTGAGAACCGTTCTCCCATGGGTTGGGGGCAGCAGGGAGAAGGAGAGAGAGAAAGGAGGAGGGAATACTGACAGTTAAAAACAAATTTCTGCTTTCTAACTACACGTGATTTCAGTGTATGAATAATTGGTCATCACCAGCAAAAGAGTTATCTTCAAATGCAAATCGGTTTGAACAGTGGCTCTCAAACTCTGCTGTGCATTAGAGCCTTCTGAGAGGGCTTGAAGACATACTCCCCCCCCCACCTGCCCCGGGACACATGGCTTACTGATGTCCTTGGCAGCCTCCTTTAGACTTCTCTTCATCCATTCATCCTGCGTGTCTCTCATTCCCCAAATTCTGTCACACTCCTTAAACTCTCTTGTCCCAGAATTCCACTGGAGCCTGTCTTCCCTTCTCATACTACAACAGTGCAGGTTTGAACTTCTCTCATGTGCTTGAACTCCAAGCCGCAACCTGTATGCCCCCACCCCGTTCTTTCTCCTTCTTCTCCACCTTAAGAAGGCGTCGCGTTCAGTGGATCTCTGTCTCCAACCTCCCTCTAATCCTCACCTTCTCCAGGTCCTACCCACCTAGATACACCCAGGTCTTACCTCACCTTGAGGGCTCTACGTAGGCTACCCACCTCCAGCATCAATACCTTCTCTTTTCACACGGCTTCCAAAACTCTGTTGCAAATCCTGATCACGGGACTCCCCTGCTCTAGTCTCCAGGGGTCCCACAGTAATGTTCAGACTCTCTACGTAGCACGTCTGGTCCCTTCTGACTTGACACTTGCTCACTTCCGATGTGAACCTCTCCTGTACACACTCACAGTTCTTGCCATCCCCACCACCTGCTGATTCAGCAACTGCCAGTTTACTTGTCTGTCCCCAGGATAAGATTTTCACTCGCACAGACATCTACTGGGAGCCCTCCATACATCACTACTCTCGTTTACAAGTCTGCTTCCGCCGGGAGCCTCACTGGGGAGGGCAGGGAACAGTTCCCATTCTGCTTTGTGTCTCCGGCAGTTAGTGCGGCGCCTGGCACATAATTAGCGCTCAACTGAATGAGTGGCTGACTAATCAGTTGGGTGATGCAGCGGCTCGCTCAGTCTACACACTGAGTGACTGAAACAGCAGCATGAGCAATGGGCTAGGGGAGACTGAGAGGAACAGATGCTTCTCGGAAGAGCTGGGAGCACTCAGACAATTGATGCTGGTGTTCAGTAACTTATTAAATGCACTGGTTTGTCTAGCTGGACCATCTGAGCTTAAGTCCACCCAAAGGCTTTAGTCTTGTGTCTTTAGTCCCGGAGTCTCAGTCATTGGATACCTGGTCACATCGTGTCTTCCACATGGCTGCAGAAAAAGCCCGACCTCACACCCTCTCCTATTCAGCCGGGGCCACTCCTTTAGAGCACAACAATATACCATGAATCCTCTCAGGAATAACTGTTTGCATTTAACTGGAAAAACAATGTGCATTTGTTCACAAATGTTAGTACTGGCTCCAAGAGGGGTTACTTATCAAGGAATATGGGATCAGTTTCAATCTGTTTCTAAAAAAAAAAAAAACTTTACAATGGGTTTCAAGGTGGATACTTGATCTGGGCAGTCCTTCTCCTAAAGAGATACAATAAAATTCCCAGCTTGCAGAGAAAACAATGGATTTCCCAAGGATAGTGAACTAATTGGGAGCAGGGGAGGAATTTACATTGTTATTAGATACCTTCTGAAATGCAGGTCCAAACTGTTCATGGGGATCGTTTCAGTGAAACCTTACTGTACTGATCTCTCCCAGACCAGGACCCTGATTGCTTCATAGATAAACCTTTCTGAAGTGCGCTTGAACTCCAAACTGCAACCTATATGCCCCCCCTCTGCCCCGGTAACAAAACTCCTTTGTGTATAGTTATCATTCACGAAATTTTGTCAGGAGTTAATGGCAAGAGGAGAGGAGCAGATAGATGGGTCTGCTGCACGGGTAGGCCATCTTCAGAAATTCCATCATCCTTCTTCTCCCATGCTGTCTTCCACACAGTCACCTGGGGAAGCTCACCCGTCATCCTAACCCTGCCAGGGTGGCCCCCCTGTGATGCTCCCCTTTCAGAGCTGGCCCCAGAACCATTAAGATCCATGCATGTTCCATTCCTTTAGAACAGAGGTCAACAAACCTTTTCTGCAAAGAATCAGATAATAAATATTTTAGGCTTTGTGGCCATACATTCTCCATTGTAACAACACAACTCTGGCATGCTTATGTAAAAGCAGCCATAAACAGTGCCAAACAAACAAGCATGGCTGGGCTCCAACAGACCTTCATTTATGGGCACTGAAATTGGGATTTCATGTAATTTTCACGTGTCATGATAGTATTCTTCTTTTGAATTTTTCTAACCACTTAAAAATGTAAAAACCATTTCTGGTTCACAGACCAGACAAACAGAGGGCCAGATTTGCAACAGTTAGTTTACAGGCCACTGTTTTAGAACAGTGCTCACCAGCCTTACCCACAGGTATAGTGTTGGTTGTAAAGGACACTGAACCATTTCAGATATTGAAAGAAAGAAAGAAAGAAAGAAAGAAAGAAAGAAAGAAAGAAAGAAAGAAAAAGAAAGAAAAAGGAAGGAAGGAAGGAAGAGGAAAGGGAGAAAGAAAGAGAGAAAGAGAAAGAGAAAGAAAGAAGAGAAAGGAAGAAAGGAAGGAGGAGGAAAGGGAGAGAGAAGAAAGAAGAGAGAAAGAGATAAAGGAAGAAAGAGAAAGAAAGAGAGAGAAAGGAAGGAAGAGGAAAGAGAGAAAAAAAGAAAAACGATAAAAAGAAAGAAAGAGAAAGAAAGAAGAGAGAAAGAAAGAAAGAAAGAAAAAAAGGAAGGAAGGAAGGGGAAAGAGAGAAAGAGAGAAAGAAAGAAAGAGAAAGAAAAAGAAAGAAAGAGAAAGAAGACAGAAAGAAAGGAAGGAAGGGGAAAGAGAAAGAAAGAAAGAAAGAAAGAAAGAAAGAAAGAAAGAAAGAAGAGAAGAGAGAGAGAAAGTTAGAAAGAAAGAAAGAAAGAAAGGAAGAAAGAAAGAAAGGAAGAAAGAAAGAAAGAAAGAAAGAAAGAAAGAAAGAAAGAAAGAAAGAAAAAAGAGAAAGAAAGAGAAAGAAAGAAAAAAGAGAAAGAAAGGAAGAGGAAAGAGTGAAAGAAAGAAAAAAGAGAAAAAGAAGGAGAAAGGAAGAAAGGAAGAGGAAAGAAGGAAACAGGAAAGAAAGAAAGAAAGAAAGAAAGAAAGAAAGAAAGAAAGAAAGAAAAGAGAAAGAGAAAGAAAGGAAGAGGAAAGAAAGAGAGAAAGGAAGAAAGGAAGAAAGAAAGAGAAAGGAAGGAAGGAAGGAGAAGGAAAGAGAAAGAAAGAAAGAAAGAAAGAAAGAAAGAAAGAAAGAAAGAAAGAAAGAAAGAAAGAAAAGAGGAAAGAGAGAAAAAGAAAGAAAGAAAGGAAGGAAGACAGAAATCAAATTCAACGTCACTGGAGAAAATGGACACAGGTTCAATGAGACGATTCCTCTGAGCAGGAGAATACTCACAGAGACAAATAAACCACAACGGGGACAGAAGAAGGAAGGGAGGCGGCAGGAATGGACAGAGCAGGGAGAAGGGAGTAGAGGAGGAAAGAGGAGGAAAAAGGAGAGAAGGAAGAAAGAAGACGAAGAGGAGCAGGAGAAGATGGAGGAGGAAAAAAAGGAAGACTGGAGGCAGAAGAGAAAGTATTTACTGAGTGATTCATCTGTAGCAAACATTCTCCCAAGTACTCTGTGTATCTTCTTTTATTTAATCCCCCAAGTCCCCTGAACGAGGCATTACTTCTCCCCTTTTACAACCACATGGCTATTAAATGGCAGCACGACGTTTGGAAGCCAGGTCGATGTTCCTCTATGGCCCACAAGTCCATTCCACTGTGGTGTCTAATGACTCAGATAGGTGTCATTTTTATTATTTGCATCCATGTCTCATATGGTGAGGTTCCAGTACATTGAGTTTTTAAGTCTTAAGAAATCCTAAATAGGAAACTTTTATGGCCACATAAAAAAGGTTTGTTCATTCCAACTCTTTACTAAATATGTTTTCTGTCATTAAAATTCATGTATCAACAATGGGTACTCCGTGGCACATGGAAAATGTACCTCAGTTCAGTGTTTGAGAACCTGAAGTAATCTAGTGTTACTGTGTCTCTACATCCAATTAGTTTCGTGATTCCATAAGAAACTTTTAGTTGTAGCTCACTTTACGTAGATGCACACGTTTATTGTACTCTCCTATCTCTGCTCAATGGTGTGTTTTATTAGAGACACGAAGTCTGTCTCAGGTTGGTAGACTGCTTAAATTACACGAGAACCTGTCCCCACCTACCACCTCACCCCCTAAATGCCTCTCAGGGTACTTAGCAATCAGTAGGAGCCAGGGAGAGTTCTCCACCAGTCTTGCCAACAGCAGCAGGGGAAGTGTTTTCCCTCACCCAGAGGATGCCACATAACTAACCACATGGGCCACCACTTCTGAATTTGCTTCTTATTTATTTATTTAGTTACTTAGTTTGTTTGTTTATTTATTTATTTATAAAGTTTATTTATTTTTCAGAGAGAGAGTACACAATCAGGGGAGGGACCGAAAGAGAGAGAGAGAGAGAGAGAGAGAGAGAGAGAGAGAATCCAAAGCAGGCTCTGCTGACGTGGGGCTCAAACCCACGAACCGCGAGATCGTGACACCCAAGCCAAAGTCGGACACTTAACTGACTGAGCCACCCAGGCGCCCCGTGAATTTGCTTATTTTTATCTCTGCTGTCAGGGCCAGACACACAGCAACAGCCAAGAAACGACTGTCGAACTGAGTCAAATCAGTATCTACCCTCACAGAAGTGAAGACTTCAGAAGAGCCTTCTCTGGGAGTTTCTCGTCAGCAGGAATTCTGACCTATGGTAGACAAAAGTCTTCTGAGTGGTTCTCAAAAGTGTGGTTTCCGGATGGCCAGCATCCACATCACCTGGTAACTTGTTAGAAAGACAGACAAATTCTGGGGTTGTACCCCAGCCCCAGTCAATTACACTCTGGTGATGAGATTGGAGTGTGCACCATGAGAACCTTCAGGTGATTCTGAAACACAGTCTGGGAACCACTCTCGCCTCATGAAGAACAGTATTGTGGGCTTCCATCTTTCCTGGAAAGAAGATGCATTTCCCACACGTGGGGCAAACTTACAGTGTCCCTACACATAAATATGGACGATTTTAGGTAATAGGTAGGCTTATTCATTAATCTCATCAAATGTGGAGGGCTCTACTTCATCTCAAAGTCTCAAAGGTCAACATTCCATGCTAACCCCAATGAAGTTGTCTGATGGAAAAATAATACTGTCAGGACGCATGTATCTTTTTCGCTCTTCCCCATCTCGTGGCATAAAACGTGGGCATCCTAGCAGTCAAACTGAATGAATGAGCACGCTGGGCACAACCTGTGCAGGGTAGAACAGAAAGCAGGAAGGACGCTGTATCTTGAACATAATCTAGCGGGTGCCATATGGTCCCCAAGTCGCCACCCGCCAGACTTCTCTGTCCTGAGTAAAAATTATATTACTTCATTTAATTCATGCTTTTGTGTAATTCACTTTTTTGCAAGTTTCTGTCAGCTGCACACCATTCCTATCGGAGACAAAAGGTAAAAACCATTTCCCTCAAACATCTAGAAAGGAATCATTTATATCCTCAAAAAGTTGAATCAGCAACTCCCGGCGTAGGACAGGGCAGGGTCAACAGTACAGAACAAAGCAGGCATTTCTCCTCTTTGTGATTACAACTGTCTAAACATTTCTGACAGATTTCATGCGGTAATGTGTTTCTGAATGTCATCTTACAGAAGTTAAACAATAAAGAATTAAACTCAAAACTTGAAAAAGCTAATCAAAGAAAATGAACTGTAATCGGTTTTTGGGGGGAAGCGAAACCACATCAACATTTGAATATCCATTATTCCTTTTGTCATTTCAGCATTGTGCACCATCATTATCTATTCTTTCAGGGTTCTGAAAAGGCTTTAAAATCTGCTGATTGTCATCAACCAGCTACGGAAGCCACAAAGCTCTACAACGCCGCCGCTGGACCATGTCAAATGCAAAGAAGATAGTTAACTACTGCACATAGGGCTTCTGTCGCCAGACAAACGGCATCGCAGGGCTGGAGTTACAGAGCTCACATCTGGGCATGTTCAGAGAGCAATCCGTACGTGAGCATGAACAAAACTGCCTGCGACCAGTCACCTTTCCAATGGTTCCACAGAGAAAACTGGGAAACCCAGAGTCTCATCACTTAGCTGCTGGCGGATGAAATACACAAGCTCGAAAGGAAAGAGCTGTGTTTCTGGGCAGCCCCGTCCTCCATACACCTTTAATCCAACACCAGGTTAATTGGTAAACATGAGTGTTTTGAATTAAACATGCCATGGACATATTTTATTATCTCCTGCATTTACTTTTGGTAAATACTACTTAATTTGACTCCCTTCTGAGTAATTAAAACTGCATTATCTCAATGGAAAATAGAATTAGTTTCATTATGCAATTCCTTTTTGAATTAAAAATAGTCAGATAGCAAGCAAATGCTTAGAGGTCATAAGCCTGATGATATATCATTAGAAAACCAGACATTCATACAGTCTAATGATTGGCATAGCAACGCAGAGAAAGACAAATCGATTCCAGATAAATTTGTTCTTTCTCAAAGCTGTCTTTTTTGACAGTTAAACATAGGTCATAAGGACGGGCTAATGACAGTATCACCAGTGTTTTGATTTTTAAAAAAAGTTTGCGAAGGCTGTATATTTTTTTTAGAGTGGTTTTAGGTTCAAAACAAAATGAAGAGGAAGTTACAGAAATTTTCCATGAAGTCCTTGCCCCCAAAATGTCCAGCCTCCCCTATTATCAGCATCTTCCACCAGAAGGTGTACGTTTGTTACCACTGATAAACTACACAGACGCACCCTAATCACCCAGAGTCCATAGTTCCTCTTAGGGTTCACTCTTGGTGTTGTATATTCCATAGGTTTGGACAAATGCGTAATAACGTGTATCTCTTATTATAATACTCAGAGTATTTTCACTGTCCTAAAAATCTTCCGTGCTCTATTCATCCCTCCTCCCCTCCCCCCAGTACTAACCTCTGGCAAACACAGATCTTTTTACTGTCTCCATAGTTTTGCCTTTTCCAGAATACTTGGAATCCTATACTATGTAGCCTTTTCAGATTGCCTTCTTTCACTTCGTAATACGCACCTCCTTTCAATGCGTAATATGTGTTCTTCGTGTCTTCTCAGGACTTGGTAGCTCGTTTTTTTTTAGCCCGGAATAATATTCCATTGTCTGGATGCACCACAGTTTCTTTATTCATTCGCCTACCAAAGGGCACCTTGGTTGCTTCCAAGTTTGGGGAATTCTGAATAAAGCTGGCAGAAACATACGTGTAAAGGTTTTTGTGTGGACGTAAGTTTTCAGCCTATTTGGGTGAATACCAAGGTGCATGACTGCTGGGTCACATGGTAACAGTATGTTTAATTTGTAAAAACCTCCAAACTGTCTTCCAGGGTGGTTGTATCATTTTGCATTCCCACCAGTAATGTATGGGAGTTCCCAATACTGCACATCTTCATCTGCACTTGACATTGTCAGTGTTCTGGAGTTTGACCATCCTGATAGGTGTGGAGTAGTATCTCGTTGTTGGTGATTTTTTTCTTTTTGGTTTCTTTCTTTCTTTCTTTCTTTCTTTCTTTCTTTCTTTCTTTCTTTCTTTCTTTTTTCTTGAGGTATAATTCACCTACAACATTATATGAGTTTCAGGTGTACAACACAATGATTCAATATTTGCATATATTGTGAAATGATTACCACAACAGGTCCAGTTAATATCTGTGACCCTCCACAGCTACAGAATGTTTTCTTGTCAGGAGAACTTTAAAAAAAAATTTTAACGTTTATTCATTTTTGAGAGAGAGAGAGAGACACGTTGTGAGTGGAGGAGGGGCAGAGAGAGGGAGGCACAGAATCCGAATCCAAAGCAGGCTCCAGGCTCTGAGCCATCAGCACAGAGCCTGATGTGGGGCTCTAACCCACAAACCGTGAGATCGTGATCTGAGCTGAAGTTGGACGCTCAACCGACTGAGCCGCTCAGGTGCCCCTTGTCATGAGAACTTTTAAGATCTACTCTCTTAGTAACTTTGAAATATGAAATATAGTATTATTAACTACAGTTGCCATGCTGTACATTATATCCTCATGACTTATAACTGGAAGTATGTACCTTTTGACTCCCCTCACCCATTTAGCTCTACCCACCCCCTGCCTCTGACAACCATCAATCTGTTCTCTGTATCTATGAGCTCGGGTGTTTTGCTTGGTTTTGTTTTTTTTTGCTTTTTGTTTCGTTTTAGATGCTAAACAAAAAATTACAAGGTACATGTCTTTCTCCCTCTGACTTATTTCACTTGCAATGATGCCCTCATGATAGTTACAAATGGCAAAATTTTGTTGTTTTGTAAAGAAGATTTTGGCTGATTAATACTCGTGTGTGTGTGTGTGTGTGTGTGTGTGTGCGCCTCTCTGTCTCACGTCTTCTTTACCTATTCATCCATCAATGGATACTTAGGTTGTTTCCATATCTGAGCGATTGTAATTAACGGTGCAACGAGAACAGGGCTATATACGTCTTTCTGAGTCAGTGTTTACATCCTCTTCATAATGAATACCCAGAAGTGACACTGCTGTATTATACGGTAGTTCTATTGTTAATTTTTTGAGGAACTGCCATACTGTTTTTCATAGTGCCTCCACCAATTTACATTCCCAGCATGTCATGTACACCAGTGCCCAAGGATTCCCTTTTCTCCACATCCTTACCAATACTTGTCATTACTTGTCTTTTTGATTCTAACAGGTGTGAAGTGGCACCTCATCTGATTTCAATTTGCATTTCCCCGATGAGTGATGTTGACCGTCTGTTCATGTACCTGTTGCCCATCTATATGTCTTCTTTGGAAAAATGTCTATTCAGATCGTCTGCCTATTTTTTTTATTAAATTTTTTTTTAACATCTATTTTTTGAGAGACAGAGAGAGATGGAGTGAGAGGGAGAGAGGGGCAGAGAGAGAGAGAGGGAGACACAGAATCCAAAGCAGGCTCCGGGCTCCCAGCTGTCAGCACAGGGCCCAACGCGGGACTTGAACCCAAGAACCGTGAGATCATGACCTGAGCCGAAGTTGTACACTTAACCAACAGAGTGCCCCTCCCTTGCCTATTTTTTGATCGGATTTTTTTTTTTTTTTTTGCTGACTTGTAGGAGTTCTTTATAAGTTTTGTATATTGACTCCTTATCACATATAAGATTTGCAAATATTTTCTCCCATTCAGTAGGCTACCTTTTCATCTTGTTGATGGTTTCCTTTGCTGTGCAAAAGCTTTTTACTTTGGTGCAGTCCCACTTGTTCATTTTGCTTCTGTTGGCTTTGCTTTTGGTGTCAAATCCAAAAAATCATCACCAAGATCAGTATCAAGGAATTTACCACCTGTTTTCTTCTAGGAGTTTTACGGTTTGGGGCCTTACCTTGAAGTCTTTAATCCATCCTCGGTTAATTTTGTGCATGGTGTAAGACAGTGGTCCGCTTTCATTCTTCTGCTTGTAGCTGTCTGGTTTTTGCAACACCATTCATTGAAAGACACTCTATCTTTTCCCCATTGTATGTTCTTGCCTCTCTTGTCATAAATTAACTGACCTTATATATGTGGGTTTATTCCCTGGGCTCTCTATTCTGTTCCAATGATCTCTGTGTCTGTTTTTGTGCCAACACCATACTGTTGATCACCATAGCTTTGTAATATGGTTTGAAATCAGGGAGTGTGATGCCTCCAGCTTCTCTGTTCTTCCTCAAAATTGCTTCGGCTGTTTGAGGCCTTTGGTGGTTCCAGAGGATCACTATTGTTTTAACTTGCATCTCCCTGATGGTATATTACTTGGAGCATCTTTTCATATGCTTATTTGCCTTTCCATATGCTTATCCTTTGTTGTATGGCCAGTTATTTTTTTTTTTTAATTTTTTTTTTTCAACGTTTTTTTTTTATTTATTTTTGGGACAGAGAGAGACAGAGCATGAACGGGGGAGGGGCACAGAGAGAGGGAGACACAGAATCAGAAACAGGCTCCAGGCTCCGAGCCATCAGCCCAGAGCCCGACGCGGGGCTCGAACTCACGGACCGCGAGATCGTGACCTGGCTGAAGTCGGACGCTTAATGTATGGCCAGTTATTAACTGTATTTGTTACATATATTTTTTATTGTATGTAAACGAGGGGAGTGATCAGTGTTTCTTTTGACCTTACTTGAAACTAATATGTCACCACCATTCTTGGAGGGGTGGGGGAGGGGAAAGAACAGGAGAGAAGACGCAGAGACACAACTGTATCCCCCCATCCCGCAAGAGGAGCTGAAACCTGACTATACTTTTAAAGTAAAACATTGAAAAGAGTACCTGAATTGTAAAAATAGCCATAATTTTCTGAAAGAACAATGTCCTGGTGTCTAACGAAGATTTGACTGGAATCGGGAAGTCTGGAACTAGTGGTCTCACACTAAAATGCTTATGGCGGGGCGGGGGGCGGGGCGGGGGGGAAGGGGGAGCAAGCAGTTAAAGAATGTGTGCCCAGTGAAAGAAAGAAGATTCAAGTCGGCCAATCGGGCAGGTGAGAGCCCACTGCTAGTCAGCTCCAGCTGTGGTCAGGGCAATACATACCCAGTGTCGCCACATTCCCTGATTTGTTTTTAAAGCCATAAATTCAAATTTTTACATGAAGTCAACTGTTTTTAAAGTGCTGTGTGGTTCCAGGACTTCAGGGGCCAAACAAACACATTCGGGGCCAGATGTTTTCCAGCCCTTGTGATGCTAATTAGCTATGGAGCTCCTTGGGGCTGGCTCTTTATCTGAAAAACGCCTGTCCAAGCTTTTCTTGGCACCAGACGCCTATTCTGGTCCTCTTCTGTAATAAATGTCTTTACTTGTGAAGGAACTATTTAGAAACGTTAATTCTCAGTAAGTTAGAGTACCAAAATAATACCGAAGTCAAACAAGACAGTCTCAAAATGCTGCTGCAATCTGAGTCTTAGCGACTCGATTGCTAATTCAGGAGTATAATTTATCCACAGAAGTCTGTGTGGTTCAATGTGCCACATTCAGTTAGGGGAACAACCGCCAAAGAAGAAGAGACATAAAGTAAGTTTAGGTTTTTGAGAGGTAGTGCCCCCTAGTGGTCAGGAACACACACAGCACAGCCAGCATGGCCTGGGGTCAAGGCCAGGTTTGCCACTTACTGTGACTTATGCAACTTATAACTCAAGGTCTATTTGCCTTGATCTCCTCATGTGTAAAAATGGGAATCACAGTTCCTACGTCATAGGGTAATTATGAAGGTTAAGTTAGCATAGAGCTTAGAACAGTGTCTGACACAGAGAAAAACATCCGGAAAGAATGAGCGGTTGTTGTTACCACTAGCATAGGACATGTTTCATGGCTAATCCACCAAATCTCCTACACCGGTTGAGCTAGCATTTTACTCTAAGATATCTGAAAGAAATTAAGCCCAGTCTTTCTCCGATCAAGGCCAAAATCAATGGCCTGCCTAAACAACGCCACTGGCAACTTGTCAGGGAGGGCCTAACATGCCACAATTCATAGAAACCTGACAGAGGTCAACTTAGGAAACGCGGGTCAATGCGGTGGAACAGGGGCCATTTGGAATCAAAGGGTGTGAACGCCTCATCCTCCGTCTCCACCCCCTTGTGATTAATTAACAGCCTTACTGCATCCACCCACCAGCTGTATCCTAGCTCATATGCCTGACCCCAACCCAGGACCACACCGTCTAATGAAAACTGTGCTTCTAATTGTCCAGCAGGCGATCATGGCTTGGCTAAGAAAGGCTCTTTTCACTCCCCTCCTTTCTGATTAACTAGATGGCTTTATAAATCCGCTTAATAAGTTCATTTGTGTAACCCAAGGCTAGCTGCCCTTCCTTCCTGCTGCGGAGAGGGCTCAGCTGCTTATCTTTGGATGTGACCCATCAAAAGAGAATTGTTAATTTTTTTTTTTATCTGCTAAATTGACAGGCACCCCTGATCTCACATCTCCCCCAATTTAGTGAGGCTTCCCTACACCATAAAGGAAGTCGAAGTGTATGGAGTAAATGGAGAGACTAGCAGAAGTCTTTACTAAGTTTATAAAAAAGCCCTTAGGACTGTCTCCTAAGCAGTGAATCCGATCATTGCCAACGGGTCTATGTAAAGGAACTAATATTTACACAGATCTTCAACATTTCTAACTGGTTTCCATATGCGTTGTCTCATTCGCCCCTCCCCCACACCCCCGCCAAGTCTGTCACCTAGTACTTAACTATTGCTAGTCTCATTTTACCAGCAAGAGAGCGGAGGTGCAGAGAGGTTAAGTAACATGTGCAAGATCACACTGTTAGACTTGGGCTTGGTTTCAGGTCTTGTGATTCTAGGTCGAGTGCTGTTTCCATGATAATGTTGCCTTTCAGCCCCCTCCCCCCCCCCCCCCCCACTGTGCTTTGTTCTCCTGGGGCCTGGAGTTTGCAAATGAAATCCCTACACTCCTTTCCCAACTGTCTTTCCATTTGGCTGTGCTAACTGGAGGTACTGGTGGGCAACACGAAAGCACGACAGACAGAAGAGTCCTGGTTTGGACTCAGAACGAGACAGTTGATGGCAGGTGCCGCAGACACAGTGGGGCAGGTGTGATTCTGGACTCCAGCAGCCCAGGAAGGAACAGCACACTATTTATTGGTTCCAACCCTGGTCAAGACAGCACCTCTTGAGTACGTCCAGAATCAAATGCATGTGTCTATAACCCACGTGCAAAAGCGAGAGCAAGTTCATGGGCTCCAGCCCAGGGATGTCAGCTGCTTCTGCTCTAGGTATCACCTCTCAGTCCTTTTTGCACCTCCACACCCCTCCCTCTCTCTCTCTCTCTTTTTTTTTTTTTGCAGCTCCAGCTTTTCCAATCCATTCCCTTGTTTAAAATACCTAAAGTGGCATCCACTTTTCTCTGTACCTTGTCTTATTTTTTTAAGTTTTTAAAAAAAAAATTATTTACTTTGGGGGGGGAGAGTGTGCGTGAGTGGGGGAGGGGCAGAGAGAGAGAGGGAGAGAGAGAGAGAGAGAGAGAGAGAGAGAGAGAGAGAGAGAGAATCCCAAGCAGGCTGCGTGCCATCAGAGCAGAGCCCGATGTGGGGCTCAAACCCACGAACCGTGAGATCACGACCTGAGCCGAAATCGAGAGTCGGATGCTTAACCGACTGAGCCACCCACGTGCCCCCTCTGTACCTTGCCTTCTTATACACATGTACCTGCTATGTGAGAACCCTTTTTGGGAGAGGGATAAAAAGCAGAAGACACTGTCTCTGCCCTTAGGAAATTTGTAATCTCCCCAGGCAACCGAACTAACACATTCGAACCAAGAGTAAACAAGACAAAATATATGGATTCAAGGGCTGAGGCAGACGGGATGGGAAAGCGCATGTCTGTTCTCCGCCCATCCAGAAGCAGCCCCTGGGCCAGCCCACCCTCTGGTCTTCCGAATCACTTCCCCTTTTCTGGACATGCTGGGTTTATACTTCCTGCCCTGAAGCCAGCTCTGGTGCCAATTTGTCTGCTCTATTCTTGTTCAGTTTCCTGTTCATTAACTTCTGGCTCATTATAACATTAGCATCCCTTAAACCCACATTTGCATCACCATACATAAGAAACTTTTTGTCTATAGCCAAAAGGGCCACGATTACTACCCGTATATAATTTGGGACCGAACTATTCATTACAAGGGGGTTAAGAGTAGGAGAAAAGGTGTTTAAAGACCTGCTAGGCTTTCAAATTTTTTCCGCCCTTCCTACATCCACTAGTTTCACTTTTTCCTCTTCTAAACTGGGAGAATCCTGTATCACCTGGGATTCAATTTTATTTATTGTTAAATTAAAATTTTTTTATCATGTTGATTTATTTTTGAGAGAGAGAGAGACAGAGACAGAGAATGAGCAGGGGAGGGAGACAGAATCCAAAGCAGGCTCCAGGCTCCAAGCTGTCAGCACAGAGCCCGAGGCAGGGCTTGAACCCACAAACCATGAGATCATGACCTGAGCTGAAGTCGGACGCTTAACCCACTGAGCCACCGAGGTGTCCCTAGTTTTACTTTTAAAACAGCTCCTTCTTACTGGGGGCTTACTCTATACCTGGTCCTTTTCATACGTTAAGTCTCTTACACCTCTCCCAAACCAGATGTCTTCCATCCTACAGACCGGGAAAGTGAGGTCCACGGTGGTTAAGTGACTCCTCCATGGTTCATACGCGCTATTGGCAAAACCAGGACTCGTGCTGAGTAGGCTGTCTGACTCTTGAACCTGTGCCCTGGAAAACAAGCTAAACCATCCTTGTTTCCGTGGATGGAGAACAGCATTTGTGACACCCACCACAGCAACTCTGTGGTCAGTGTCCTGAGGTCAGTGTCCCCCACTGTGGTCAGTGTCCTATATCGGGGCATAGCATCGTGGGGCAAAGCCTCATCAGGGCACTGAGGGGAGGCTTCAGAAAAGGGCGTCTGGAGCAGCTGGGCTCCTCTCTGGTTTATAACGTGGGATTCTGCACATGACTTTATTTGAGAAGGGCTCACCAGAGCCTGCTGAAGGAGGGCCCCAGGACTGTGGTCCACAAGAAGCAAAGGCTAACTGTGGTTCACACGGTTACTGACAGGAATCTACGCTTCTGCCTGATGCACTTGCACACACTTCCAAGCCTTAAGAAGGACTGAAGAAACAGGCAATTAGTCAGAGAACCACAGGTTTTCAAGCAACTGGCATCCTTTCATCTTTGCAACTAGTGGACAAGACCAGATTTCCAGAAAGTTAGGAACCTGAGGAAGTTTCTCTATTGCACTTTGCAGTCGTGCACTTTTTCTTACACAGGTGCTAGCTTTTCTCTCTCCCGTCTGGTACTGGGGAGATCTTTCCCTGGAAAGAGCTGAAATATGGCACCACTGAGGCACTGCCTACAGATGAGACTCCTGAGGTTTCGCTCTGGCAGGAATCAAAGCTTAAAGTCCCTGGCATATGGGACACTATATAGACAATACAAGTTGTCCCCGCCCCCCCCCCCCCCATCGCTGATAAGTGACTGAAGCTATGCAGCACAATAAATACAGAAGTGAATCAAGGGGGCGCCTGGGTGGCTCAGTCAGTTAAGCGTCTGACTTTGGCTCAGATCACGATCTCCCCGTTTGTGATTTCAAGCCCCGCGTCTGACTCTGTGCTGACAGCTCAGAGCCCGGAGCCTGCTTCAGATTCTGTGTCTCCCTCTCTCTCTGCCCCTCCCCTGCTCATGCTCTGTCTCTCTAAAAATAAATAAACATCAAAAAAAAAAAAAGGTGATCAAGGAAACCAGCTCTGGCAGAAGTTTAGGTATTAGCCAACAGGCTGGGGTATGTTTTTAAGGGACAGGGAGGTTCTAGGGGGGCTCCTAGCATCCTGAAGTCACTGCGTGAATGCGGCATCAGGGCAGGCGTTGGGGACTGACAAAGATTTTTATTGTATTGATAGGAAGCATGCTAGTGTCAACGTTCATGCCACAAAACACAGACCCAGTGATTGGGAGGTTGTTAGGAACATTATTCTAATTCATACAGTCTCTTGTGGTTTGACAACTGGCAAATTAAATGAATTACAGAAAAAAAAACCCTCTGAAACCAAAAAATGATAATCCCTCTCCCCCAAGATATCTACTTCCCTCTGCCAGTATACAAACTACTATGTCTTTGGCAGAATCCTTAATGTTATTTGTATCTTGAGCAATACATTATTTTAATCTAAAAGACAGCATTACGCAAAAAACTGAACATCTTTGAGGAAAAGGGTCTTTACTGAAAATATGTGTGGCTGGGCCAGTTCAGAGCCTCCTCTGTGTCACTGCCAGGAATTAGTCACAAGGCAAATGCCCAATCAGTTTTTGTAAACTTATGATTAGCTTTCATCCCCACAAAGCCCGTGTTTGTCACTAGGGTCCTCGCTTCTCTAGCTACTGGTTAAAGGATCAGTGACATACTTCAAAGATTTGGGGAACAGTTTCTGTTCTTTGCGGAGAGCATTTGTTCTCCCAAAAACAAATGCTAGATTTGTTCATTTGCTCCAAAAAAACGAGAGGAACATTTCTTTTGATTGTTTTCCAACTCCACCTCCGCATTTAACAATGGAAAGTCACACTACCCTCTCCTCCAGCTTAGCAGAATCTGTGAGTAAGCCGAAGTCTACACTATGACATTTCTGAACCTTGGGAAGTCACTGTTACACAAAAGCGAGGAAGGATTTATTCAGCTAATGACATTATCTGACAAAGGGCTGAAACTTTAGATTTCTGTAAGCATGCATTCCTCCCTTCATTCATTCATTCATTGAGCAAATGAAGCATCACTACATGCCAGGCAATATTCCTGGTGCTGGAATTCAGTAATGAAGGCAGCAGACAAAAGTTCCTGCCTTCATGGACTTGATGACTCCCGCGGAGAGAGACAGACAGTAACAAAACAAATTGTAAATTACACAGTTTGCTAGGTCATAAGTGCTATGAAGAAAAAAATAAAACGAGAGAGGGAGATAGGGGGTTCCAAAGTGTGTGTGTGTGTGTGTGTGTGTGTGTGTATGTGTGTGTGCGCGCGCGCGTGCGCATGTGGGGGTGTACGGGTGCCCAAGCACACTTGCTCACCACAGCATCAAGAACTAGCTCACCAGAAAGTGGTATTTGAGCAAAGACCTGAAGAAGAGGCAGCAAGCTATGGGGACATACATAGGAAGAGTGCTCCAGACAGAAGAGACCACAGCGCAAAGGCCCTGAGATGGGAGCGTGCCTAGCTTGTTCAAGAGACGTCAAGGGGCCAATGGTCCAAGCGCCGAATCAGGGGAGAAGAATAAGGGCAAGGACAGGGTAAGAGCTTTGGCTTTATGCAAACTTAATTAGGATACAGAAAAAGGTAAGTAATATCCAGAATGAATCACTTGGAAATAAAGAGATAATTAACAAAATGAAATAAAAATTTAAATAAAACGCATGTTGCCAAGCCATCCTTTATGACTGGTGATCATATTTAAAAAGTACATGTTTATCGTGATCGTTGTCTAAAAGGCCTCACTGAGATTATTAAAATCTAAGGAAGCAGGAGGTTTATGAGTAGATAGTTTTACTGTGTAGTGATTTAAGGGATCTGTGGGGCCGGGCTCCCCTGTCCAAAATGGATAAAAGCTCAGTGTGGGATTATACGACTTGGGTCTAAAGAGATGAATTTTTTTTCCTTCCTTTAGATCTTCAAGGCCATTTATTTTCTAGATTCTTCTGTTAAAATACAAACACTAGGTCAGGATGGGAAGAAGCCAGGTAAAGAGCAGGAGGAAGTGACATCTAAAGCAGGTATCGGGTAACTTCTCTTTTTGTTTTTTTAAGTTTATTTATTTTTGAGAGGGAGGGAGGGGCAGAGAGAGAGAGGGAGAGCGAGAATCCCAAGCAGGCTCCACGCTGTCAGTGCAGAGCCTGACTTGGGGCTTGAACTCAAAAACCGTGAGATGATGACCTGAGCTGAAACCAAGAGTCAGACGCTTAACCGACTGAATCATCCAGGTGCCTCTCAGGTCACTTCTTTTGAGAAGCAGCAGACAGTGATCCGCCCTTGAAATCCTGTGTGAAGGGCACATACAGAGGTTCCTGGGGAAGAGCTCTAGGAAGGGAGAGGTGTCAGCGGACGACAAGGGACAAAAAGCAAGTTCTATTAGTGTGGACAAATGTCATACCTGCAAGCAAACCACACTGCCACCAAAATTCCAAAAACATTTTGTTCCAGATATGGTCAGCCACACTAGTGAAAGGAATGCCCAGAACTATGAAGCCACCTTGCTGCAGACAGGCATTTCCAACCATATTGCATCATTTGGCCTAGAGTTGTTTTTTTTTTTCTCTTTCTGTAGCAGACATTTATTCCATACAAGGTGCATGAACGTGGAATGGATATTTAGAACCACAGGTGCAGTGTACCAGCCGTGACAGCCTTCAGATTTATTATTTGATGTGAATGGGCGGCAGGGTAATAGCTTTGACTTCCATATGAGACTTTATTTGTCATGTACACACAGCACACTGACCAGAGCTCCAAGGCCAAGGGCTTCCCTTGTGAGCTAATTAAGCACTCGGTGGGCACATCTCCCACTCAGACAGAGGTGGGGGTGGTGAAGCACATCGCTCTGGAGTTAGACTAACCTGGTTTGAATCCCTGCTCTGCCATTCACTAGCTGTATGTTCCTGGCTATGTGAACTTCAGTTACTTCATCTATAAAATGAAAACAGTAACAGAATGATGTGGACAGTGCTTAGAACATGTCTGGCACTTGGTAAGTCTCATCAGTGGTGACTGTTTTTACAGTCGAACATAATGGTTTTCAGAATAGGTCTTAGTGGGAACATTCAGTTCCACTAGTCATATATTAATGTCTGCGTACAAATTTAACACTGCTTGGGTTTCTCTCTCTCTCTTCCTCTCTCAAAATAAAAAATAAAATAAACTTAAACCAAACAAACAAACCTATATATATGTATGTGTATATACATATATACACATACATGTGTGTGTATATATATGTATATATATACACACACACACATGTATGTGTATATATGTATATACACATACATATATGTATGTGTATATACATATATACACATACATGTGTGTGTGTGTATATATATACATATATTTATGTATGTATATATATGTATACACACACACACACACACACACACACACTGCTTTGATTACTGTCAACTGTTATTGTAACATTGTGTTAATTTTACCTTATTAAATATTGAAAAGGGCCATCACCATTGGGAAGACATTAAAATATATGAAATTAAACTAATTTGTCTTTATGGAATATGGCCTTAGTGGATCCCAGATGCTATTTTTACAACAAACATCTATTCTCTAAAAAGGCCATCATGTCAGACACGTAGGAAACAAAACAGAGAAGCATTAGACAAATGTATCCCTGGGTAAGTTGAGACCTTTCAAGAAAATGACTTACTCCATGTCAGGTTCACCTCGGGGCAACACTGAAACAGGAACAGGCCACATGAGTAATTTCAGAGAAGAACGGCCAAGGTCTACCCTGGTCGAGGCACACAGATCAGGAGGAAACAAAATTTGTATCCAATCTGGCCTTACAATATAGAGGGGTTTTTTTTCTCTTTAAATGTATCGTAAAATTGAAATTATGGTGCTCATTTTGTGGCACTAAAATGCCTTATGAGTCAATAGAAGCTCAACGGTGAAAAAGAATGTCTTTTTTTTTTTTAATCTCCTAAGACCTTTAGTCTACACGCACTGTGCCTGATGCCTTGTCCCCAAACATCACATCCGTGACACTGGGGAACAGGCAAGAAAAAGAATTGTCTTTAAGTTCAAATACTTTTGGCCAAAATATAATACTGTCAACTCATAACAAAAACTCTTTTTTAGGAAACAAATTGCTTTATTTTACATTTTATGTAGGAAACAAATTGTACTTCCATTGAATTGTATATTTCATATAACTCGATTTCGGTAACTCATAAAATTGCATTAAAATAATTATTTATAAAAATAAAAAAGGGAACAGCAGAAGATTCTCCATATTCTATAAATAGACGTAAAACATTAATTACAATGAAGAAGCTATATAATGCCAACAAGAGAAAGCATACTTTTGATTTAAAAAAATGAATTTAAATTGTAATAAACCCTCTAACATCACTGGCAAAGAATTCTGTATCATTTGAACAATTTGAAAAAGAGTGCCATTGTATATCCTAACAAACATCTCCCATTCCTTTTTTTCAGGAAGCACATTGTGGACTGAGGATAAATGTAATTTCACTACAGGTGCCGAAGTGTGTTATAGGCCAGCCAGATTGAAAACAAGGCAAGTAAAATGTGGAAAACAAATCAGAAGCATCTTGCCACACACAAGACTGACGGAACAATTTTAAAGTATTAGATAGTTTTCCAGAAAATAGGTTCCATGGCCCACTTGGGTCACCAATGTGACTTCTAGAACAGGAACTAATGAGGAGTTGGTACAAGGCACCCGGGGGTCATTAGGAACAAGACTAGACACGGTTCAGCTACAAAAGAGAAGCAGGCTGGGTGCCCCCCACCCCTGCATGAACCACACGATTGTTGGCTATCTCACGCCACGAGCCTGGATTAAATGAAAGGAGTGACACGTCAGATTTGGGGACTTTTCTCTGCTTCTCCTGTGTAGATGAGAAATAAGAGGAAAATCAGGTAATTTTTCTATTTTTAAAAATCGATAGTTCTTTTCCATGTGATTGATTGCATAGAAGATGAATGGACAGTGGTATGAGTTTTGATTACCCAGGAGCTCAAAATAAAAAATTTATGAATATAAATTATGATTTGGGCATTTAAAATTATGATTTGAGGCATTAATTATGCCAGAATTTGTCCGTGAGTACACATGAATTCCCTCTGCGGCCAACGAATCACTTGAGGACAAAATTTCTGAGCCTTGTGATTCATCTTCGCACATGCCCTAGGGTTAAGCCGTTTTTCATCTACAAATATGAAAGAATTATTAAAATGGAAATGTTTCGTGGAAATACCACCTCAGTCATTTGGCATGTGTCGAACTGAGCACCCTTTCCAATAGTGACCGTGGGACAAACAAAGCCACCACCAGGAACACAGCAAGAACAGAAAGAGAAACAAACAATGCAGCTCTTTCCCCTTACGCTGGGCTCAAATTTGTCTGCTTAGTAATAATGACATATTGTCTCATGTTATTGCTTCAAAAAAATGTTTCCAGTGACCCTTGGGAATGCCATGTACTGTTTTCCTTCAGCTTTGCCCTTGGCAAAATTTTCTTTGTTCAGATCGCTCTCTGAGAAAGTCATTTCAGTCTGAATTGTGTACATTCTAGGTCTTTCGGTTAATAAGAGTTTTTGACCTTTTGGTTTCTACAGCCAGTTCTTCTCTTGGACATGATTGATGGCATTAATTCTTCTCACACGTGGTCTGGGGGAAACCACTCCCCCTTCCTCAAACAAGCATCCTAATTCCGAGGACAACCTGGGATGACCGCCTTTCGCTGCTGCCCACCCAGGTCTCTGAGCTCCAGAGAGGAAGCTCACCTAAGGCAGAGATGTCTGCACGAAGATTGTGTTTGTGAACAACGGGGCAAAGGCTCAGTGAAATTTAAACAAGACAATGAAAGGCAATGACTCTTGGCATGTTTGCTTGTCATTCTCCGGGCCTCTCTCCTCATTCTGGGGTCTCTGTCCTCATGTGGCCACCCCAGCACTACTCACCTACCCGCTTTCTTCATCTTTAATGGACTTTCACTAAAGTGTCCTAAAATACTGATGCCAGGTGAACTTTCTCAAAACAATGGTTGGGCTGACGTCACGTCTCATTCAAGAACGTGACAGGTTCATAAGTGAACAGAATTCAAACTCAGCGCAGTATATTCACAATCACGCGTTTCAGACTTAGCGTATTTACAACAGAACTCTATCTTCTTCTCGAAAGCAGCCTTTCTGCCTTTTCCATTCTGGCTGATAGCACCGCCATCCACCCCATCTCTCAAGTCAGAGGTCAGGTCTGGCTCTTTGTCATTTCTCGTTCCTAACTGGCATACAGGTCCATTCAATACACTGTGAGGTGTCTTCTCCGCTGGGATCCTGTGTCAGGCTCCCCCAGCTCATCACCTCTCGCCTCCTGTGCGTTTCCAGCTTCTAGTTTCACCCATCTGTGCTACATACAGTCACCAGGGTATCTGTTCTATACTCAGATCTGATCATGTGACTCCCTTACTCACGATCCTCACATAAGATCCCACGAGCTATCCCAAACTCCTGGTCCAGACAATACTCTCCATCGTGCCTTCACACTACCTCTGACGTCGTCACTTTGGGTCACACCAGTGCACTTGAAGTGAGTGCATCAACCGCAAGGCTTCTAGAGGTATCTACTGTGCCTCTTCCCACAGCGGGGATGTCCTTCTCCACGTCTGCCTCAAGATGCCAGCTCATCTTCAGTGTTCTTGCTCAAGGATTTGCCTGCAAAGCTATCTCGTTTGCCTCTGTATCAACATTACACCTTTATATGTATATAGACACAGACATAAATATATACACATATATGTAATTTTTACTCTTTTGGGGCTAATTACACCACACTGCAATTCATGTATAGTTTGCTTGTGACCCTTTGATCATATCTGAAATACAGCAGCTCATGAAAGAATGAATGAAAGAATGAACAAACGTTTATTCATTCATTAAAGAAAGAAGGAAGGAACAAACACCTCTCCAAAGTCACTTTCAGCCGCTCCTTTCTTAGGTCTATTTTCTGCTTTAAAGTGGTTTACCATGGGGTGCCTGGGTGGCTCAGTCGGTTAAGCATCCAACTTCGGCTCAGGTCATGATCTCGTGGTTCGTGGGTTCGAGCCCTGTGTCGGGCTCTGTGCTGACAGCTCAGAGCCTGGAGCCTGCTTCGGATTCTGCGTGTGTGTCTCTCTCTCTCTCGGCCCCTCCCTGGTTTACACTCTGTCTCTCTCTCCCTCTCAAAAATAAATAAACATTAAAAAAAATTTTTAATAGAAAATAAAAAAATAAAGTGGTTATTTTCCTTTTGCCATGTAAATACTACATGGCAATCTCTCCCTCCTCTGCTCAAGACTTGGCTGTTTCCCCCACTCAATTTAATTTTTCTGGACTAGTTTTAGAACCATTCTTCCTTCAATGATCAGTTCAAGTTCAAATCAGGCATGATTTGAATCTTTGTCAATGTCCATCTAGTGATTGGTCACCACTCCTTTGAATTCCCAGAGCGCTTTCAGTCTGTACGTTGAACAGTCAATAATGCTACTCTGTGCTTTCTTTTTATGTGCATTCCTACCACATACATGTGCATGTGAACAGTCTATTTATATGTATATAACTAAAGGGTATGAGTCACTGAGGGCATAAGCCGTATTTTATAATGCAGGCTGCATTATCAGAACTTCTCATGGTTCCCTACATAGAAAAAGCAACCAATAATGTTTATTAATGAAGATGGTCACCAGACCTACTATATGTAAGTCTCATAAGTAGTATTTTATTTGTATTAATGAAGCCTAAATAACTACAGAATAAACTTTGATTTATTCTCAATCAAGTGGTGACATTCTAGGTTCAGATATCGGCAATGGCCCCATAGGTCATTCAGTGTTACTGAACATTCTACTAGTGAAGAACTGTGTTTGACTCTCAGCTGAGGAGAAGGTGCTTTATAAAAGAAAGTCGTCTAGTTGCTCACCAAACAAAGATCTTTCCAGGCCCTTCCCATGTTCACTCCAGCACTTACTGGATCAAGGCAGCTATGTTTCAGTAATAAAAATAATTTAGACAAATCAGTCTATTATAACGTAGATATTTGAAATCTACTTTCTCACTGAACTTGTGTATTGTTCGACAGAAAAAAAAATCCTAGTGTTCAAAGGTTTGTTTTCAGGAAAATGAAAATGCCTATTGATTTCCCATAAAGTGGCTCTGGGTAACCAGAGACGTAGAGAGAAAATCAAGGACAAAGTTTTCTTTAGGGATGATTTCTGGTTTTGGTCCATAACAGGTATTTCATTTTCGTTTAACAAATGTTTACAGAGCATGAACTGAGTACCCAGGATGGCACACGAGGCTAAGACGTATTTATTTTTTTCCTTTCCTTCTATGGCACGAGCACTTTTAAGAGCCTTCAAAAATATGTACCAGATAATTTATTATTTTGCACAACAAATTAACTTGAAGACCCTTTTTTAAAAAAAAACTATTAAACCATATCTGTAGTTGGATTCTCTAAAACAGGGAAATGGTACTCAACAAAGAAATATTTTACAGGACACCTGGAACTTAGATGCATTTTCCAGGTCCTTTGAATAATTTAATTACGGTAGTTTTGTCTAGTTACATTCATTAAATTCTTTCTTGGTGTTTTTTGTTTTTTGTTTTTGTTTTGCTTTATTTTTTTCTTTTCCTCCAGGAACAAAGCCATTTAAGAAACTACCTTAACTACGTGTTTTCTGTGCTTAGTGACAACAAAATAAATACAAACTTGCAGAAACCACTTCCCATGATCTCCTCCATGTGGATTGTTCTCTGTTTTCCATTCTCTCCTTTCATAACCTGTTCCTATGGCCTCTCCTTCACCAGGCTAACAGCTTCTGTCAGCAAAGCTTTTATTCAGTACAGTATCAAAAGCTTTGCAGAAAAACGGATTAATCATGTTCCCTGCTTCTCTTTGTTTACCCCTTCAATTCTTGTGGAACTGAAGCACACTAAGAAAATGCATGTCTAATCACAAATGGGAAGCCCCTCTTAGTTATTTTGGTGCATTTCTCTTTGAAACGTATCATATAATTAAAGGCCCTCTGAAAATCAAATTGATGAGTTTGCCCAAATATGCCTTCCACATCATTATAAGGATTTAAACACATATTCTGTGTCCCTTGAGTTTCAAACGAGAAGCTTATGTATACCAATGCCGAGGGAGTGATTTGGTATTTTACTTCTTTATTTTCAACAGATATTCCTTGTGAGACAGACGTAACTAAGCATTTTTAAAACATAGTAGATTGGGGGTTAGATGTCATTAGGCAAATAACACAAGTCACGTATTCTATGAACCGCCAAAGTAGACCTTAGAGTGGTCTTGTCATTACTAAGTCTAAATGGAATAAAGCATCTTCACTCAAGTCTTATTCCTGAAAATCTCAGAATGTCATCCTCCACCATTAATTTCATGCCAATAATTAAATGGGATAAATACTGGTGACTTCACCACTTCTCTATATCATAGTTTCATATGGTAATTCTCTCATCCATAAGGCCCCACTTGCTCAGGAGGAACTCGTTCACTTGGCCTTTCCAAAGTTGAAAGTAGCTTTTCTCAATAGCACTGATGGTTTCCTCTATTAAGATTACCCATAGGGGCGCCTGGGTAGCTCACTCTGTTTAAGCATCTGATTTTGGTTCTGGTCATAATCCCATGGTTTGTGAGTTTGAGCCCCACACTGGGCTCTCCACTCCCAGTGCAGAGTCCGCTTCTGATCCTCTGTCTCATTCTCTCTCCGCCACTACCCTGTTCATGTGCGCTCTCTCTCTCTCCCTCTCTGTCAAAAGTAAATAAGCGTTAAAGAAAAATGCCTCCTAGCTGGAGCCCTCAAGCCACAGCGGGCAATACCAATGAACCATTTCGTCTACATTCAGACATTCTCGCATCATTTGAGAACATGGCTTTCTCATCATTTTTGCCATCTTGCTGAGAATTGTAGGGTTGATCGGAAAATTTTTAAAGTAGCAATAGAATTCTTATGTCTCAAATAAACAACCAAAAGATACTAATCAAATAAAAAATTTCACAGGCTCATCTGTTTCGAACCATTAGCCAGGCGGAACCCCAAAGAGATGAGCCCTTCTGGAAACGTCTACGGAAAAAATAAGTGGTTTGATGGAATCCATAATACAGCAAGGAAAGTCACAGCCCCGAAGGAAGCCGACTGGAAAGGGAATTACCCTCTCTGGGCTAATGGGAATCCCTGTCCCTGGGAAGAGCAGGTGTCCAACCGAGATGCCAAGTTCACCAAGTGTCCATCTGCATATATCTTCCTGCATTATTCAAGTGAAAACTGCCCTCTCTAAGTATTTTCAGCCTTTTCCCTTTACAAAAACGCTGAGAACGACAAAAATGAAAAAGCAGGGTGGGATCATCCACAGGACACGCGGATGGCACCAAGCCCTTGTTCAGCCGTAAGGGCATTCCTTCTATGAACTTCACAGTTTATATAAAATCTCTGCCTAGATTGTAGGGCAGAATGCTTTTGTGAGAGGCCAGTATTTCCAGAAGAAGTCTGCTAGATCTGTGGCTGTGTTCGCAACGGCACTGGTGTGAAACGTACACACGCAAGACCCATGAGCACATGGCCCCATGCGAGTCACCCAGCCGCCAGCGAGGAGGCCCATCCCGCACACCTCAGGTGCAGTCTCGGCTTAGGACGTGCGGCAGGAACACATTAATCAGCACGTTCAAGGAATGCATTAATCAACGCCACCACGTCGGCTGGCCTGCCCTATTGTTTAACCGTGCATGCTAACGAACGCGAAGGCAGCAATATGAATGTGGATTTGCTCCGTGCCGCCAGAGACAAAACCCTTTTCACCACCATATCCTACTCGACTCTTTCAATAGCAATCATTCTCTCCTGTCTTCGTGCTAGTTTATGGACTTGCCGTCTGCAACAGTCAACCAGAAACAAAGACGCTTTACAGACCAGCTAAGTTAGACAAAAGCCGTAAGAAACGCCTTCTGCAGATATGAAAACTCGAAGCCTCGCAAGAGATTTTTTTTTCTCTGCCTCGCAAAACAGATGCTGTCGTGAAAAGGCAAAATAAAACAAAACAAAGCCAAGCAAAGCAAAAAAATAAATAAATAAAAAAAAAAAAAAAAAAATAGCCTAAGCATCTATTTGTGTATGCAGTCAGATGTGACAGCAACATACTGCATCACCAGCAGGGGCCTGGGCCTGGCTTCCTGCTCCACACTGGGCTTCATTTTCCTCCTGGGTAGTTCCCTAGATAACCGTCCTGTCAGGATTTGACTCCCTCCAAAAGCAGCCAGGGATGAAATGTCCAGATGCTGGAAGGAAGGGTCTGATAAAAGCACCCGCAGTTTAGACACACATTTCTACCTTTGTGTGCACAGTCTGTGGGCCCGAACACTCCAAGGCTTTCTGGTGTTATCCCACTCGGTTGGTGGTGGTCCAGAATGTTCAGTAAACATTAATTTTGGTCATGAGGTTGCTGGACATAAAGATCATAATTCTGAACGAACGAGGGATGCCCTTTCTTTTTTTTTTTTTATTAAAAAATCTTTTTGCAATGTTTATTTTGGGGGGAGAGCGAGAGAGAGAGAGAGAGAGAGAGAGGCAGAGTATGAGCAGGGAAGGGGCAGGGAGAGAGAGAGGGAGACAAGCACAGAATGCAAAGCAGACTCCAGGCTCTGAATTGTAAGCACAGAGCCCGACGCGGGGCTCAAACCCACGAACTGCGAGATCATGACCTGAACCGAAGTCGGACACTCAGCCAACTGAGCCACCCAGGCGCCCTGAGGAATACCATTTCTAATTATCATTTTGAACAGGCTTCCTCTCAGGGGCAGAGCTATTGCGGCAGAGCTTGTGTTTGCTGGGAACAAGGGTCACAGGGCAATGACCCCCGCCCTAGTGGGACGGTTCTAGGTTCTGGTCGTTTCAGTGAATGCCCAAGTTAAAGTCCCGTTGACCTGGCCTCACCTCACCACCTGCTCTACCTCTAAATGTTTAAAACGAAGTGTTTTAAACATTTAAAACTGAGCCACAAGCGCACCAGGGAGAACAAATCTGACCCAGTAAGTATCTGCAAAGAGCTATTTGCAAAGGTCACCGCACCAACCCTCTGGTGTATAAGCACTAAGTCGCTACACATTTCCTGTATGGGAGTGACTCAGGCAATTTTCTCCTTCCAGATCCCAAGCAGATCTTTCTGTCCACCAGAACACAGAGGGAAGCAGAGGGGAAGAACACAGGACATTTGCAGGGTTCCCACTACTGACAACGGGCATGATTGTCACAGCCATACAAACACGATGTGACCTTTCTCACCTCTCTCCCACCCTTGTCTGATCGCCCCCTCCCTCCACCTCCCACGAGAGAATACAGATGTCCTTCTTCAGGTACTTTTCTGAGCCTTTGGAGACAGCCATCAGACTGAGGAGCCGGGGTAGTGGGAGGGGGTCTAGGGTGGGTTTCCAGAGACAAATGGTTGCATCCCCTGTGAATTACGAAGATCAGGATGCAAGGGGTAAAAGGAACGTAACCAATAAAGGCATCTCCATCACAGATGCCATGACAACTGGGAGATAAACATAGGGACGTGTATTAGAATTCAGCCTCCCCACAGAAACTCTGCGGGTGAGATGTAATATGCTTTCCCCTGACCACAGGTCACAGGGAGTTACTCAGGCTCCGCATGGTAATGGCAAGTGCGGAGAATGCCGGGATGGAGAAATGGAATGTTCTCTCTCTCAGCTTCCAGGAAGGTGGCACTTCGGTGCGGAGCCAACATTCCATGCCCAAGGTGGCCGCGATCACAAGGCAGGGCCTGTCCACTTGTGCTAAGGTCTCAAGAGGGCCCTGGCCCTCAGCGTATGTCAGGGTGAAGAGGGAGGAAGGCAGCAAGGGCAAGAAAAGATCCTTCTGGTTTTCTTGCTGACCAAATTCCTAGTCAGCTCTAGCCGGTGTCAAACCATAAAGAGGTGACTATCCTTTGCTTAGACTGAGATCCCTGGCTTGGTTTTCGTCAGCCCCAGGCTTCCCCGGGGAGCTTTTCATTCATGTGCTTCATTCGCAGTTGCCTGGTGTCCAGTAACAAGAGACAAAACTTCTGCACTTTACAGTGACGCTGGAGGACAAACCTTGATAGATCTCGTTGTTGTTGTTGTTGTTGTTGTTTTTCGGTTATTTATTTATTTATTTATTTATTTATTTATTTATTTAGAGTGCACAAGCAGGGACAGGTAGAGAGAGAGGGAGAGAGAGAGAGAATCCCAAGCAGGCTCCGTGCCATCACCACAGAACCCGATGCGGGGCTCGGACTCACGAGCCGTGAGATCATGACCTGAGCCAAAATCAAGTGTCAGACGCTTAACCAACTGAGCCGCCCAGGCACCCTTTGATAGATCTCTTTATTGTTAAACAGTATTAAAAACAGTGATCCCCTTGTGCTTTGTGACAAAATATTGATGCACATTCACAAATCAACTTAATTATAAGATAAAGTCTTTTTACTGTGATCCGTTCTACTATTATCTACTCAGAATATCAATACCCTTCTCCTAATGTATATACATAATTTTGTAAAAGTTAGTACGGTGAGGCCAAGGGGAAGAACAGCTTTTGAAACATCAACCTAATCCAATCGTTAATAACTACCATAGCCTGTCAGATTTTCCTTTTTATACAGCTCGCCAAATGGGAACGTGCCTTAAAGTGGAACAGGGCACGACTCTTCTTCAGAGTTATGATAGTTACAACCAGGACCACACTAACACAAATGCCAGCACAGAAAAGCAGTCCTACACAGTGATTTTGGGGGCATTTCCCCCTCTTTGCTCTGGTTCGCTTGTTAGAACTCCATCATTGGCTGTCCTGCATTAAAATTTTTTTTTAACATTTATTTATTTTTGAGAGAGAGAGAGAGAGAGAGAGGCAGAGCGTGAGCAGGGGAGGGGCAAAAAGATGGAGACACAGAATCCCAAGCAGGTTCCAGGCTCTGAGCTGTCCACACACAGCCTGATGCGGGTCTCGAACTCATGAACCGTTGAGATCATGACCTGAGCTGAAGTTGGACACGGAACGGACTGAGCCACCCAGGCGCCCCAAGCTGTCCTGCATCTTAGCCCAAGGTTTTCAAACCAGGCAGAGGAAATGGAGAGTATTCTTTTCCTTGGAGAGAATTTACACATCAGTGTTAATGATGGAGGTGAACACGGTTTTTCTACATGACTGGATACCAATCAGTAAGGGTAGCACTTTCCGGAAAGAAGGATGTGGGTGTGGAAGTGTGGGTTCACAAACCACAGTGGTGGTCATTCACATCTCATGGATACCACGGCACAGCAGCGAACGTGGGAAAGACTACTGAACACTCAAGTAGCTACAAAAAACTTTCTTATTCCAATGTCAGAGGCTGAATTCTTGAATAGCCGGGGGACATTCTGAATACAAGAGTGCTTCAGAATTTGGGGACGTTTCAGGGCGCCTTTGTTTCAGGGAGACGAGAGGAAGAAATGGGGAAGACACTCCGTATTTAGTTTCAACCGGATTAAATTCTTCACAAAGATAAAATGAGATATTTCTGTGGCTCCTGACCACTAAAAGTTCACTTCAGTCATTTAACAGAAGACTGGCCAAAAAGATCAATGAGAACGTACCCCGAAAGGTAGAATTCGACCTTGTCGCTTGTTCCTCTTGAAGACTTTAAGTGAAACAGCCCTCACACAATGGATGAAGAGAACACAGTGCATCTAGCCAGGAAAACTTCCCTAGAAACCACATGAGAGTGCCCTTGAAAGTCAGAGAACCCCCTTTAGGGAACTCTACCACAGCCCCCCTCAAGGGCACCATACACTCCTTTTCAGTGGTCCCTTCGCTTGCCTGGTCTTCATGTATTTTCCTTTTTACTAGAAACCACCATTTACAAATAAGCTCCCAGTCTTGCTGTCTTTCTATCTCCCCTAGGTACACACAGTTTATAACCTACAGAACTTGCCGTAATTTACCAGTGACACTAGCGATTTCTTGTAGGCTATGTTCCTTAACGACGTTACTAATGATTTGTAATTCCTAACAACTATGATTTGGCATATCCAGACTTCCATGTCCCTGTCAGCATGGAAGGGTCTTACTTTTCCATTGTTTTACCTTGTAGGTGTTATTTTACAGACACTTGTTGGAGGACGTGTGTATAGGTGTATCAAAACTTTATAAAGTAAGTCATTTTACATTAACGAAGGGAGGTTTCTATTCAAAGAGACATTGATAGAAAACTAGGCTCTTTTGGTATTGGTCATAGGTGTCCAACTCAGCACTTTTGCCAGTGTTTACTAATTTTCACTTTTCAAGAACTCTTCAAGCCGAACAAAATATATACTACTTGATCTACAAAGCAACGTTCTTAGTTTCCAGGCTACTGATTTGGGGATTTCTGGCGGTGTTTTGAAACACCATAGTAATTAGTTATATGAAGTCAGTTTTAATACAACACAATGGAAGCAAATTCAACTGAGGCATGAGTCATTTCCTCTTCGACAGAAAACGGCATCTGAATGGATCAATTTAGGCATTTCTCAAGGACAAGAGACAACATGCTTGCAAGATTTTCCTACCTCAAAATCTTGCAGACAATCTTCTTTTCATAATTAAAGTCCGTGAGAGTCTCTTTATTTATTAAATGAAACCTATGAGGCAGAGGACTAAGTGTCTGAACAATCACGCTCTCATAAATTCCTTATGAGACAGAGTTCTCAGAACTATGTTCCAGATCTCCAAGTAAGATACCCTTCATCAAATTCAATACTGTAATAGATGGCTTTTCAGAAGGCATCACAGGCCGGGAAGAGACAGTTCTAGAGCTGATAATTCTGACCGAAATGGGAAAGTGGTGGGCAGCGGGGGTAGCAAATTGATTTACAAAGCAGAAAGCACATATCAAAGTAATATTCAAAGTTTCCAAACAGACTTTTGTATTATATGGACTTCATTGTGAGACAACAAAAAATTCATGTGCGGATAAGTATATTCTCAGGAGAGTTTTCTGATACATGATTGAATCAAAAGGAAAACTCTTTTCTTGTAAATGATTCCTTAGCCTTTTAAATCTTTAATTCCTTCAGAAACATATTGCTTACTAGCAATGTGTTCACTCTGGTGTCTATTTGCTAAACTTTATGATGCATGATTTAGTAAAACAAAAGTCTCATTACTATGGAAGGACACGAAGGGCTGGTTTTCTCCCCCGTATATTTGATCCATCCTCTTGGATAAGCAGTATGACTCATGTTTTCGCATCTATATTCCTACCTCCATCTTTCATCATACGCTTCGGATTGAAGAGTATTAATTATGGCAATAATATTACATAATCAGATCATTTTATGGTATAACTCCCTTTATACTAACTTAAACCTTTCCAGAAGACAAACCCCTACCTTTGAAGAAGGTCTTCTTGTCTGAAGAAGTTGTTCTTTTAATTCTTTAAACCAAATGTCTTCTTAGGGTAGCCCTGTGGGTCGAAGAGTGGGGGAAATGTTAACAAGACAGTCATCGTCAATCACAGCAGATTGTCAATACATTAACTCCAACTGACTCCCTGATGGGAAACACAATTACCGGGGGAGCCCTGTAAGGAAAGACAAATTATGAATAGATTTGCCAAAACACATCTCTGCTGGTTTCAATCAAAAGTGACAGCAGAGAGGTGACTAAAAATGATTCTGGTGGCCATCCCCTTAATGCAACCCAGCCGAAAGCGACATGCTTGTTCCCTCTTTCCAGTTCAGAAAATGGAAAATTTTGTTTTGTTTTGTTTTGTATGCACTTATACAGTGAGGCTAAAATACTTCCTTGCTGCGGGCTCCCTTATTATTGTTGCTATTCTTAAAATTTTTCATTTAGGGGGTGGTGCCTGGGTGGCTCAGTCGATTAAGTGGCCAACCCTTGATCTCGGCTCAGGTCATGATCTCACGTTTCAGGAGTTCGAACCCTGCATTGGGCTCTGCACTGACAGTGTGGAGCCTGCTTGGGATTCTCTCTCTCTCTCTCTCTCTCTCTCTCTCTCTCTCTCTCTCTCTGTGACTCCCCCACTTTGGCTTTCTCTCTCTCTCTCTCTCTCTCTCTTTCTCTCTCAAAATAAACAAATAAACTTCAAAAAAATTTTTTTCACGTAGGAGAGTAGGAATTCTTTTGACTTTGTTTGGAAGGCCCCCCAAGTTCTCAATGAAGGTCATAAAGGGATGGTGGGGGCAGCCAAGGGGGAGGATCCCTATCGGGGCTATGACAAAGACTCAGCTATGGACAGCTCCAGAGCTTGACCAGCTCCAAACTCCCCGTGCTCCTCAGCCTGAATGCTCCCTTTGCAGATACTCCAGCTGAGAACCAGCCAGAAAAGGACAGCACGGACAGGGAAGACAATCGCAGCTGAGTCCATTAGGGCTCATTTTCTTAGACAACCAATTCAGTGACACCCAGGGCTTTCTAAGGGAGGATGTGTGGCTTTTTGGACTTTGGATTTTTGGAAACAGAAGTCATACTATCAGACCTCTGAAAAAACCTTTCAGAGAGGAGAAACAAGTGTCAATTCAGGAACTCCCGACTGCATTGAAATATGAAGGCAACTTGTGAAGTGCAAAGAGATCCCATTAATAAGATAAAAGCATGTGCAATCATCTCAGACGTTCCTGTTTACGTGTGCGCCATACAACATTTTCTGTGTAAAATTGCAAAGACCTTTACCTCAGTGACAGGTAAAACCACTCTTCATAATTTTCATTGGATCTGATGCAATGACATTTTATTAGGACAAAAAAAATGTTGTTGAGGGGCACCTGGGTGGCTCTGTCGGTTAAGCGTCTGACTTTGGCTCAGGTTATGATCTCACAGTTTGTGGGTTCGAGCCCTGCATCGGGCTCTGTGCTGACAGCTCAGAGCCTGGAGCCTGCTTCAGATTCTGTGTCTCCTTCTCTCTCTGCCCCTCCCCCACTTGCACTCTGCCTCTCTCTCTCTCTCTCTCTCTCAAAAATAAATAAACATTTAAAAAAAATATTTCTTAAATGTTGCTGAGGTAAATGATTCCTCCCTGGAATTAAAACCAATTTTAGGAAAGAAAAAAACAAAACAAAACAATTTTAGAGTAATCAAGAATTTCTTCACTTCTATTTAGTTCCCACCTTTTTCTTTTTTAAGTAGGCTGTACGCCCAGCACAGAGCCCAACATGGGGCTTGAACTCACGACCCTAAGATCAAGACCCAAGCTGAGATCAAGAGTGGGATGCTCTACTGACTTAGCCACCCAAGTGCCCCTAGTTCCCGCATTTAAAAACCTCTTTTGAGGTGTGTAAGAAGGAGTTTGCAAGAATCTGAAGTTATGTCTACAGTAACAAGTCAATCCAACAAACATATGGAACATGTAATATATTCTGTCAATGCACTGGATAAAAGAGGATTAAAGAATATATATACGAGGATATGTGAGGATATAAGAATATAAAATAATATAAACGAGGATAAAAGTATAACACATAAGTAAGTGCACCTTTACAGGTGAAACTTTATCAGGTTAGCATGTAGATCTGTCTTCTTCCTCCCCCTTCACCTTGCTGTCTCTCCATCTTTCCACCATTTCTCTCCCCCAGGGCAGTCTGGCTCCGCTTCTGGCTCTGCCCAGCACCATAGTGGACATGGGGGAAACCCCTCCCACTGAGGGATGTGGACCTTGGGTTAATGTCTGACCTCGGTTTGGGCCTTAGGGAATCAGACGTAAGGGAGTACTTTGCTTCCAGGTCATTTCAAGCCAACTTCACTCAGGGGAAAGGAGTCTGTCACCTCTTCTAGACCAGTGTAATGGAGTTCTGCCCTGGGACTCAAGACCAAAGCCTCAGCCAATATACGTCATTATTTGTCTTGTTTTGTCAATGTCTCCCCTGCAAGTATCTCCTTTGGGAACCACAAATGTACGCATTCCTGGGTTGCCGGCCAAAACGTATCACCATCTTTCACCCCCAAACAATCAGGGTAAGGCGAATTTGCAACTTAGAAGGGTAGCTCGTTCCTTCCTTCTTCAAGTCTCTTCTAACACGAATTTTTGCGTACGGCAAAGTCAACAAAAACTCAAAGGGTGCTTTAGTTCGCCGAACCAAGTCTCTTAGGGGAATTGTCACCCCAACTACTTGGTTCCACTTCTTGCGTTTGAAGCATCTACACACGTTGCTGTGGAGCTACTGCTGAAAATCTCTATCACAGATGACTTCAGGCTACAGCTAACTACTGGGAAGTGGACCTATGAAAGACACATGTCAATAGAATTAATCTTGCCCAAATTTTACCTGAAGAGAAAGAGACCTCACATTTTATGGGCTACTACTGTGTCCCAGGCCCTGTGTATATAGGTGACGCACCAATTCTGTAAGTGTCCTCATCACCTTGACACAGAGGCACGAACTGAAGCACAGAGAGGGTGAGTAAATGACCCTACTCCCACGACTCCCAAGTAATACATCCACTTCTAAGTCAATCCAAAACTTGTACTTCTTTTACCTCCCCGCAGAGCTTTTGAGAGAAGCCAGGATGAACCTGGAGACGGGGTGCTCCTGAGATTTATGGGGAGGAAAGCAGCAGAAGAAGCTGTTGGAAAGGGCGGTCAGGTTGATGGGAAACACTGAGGGAGCCAAGAATCATAGGGTTGGGGAGGCAGGAGGGAGGGCCACAGGGTTGAGACCTGCAGGAAGGTCTCATGTAAATGGCATGTAAATGGGGGGCCTGAAAATGGGGGGACTCCATTTACATGGAGTCAGCAGGAAGCGCCCACACCACAGACGGTGCCAGCGTCTCCCGTGGCCAGCAGTCTCCGACGGGCAGCGACATCTACTGCACTATCATTCCAATGCCCTCCCCACCCCCCCGCCAAGAATGCCCTTTATTAGCAATGTTTCACAAAAAGGGCAGGTCTGAAAATACCACTGGGTATGGTGTAGAAGAAGACATTTTTGAACACAGATTTTAAAGAGAAGTCCAAGGAATGGGGTGCTTTTGATAAATTTGAATTGCTTTTAGTATAATTCAATTCAGGGCAAAGTGTCCTGAAAAGAACACACACGTCTGTGGGTGTGGTTTCCCACAGACGTTGTGTGGGGAAAATTATTTCGTCTTTGTTTATGTGTATTGATATATATGTGTATTGATAGTGCGTGGCCTCATTTTTAACCTCCTTGTGACGACTGAAACCCCCGAGCCTCTGCAAAGACCACCAAAAGACTACATATTAATTGTATTACCATGTCAGCAATTATGCCAAACATTTCTAGGAATGAATTTTTGGTACATTCATTACTCTTGCTTTGACAACTGCATCAATGGGCTTTCATCACTCTGAAACACATCTAGGTTGACAGAATGGGGTAATACATCATTGCTAAAGGATTATTTTTCCAATAACAAAGTAACAACTCAATTTCCTTTAACCAAAATACAATCAACTTATCCTATTAAATAAAACCAGTCCTAAGTCAAAAGGTCAAGATGAGATCTGATGTAATTTAAAAGTAGCCTTCAGAAAAGATAAATAATATCTAGGTAAAAAATACAGAAACCCAAAGGACACGGTACACACAGTAAATCAATTACAATAAAAGGAATTCAATGGTGCATAAGTATAACATGAAAACATTCAATAATTCAAGAAAGTGCACATTTGCCTTGGCCACTCATGGAAAAATAATGCATTTCCTGATGGCTCCAAAGGAAATAGAACTATTGATCGGCACGGATGTTTTGCAGGAATTTTGTTTTTGTTTTTGTTTGTTTTGGTTTAAAATGAGAACCTATAACATTGCACATGCAGCTGAAAATCTGTTATTGCAAATGCTACGGGGTAAAAAGTAACAGCAAGCAAAAACAGTCAAAATCTCATTTGGTTTAGACTCTGGCATAACTGTGAGGACATTAAAAATGCTAATATTACTCTTTGGTTTCTGCAAGGTAGATTTCTAACAACTGGCTTTAATGGATGATACAGCAAAAGGCAGATTACATTAAAATGCCAGGCATTTGACCCTCAAGCCAATTCTGTTTTCCACTGTGATGATTTTATTTCCTGTTTACACTCTTAAAAAATCAATATGGCAAAGCAATACTTTTTAGAACATTCAATTTGAAAACCTTACATGTAACAACGTATTTATCCACCTGCACTGTTATGTGTTTATGGAGCATGCAAAATTGTTTTGCACTTTTACCATTATGAAATGATGATGATTCACAAACTTATTTTTAATATTTGGTCTTCACAAAACTTCAGTAGTATCAAAATCATGGATTAACTCCCCCCACCAACTCTTCTTTTTCTCTCAACTTCCTGCCTTTGACATGATCCTTGGACTGAATTTGGGGTCCATTCATACTTATTAACTGGAGAGAAAAGGATAAACAAACAACCCTATTAAAACTGGCATTTATCTTTGGTTTCCCTGGGTAGGCCTGCCATCCAGCAGCCTAATTCAGTTTGGCAGGGGCGAAAAGCCCAAATCATCTTGAAACCCAGTTCTCTGCACTTCAGCAGCCTCTGAAACAAAATACATTCCAAAAAGCAGAGAGTATGATCTGGAATGAAGTGGGTTCAACCAGATGGCACCAGAGAGCAGCCTCGGTGGCTGGGGTTCCAAGGATACAGGGTCCTACCTTCCAGACCCAAGTTTAGCATCAAGCGCAGTTTACTCTTGCAAGACTAGTAAACCTGTTGGAACTTGGGGCCGCCTCTGTGATCTCTTAAACGTCAAGGTGGGGGCAGGGCAGGGATCCACTGTGATCAGGAACTTGGAGGTAAACCCGTGTGTCATGCTCTACCTTTCAGAGAAGTGAAACCACTCATCCCTTGTTCAATCACATTATACAGATGGAAGACTGACGGCCCCGCCCCCAACCCCAGAAGCTTAACATTGTTTCAAGTAACATCACCATTTGCTACCTTGTAGACGGCGCGAACATCTGCGAGTGAGCAAATTACATTCATGTCTGGCATGCTGGATATATGCCATCTTGCTGTCGGTCAGGGCATTGGCAATCATGCTGTCACGTACACTGTTGCAGTATTTTAACCTACATGCATGGCACATTTCATGGTTTAACAGGAGCAACTACTATAAATAGAAACCTCGAATTCCAGTGTGCAGTAACGGCTAGCCTTCTACCAAAGAGCCATGCCCCCCTTTGCCATGCAGAGTGGCCATAGGGAAGAGGCCCCTGTCCAGGCTCTACCTTTCCAGCTCCCCTTGCCCCTAGGCGAGACAGTGAGATGTAAGGGAGTTAATATGTATCAATTCCTCTCCCACATGTTTAAGAAGCAAGTGTCTTTCCCATAAGTCATCTCTCTACTGCTGGCTGGATGTCAACGCCCAGTGTGACTTTGGAAGTCACATGGCATGGCCTGTGTCAACACAGGTCCCTGAAGAGGGACAAGTAGAGACCCTTCTATCCACACAAATGGTGTTACATTACCAGCACTGGACTGGTCCCAGAATGGGAAGGGAATTCTAACCCAGTGAAGTTTCTACAATGTGGGGGTTTGTTACAACAGTTAGCTTTGCCCTAGCTAATCGAGTCAGTGTGTTGTGAATATTACGGAAACGTTAAAGTTTTGTTTAAGTTTATTTGTTTATTTTTTGAGACAGAGAGAGAGAGAGTATGAGCAGAGGAGAGCCAGAGAGAGAGGTAGAGAGAGAGGATTCCAATCAGGCTCTGCACTCTCGGTACAGAGTCTGACGCGGGGCTTGAACCCATGAGCCGTGAGATCATGACCTGACCCGAAATCAAGAGTGGCATAATGGGGCGCTTGGGTGGCTCAGTCGGTTAAGCGTCCGACTTCAGCTCAGGTCATGATCTCACAGTTCATGGGTCTGAGCCCTGTGTTGTGCTCTGCTTCGGATTTTGTGTCTCCCTCTCTCTCTGCCCCTCCTCTGCTCACACTCTGTCTCTCTCTCTCTCTCTCTCTCGAAAATAAATAAACATTAAAAAAAAAAAAAGAAAAGAAAAGAGAGTGGAATGTTTAACCAACTGAGCCACCCAGGCACCCCAGAAACCTTAGATTAAATCTATCCCTCATTGGTCCTTTTCCCGTGCGTATAATCTAAGGGGAAAAGATTTAGTTTTAAAATAAGTTCTATTAGAGACAATTAAGTAACAGTGCTTATTTTGCTCCAGAAAGAAAAAGCTTAAAGGAGGCTAATTAAACTGTCATTGAATAAATGAAGGTCCTGAAAATTTTACGGAGCAGATAGTTGAAAAAACTTCACTAAATACAAACCAAACAAATACAGAGCATTTACTTGACAGCACATAAAATAACACACTACCCACAACACGGGGAAGGTTGAAAATAGTTTTTGAGAGCATCTGATTCAGTAGGTGTAGGCGGGGCCTGGAAATCCACTTTTCTAATAGGCAGCCCGGGGGTTTCTGATGCACGTGGTCTTGGGCCACACTCTCAGCAACGTGGTGAAAAAGGTCTCTGATGGCTAAACCGTGAAATGTACCACGTTGTGAGGCTGTCAGACTTCCTTCCTAGAGGAAAGTCAAACTGGGGAAGTTTTTTATCCACGGGGTAGAAAACATGCTGTCAACAAGCATTACAGAGATTTAGGAATCTAGACAAGTTTGCCATGATCCCAATCTTTAAGCAGCTCACGGTCTCAGGACAGTGACTATAAATGTATACCCGTGTGTGTGTGTGTGTGTGTGTGTGTGTGTGTGTGCGCGCGCACGCGCGCACACTCACGCACACGTATGTGTGTCTGCAGAGGAGGTAGTGAAACAGAGAAGGAGGAAACAAAGATACCCTCCGGGTTTGAACTGGGGGAGATGAGACCTCATCCACGGCTGTGCAGATGGATGTCTGTGGCCCCAGGTAGCACACTCACCTCCCCTGGGCACCCCTGTCCCAGAACAGTCTCCAGATAATGTTACCACCAACACGATACAGAATGAAACAGAGGTAGGGGAGGAATCCAACCCTATTCAAGAAGCCAAAGCAGTTATGTTCACCTATTTTGCGCCTCGAACTTCTACATAATGCGCTGGAAGAAAAGATTCTAAGGCAAACAAATAAAACTTTGTAAAACCACATGGCTACGTGGGGAGTTATTGTTTTATGAATAGTTTCAGTCAGGAATGATGAAAAAGTCCTGGAGATGGGTGAGTGATGATCACATGATGACTCGAAGGCACCTAATACCATTGTACGCTTCAAAATGGTTAAAATAGTAAGTTTTATGTTATATATGCTTTACCCCAATAAAAAAAAATCATGGTTATAGGCCTCCCTCCAACTCAGTACATTAATGAATATGATAGAGTATTTGCAGGAAAAAAAATGAACCTAACCCTACACTCTCCTGTACTTTCTATCTCCTTGAGAAGTTAGGAAACCATGAATGTATTCAACCGATGTTTAAGGAGAATTATTGTGGCCTAGGCAGGCACTGTTCTAGGCACTAAGACCTAGCAGTGAACGGAATAGAAACGAGTCCTGTCCTCGGACAGCATTTACTTATTCATCCCCTCATACACTCGGCAAGTATTTATTAAATGTCTGTCGCTTGCCAAGCTCTATGCTTGGGCACCAGAAATACAACGGTGAAAAAACAGCAATGAAAACATCAGCAAACCAGACCCTTCTTTGGCCTCATGAAGCTTCTAGCTGGCCACAGGAGACATATATGAATCTAAAATATCCACCTTGGAAAGTCATCAAAGCAGAGATGTGTGGACTCCTAGAGTGTGTTGTGTGGTGATGGGAACTGGCTCAATCAAGGTCTTTGTGAAGGGACTGATGTCTGGGTTGAGATCTGACGGACAGGAGTGGGCAGGGACAGTGTGGCACCAGGGAAGAGGGGAAGGAAGTGGAGAGTGGCCACATCGAGGCTAGAAAAGCAGGCGGAGGCCCAGGGGCCGCGCAGAGCCCCGTGGATCTTTCCGTTTTTGTCTTAAGGGCAATGGGGAGCCATCGATGTACTGTAACGAGGCTGGGGGTGGGAGAGGAATGATCTGATCAAAAATGATACTTCCTTGGCTGCTCTCACAATTTAAAAACGACCAACAGAAAATGAGGGCAAAGGACTATAAGTAAAGTCCTATACAGTTATGAAAATAGGTGAAACTCTTTGAAGCTCTCAGATGAAAGACAGTATTTAACATTTCAAAGAATTATCATGATCAGATAAGGAATTCTAAACAGCATGCCAAGTTTTAATTTTTTAGTGCTAATCAAAACATAGTCTCTTAAGGTTCTATTATAAAACCTACTAATGAAGTTGAATATGATTAAAACAGTCACCAGAATTTGCAAGGTTAGTAAATTAAGTTGCCCACACTTGATCAACACTGTTTAAAGTGGATACTTTGGGGGGGGGGGGGGAGTTAAACAATTCAATCAAAGAAATGAAGTATATTAGACTTTGCAAAATATGATTGCGTAGGCATCTTTCATTAACCTATAAGGTGACAACAGGACATTTAACCAAATGCTGTACAAATTCAATTAATATTTAAGAACTTGAACAAAGAATCAAATACATATCATTTCTTCCTTTAAGATATGGTTATTGATGCTAATATATACTGTTGAATGGGGAACAAAACTCAGATCTGCACAATACTGTGCGTGCTAAGGGCAGATACATAAAGTAATAACAAGGGCACCTTTTACATATAATCAAATTAGCCACAGGCTATTTTAATTTACGCAGATTAAACATTCAAGAAGTAGGTGACAGACATTTCTGCATTTCAAATTCCGGATAAAAACAGGGAGTAGGAAACATCACGCTTTTAACTGTACAGTGAGTTCATCTGACCTCAGAACAACAAAGTACTTTCGAGACTATCTCTCAAAGTTCAGAAAAGTTGTATAGACTTGACCCATGTAATTTACACAATTCACCTTTTCACCAAATTGTCATTTATACAATTCAGATCTGTCAATTCGTGGTTCTGCTTAAATTACCTTAAGAATGTAATGTAGCTAGCAAGAAGGCTCTCAAGGCAGCTTCGGGTACGTTTTATCATAAACAACCAAAGCCCCCTCGGTTTTATAGGGCCTGGGAACCACGGTTTATTTGCAGAGGCCTCCAACACCATTGCGTTTTGAGATTTAGCCTTACAAAGATCTTCATTTTAAAGTTTAATCTGACTCGGTTTAAAACCTATTATTGTTCTATCAGTTTACACTTTGGCCTAAACAAATTTAATATACTTGGGTACAAACGCGTTCCTAGATTTCCCATGCAGCATCTTTCCGATGTTTAAAACGGTGTTTTTAAATGCCCAGTGAAACGGCATTTGTTTCAAAACTGTAGTTCATATTCCTAGCAGATGCCACAAATCATATGTCAGATTGCAGAGAAAGGGATAAAAATGCAACAAGTCAGATTTAGCCAGAGTAAAAAAAGAATGAATACATTTACCATAAAAAGAAGGGGACAATCTCTTTTTGAAAAATTAGAAGCATCATTTGCATTTTTACTGTTGGCGCTAAACAAGTCTCACTAAAAAGATGAAATGATAAGACGTCTGAAAAACTTTCAAACATTTGGATAAAGACTAGACATTTCTTCTTCTTTTTTTATTTTTTTCACTATGAGCTTTCAAAGTTGGCAAGTTATTCCTTATTCAAAATTCTCTTTAAATGCTCTGGCTTTTTAGTCTCTTCTTTATAGAGACACGAACTCACAAGTAGCCTCCACTGGTGAGTGGGGCTCTTTATTTCCCCTCCACGCTTCCTAAGTAGCTGCCATGGTCATTGAACGAAATCTGAGGTCTTCTCATCATACTGCTCTGGAAGGAAAAAGGAATGAGCCACAATTGAATCAGAATAAAATGGGTTCCAAACACAACTCTGATGTAGTGTCAGTGGTGTTCATCCCGTGGTTCCCACAATATTTACTGACTGGCACCCGGGACATCCTAATAAGGTTTTATCTCCATTTCTTAGTTGTCCATGGAAGCACTGATTTTCAATTTTACTTGTACTGATTTTTTGAACCAAAAGGAATGTTATGAGCGTAAAAAAAACACACACACACAAAAAAAAAAACGGCAAAAAGCAAAGAAATTCAAACGGGATTTAAATGCTAAGCCTACCGTAGTAGATTTCTCCATAGTAGTATCTGAGCAGAGTGGCCCAGTCCTGGTCAATCCCAAAATGGCTTTGGGAGTCTCAGATCTCTCTGTTCTCTAGATCAGTCTCCCAACTTGAGAATTTGAAACGCTGGTCTTATGGAAATCTGGAATACTATTAGTTCCAGGTCACTAACTAAAGTTAAGTTCAAATATGAAGCTGCCCATTTAAAAAGAGGTCATCTTTAATGCAACATGACCTGTATTAAATGAGCCATTATTTCCAAATAAAGCAATCAAGTTATGAATCCAATAGCTTACCAGGTGACATTAGGCAAATTACTTCCTCTCTGTGTACAAAATGGGGTTAATAATCCTGACCTATCTCTTAAGGTCTCTGGGGACAATTCATTTAGGAATTGTCTAAGTGCTGTATAAATGTTTCTGGTGTTATGAGAGCTTGGTTTTATTGTCACTGGAACGCCACCATCATAAAAAGGAATTGAGAGGTTTAGTCAGAGGTGAATTAACAAAGCAAGGTCTATGCTAATACAAGTGCCCTCTGACCTTGGATCACTGAGCTTGAAAAATCGCACAGATCAAAATGTAAATGAAGTTTGCATTTTCAGAGACAGAGTTTTTGTTAATTTCTTTCCTATTCAATTCCTTTGCTTTGAAAATCATTACTTTGGAAGCAAACCATTTTCAATTTCTACGTCCCCCCACCCTTTTTTTCTTTTCATTATTTCTCATTGCTGTTCCCAGCTCCATTTGCATTAAAGCATGACATTGGAGGTATCCAAGGCCTTTCTTTCTCAATCCACTATCTGGCACACCCAGAAAACAAGCCTGTCAGGAGGCATGAGCCGTGCGGACAACAAACTTTTTTCACTTTAAGGTTTTTTAAAAAATTGTGTGATCTCCAGGGGCGCCTGGGTGGCTCAGTCAGGTGAGCGTCCGACTTCGGCTCAGGTCATGATCTCGTGGTCTGTGAGTTCGAACCCTGCGTCGGGCTCTGGGGTGACAGCTCAGAGCCTGGAGCCTGCTTCGGATTCTGTGTCTCATTTTCTTTCTGCCCCTCCCCCACTCACGCTCTGTCTCTGTCTCAGAAATAAATAAACATTAAAAAAAATTTTTTTTTAAATGGTGTCATCTCCAGCCGTTCACTACTTTCAGAGGAAGTAAGTTCTCTTTCCCCAGCTAAATTTCCATGGTTCATTCATTTACTTGACAAATAGTTACTGAGCACCTCGTACGTATGTGCCAGCCAGGTGCTGTAGGTGCCAAAAGGAGCAGTGAATTTAAAAAGGCAGAAATTCCTGCTCTCGTGTAGCTTATATTTTGGGGGTGAAGACAGATAATAAGCAAAATAAATAGGTAAACAAATGTAATATGTTGGAAGGAAAAGAGGAAGTGTGGTGAAAGCAGGGAAGTGCAGAGATGGAGAGGGCTGTAATCTTAAACATGATGGTCAGAGAAAAACCTCCTTGAGAAGGTGTGATGTCAGGGAAGACTTGAAGGATGTGACTGTGAGAACCATTGGGGAAGGGCTTTGCAGGCAAGGTGAGGGTTCCAGACAAGTGCAAAGGCCCTGAGGTAGGAGATTTTGTGTTTGAGAACAGCAAGGAGATCAAGGTGGTGAAGGAAGAGAGAAGAGCTGGAGAAGGGAGAGCAGAGAAGGAATGGGGGTAGCAGACGATCTGGACCCGGAACATGGGTGCAAGGCATCCGACTTTCACTCTGAGTGAAAACCCTTGAGAGGTTCTGAGCTGAAAAGTAACATGATCTGACTTCCATTTGAAAGGCTGGATCCGGCTGAGAATAGGCTGAAGGGGAACAAAGTTGAGACAGGAAGGCCACATAAAAGACAACCGCAAGTAGTTCAGGCAGACATCAGGGGTTTGATCCTGGGGTAGCACCTGGGTAGAGTTTCACCGCTTTCAATTATGAATCACAACCTTCTTCTTCATCTCGCTGTACTTTATTTGAATTCCTTCACTCCCTAAGAATATTTTTCCGTAGAAGCCTTCCCTTGCACCCCCTCCCTGTGAATACTAAGACTTTCTCTCCCATCAGACCACCTTTTGAAAGGGTCAAAGAATCCACATTTGGATGAGGTCAAATCAGCAAGGACACTACTGTTACAGGATAAGCTGAGGCATGCTGAAAAACTTTTAAAGAATTTATTTGAGGAAAAATCTATGAGAATCAAGCAGCACCCAATCCAGCAGTAGAACGGAGCTCCAAGGAGCCGCAGGAAATGAGAGGCTGCAACAAGGAAGTCATAGGAGGCAGGAAAGCTGTTTGGCTACTGCAAGGTCATTTTCCTTTAGGAGATGGCAGGTGTCTATCAGGCGGATTTCCTCACTAGGGCGGATCAGGCGATTCCTGACTGACTGGTTCAAGATTCCATGTCTGATGGTCAAAACTGTCAGTCAGTCCCAGTTTGGTGACAAGAGACATAGCATAAGCGACTCTAGTTTGGGTCTGTTGTCTTCTTTTTAACACTACTCTCCCAAAGCACAAATGACCAGATGTGTTCCACTGAAGTTCTCAGTAAAGACACCTGCCACTCATCAAGGGCAGTGTGTCACAGAACTGATGACTGCGGGGAGAAAGCTTCCCTTGGAAGCGGCGTTGGGTACAAAAGTCTGGGATGAGGTGAGGGCTTCCGTTTTCAGTAACCTCTACAAACCTGCTTCCATTTTGAGTCAGTGAAGTCCCGCCAGGAGTGCGCACGTTTTTTAAGTAAATTATTATCCCGTTTTCATATGCTCTTATGTCTGTATAAAGCAAAGAAATGCTAACCGTCCTCTAACTCTTGTGTGTGTGTAAAATTTACTATTTCTTCAAAAAATTTTTTTAAAGTTTATTTACTCTTGAGAGAGAGACAGGTTGGGGGGGGTGGGGGCAGAGAGAGAGGGAGACACAGAATCCGAAGCAGACTCCAGGCTCTGAGCTGTCAGCACAGAGCCCAACTTGGGGCTCAAACCCACAAACCGTGAGATCATGACTTGAGCCAAAGTTGGACGCTTAACCACCCAGGTGCCCGTCATACCTTCTTTTTTAATGTTTATTTATTTTGAGAGAGAGAGAGAGAGAGAGTGCATGCAAGTGGGTGGGGAGCAGAGAAGAGAGGGAGAGACAGAATCCCAAGCAGGCTCCATGCTGTCTGCACAAAGCCAGACCTGGGACTTCATCTCACAAACCTCGAGATCATGACCTGAACTGAAATCAAGAGTCAGACACTTCACCAGTTGAGCCACCCAGGCGCCCCCTGTACTTAACTTTTTATCTTTAGCTGAGACCATTCCGATCAGACACCATATATCAGGCAAGCCTAAGCCCAGAGCCCTGATGGCCAAGAAATAAGAACAGACTTGACTTCACTAAACAGCAAGGAGGTGGCTGCATTCCAGTACAGGTCCATGTCTCTAGAAACATGGTAGCAACAGCCACTATCCAAGAGGAGATTCTGGAAACGGCCCTTGTGGTAAAAGAAGGGAGATACACTAATCTTTTCAACCAGCCTAGAAAAGCTCCTGGGAACTTCAGAGCGGTGATAAAGGAGCCACGTGTAACCAGAGAGATCTTGGACTCTGGCGTTCTGGGACCACACCACCTTCTCCAGGTACATGGGAGGACTCTTGCTTTTTTATCTGAGTCTCGTTTGCAGAATAAATAAGAATGCAATATTTTAATCTATAAATGAAGTGATATATGACTTCTATTAATGGATCACTACTTTTAATGAGTTATTTCTCTTTTCTTCATTTGGGGTGACTTAGAGAAAAAATACCTCTTGCTATGCCATTTATTTTTTTAATTTTTTTTTTTTTTAAATTTTTTTTTCAACGTTTTTTATTTATTTTTGGGACAGAGAGAGACAGAGCATGAACGGGGGAGGTGCAGAGAGAGGGAGACACAGAATCGGAAACAGGCTCCAGGCTCCGAGCCATCAGCCCAGAGCCTGACGCGGGGGCTCAACCTCACGGACCGCGAGATCGTGACCTGGCTGAAGTCGGACGCTTAACCGACTGCGCCACCCAGGCGCCCCAATTTTTTTTAATTTTTTAATGTTTATTTATTTTTGAGAGAGAGAGAGAGAGAGAGAGAGAGAGAGAGAGAGAGACTGAGCATGGGGGTGGGGCAGACAGAGGAGGAGACACAGAATCCAGGCTCCAGGCTGAGCTGTCAGCACAGAGCCTGACGCGGGGCTCGAACTCACGGAGCACGAGATCATGACCTGAGCTGAAGTGAGATGCTTAGCTGAGCCACCCAGGCAGCCGTACCCCTTGCCATTTAAGAAAAAAAAAAAAAAAAAAAAAAAAATGTCCTGAGCTTGAGGTCCAGCAGGGGGCTCCAGTTTCTCCAAACACTTGCACTGCCCACTCTCTCACTCCTTCAGGGCGTTACTCACATGTCATTTTCTCGGTGGCTGGAGCCACCTTCTGTGGCCGCCCTCTCCCAATGGCAACATGCACCCAACTCCCAGCTCCTTTCCCTGCTTTGTTTTCCCCTGAAGCACTAATCACCACCCAACATATTATATATTTTACTAATTTATTTTATTTGTTGTCCAATGCACTAGGACCTATGTTTCAGGAGGACAGGGATCTTGTCTGCTTTGTTCATGCAATACACCGTGCCTAGACCAATGCCTAACACACAGAGGTCATCCGTAAACATATCCCTTAAATGAATGAACTCCGCAGAGCGATCATATTATAGGGTTAACTTGAGATGTCATGGTCAAAGATCAGTTTTGGCTAGCACACGCATAGAAAGTAGTTCTGGAAAAATCCACAAGACTGATAACAGCATTTACCTTGAGGGGGAGAAATTTACATATGATTTCACAGCTGTATGTACCAGTCATATCTTTAGATCATTGGAATATTTTTCTCACTCAGAGATGTCTGGGTGATGTGAATTATGAGTCCTGGGAAATTTTTTTTTTTTTTTTATCATCTTCAATAGTAAAAACAAAAGCCTAATAAATAGCCACTTAAAAATAGTTAAGCACATACATGTGTAAAAATCTGCACACAAACACATGCAATGTGTTGAATGCAGTATGCAAAGTTAACACAAAAAGATAATACAGCTAGTAACTCTTCTCCTTTTTTTTAAATGTTTATTTTTGAGAGAGAGAGCAGGGGAGGGGCGGGGGGCGGGGGGCGGGGACAGAGGATCTGAAGCAGGCTCTGTGCTGACAGTGACGAGCCCAGTGTGGGGCTCAAACTCATGAACCGTGAGATCATGACCTGCGTCGAATTCGGATGCCTCAACTGACTGAGCCACCCAGGCGCCCCAACTTTTCTACTTTTTGAGTGCTCAAAGATCTCATACCCAACAGGATGAACAGATCTGACTTGAGTAGTATGTTGGTACCAAAGACACCCGTAGCTAACAAATACTTCCCCATAAGAGAGACACTCGGAACCCTGAAGGAGGCAGAAGAGAGTGTCTCCTCACAACATTACACCAAAGATATGGTACCAAGTATTTCGGTTGGGTCCAAGGCTTGAAAAGCATTTCAGTTTTCCTTTGAGGTTCATGGCCAAGCTATCATTATAGACTACAGTCTCCACAATGAGATTTCCCGAGAAAAATAAAAGAAACCCTGAAAACCAGAGTAACAGGAACGTCCCAGAGAAGTGAGCTGGCAAAGCAGGAGAGTTCAGCTACAAGATCACAGTTATTTACAGAGTCAGAAGATCCAGAACAGAAACAAGGCAGTCATGACCAGTGAATGCGACTCAGCAGCAGAAATCGATGTTATTCTCTCTCTCCTGCAGGTTACACGCGAGAACGAGGCCATTTGTTATAGAAAGGGAAGATTTACAGAGTTGATAGTTCATTTTCTGGAAATGAGATGTAAATATCAAGTCTGGGAAAGGTGCCCTACAGTCCCATTGGGTAACGAACAGTGGCCCGTGGTGACCAAGCATGGTGAAGTTCTCAGAGGGAACCAGGGACAGGGAAAGAAGCAAAAAAGGGATGGAGACTTGTTTTGAGGGACAGAAAGGAGGGACGCGTGAGCTCCATGAGTCATGTTCCCTATCCCACAGTTCTTTTAAGGATCATTCAGTTATTTGGGATCTTTTCTCTCTTTTCTCTCACTCTCTTGATTACTCCCCCTTCCAGCCAAGGGCTTTGATTTTACTTTTAATCTACCTAACACCAGCTGTTACCAGAGCCTTCTTAGTAAAAGGGCTTAGCTCAAACAGCCTGATCATTAGAGCAAACAGCAAGTACACGGAGCCTATGCGGCGTTTTGGAAAGAGCAACTGGTCCGAACGCCTGCGTCAGACCCCAGCTCACGTTCCTAGCTTGAGAGCCAGGGTCACACTGCTGAAGCGCACTCTTCTTCAAAAGGGGGTAATAAGACTTGTCCTTTCCACAGAAGATTCTTAAGAGGATCAAACTAGACCATGCAGACTGAAAAGCACTGCATATAAACGTACAAGTTATTTCGATGGTGATGGTTGTGCTCTTTCGCAGCACAGGGAAAACTGTCCTAGGAAAATAGAAGAATGTCTTTCGGTACATTTGCTCTGGGTCCAGCTGTAATAAAAGTCAGACCATGGGTATTCCGAGGTGTGTTTTTAGGGATGCAAAACTTTGCTGCATTAGTATAACCACATGGTGTTTAATTTCATGAGGTTCAAAGAAACTGAGTGACATTGAATATAATCTCACAGGTGGTCTTTGAAGATATTTCATGAGCTAAAGCTAACAAATCCAATTATGGCATTTGGCATTAAAAAAAAAAAAAGTGTGCCTAATCCAGCTTTCCTTATCCTCTTGACCACTAAACTCTCCAGAATGCAGAATGAATACAGAAAACTTGGGGGAATCTTTCAACCTAGTGCAGAAAGAATGAAAATAGAATCTTCTTGTAAATCAAAAAGGCACATTGATAAAGCTTACGCCACACTTGAAATGAGCACTGCAGGAAGCACTGCATTACAGTATGAAAAAAAAAAAACCAAAACAAAACAGAACAAAACAGGAGTGCAGTAGCTAAGGGTGAGTATGCCCTGGCTGGAAAATTGTCTTCAGGTAATATAAAAATGGCCCATGAGACCCCTAAGAACAAACATCTCTACACAGAATGACAAATTATATTGAAATCACATGTCAAGACACCCTGCTGCTATATACCCTTACAACAAACATAAACTCACTAGCTTCTAGTTTTCTTTAAACTGTATTCACATTTGCTACTAAAAATATTTGAACTAAATCTGCCGGGCACCGCCCCGCCCGAGTCCCTCTTCTAAGGGTTTAACAAGCTACGTGAAAGATACTGACTTTCGATACAAACTCCACTAACCAGATCAGCACGCTAAATCAGACCAAATCAATGAACAGACAACAGAAAGCTTCGGACAAGCCCTTACGGTTGGAATACAAGTCTAATCTTGGCTTCAGTTTCAAACAAATCATTAACACGATACCTGGGAGGGGAATCAAAAATCAATGGGTCCCAGGAAGCACACATCCCTTCCCTTCACACAGAAACAAGCACAGGCATTACCTTTCGAACCAAGTTCTCCTACTGCTTACCGCTTCGCACCTGGAGCAAAAGGAAAATCTTACACAAAGTGCCCATCACGCACATTTCTGCATGTAAAACACTGGTGACCGAAATCCGCTGTGGCCGGACCATGTGCAGTAAAATGTTAAAAGTCCTCTCGACAGCCAATTCAAAGCTGCTCAGACCTCCGGGGCCTCCCAGGGTGATCAGCCGGGCTTTGTGGCAATACAATGGGGGTTAAACATTTCCTCGTATCCACTTAGAAGCAAGAAAAATCGGTTTAGTTGCTCACAACTGTTTAGCAAAATACATGCTAGCTTAGGTCTGGCGATGCTGTTTTAAGAAAGTAACTGCCGTATTTCCACCTATGGGGAGAAGATGTAAGGTGTTATATAATTTCTTCTTTATTTTTAGCCTAGTATAACTTGAAATGACATTTTTGACTTCCTATCTGGTTGCTGTTTTAAATATTCTTTCTGTACAGGACACAGTGATTGCTTAGGACCGGTTTGCTTAGTTTAGCATCAGAACCTATTTCACACACATGTATAACCTGCCATCCGCAGGACTCAAAACCGTCACTTCTGCCTTTTTTCCTTTTATGGTGGCTTCGAAACTCTATTTAAGTTTACTGTGAGATCTTACAAAAATAAATATTGCAGCTGTTTTTGTTTCTTTTCCCTATTTCTTTCTCAGTTGTATTCCTTTTTCAGGCCTCTCTGCTACCCATTATCATTAGTACTTTACCTATCCAAGCTGGAAAAACTTTTAAATGTCGGTTACGACTATTCTTGTAAGCTAGGTGTTATTGACACATAAGTACGTACAGACAAATAGTAAATAGTGAGCAGGTATTTTCACTACAGTTCTAAATATGCCAGAGTTATATTGTAGGCTAAGAAGACCCAAAGAAAGTAGCGGGAGATGTTCTAAAGCGTACTAGATATATAAGAGGACCTCATTGTGGGGGTTGCCGCAAATCTTTAAGCCAACCTGTTTTTGCTTGAATTTCTAGTGTTTATTTTTCAGGCTTTAAGGTTCTTTGGAAAAACTTCAAGAGAAGTAGGTTTATAAGTCATTCGCTGGCTACGACACAAGTTTAGAAAACGTCCATTTAGCATATTTTCAGTTAAAGGTCCTCGCTTCCTAAGAACAAACCTAAAAATCTGTTCCCCGCTTATTACAATGACTGGCGTGAACAATGGGTGGCTATATTTCTTCGAAGCTCTTTTCAGCACTTCTTAAGACCTGGTGGGAATAATGCCTTTCCTCACAAAAGCAGAACCAACATGTAACGCAATCTCCTTCAAAGCATATTGTCAGGAGTTCAACAATAACCATGGCCACGTGACCTTCAAAACCCAACCGAGTAGAGACATCAGAGAATCCTGACGGGGTCCTATCTCTGCACATCTGCTTCTGCTTAAAATGTCCTGATTAGTTTTGAACTGTGTTCATAAAAGCTTTAAAAATAGGAAATAATTTTCCGGTTTTTTGTTTGTTTGTTTGTTTGTTTGTTTGCTCTTTTAAAAGATGGAGCAAGCAGAGGCAGGGAAGCCTCTAGAGTTATTTCCTCCCAATTACCTACCTGCTGCTCTGAATGCGTTACTGGTGGTACCCACTCATCAGGAACAAGATAACCAGATGCTTCACCAACCAATACGGCACACACTGCTGGTAGCAGAAACCAGGCTGGAGACTAGGATTTAGATTTGTTACACCTTTTGGTATTCCCCAATCATTTCTTTGGAGTGCCTCTTAAAAATTTAAACATTCCCACTGGGAAGGAGAATGTGCCTGTGTCTCTCTATTAATATGTTAACATAACCTTTTCTTTTCCCAGTTAGTTATTCCCACTGGTATATAAAAAACAAAACACAAAAACAAAAAAACAGGCTCAAGCAGCAATCTGAAAGAAGGTTGTATTTTGGAGAAGAGTGTGAGGACTACTTAAAAGGGGGCTTTAAACTGCGATTGTGCTCCTCACGGTCCGGGGCTGAATGGAGGAGAGAGGAGTCTAATTATGCAGCTTGACTGACTGAGCCTAATCAGAATTATTTCGGCACACTGCTTCACGCCAGCCTCAGACCCATTAAACGCTAAATGCTGCTGCCTGCCCACTTCTCCCTCTGTCTCCCACTGTGACCTGTTACTCTTCAACAGGGGCGACTCAGTGGGCCACTCGGAACAGTTTTCGGGAAACGGAGGCATGGGGTTTAACAGGCTCCTCAAAAATCCACCAGCAAATCTGTCCTGTCATGATAGGAATGGGTGCAGTTCCACTTTACAACAGTACCACTGAGACTGCTTTCACCGTGCTGTATTTTTTTCTTCAGAAAAGTTGAAGTCGACAGCTGTTGCTCCTTCCACAAGACCAGCTCGGTCTTCAGAAATCGAATTCGGGATATTTCATTTTCCACTCCTCAGGCTATTAACTCCTGCCATCCTGCTTAGCAAACATGTAGTTCCCATCATGGGGACCAGGTGAGGTGACTTATAGCACCAAAGGACGCCTTCTGCTTTCTGTTCCCCTAATTCAATCTCCCACGTCGTCCAGATTTATCCACTACTGGCGTGTAACTGCCTTTCTACATGCTATGACTTATTACCCATTTTAAGTATATAAAAATGTTTAGATGTGAGCTTTTTAAAAAAAAAAGTTTATTTATTTATTTTGAGAGAGAGAGAGAGGCAGAGAGAGAAGGGGGAGAGAGAGGGGAAGAGAATCCAAGGAAGGCTCCTCACTGCCAGTGCAGGGCCTAATGCAGGGCTCGAGCCCACGTGAGATATGTGAGATCATGACCTGAGCCTAAATCAAGAGTCGGGACACTTAACTGACTGAGCCACCCAGGAGCCCCTAGATGTGCTTTTTTTTTTAATTTTTTTTTTAACATTTATTTATTTTTGAGACAGAGAGAGACAGAGCATGAATCGGGGAGGGTCAGAGAGAGGGAGACACAGAATCCGAAACAGGCTCCAGGCTCTGAGCTGTCAGCACAGAGCCCGACGCGGGGCTCGAACTCACGGACCACGAGATCATGACCTGAGCCGAAGTCGGACGCTCAACCAACTGAGCCACCCAGGAGCCCCTAGATGTGCTTTTTAAAAGATATACCTCTTCATATAAACCTAAATCATGTATCTAACTTTTGATCGGAATAGATACAATTGGAAATTTTCCGTCTTTAAAAATTACTTTTTATACTTTATACTGTAAAAGTTACAGATTTTATACTTCTAAATATCATAATGTGTGTGTAGACGCATTATGAATATACATGATGCTATGCATTTGCACATGCAATAAATATGAATGTGTATATGCATATATGAAATAAACATGTTTATGAAATATACGTCTGCATATATGTGAAATAAAACATACCTAAATCCTCAAAAAAAATATGTATCATGCATATTCAATCTCAGTCCCTCAGTCTCCTCATCTGTAAAATGAAGATAATATAGCACCTTCTTCATAGAGCTGCTGAGAGGATTAAATGAGTTAATGTTTTTAAGTCCCTTAGAACAATGCCTGGCACATAGTAGATGCTGTATGCACGTGTGTGTATTAAATAACAATAAATCTGATATCATCTATGAATGAGGAAATGAGAAAAGGATTCAAGTATTCTTCCAGAAGGCAAGAGTTGTACCCTGAAGTATTAGTTTACTTTCATGATCTTTGTTTTTGTCATTATTTAGCAGGCTTTTATATTTGACCCAGTTCACATGCACTGCCAGCTTTCTGAAATATTTTGTAAGTTCTTTTCTTTTGAAAGATGCTTTTCTTCTGAATTCCTTTATAGGAACTAAAAAAAAAAAAAAAAAAAAAAGAGGTCACATAGCTGATTGAATGAGAAATAAAGAACCTTGCTGAAGTAGCCTACGAACTGGGTGGGGAAGAAAATGAGTTAACCGAGTAATTCTTTCCCTCACTCTGAAATACTGTGCCATACCCACATGGTCACAGGCATCACCGGGCATGTTTCTCAAGGATGTGGATCTGCAGAGTGGAGACAAGTTAAGTGGCACTGTCATTTGGTGAAAGTGTCATAAGAGCCATCTGTTTCTGTAAATACAGTACAGAGACCCAGGAATCCAACAGATAATTTGATGGCACAGCAGACTGGCATCCTAGTGCTTTTTTATAATTTGCTGATAGTCACAACGCCAAGATTCTAGAAAGGCATCACGAGGCTGAATTAAGGAGGGAGACTGAGAGAAAATGTTTTTGTGGCGAATTGTGTACTTTTCGATATCTCAAGAGACCAGCCGACACTGCTTCTCTTTTTGAATCTGTGCACCATCGAAACCAACAAAACATTCACTAATTCTCACCCCGCACTTTCTCTTTCTTTCAATCCTCCTCTCCCTCTCACTCCTGACCCTTATTTTGAGTATGGACAGATTTTACAAGCCACCGCTTTTAAAAAGGAACTCTAGTATTATTACAATTAAGAACGATTCTGTAAGAAAAGAGTTTTTGCAAATGAAAGTGGTCAAAAACTCTGATACCTTTAACAAGAGTACTAAAATAACCAGAATTTCTCGTACACTATATCCCCATAGTGCTTTCATATAGAGTTATTTTATGGTTATTCATATATGTGTCGAAATATGCATTTTATTTCAAATGTATCTTTTTTATTTTTTAATGTTTATTTAATTTTGAGAGAGAGAGAGAGAGAGAGAGAGAGAGGGAAAAGGACAGAGTGCGGGTGGGGGAGGGGCAGAGAGCAAGGGAGACACAGAACATGGGCGGGCTCCAGGCTCTGAGCTGTTACCACTGAGCCTGACGCGGTGCTCAAACTCTCGGACCACGAGATCATGAGCCGAAGCCTAACATTCAAGTGACTGAGCCACCCAGGCGCCCCTCAAATGTATATCTAATTGCACTGCATTTAAAGTCTTCTTAATTAGAATAGTCTTTATACACATGAAAATCTATTGAACAATTCAAAGAATAGCAACGATGAAAGCATAACTGAAATTTGGAAGGATATAACAACAGGGATAGAAATGAGAACAGAAAAAAAAAAGGAGGTTGTAAGGAATAGGAAACGTATTAGGGTTCAAACTAAATAAAATTGCCTCTTTGTAGGTCACAAAGGTCAAATATCAGTAATTTCATATGATGGACCTAACTACTTCCCTGGGACTTACCAGTTCCTGTAACATTCAAATTATTTAACAGAAATATAGTCAGGGTTCCCAGAGCAAGTAATTTCCACTTATAGGACCGGCTGTAAAACAAGACTCATCAACATTTTCTGGAAGTTTCAGTTGCTATAAGCAATGGCCTCTCCCCCTTTCCCCATCCCCTCACAGGCATTTGAGTATCAAAGTAATCCCCTACCTCTTCTTAGTTATATATTTAGTAAACACACACACACACACACACACAACACACACATACACACACACACACACACACACCCCTAAATATACCTTTGTATAAGAATATACTGTATTGTAAGTTCATTTTTCAAAATGGCATTACTTCTGATCTCTAAAACCTCATTTGAATAATGTAGAAGTAATTCATTCATAAAAATAACAGAGAAAGGGGTTTGATAATCCTACGCTAACAAAATTCACCAAAATCACCCCAGCTGAAAGAGATCTTTTTAATCACATATTTTCAAATCTTTTCTGAACTGTACAAAGCACCACCTGTTAGAAAAATTCTTAACGGATGCTCTCATTACTGCTGTTACAATGATGTTGGTGGGTTCATTCACTCCCTTAGATTTATTTTAGTCATCCAAGCATTGGATGAGTCATGAACGAGTTTATGAATCCGTTGAAAGTTATGGAACCCTACCCCAAGAGAATTCAGAAATCCCTAAGTACCAATTGTTCGTGCAATAGGAAGTTTAAGAACCCAAGAGTCCCTAAAAGGTCAATGAAATTCTTTCAACGGCTTTTACCTTTTCTGCCACAAACCCTCCTATTCATCACTCATCTGTCTTTTTCTTAGACCACACTATAGGAAACACTAATAAAATTCTTCACAATCCCCCATCTCCAATATATAAGGGTTTCCTTACAGTTCTTGTCCAAAACACGTGGGTAATTTCAACAAAGTTGCAATCTTGAAATTTTTAATTTTTGAAGCTTATAAATATTTTTTGTAATACTAACAGGATTCAGAATTATAATTTCAAGGGAACACAAATTATCATCAGACACCAAGGATTTCTGAAAACTTTTTCTTAAACTAGGGCCACCTGGGTGGCTCAGTCAGTTAAGCATCTGACTTCGGCTCAGGTCATGATCTCACAGTTCGTGAGTTCCAGCCCTGTGTTGGGCTCTGTGCTGACAGCTCAGAGCCTGGAGCCTGCTCCAGATTCTGCCCCCCTCTCTCTCAAAAATAAATAAGCATTAAAAAAAATTGAAATTTTTTTTCTTAAACTAAATAGAAGTGGAAACATCTTTATGGGTGTGCATCCCACATTTTAAAAAAATTTTTAACGTTTATTTATTATTGAGAAACAGAGAGACACAGAGCATGAGCAGGAGAACGGCAGAGAGAAGGGGAGACATAGAATCCAAAACAGGCTCCAGGCCCTGAGCTGTCAGCACAGAGCCTGACGTGGGGCTCGAACTCACAAACCGTGAGATCATGCCCTGAGCCAAAGTCAGTCGCTCAACCCACTGAGCCACCCAGGTGCCCCCCACATTATTTTTTAAATGGCAACATCGATATTTCCAGTGCAACCAGAAGTATATGTGGCAACCTTTATAATGTTGCTGTACTGTAAATTCTCTTAACAATTTTTGGCCATTTTCAACAGATGTCAGACATGTTCATCTTCCCAAACACCAACGTATTACCCGAATGCTAGGAGACTTCCGTTGTCTATGGAGTAAAATCCCTAGTTTGTTTTTCAACATTCTTTTAATTTTTTTTTTCAACGTTTTTTTAATTTATTTTTGGGACAGAGAGAGACAGAGCATGAACGGGGGAGGGGCAGAGAGAGAGGGAGACACAGAATCGGAAACAGGCTCCAGGCTCCGAGCCATCAGCCCAGAGCCTGACGCGGGGCTCGAACTCACGGACTGCGAGATCGTGACCTGGCTGAAGTCGGACGCTTAACCGACTGCGCCACCCAGGCGCCCCTGTTTTTCAACATTCTTTACAATCCAGCCCCTACCTGTGACTCCATGAGTCCGAAACACCCACAGGCCCTTCCATCTACACAGGCCTAGGGTCCAGCCCCCCACCCCCACCCCATGCCAGGCTCGGTCCAGCTTTGCCCCTCTGTTGACTCTGTTTCCAAACACCACTCTTGGAATTTGTCCCTCACTCCTCTTCCTTTGTTTAAATCTCTCCCTTCCATCAACACCAAGAGCAAATCCATTGGCCCCCACAACAATTTAACCGAGGGGCACAGTCGTATCAGAGAAGAGCCCCTCTGCCCTTAGACCTTATCATCTAGCCCTTCTCTTACATTTGCCACCTTGACTTTAGCTTTTGAAAAAGGCCATTTTGTCTTCTTCCCATCTTGAGTCATAAGCTATTTTCTGTTAACTCTAACACCAAACACCATGCTTCGCACAGAGCAGTTACTTATTAACTGTTAGACCAGCCAGTGAATGTCTGAATATGGCTGTGTTTTCCTGCATCCGCTTCTGTATGTGAACTCGCACACAATGTGAGAAAAATATTCGTTAAATTCCAGTGGGACCGTCTTTGCCTCCTCACATATTGATTAGCGTGAATAATGAGGCCTTGGCTCCGGGCCCTTCTTTCCCTGCCGCACCCCCCCCCCCGCCCCCCGCCCATTCCTCCTCACCTCCTGTCTTCCCTGTAACACCCGCTCCATCATTCCAGCATCTCCATGAAGACATTTGCCACTAGAACTTTCTTCTTCCTCAGTTATTCTGTCATGTCTCCATTTCCTTTTCAGCTCATTTATTCTATATAATCATAAAGGGGCACAGTGATAAAGAACTCTGGGGCCAGCCTGCCCTGGGTTCACACTCTGGCCCTGTCCCCTCACTCATTCATAACCTTACACCTTTGTGCCTCTTCTAAGTTCACTTTCTCCAGTTGTAAATGGCCCTAAGGGTAGCAGTCTACCTCGCGGAGTCTTGAGGAAACAATATTACAGTACACACAAAGCATTATCTTATTTATTAGCAAATGCTTAATAATGTTAACTTTTAATAGTCACCGTATAGCTCACCTGCCCATTTTATAAATTCTTTTAAAATTTTGTTACTTCCCCGAATCACGCTTATTTTCCTAATATTTATCATACAAATCCTCTCTACCTTATCTTTATTTATTATTTAATAATTGAAAAAGGAAATAGAAAAAAGAAGTTTAATTAGTGAAAAAAAAACAGCACCATGGAAATAATTTAACAAAATAGAAAAACAACACTGGAAGCAATTTTGTTTACCTGGATCTCCTTTCTCTGGCACTCTCCATTAGCTTTATTTTTTCCAAGTTCATTGCATATCTATTATTTTATATGTATGTGTGTGCATAAATATATCTATATCTATATACAGCTACAGGTAGCTATAGATGGTTCTGGATAAAAACGTATTTGCGCCTTGAGTCCTTTTATTCACAACCATATCCCCAAATATAATGTATATTCTAGTTAGCCTTTCTAAAGCTGATGACCATACACAAAGCCATCCTTTTTGAAGTAATGAAATATCCACAGAGAAATAGGAAACTGATGAGATGTTTGCCCGTGTCTGGGAAAAAAACAGGATAAGAAAAGGTGATAGGGAGGGACAGAACCTGGCCTGCGAAGGAAAGAGAGCTTATCAGTACTAGGCTTTGTCATCTGTGATCAGCGTGGAAGGTGACAGGCATGAACAGATCACCATCCTGCTGAGATGAGAAATCTAACCTGAGGCATGACGGACACTGGTCAGCTGTGCCCATGAGTGGCTCACAGACACCTGAAAAAAGGCTTCCTACCAAACAGCAAACTCCTATCGGATTTCTTTCAATTATTTTGAAATAAAAATAAAACAGTATCTAGTAAGCAAGGAATGATAAAGTGGGATGCCTCTGATATAGTTAATATTACATATAAGATGGGGAATGAGAAATGAAACCAATTAGAAATTGGGGAAATTTGATTATGGGGTCAGGATTCTGTAATAAAAGGTGGCGTTTACTGATTAGTTTAATTCTTATTTAACTTATTCTATTTGTTTTGAGTGAGAGAGAGAGAGAGAGAGAACGTGCGCATGCAAGTGGGGAAGAAGGGCAGAAGGAGAGGGAGAGAGAGAATCTCAAGTAGCCTCAGCATGGAGCCCAATGTGGGGCTTGATTCCCCCAACTGTGAGATCATGACCTGAGCCGAAATCAAGAGTCAGACGCTCAACCCACTGAGCCACCCAAGCGCCCCTCTATTAACTCATCTAATCCTCACAATCACATGATGAGGTATTTCCTATTCCTGCCACCACTTTACAGAAGAGGATGCTGAGAGTCAGAGAGGTTAAGTGACTTGCTGAACATCACACAGCAAGGAAACTGGACTCTGTTTGTGGGCAAGCCTTCGTGTTGTGTGCGGCGTGAACTCCTTCAGCCCACAGGTGTCATCGTGTCAGAATCTGAATTAAACCTCACACTGACCACGCCATTCAACTCACAACTGGCTTTATGAGGCAATAAATGCTTCCACCAGTGACGTCTTTCCCTTCACAGGACAGGAGAGAGGAAGGAAGAGGAGAGGGGAGGAGATTCTGTTTGCTTCCTCATAACATATGAAGAAAGCTGAAGACAAGAGAGTGGCGACCTCCCCCTTTCGATTCCTCACCTGGCCGGTTCGCGTCCCTTGAATCTGTTCCACCAGCCTTTTTTGTTCGGTTTTTGTTTTGTTTTTAAGTTTTCACTGCCGAGACAGGGGGCTGGCTGGCCGGCGGCCAAAGAAGGGAAAGTAATTTTGAGATTTAACTCTTTCGATTTCTCCTCCACCCTTCAGATGCGGCAAGTGCCCAGCTGCGTACCTCCCACAAAAGTCCCCACGGATGTCCCCCTAGAACCCATTCCAGAGCGGTCATGAGCAAAATGTTCTTCGGTGGCTTTTGGATTTATTGTTTCCTCCAGCCACAGTACAGAAATCTAAGTATTGCTATAAAAGGGCTGTGCAGTGTCCCCCCACACGTCCTATTACATTCCTGGGAGAGATCACAGCTCACACATAGGGTGATGCGTGACTCAACATCTCTCTTAATGGCCCGCCGGCTCCCTCCCTGGCTTAGCTCTTCTTCCTCCTTCCGTTTTCCACAGGCAGCCAAGGGGCTACATTCGATGGGGATTAATACCAAGAACAAAAGCATATTTTCAATGATCTACCTTGAAATCAAGACCCTCATTCTGAAAATGCCTCTCTCCCTTCTAGTTGATTTGAAATGACCTCGCACACAAAGGCAACCCTTAGACCCATTTTGTCGTGCTCCGTATGAATTGCTTGTGGCCCATGACCCCTGCTTCACTGCAATGATCTCTCTCTAGTTCAAGGTTTTTGCTGACCTCATTTTCCCTAGTTAATTACTCATATGTAAAAGGTTGTCTGATACCACCCAATTCATTTACATAACTGAGGCAGGCAATCCATGACTGGGAACCTTAAGCTTCTTCCTCCCTCCAAGTGCCCCTTCCCAGCTGTCTAATCCAATTTGAAGCTTTCTGTGGTAGAGCGTCTGTCATTTGGTATGTTTGGATCCATCTGTATGTACTCAGAAGAAAGGATGCAGTGTTTACAAAAATACAATAACGAAAAGCACGGAAGGCTTGAAAAGGTGCAAACTAGAGAGATTAGCTGATTTTAGACGATCTGCAGGAATTAACAGCTAAAACTGTCTTTCAAACAGTATTTTACATTGAGTTTTTAAAAATCCTGGGTATTGAGTGCATATATACTAAACCTCACAAGATTTTCCTGATTTGTCTTCCCCACAATATTGTGCTAGCCAATCATGCAGTCTTCCAGATTCTTCTAAAGTTCCCTAGAAGTTTAAAAATGTTCTGAAGGATTTTATATGAGAAACCCAATCTAATTCTCTGGAGGCCCATTGCACTTACACTCCCCCACATCCTGGTACACTTTTTTTTTTTTAAGTTTATTTATTTATTTTGAGAGAGAGCAAGTGGGGGAGGGGCAGAGAGAGACAGAGAAGGAGAGAGAGAATCCCAAGCAGGCTCTGTGCTGTCAACACAGAGCCAGACATAGGGCTCCATCCCAAGGACTTGTGAGATCATGACATGAGCCAAAACCAAGAATCGGACGCTTAACCGACTGAGCCATTCAGGTGCCCCACATCCTGATACATCTTAAAAATTTTCCAGAAACACTGAAAATTCAAGGAAAGAACTGAATGGAAGGGGTATCTGGGTGGCTCAGTCAGTTAAGCATCTGGCTCTTGGTTTTGGCTCCGGTCGTGATCTTAAAGTTTTGTGGGTTTGAGCCCCAAGTTGGGCTCTGTGCTGACAGTGTGGAGCCTGCTTGGGATTCTCTCTCTCCCTCTTTTTGTCCCTCACCCACTTGCTTGCTGTCAAATAAATAAACTTAAAGAGAAAATTAAATGTAGAATCATTTTTACCTAAAAAAAGGTATCTCTTAAGTAATTATAAACAAATAATTTCAAGCCGTTAAACAGATTACTCTCCAAATTAAGACACAATTTTAGTTTACCTAAATAAGTCATAAAACTCTTAAGAAGGGGTGGTTCCAGTAACTTATTAACAATAAAAATAAATAAAAATCAAACATTTTGTGTTAGAGTGGAAAACTGCTCAACATCTCTGACGTTTCCATAATTCTCTTCTCCCTGCTATGGAAAGTCACAGAACATATTGCTATCCTAAAGTAGCAGAGGTTCAGGCCAATTTATAGTAAAATTCAAGAAACTACTCATACTCTTTAGTTCTACTGACATTCTGTTCGATAAATACCAATTCCCTAAATAGTTATGGAAAGACTATTATGTGAAATGTACCATTTTCAGGGTTGTTGAGTATATGTTGGGTATGGATAAAAAAATTTGCAGTGGGAGGAGCTATATAAACTATTTAGCTTAGTTTTCTCATTTTATAGTTGAGAAAAATCAAAGGAGACACAGACCATCAGAAGCTGGGTCTGAGCAATAAGGTCTTAAGCTTACTTCTCAACAAAAATGCATTTTAGAAATCAGGGTACTCATTTTGCTGTCTTTAATTAGACAAAGTAAGGAATAAAGATGAAGGAGAAGCTGAGAAGGAAGGTTTAATTTTGACTCTATCCAGAGAAAAGGATGAGCCTCAATCTGTGGAAGTCTTTTTGTTGTTGTTGTTATTTTTTAAGATTTTTAAAAATTTATTTATTTTGAGATAGAATGTATAAGTTGGGGAGGTGCAGAGAGAGAGAGAGAGAGAGAGAGAGAGAGAGGAGAGAGAGAGAGAGAGAGAGAGAGAGAGAGAGAGAGAGAGAGAGAGAGAGAGGGAATCCCAGGTGGGCTCCACATTGTCAGGGCAGAGCCCGACGTGGGACTCAAATTCACAAATTCATGAGTTCATGACCTGAGAGGAAGTTGGATGCTTAACCACCTGAGCCACCCAGGTGTCCCTCAATCTAGGGAAGTTAATGTAACAAATTAGCAGCACCTGATGAACTGGAGACGGGGAATGTGGGCCCAACAGATTTTGTTTTATAAAGAAGGAAAAAAATGGAATAAGGAAGGTGAATTCAAATGGAAAAACTGATCTGTTTTTACTGTTGTTATAAAAAATGGACATAAAAGCAAACTGAAATGAAAATATGAAAAAGTCTGGATTCCAGGTTCAGTTACGAACCTTCATGAGCTGTGCTGTCCTGGCAAGCTACTCTACCTTTCTGGGTTAGGACTTCCTCAATTATTCAGGGAGGTGTTTGGCTAGGTGGTTATAAATCTTAAATCTAGTACAAAATCCCCAGAATTCCATGGAAAGACTTTTGTCGCCAAATAAGGAAAACCTGCCTTATGAAGCTGTCCAAAAATGACATGTACATCATTATGAAATAGTGAATTATATGTTGGAGTTTTTATAATAGCGACCAATTAATTATTCCCCAAATCTCCTTGAATGCTGATTCCTGCTATGGACTGAATACTTTGCCCCCCTCCCCCCAACTCCTGCCAATTTGATAGATTGAAGCCTGATTCCTCAGTGTGATGGTATTTGGAGGTAGGACATTAGGGAGGTAATTAGGTCACGAGGGTGGAGCCTTCATGATTGGGATTAGTGCCCTTATAAGAAGACATACAAGAGAGGGGTGCCTGGGTGGCTCAGTCGGTTAAACGTCCCACTTTGGCTCAGGTCATGATTTCATGGTTGTGGGATCTAGCCCCACATCGGGCTCTGTGCTGACCCTGCTTGGAATTCTCTCTCTCTCTCTCTCTCTCTCTCTCTCTCTGCCCCTCCCATGCTCACACTTTCTCTATCTCTCAAAACAAATAAATAAACTCTAAAAAGTAAAATAAAATAAAGTAAAATAAGATAAAATAAAATAAAATAAAATAAAATAAAATAAAATAAAAAGACGTATAAGAGAGATCGTCTCTCTTCCAGCCATGTGAGGGAGGATACAGCAAGAAAGCAGCAATCTGCAAACCACGAGGAAACTCTCACTAGGGACCAAATCAGCTGGCCCTTTGATTTGGACTCAGCCTCTACGACTGTGAGAAAGAAATTTCTCTTGCTTAAGCCTCTCAGTCTGTGGCATTTTGTTATAGCAGCCAGAGCTGACAAAGACAGTCCCAAAACCTAAGTCACACACTGGCAGCTGCACTGGTCCCATAAAGCTAAAACCGGGGATGTGTAGGGGAAGCCCAGGAGTCGAAACTGGGGAGCAGAGAAAAGCAGGTGGGGCCAACTGCTATGGACATGAAGCACGAGATGATGAGATTTTTTTTTTAGAAAGATTTCTTTGGCAGCAGTGTGGAGGGCCGGGAAGATTCCAGAAATTGCAAGAAGACTGGCTGTGGTCGTTCAGAGATGACGAGGTGGAGAGGAGACAACAGATGAAGAATGTATTTACGAGGCACAGTCAACCTGACTTAGGAGTGGAAGGAATTCAGAGATATTCCACCCAATACCTTTATTTTGTGGATGAGGAAATTGAGGTCTAGACAGACTGATTTACTTGTTTAAGAATCTAAAATTTAGTCGTGGCAGACCTAAAATCAAAGTTTCAGTCTCCGATCTCTAGCACTCCCTCCCCCAAACACAATAGACTTGTTCATTTTTTCAGGGAAAGGAGGAATTTTATCCTCTTTAGCATTAGTTTTCCTCGCTATTAAATATATCTGTACAGAATAAGTATTTTGTCATTGATTCATTCATCCATGTTTCTACTCACTACATGGTCAACTAGCTGGTGAATTCCATTAGGTTGATTTTTAAAAATTTTTTTTAATGTTTATTTTTTGAGAGAGAGAGAGAAAGAGCATGAGTGGGGGAGGGGCAAAGAGAGAGGGAGACATAGACTTTGAGCTGTCAGCACAGAGCCCGATGTGGGGCTCGAACTCACGAACTGGGAGATCATGACCTGAGCTGAAGTCAGAGGCGTAATCGACACCCAGGTGTCCCCAGGTTGACTTTTTTTTTAAAATACACACTTTAAGGGGCGCCTGGGTGGCTCAGTCAGTTAAGCATCTGACTCCTGATTTTAGCTTAGGTCATGATCTCACAGTTCCTGAAATCAAGCTCCATGTCAATCCCATGTTTGGGATTTTCTCTGTCTCCCTCTGTCTCTCTGCCCCTCCCCTGCTTGCACGCATGCCCCCTCTTTATCAAAATAAATAAATAAACATTTTTTTTAAATACACAGTTTATTGGGGCGCCTGGGTGGCTCAATCGGTTAGGCGTCCGACTTCAGCTCAGGTCATGATCTCACAGTCTGTGAGTCTGAGGCCCGCGTCAGGCTCTGTGCTATCAGTTCAGAGCCTGGAACCTGCTTTGGATTCTGTGTCTCCCACTGTCTCTCTCTGCCCCTCCCCCACTCACGTTCTGTCTCTATCAAAAAATGAGTAAACCTTAAAAAAAATTTTTTTTAAATACACAGTTTACAAAACCATAGTATAACAAAAAGTAAGTGGTTATTGCTCAGTTTTTCATAAAAGAAAGTCAACACTACTGTCTGTAATTGAAATTTATCATTAAAAACTAATTACCTCAACCCCTTAATACAAAATATGTTCTCTCAATTGTATAAGAGTCTTTTACGGTGCACCAAGGTGGCTCACTTGGTTGAGCATCCAACTTTTGATTTGGGCTCAGGGTCGAGCCCCACATTGGATTCTGTGCAGAGCATGGAGCCTGCTTAAGGATTCTCTCTCTCTCCCTCTCTCCCTCCCTTCCTCCCTTCCTCCCTCCTTCCCTCTTCCCCTTTTCCCCACTCATGTGGTCTCTCTCAAATTAAAAAAAAAAATGAAATGCATCTTTTGGTGCATATTTTATTTGAATATTTAAGAAATGTAAAAAATAATACACAAATTTATTTTGAGGCTTAAAACATTCTTTCATCCTACCACTTACTTATTTGTAAACAGAGTACAGAAAGTACTTGGTTTGATATCCCCTCTTACAGCGATGGTATCTTTCTGGCCAGTTTACATGACATTTGGAAAAGTGAAGGGACAGAAAGGCTAGAGTGGAAGTGCACAAGTCTCGCTGACATCCAGAGCTGTGCCGCCCAATCCAGCAGCCACTAGTCACACGTGGCAACTGAGCACTTGACAGGTGGCCAGTCCACAATGAAATGTGCTATATGAGCACACATATGCTGGATTTTGAAGATTTAGTTGGAAGAACAGAATGTGAGAGATCTCACGGATGGTTTCATATTCAATACAAATTGAAATAACATTTTAGACTTACTGAGATAAGTAAAACATAATGATTTCACCTGTTTCCTTTCCCTTTTTAAAGTGGATGCTAGAAAATTTTAAATTAAATATGTGGCTATTTCTGTATTGGACTGTGCTACTCTAGACATTTTGTAACATCGTTTGAGGCGGTAAGGCATTCCTAAATAACAGCACAGCTGCCAGGTACATGGTATAAGAGGCTGGGGAGATATATTATGTCTAGACTAGTCAAGAGTCAGGCACCAAACCCCCAAAGCCTAAGAAAAAAAAAAGTCCCAATAAAGTCCTGGCTTCCATCTCAAATCCTAGAATGAAAACCAGCCCCTGAGGATTTGACCCAAGAGGATCTTCTAAGGATAGGAGTTTCTCAACTAATTTCCAATCTTCAAACCCTGCAAGTTCATAAGTTGAAGTATTATTTTCCTAACACAAAGGGATCCAGGTTATGTCTAACGAGGGCTCCCTTAAGCCAGAAACTCTTGCTTCTCAGGATAGAGTCTCATACAAAGTTTTGAGCTGCTTCCAAAAATGTGCAGAATGCCCCAAGGCTCCGTGCACGAGGAGCTCTCCTTGGTACTGACACCTCTGCTTTTGGTTGATCTCCGTCTTGGCTCTCTGCGCCTGCAAGCTGAACTCCTCTGCCCTGGCCCTGCCTATTTGCTCTGCCCGAACATGCCCAAACCCATACATACATATCCTGTTCATATCTCAATCATCGCACTCGCCATGTTCTAGGAGGGTATGTTTCTTTCTTTATGCATTCATCTCTCCCACTGGAATGAGCTCCTTGCGGCTAGCAATAACATTCTGTACCCATCTTCGTACACCAAGTACGTCACTCAATAAATGAATAAATGCCTAGCTAATACTTGCAATTGTGCTACTTTATGATCTGCTATATCTCCTCTGCTGGGCTGCACCAAGTATAGGTTAGGCTTTTTAAAAAAAAGACTTGAAGTGTAATTTTGTTGTTGTTGCAAGCAGAGATGGTGTGTGTGTGTGTGTGTGTGTGTGTGTGTGTGTGTGTGTGTGTGTGTAGGAGATACAGTGGAAAATTGGAAAATTCCAGGGGAGAGGAAGAGAAAGAGCAGAATCAGAGCATGACAAGCTGAGGCTGAGGGTTGGGGGGGGGCGGGGGGAGGTAGGACATAAGCCTTATCTAGCAACTAAGGAGATTGTTATTCTTAGGCAAGGAATAGGAGCCTCAGAAAGATTTCATTTAGGGGACTGATAGGATAAAAAGAGTATTTTAGGGAACAGTGTGCTGTGGGGGAGAGGATCAAAGGCAAAACCAGCAATTAAAAAGCTACTGGGGTAATTAATAAGTGAGGGGGAAGGGTGTGGGCTCGATTTTGTAGGAAGAGTTTCCAGAAGTTTAGAACTGGGAAGGGAAGTGGGTGAACTATCTCATGCAAGGGATGTACTGGCAAAAGAGCATTTGGGGAAGTTCTGCTATATGATGGGCAAAAAAATTCCCATGCACAAAAACCTAAGTACGATATATGTTATTCTTCAGAAATTTCACAATTGGACACATGAATAATAATTCAGTGTTATTCTCTGGTCTAGAGACTGGCCAAGGAGATCACTGGCCCGCCAGGTTTCAGGTTGGCTGCATTTTATTTTTACTACTGCTCTGAGCCTCAGCTCTTTCAACTATTTTCACAGTTAAGTCACTATCCTTGTTACTGCTCTTTAAGTGTGTACATAATTATCAACTCTTAGATCTTGTCCTTAGTCAATGATCCGACCTATTTTTATATCTTGTTCGCTATATATTTCATCCTTTAATTATTAATGGTTGGATACCACTTTTGCATGAGCAGTGATACTCCTCTGTATCTTAAGAACATTTCTTACAACCATACATCTATTTCTCTGCTCTAAGCCAAAATAGTCTCTCACCTGGATTGTTAGGACAGCCTCCTAACCAACCACCTGTTCCTATTCTTGCTCACAGTGATTGTTTAAAACAAAACCAGATTAGGGGCACCTGCCTGGCTCAGTCAGTTAAGCGTCTGACTTTGGCTCAGGTCATGAACTCGCAGTTTGTGAGTCTGAGCCCCGCGTTGGGCTCTGTGCTGACAGCTCAGAGCTTGGAGCCTGCTTCACATTCTGTGTCTCCCTCTCTCTCTGTTCATCCCCTGTTCTCTCTCTTGCTCTCTCTCTCTCTCTCAAAAATAAAGATTCAAAAAGTTATAAAACAAAACTAGGTTACACATACTGCTCAAGACCTTCTAATAGCCTCTCACCATATTCAAAATAAAATCCGAATTTCTTGCAATCGCTACAAGGTTCTACATGATCGGACCCCCTGTCTACCTCACCAAAGGCACTCCCACCATGTACCCTGCTGTTGACTATGCTCCACCCATAATGGCTCCTTTAACTCCCTGGACCTAACAAACTCTCTGCCCATTTTAAGGCCCTCCCACCAGCCGGCCCCTCCACTGGAGACCCTTCCCTCCGGTCTATCCATGCTTCAATTCTCAATATTCAGGTTTCTGCTCAAATGTCACTTTCTCAAATACCCACATCTCCCACCTCCTACCATACTCTAAAATTCCCTTTCTCCCCCATCTCCACACCTTTCCTCCACTTTACTGGCTTCATGATATTTACTATAATCTGAACTTCCTGTTTAACAATCCTGAGATGCTCATTGTAACAGACATTGCTGGTGTCCCTCCAGCATCCCCGTGGTACTCATCCCTCCATGGCTTCCTGCTGTCAGGATCTGCCACTCTCCACCTAAAGGGTTGCCTTGGAGTGCTCACAGTGGGGTGCTGCCCCAGTGTGGGGCTGGCCTGAAAAACTGGGATTTGACACACTGGCTGAGTTGACACCTCGACCAATGACCAACAGGAGTTGATAGATCAATGTCCCAGCCTCCTTACCCCTTGGGTGGGATGATGATGAGATATATTCTAAACAATCTTCCAAAGTTCACAATGGGACTGAGTTCCAGTTGCCCACAGTGGTTGTCTGCTCATTATTACACCCTGATTGGCTTTCTCTCTCCTCTGTCTTACACACCTACTCCCCTGTGTGTGCTTCCTGGGACCAACTCCCAAATAAACTGCTTGCACTCAAATCCTCATCTCAGAGTCCTCTTTGGAGGTAACCCAGCTTATGTTGGGTTTTTTTTCTTTTTCTTTTCCTTTCTTCTTATTTTCCTCCTCCTCCCCCTTCTCTCTCTCTCTTTTGAAATTTAAATACTTTTACTACCTTTTGAAATTAATCTCTATTCTTAACGTGGGCTTGAACTCATGACCCCGAGATCAAGGGTAAGATGCTTTACTGACTGAACCAGCCAGGAGCCCCTCTCTCTTTTACAATTTAAAATCACTGAGGGGCATGTGGTTGGCTCAGTCGATTAAGCGCCCGACTTCGGCTCAAATCATGATCTCACCGTTTGTGGGTTTGAGTCCTGTGTCAGGCTTTATGCTGACAGCTCAGAGTCTGGAGCCTGCTTCGGATTCTCTGTCTCCCTCTCTCTCTCTCTGCCCCTCCCCCGTGTGCACTCTGTCTGTCTCTCTCTCAAAAATAAATAAACATTAAAAAAATTAAAATCGTTGAAGGTAGAAAACCACCTTTCAGTACATGGTGTATCATAGTTCAGGTAGCATGTTTCTTTCCATGGGGTTACGTAAAATAGATTACTTGTCAGTTACTTGTTGACTGGGACCCCCAATGGAATATATGATACCTGCGAAGCTTATCTGTTTTGTTTTTTATTCTCTGCTATATTCCTGGTATACTGAACAATGCCTAGCGCAGAACTGATGCTTTATTAAAATACTCGATCAAGTGTGGCTGGCGTTGAGGTGGTATCGCCTCCCTTCAAGAGCCACAGCTGACTACTCAGGGAGATGAGACATCAAGCTCTCCTATGGAGCCGACCAGCTTCATCACTGGACTGTGGAGGACCCAAAGGGAGCACTGTTCGGTTCAAGGAGCAGCAGCATTATTGGACTGACTAGATTAAGAGCCGTCTCTACCAACTACAGATTTGTAAACAGACTTTAGGAATGGGGTACGCAAGACCTCCTATTTGTTTCACTTCAGTTTGTGACAACTCAGGAGAGGTGAGCCTGTGGAGGCAGACGCTAGACTTACTGCTAACGTGACAGGCTTAAACAATCAACAAAGCTTTACAGAGATGCAACCAATTGTGCCTCAAGATTGCAGAGCGGTTCTTTTTGGAAGAAGATGGAATATAAGTTTAACAAACGAAACCATTGGTCTTTTTGTATTTCCTGTGCAAACACCACAGTGCAATTATGTGAATAGCACAAACCCATTAGTCATCCATAGTGAGGCCTCCAAAAGACAATGTCACATAAAGCAGAGACAGCTGGGCCATCTCCCTGAGAGTGCCTCGGGGCCTGAGGGACCCCTCTCAAAGCAGAGATTAAAAGACCACTCCCTCCCTGACTGGGGAGTCGTTAGTGCTTGAGTGGCACTAAAAATAAGGCCACCACTATAAGGATTATTATTATGATGATTTGTCAGAATGGTCTGTCCTCTAAGAATTGGTTTCAAACTACTTTTTTTCTACCCGGGTCCTCAAAAGCTTGCAAAGTTAGGTTGTCAAAGAGTCAAAACTGTGCATTTTACTCCCTTGGAATACAAGATGTTGCGTCCCATTATCAAATCCCTGGAGCTCACTGGTCCATTAAAATAATGAGAATTGTAATGTTTCCCCTGCAATATTAAGAGCATCTTAATTACTTAATCTCCAGTGAGTGGCATACATATAAATTTTATGCATAATCCAATCAAAGAGCTACTGAACAGTGCTCTGTGTTAAAGCCAAAGAGAATTTTCCTTCAAAGGTGACACTTGTTCGGCCAACATCAGACCCACTGAAAGAAAGCAAATGCGGACTGTCACTCTTGCCTGCATGTCAGAAAGGCTGTTCTGCCTGTGTCATATGTTTCCACATATGTGGTTCTATGGAGGAAAGGTTCTATGTTTCCACATATGTGGTTCTATGGAGGAAAGGTTCTATGTTTCCACATATGTGGTTCTATGTTGGTATTTAAAAAAAACCACTTTATAGAAATAATTTTATATTATCTTGTAAAAATTTTACTGATGATATTTTACTTGACAGGCACAAAAAATAAATTTATGGACAATGTTTATGTCAATGGTAATTAATGAGATGTATGTGTTTACACACATACACTTTCTTTCAGTAAGCACTGTATTTTAAAATATTCCATATTTTTATAAGAAAGTGTCATTGAAAATAAAGAGAGAAAACTGATTTGTCAACAATATTGCTTCACTTACATGTCGTATTTGTTTTGAACTAAAACAGATTTTACCTTTTGTTCCCTTTATGCAAATTTATACATATTCTGGCTCACCAAAAGAGAAGAAAACAGTAAGGCTCAGAATACATTGCAAAAATCGAGAATAACTGGTGGCTGATTTTTATTGACAATCAACTCATATTCCCCCTTGGGGCAAAAAATCTGTTCCTCCCCTAAACATTCGGATCTTAGTGAAGAGTACAACCCAGTTGTTCAAACAAAAAGACTAGGAGTCATCCTGGATTGTTCTTTTCCCACACCTGCTTCTCTCTAGTAGCCACAAACAGTGATACAATGTAAGCTTTAAGAAAAACTCCTAATATTCACCCACGCATCTAATCCATCAGCAAATCCCACTGATTATGCTTCCAAACTATACACCAAACTCACCCATTTCTTCCCAGTCTGCTGTTAGCACCTTAGTCCAAAGCACGGCTGTGCCGCCAGGATATAACACTGGGGCCCCCCTACAGTCTGTTCTCCACACAGCACCAGGTAATCTCTTTAAAATATAAACCATGCTGGGGAGCCTGGGTGGCTCACTCGGTTGAGTGGCCGACTTCAGCTCAGGTCATGATCTCGCGGTCCGTGAGTTCGAGCCCCGCGTCGGGCTCTGTGCTGACAGCTCAGGGCCTGGAGCCTGTTTCAGATTCTGTGTCTCCCTCTCTCTGACCCTCCCCTGTTCATGCCCTGTCTCTCCCTGTCTCAAAAATAAATAAAAACGTTAAAAAAATTTTTAAAAATATATATAAACCATGTCATGTCACTCCTATCTGGAAATCCTTCACTGATTTCCCAGTTTCCTCTGTATGATTGATTATCTGTCCCTCCCAGTGTATCTGTCCTACACTTCTTGAAAACAAGCACCTCTTCTGTCTTATTTTCTATTACATCCTCAGTTCCTGCAACACGTGGCAGGCATGTTACAATTATTTGCTGGATGAATGAATGGAATGAGTTCTCCACCATGTGCTAGGCACTTTACATGCACTTTACTTGCTTTTTTTTTTTTTTTTTTTTGAGAGGGAGAGAGAGCGTGGGCGCATACGAGCAGGAGAGGGGCAGAGAGAGGCTCCGAAGCAGGGTCTGAGCTGACGGCATAGAGCCCTATGTGGGGCTCAAACTCAGGAACCATGAGATCATGACCAGAGTCGCAGTCAGATGCCCAAGTGACTGAGCCACCCAGGCGCCCCCATGCATTGTTGCTTTTAATCACCAACAACTACATGAGGCAGCGGCTGTTACGATCGCCATTGTACAGAGGAACACAGGGTTCCCAAACTAGTAAGTGGCAGAGCTGTGAAAATCCAGTAAGCATAAATACTTCACGTAACTCCATTTCCAACAGTGGTGTCAGATTGCTCATTTGGTATTTCCAGGTTTCCGTTTCCTGAGGGAAAAGTATTACGTACAGGCCCTTCCCAGCATTTTATATAAAGCAGAGACTCCTTGAAACTAAATCACGGATTCATGAATTCGCAAGTCACTCTGGACAGCTTTCAAAGTTCGTCTCCCAACTCTACTAGATATTGTTAAATGAAATCTCCAACACTGCATAAAAATGTATAATACATGCATAAACTGTAAAATGCATAAAAATGTATAATGCTTAAAATGTGTAAGTATAAAATAGGTTTCCAAAGAATATATAAGTGGTTTGACATTAGAATATATATTAGGGACGACTGGATGGCTCAGTCATTTGAGTGTCCAACTCTTGATATAGGTCAGGTCATGATGAGATCAAGCCCGGCGCAGGGCTCCGTGTTGGGCATGGAGACTGCTTAATTCTCTTTCTCCCTCTCCCTCTGCCCCTCCCCCCTCGCCCCCTGCTCGCACACTCTCTCTCTAAAATATTAATAAATAAAATAATTTAAAGTAATACAATAAAAAGTGTACATTAAAACAACCTGATACCACATACAAGATACCTAAGAACAAATATGACAAAAGATGTGCAAAATTGTTGGGTAGAAAATTATAAAACTTCATTTAAGAATTTTTAAGAACCCGGGGCGCCTGGGTGGCGCAGTCGGTTAAGCGTCCGACTTCAGCCAGGTCACGATCTCGCGGTCCGAGAGTTCGAGCCCCGCGTCAGGCTCTGGGCTGATGGCTCGGAGCCTGGAGCCTGTTTCCGATTCTGTGTCTCCCTCTCTCTCTGCCCCTCCCCCGTTCATGCTCTGTCTCTCTCTGTCCCAAAAATAAATAAAAAACGTTGAAAAAAAATTAAAAAAAAAAAGAATTTTTAAGAACGCTGCTCATTAAAAGAAAGCCTCATTGTGATAAAAATATCAACTACTTCCACATTAATCTATAAATTCAGCAAAATTCCAAAGTCTCATGCAACTCATCCATGAACTTTGAAAAGCTAATTCTTTTTATTTACATTTTTTTAATGCTTATTTATTTTTCAACGTGTTTTTTTTTTTTTATTTTTGGGACAGAGAGAGACAGAGCATGAACGGGGGAGGGGCAGAGAGAGAGGGAGACACAGAATCGGAAACAGGCTCCAGGCTCTGAGCCATCAGCCCAGAGCCTGACGCGGGGCTCGAACTCACGGACCGCGAGATCGTGACCTGGCTGAAGTCGGACGCTTAACCGACTGCGCCACCCAGGCGCCCTAATGCTTATTTATTTTTGACAGGGAGAGACAGACAGACAGAATGCCAGCAGGAGAGGGGCAGAGAGAGGGAGGCACAGAATCCGAAGTAGGCTCCAGGCTCTGAGCTGTCAGCACAGAGCCCGACGTAAGGCTCGAACTCACGGAGCGCGAGACCATGACCTGAGCTGAAGTCGGATGTTTAACTGACTGAGCCATCCAGGCGCCCCGACAAGCTAATTCTAAAATGCTTATTGAAGAGCAAAGGGACAGTGCATTTCTAAATGTACAAATAGTGAAGGTAACGATAAGATCCAGAAGAATAGATACAAGATTGATAGCAATTGTTTTCTCTGAAGAGGAGCATAAGTTTAGAGGATGAGGGCAACAGAGGTGAAGAACTTTTATATCTCAGCTGTACGGTTACGGATGAAATATTTTTTAAATAACGGGAACACATTTACATATTGCCCGAGCAATATTTAAAATAAAGGGTGATGAAAAATGCATGTGTGATTTATAAAGTAATCGGCTAGAAGCCCAGACGTGGACAGGAACAATGATGTATATACTTCCTTTCTGTGGATGGCCCAGCCACCAAATGTTACGTGGCTGTGTGGTCTGACAATCTGTTTAACCAGGAACTGCAAAAAGAGTGATTATTTTTTAAAAGTGATTCTTACAGCCTGTCAAAATATAATGATACTGACCAAAGAGGAGCCAGAGGGCTTGGCTCAGATTAGTTTATAAATCATGTGCACCACACGATGAGGTCTGTGGAGGCTGACTGTTCCCCTGTCAGGAAAGGACCTGGGTCTGGGGGAAGCACCTGCAAAGCTCTGGCCTGTAATGCAGGCATTGCTACTTTGCTAAGTCATCACTCTGGCCAGGCAGTGAGGGCAGAAAAAAAGGGAGGAAAAAGTCTCAGTTGGGAGCTTCACTTTGCAAACAACATTGTAAGTGCAATACGAATACTTCCCCAGGCTTTGGGTCTTTTGCCTTTTTTTAAAAGCTCTTCCAAGATTTTCTTTGTTCTGAAGTCCTTTCATGATGGAATAGTACTGAAAAGTTTCCTTTCGCTAAGTGGGACCAAACATTTTGGCAAAATCAAACTCTTTTCATTGGCTTTAGAATGTACATAATATGGTGGGGCCCCCCGGGTGGCTCAGTGGGTTGGGCGTCCGACTTCAGCTCAGGTCATGATCTCACAGCTTGTGAGTTCAAGCCCCGCATCGGGCTCTGTGTTGACAACTCAGAGCCTGGAGCCTGCTTCAGATTCTGTGTCTCCCTCTCTCTCTGCCCCTCCCCCGCTCATTGTCTGTCTCTCTCCTTCAAAAATAAACATTAAAAAAACTTTTTTAAATAAAAAAATGTATACAATATTGTATATGAATATGTATGTACACGAATGAGGCTAAAATAGTATTCTTTTGGTTAGTAAGGTCTTCACCCATTTAAAAAAGTATGTATGGAAAAGAAGATTAGAGAAAGCCCTATCATCCATAAGAACTGGCTTGTCCTGACAGACTGTGTATAAAATCTCAGGAAATAATTTTATGAGTGGAATCTAAATAGGCCGATGATGAAAATCACAAATACTCTTTTTCCCCTCACCAAATGTTCTTTGGCTATACTTTCTTTTTCAGGGTTTAAACGCTTCCTGCCACCTTCTGGATATTCTTCTATTCTAATTTTTAAAAAGGGTATGGGAGAGATGTTAGCTTTAGCCGGTACGTTTCATAGGGCGGTTTTGCCGATGTCAGGTGATGTCAAGTTCGCATTCGCGTAGATTCTAGTGACCCTGATGCACCAGCCTCTCCTGAAAGCCCCCATCTCTTGAGCTTGAGCCAGGGTTTCACGTCCAAAGACTGCAGGATGGCCAGATCTCTGCTTGCTTCAGCTTCAGTGTGCTCCCTGAACCTAGTAAGTCACTCCCTCCCGTCAAGGGAAGTTTGTTTACCCTATTAGCAAAACCAACTGAGTACTGCCTCTGGGCACATCAATGTGCCAGATGCCTTGGTTGGGAATTACTGCCTGAGGACAAAGTCTGAGGGCATTGCCAAGATGAGGACATCATAAAACCCCCAGGAGTTGGGGGATTATAATGGGGGAAATGACTTAATAGATTGCACAGAAACCTTTAAGAATCATTCCAGGGGCTGTCATGTTTTTCAGATTTGCATAGATATGTTATAAGCTCAGGACTTGGCTGACGGCCACCAAAATTTTATTGAGTTCCTGTCACATTTCATCTCGTTCATTATACCTTACAAGTGAGACATGGGGAGATTTTTAAAGCTGCTTAGATGGCTACCCCACCCCAATATTCCCCACTGTCCCATACCCTCCAATGAATCCATGCATCCATCCATTTAATAAATGCTTATCTAGGTCTTGGGGTGATAGAAATGAAGTAAACTGAAGTCTTGCCTTCAGTGGGATTTACATGCTGAAGTGGGAATAGGATGTTCATAAACAGTGCAAGGTACACCATAAACACTCTACAGACATAGCAATAGAAATACTACAATAAAACCAGGGGAAAGTCAAGAGTGCCATAAGAGAGACACAAAATGTAACCAGGATGGGTGTTTAGAGAAGGGGAATGGCTTCTGATATGGAATTTCAGGGAAGATCATTTTGACACGTGGTGATTGGCAGTCGGTGACTGGAGGACGTTCTTGACTGAGGGAAAAGTGATAACAAAGAATTGGGAAGACACGGTGCATGTGAAGAAGAGAGAGAGAATATTTTATTTTGCTGGATCACCAGGCATGGAGGGGAAATGCCAAGAGATACTTGGTAAGTTATATAGATGTCAGGTTTTCAAAGTCCCCAAAGACAAGTTAAAGAGTTTGAGCTGAAGGCAATAGGGAGGCACCAAAAGTTATTTTTTACTATAAAAAAGATGAAGTATGATCCTACACACAAAATGCACAGATCATCAGTATCCAGTTGAATGAGCTGTGACAAACATAGCATCCATATTAACAAATGACCCAATCAACATAGAACACTTCCATTACCCTAGAAAATTTCCGCTTGTCTCATTCAAGTTGGAATCCAGCAGCAATGTTCTGGAGTTTATTCCTAGATATCGGTGTTCTTGGACTTTATAAAATACCGTCCTACAACAGGTACTTTTTCATGTCTGGCTTCTTTCACTCGATATCATCTTTCTGAGATTCATCCATGTTCCCAAATGTTTGTAAGCAGGAAAAATAATATGACAACTATGCTCTGGACAATTAATCTGTCCCTAATGTATGGAAGTTTCTGAAGATGGGAAAGTAATTTCAGCAGCATATTTCCGATAAATGGGATCTGTAAATATGTACAAAGGGATTTGATTCAAATGATATTGGAGTAGGTAGAGGGTTAAGAACTTGTCAATTAACTGAAGAAGGAGAGGGAAAAAGACAAACATCACTAAAAACATATCCTCCCCAGGTGAACTCTCTGCAAGGTCCAAGTTTAATCAGCTGATATGTCCAACAAGATTAACAGCTAGCTGACTGGTCCTGAGAAAGGGGCCTTGGTAAGTGACTGTGGAAGAAACGGAAGGGGCAAATACAAATTAACATTACATAGAAGGATAAAAAGGAAGACAAGAAATAAAAGATAAATTTCAAAGGTTAAAATATTTCTAAGGCTAAAATTCACATGGACATGCAAGGGACCCACAATAGTCAAGACAATCCTGAAAAAGGAGAACAAAGCGGAAGGAGTCATACTTCTCAATTTCAAAAGTTACTACCAAACTACAATAATCAAGATAATGTGGATACTGGCATGAAGATGGATACATAGATCAATGAAACAGAATTGAGGGTTGAGAAATAAACCCTCATGGTTAACTGATTTTTGACAATGGCACCAGAACAATTCAGTGGGGAAACAAGAGTCCTTTCACAAGTGGTGCTGGGAAAAGTGGATATCTACACCACAAAAGAAGCAATTTGAACCCCTACCTCAAACCATATGCTGGGATAAGTGGATATCTACACTACAAAAGAATGAATTTGAACCCCTACATCAAACCATATATAAAAATTAACTGATAATGGATAATAGACCTGAATGTAAAAGCTAAAACTATAAAGCTATTAGAAGAAAAAATGGACAAAGTAGTTTTTTAGATACACACCGAAACCACACATGACAAAAATTTTTTTTAATTGGAATTTGAGTAAAAACATGTGTGTTTCAAAGAACACAATCAAGGGGCACCTGGGTGGCTCAGTCGGTTGAGTGTCCAACTTTGGCTCAGGTCTTGATCTTTGTGCAGCCAAGCCCCGCATTAGGCTCACCGCTGTCAGCGCAGAGCCTGCTTCAGATCCTCTGTCCCCTTCTCTCTCTGTTCCTCCCCTACTTATGTTCTCTTTCTCTCAAAAATAAATTAAAAAAAGAAATTTTGATTTAAAAAGTAAGTTAAAAAAAGGACACAATCAAGAAAGTAAAAAGACAACTCACAGGATAGGAGAAAATATTTGTCATATCTAATAAGAGGTCTTCTATCCAGAATATATAAACAACTCTTCAAACTCAACAACAAAAAGACAAATAGCCCAATTTAAAAATGGGCAAGAAAATCTGACCAGACACCACACCAAGGAAAATATACAGATAGGAAGCAGACATGTGAAAAGACACTCCACATCATTTGCTATTAGAGAACTGTGAAATAAAACTACAGTGAGATGCCACATACACCAAGAGGGGGACTAAACTCCAAAAGGTTGACAATACTAAAGCTGACAAGGAGGGAGAGCAACAGAAACTTGCACCCAAAACTAGCGGGGATGCAAAATGGTAAATAAAGCCACTTTAAAAAACGGTTTGGCCAGTTTTTACCAAGTAAAGCACAGTCTTCCCGCGCAATTCAGCAGCATGCTCCTGGGTATTCATCCGATTGAGTTGAAAACTTATGTCAACATAAAAACCTGCATTCAAATGTTGATGGCAGCTTTACCCATAATCACTAAACACTCGAAGCAACCCATATGAATGGATAAGCGAATTCTACGTAACGGAATATTATTCAATGACAAAAAGAGATGAACTTATGAACGGAGAAGCAAATTCTGCATAATGGAATATTATTGAACAACAAAAAGAGATGAACTATTAAGTCACAAAAAGATACAGATGAGGGGCACCTGGGTGGCTCAGTCGGTTGAGCATCCCACTTCAGCTCAGGTCACGATCTCACGGTCCGTGAGTTCGAGCCCCATGTCGGGCTCTGGGCTGATGGCTCAGAGCCTGGAGCCTGCTTCCGATTCTGTGTCTCCCTCTCTCTCTGCCCCTTCCCCGTTCATGCTCTGTCTCTCTCTGTCTCAAAAATAAATAAACGTTAAAAAAAATAAAAAAAAATAAAAATAAAAAAAAGATACAGATGAATCTTAAATGCATAGTGCCAAGTGGAAGAAGCCACTCAGAAGAAACTACATATATATTCCGATTATATGACAGTCTCTAAAGGCAAAACTAGAGAGGCAATAAAGAGATCAGCGAAGGCCAGGGGTTTGGGAAGAAGAGAGAAAGGGTTGAATTAGTAAAGCACAGGAAACTTTTCAGGGGCAGTAATACTGTTCCATGTGATACTGTGGAGAGGATGTATAACATTATGCATTTGTCAAAACCCACTGAACTTTACCAAGAGTGAACCTTAATGTAGAAAAATTAAAAAAAAAAAACACACACACACATTTTTGAGGCCAGGGGAATCCCAGAATGAAATGCACACTCTGACAGCTGCTGTTACAAACGTGTCAAACAACCTCACTGAAGTGGGAGGAGAAAAAAGGTCTGAAGTCACTTCGGAAGTGAGTAGAGTCTGCACAAGTAAAGGCATCGGAAACTGAATGTAAGTACTACCCTGTTGACAGATACATCCCAAAGGAATAGGGGTTAGCAATTCTGATACTTCTACACATTGTACACTGGAATTGGACGGTTAATTAAATGGACGGTGGATGACGGGAGCCAGGCTTCTCACTGTTGGAGTGAGTTTACGGACGAGCAGGGGAAGAGACTAGAATGAGCCACGTGGCACTGGATTAGAGCGAAAGACGTCAGTATGAATTCACGTTTGGCTTACTGTGGATACAGGTGGTTACACACAGGAACATTTACAGATGTGTAGATCACACAGCTTCCTATGCTCCTGTGTATTGCTTTGCTCTGTCACCTGAGAAGAATTAGAAGCAAGGCCACCCCTCGTGGCAGTGAGCACACCTGATGACCAGATCTTGTTTCTAATACCATCTTCTAATAAAAGGAACCAGAACTCCTGGAGAAATGGCTGATTCTAGGACAGGGACAGGAAATATAAAAGGTGAGCCTGGAGGACCTAATGGTGCCCCAAAGTAAGTAAGTCTTAAAAGAACCCGTCATGGGAGAGGTATGAAAGGGGCACAGGAACCAACTGAAAGAGCTCCCAATAGCTAAATGTGGAACAATCAGAGAGATAACATAAATAAAGTAGTGCTGGATTATAACCTAAAGCGTGAGATAAATATCCATGAGTGCACACCAATAGAAATAAGTGAATAAATCAGCACATGAATAGAAAGGCATAAATCTCTTGGGGAGAAGAATTCCAAATAATTTGTGTAGATATTCCACCCTCGAGGAGGTAGAGTCTAACTCCCCACTTCTTAAATCCGAGCTGCTCAGTGTGACTTCTTTCCAAAGAGTACAGTTTGGAAAGGGGAAAGAAGAGAGTCACTTCAACAGCAGAGAAACCTGAGAAACTCTATCTCAGCTGAGTGACGGAGGCCAGGAGCAACAGCGATGTTGCATTGATAATATGTGCTATCATACTATCACCCTTGAAATGATGTGTGACGATGGTGCTTTGCCACTGCCGTCTTCCTCCCCAAAACCCATCACCCCAGTCTCCTCGTGGAAAAACATCCCACAAACCCCAATCAGGAGAACATTTTATAAAATATCTGGCCAGGGCTCCTCAAAACTGGCAGAGCCATCAAAAACAAGAAAAGTCTAAGAAACATGACGGCCAACAGAAGCCTAAGAAGATATGACAACTAACTATAGTGTGGTATCCTAAACAGATCCTCGAACAGAAAGGGAACGTTAAAATCCAGGACAATCTATGGGGCGCCTGCGTGGCTCAGTCAGTTGGGCATCCGACTTCAGCTCGGGTCATGATCTTGCGGTCCGTGAGTTCGAGTCCCGAGTCGGGCTCTGTGCTGACAGCTCGGAGCCTGGAGCCTGCTTCGGATTCTGTGTCTCCTTCTCTCTCTGACCCTCCCCCCCCCCCACTTGTGCTCTGTCTCTCTATGTCTCTCAAAAAATAAATAAAAGTAAAAAAAAATTTTTTTAAATCCAGGGAAATCTAAATAAGTATAAAGTTAATAACAGTGTACCAATATCGGTTTGGTAATTGTAACAAATGCACCATACCAATGTGAGATGTTAATAATAGGGGAAACTGGGTGTTTAGGGGAATTCTCTGTACTACTCAGCGATTTTTCCGCAAATCCAAACCTGTTCAAAAAAAGTAAAATTTATTTTTTTACGTGGGCAAAGATTTGCATAGACAATTTTTCCAACAAAGTTACACACACGGCGATAAGCGCATGAAAAGGTGCTTGGCATCATTAGTCATTAAGGAAAAGCAAATCAAAACTACGGCCAGATACCACTTCACATTTGCTTAGGATGGCTATAATAAAAAGGATATATATAATAAAGATATAATAAAAAAGGTGGTATCAAGCATTGCTGAGGATGTGGAGAAAACAGACCCCTCGGACATGGCATGTGGGACTGTACAACGGTGAGGTCACTATGAGATGTAGTCTTGCACGTCCTCAAAACGTTAAACGGAATGACCCTAGGACCCACGTGCCACTCCTAGGTATAGACCCAAGAGATGGAAAAATGAATGTCCACACAAAACCCTTCCCGCGAATATTCCTGGGAGCATTATTCATCATAGCTAAAATGTGAAACCAACCCAAATGTCCATCAACTGATGAATGAATGAACAAAAGGTGGTAATCCATACAATGGCGTATTACAGAGTCATGTAACTGGTACAGGGCACGACGTGGATGAACCTTGAAAACATGATGCTGAGCGAAAGAAGGCAGTCTAAAAGGCCACTCCATTCATATGATGTGTCCAAAAATAGGTCGAGCCATAGAAACGGAAGGTAGATTAGTGGTGGCCAGGGGCTGGGGGAAGAGGGGGGAAGAGGGGTGCTAATGGGTACGGAGTTTCTTTGGGAGACGATGAAAATATTTTGAAATTAGATTAATGGTGATGGCTGCACAACTGAACTGTGCACTTTCAAAGGGCGAAGCATATGGTATATGGATTTTCTCTCAATAAAGGTGCAGTTTAACAAAATACATTGCTAAGGCCGGCCAGTCGCTCGCTCACCCAGAGCTAAAAGCAGGAATATGTGCCTGGGTGCTGCTCGTGGTGCTGCAGAGGGAAATCCACGAAGACAACTATACACACCGCCCATGCCTCACAGTCAATCCAAGAGGTGGGTGTTATTATCTGCAGCTTAAAGATCCAAAGACTGCATTTTATTTTATTTTATTTTATCTATTTATTTTTTTTTATTTTAAAGAGAGAGAGAGAGCATGAGTGGGGGAGAAGGGCAAAGGGAGAGACAGAGAGAGAACCCCAACCAGGCTCCACATTCAGCACAGAGCCCTACGCAGGGCTTGATCCCACGACAAGGGGCAAAATCAAGAGTCAGACACTCAACTGACTTGAGCCACCCAGGACCTCAGGACTGTCTGCATTTTAAGGAAACTGAGGCAGAGCTGGATTTTAAAACTAGTCAGAATCATTCCAAGACCAGCTCTACACCATTGCGTTTTCACTGCATCTCAATTTCTCCAATGTCAGCTTTCTCATCAGTGACCTATTCACCTCATGGAATTGTCTTTAGGATCAAATGTGATAACATAAACATGATTTGTGGCATATGAATTATTAATTTGTTCTTCCTTTTGGTATTCAGATAAATACATATTCAGAATGGAATTATACAGATAAATCATACAAACAGCATACCCTCGTGGTTACAGATACAAAAAGCCTCAATATGGATACTGTGAATAAAAGGGCTACAAACATATAGAACTGCTTCAAATTTAAAGATCTTATTTTCCCAACTCAGGGGTGATTTACTTTTCTTTTGTGAAAACCCATTTCCTTGGATATTTGATTTATGATTACATAGAAGTTATATGTACCCAATTACGTGTTTCATAACTCAGCCACTGAGTTACTAATGTAAAAAGCTTGTGAGATTACATACTCTGAATATCTGATTCATATGGGGGTGCTGGGGCGGCTCAGTCACTCTTGATTTTGGCTCAGGTCATGATCCCAGGGTTGTAGGATTGAGCCCTGTGTCTGGCTCCACACTGAACGTGGAACCTGCTTTGGATTCTCTTTCTTTCTCCCTCTGCCCTTCTCCCCGCTCATGCTCTCTCTCGCTAAAATTAAAAAAAAAAATTAATAAAATAAAATAAAAGTTACACACAAATGTGTGTTTCCTAAACAGAGGTCTGCCAGTGTAATACAGAGATTCATCTCCACAGTCAGATAACTTGAATTTAAGTTGTAGCTCTGCCTCTTTTGGTCAAGTTACTTAACCTCTCCAAGTTTTGGTTTCCCAAAACTAAACACATGAAATTAACTAAATAGTTACAGCGTTGTAACTGATCTGACTCCAACTCACTGTCATGTACTATACTATACCATTATGACCCTTTATTGTCTTAGAATGAAGCTTGAGAGATAATTAAGTAAACCTGGTGCAAGACTAAAGATTTTACAATCCTAGATCAAAATGCATTATCTTCCATTTTTGTTATTTTTGTACTCTGGAGCAACCATATCCAAGGATAAACAAGAAGGAAATGTTGAACTGAGTGTGGGGAGGGATGTCATATGTCTGATCCCAAATATTAAGATAACATTGGCTCGATTCTGTGGCAATCAGCCTCTTTGACGAAGATGGGAAAGAAGGCGGCGAAGGTGGTTTTCTCAACCAACAATAAGCATGGAAAAGTACATGCTTGACTCCAAGCAAATAATTTGACTACTACACCCAAAAAGCAATTGCCTTGGAATAGTATCCAGCTAAAACTCGAGGTTCCTATTTTTAACAAGTAAAATTGAATACTTGTGTTATTTAGAAATTATGTACATAGCATGTTCAGCTTGAATTTATACCTGATTTTGAAGGTATTTGGTCGATTACATGGCATCGTACAGAACATCTGAGTCTTTAGGACTGCTAACTCCAAAACTCATAACTGGTTCTACTCTTACTGCACCTGCTAACATTTACTTTTTTTTAATATTTTCAAAAGTTTATTTATTTTTAAGAGAGAGAGAAAGAGGGGATGAGTGGGGGGGGGGGGGCAGAGAGAGAGGGAGACAGAGAATCCCAAGCAGGCTCTGTGCCGCCAGCACGTGGGGCTCAAACTCAGGAACCGTGAGATCATGACCCCAACCAAAACCGAGAGTTGGACGCTCAACCGACTGAGCCACCCAAGGTGCCCCTGCACCCACGAACATTTTAAAAACCAAATCCATTTTCTGCTCAGTAATCGAATTACCTATACTGGGAACTTCTAGGAATGTTAGACAGATATGTCATTAAGTGGAGTCAGGTGAGATTTGGGAAATTTTTCATATTTAATATTTTTTGGAAGCATGATCTCATCCCTAAATTCAATTTTCTTTTCTTACATGTCTAAAGGAGATTCTTCACAGAGAGACACGTGAAAGAAAGATCAGATTTTTGTAAGTGAAACTATTTTGAGGAGTGAAAACAAAGTTCTTATTCCCATGCAGGGTGCTGTATAAATATCCATTTATCCCAAATGGTTGGGAAATGAAGAAATGCGGTGAAATCAAATATTTGCATCTCTGAGAAGTTACCACATGCACCACATACTGCTTTTCTACCGATGTCAAGCAATAACATAAAAGAGACCCAAGCACTCACATACCGCGCACTTTAATATCTGGTGCTCGCGCTTCGGGGAGTAATTGGGATCTGCACCTGCCTCAGTGCCACTATTATGCTTTTTCGTCCTCACTCTATACACTTTCGTGAAAACACACTTACTATTAAAGCTTTGAGGTTGACTCTCTGCCAGATAGAGAGGGCTTAACAGGATTGCTATTTGTATCATGCTCCTCCCCAGGTTTTTGAAGTTCTGCCTAGATCCTACTGGGGTATATTTAGCTCTCCCTGCAGCAGCCTCACCCATGGATTCACGCTTTCACACCCCCTCCTCCCTCCTGCTGCATACATAATTTAAACCCTGAAACACAGTTTCCAAAAGATTAATCTCTGCACACAGAAACATGGGGAAAATAGTGGTTTTTTTTAATATGACTTGACTTGCCAAATGAAGTTTATTAAAACTTGTCAAAGGCCGTCTGACTTGCTAAGCACGCGCGGGCACACACGCACATTCAAGATCTCTGCGTTAAAATAAAAAATATTCTGCCTGATAAAGGAAAGGCTGTAAGGGAATAGATGAGCAGTGTGGATTTCAGATACCCCTTCCTAGAGCACACTTACGTGTCTGTTTGGTTTGTGCCAACAGTAGCCCAGTAAATGCGACCGGACATATATTTTACTCAGATGTTGCTATGGAACCCTTTCCTAACTGAAAATTAAGTTTCTCCATCTGTTTGCATGACTTTGTATTCACGGCAGTGCCGAGGGGCAGCTGATCTAACAACATGTCACTGAACAGATTCCTCAAACCAGAAAAAAAAAAAAAAAAAAAAAACAAGTGTGAACTAGAGCAAATACCATGAGAAACCATATAATTCTGAAAGATTCAGAACTCTGGAAAGCACATGAGTGTTGATAAAAAGTGGTGCAACTCTCCTTAGGGATACACACCCACACAGGCAACCTATAATATACACTTCTCACTAGTATGCTAAATACACCCTGTTTAGCAAATGCTAAAATTAAATGCAAATATTAAATTGTCCTACAGTCAACTAAGGAAGGGACACTTAACAATTTGCTCCTGCTTTGGGCTGTATTTTTATTTTTTTTTATTATTTTTTTAACGTTTGTTTATTTTTGAGACAGAGAGAGACAGAGCATGAAAGGGGGAGGGTCAGAGAGAGAGGGAGACACAGAATCTGAAACAGGCTCCAGGCTCTGAGCTGTCAGCCCACAGCCTGACGCAGGGCTCAAACTCATGGACCGCGAGATCATGACCTGAGCCGAAGTCGGACGCTTAACCGACTGAGCCACCCAGGCGCCCCTGGGCTGTATTTTTAAAGTACCAAAAAGATAACAAACCATATCAAAGGTACTAGATTTATTCCATCTGTTTCTACCCTTTGTGAACCTGAATTAACGATTCCTCAGTAAAACAGAAGCTTGTGATACAGACAATAAAATTTTAGCTTTACTTTAATTTTTTAACTTATCACACATTGATAATGTAATTCCTGGTAACAAGTACCTTAATTTTCAAAGGCTATAAGCCTATTCCAATTAATTCTAATTACCTGAGTACATAATTTTATATTCATAGAGTTATAATTACAAAACTATGAACTTAATCTGCCCACAACCACATACATTTTGTGACATCAATTTGCAATTGGTTATTTACACGAATAAGTTTATAAATTTTTCAAAATATTATACAGAATGAATTACTGATAATGTTTTCTTAAAAATTTGTGTAGCATTTTATGAAGTATAGTCCACTGAAAAATCTTTGAAAGCATTTTCCTTAAAGAAACTTAACAAAGGGGCACCTGAGTGGCCCAGTCGGTTGAGCGACCGACTTCAGCTCAGGTCATGATCTCACGGCTCGTGAGTTCGAGCCCCGCGTCGGGCTCTGTGCTGACAGCTCAGAGCCTGGAGCCTGCTTCAGATTCTGTGTCTCCCTCTCTCTCCGCCCCTAACCCACTCACATTCTGTCTCTGTCTCCCTCAAAAATAAACATTAAAAAAAAAAAAAGAAACTTAGCAAAATTCTAAATTGATTTGATTAAAATACATTCCTAAAGACAAATCAACACATGCGACTAGCTCAGTACTTTCATCCTCCTCAATCACTTTTGTTACCAAATAGTTTCGTATTTATTTGTTCAAACCATGCTTACAGGATTTGTGTCCTTGCCTGAATTGCATGCAGTTGTTTTTTTTTTTAATTTTTTTAAAATTTAATATTTGTTTTCGAAGAGAAAGAGACAGAGCACCAGCAGGGGAGAGGCAGAGAGAGAGGGAGACACAGAATCTGAAGCAGGCTCCAGGCTCTGAGTTGTCCACACAGAGCCTGACGAGGGGCTCGAACCCATGAACTGTGAGATCGTGACCTGAGCCTAAGTCAGACGCTTAACCGACTAAGCCACCCAGGTGCTCCGAACTGCATGCAGTTTTACTTCTGGGCAAGTTTTCCTTCTCCAAGTAGACTAAGAAATCCTGAGTGCAAACTATTATTGTGCCTTACCTAAAATGTTTGTTAAAACAAATTATCCATCTTCGATGCTCCCACATCAATAAACTTATTTTCTTATAATAAAATATCTATGTGCTAACTAGCTTTAACATATGCTCATATTAAATTCCCCCTCTGAATCCAAAAGAAACAAAAATTGTAAAGAAGAGTATATAATTTTTCCAAGTGGAACTTGACTGTAGGCATCGTTAGAGAAAATGAGATCTGATAAACACAATAATCAATCTTACTTGATAATTTTATAGTAATTAAAACTAAGGGTTTTGGGGGGTTTTTTAGGTTTCTTAACAGACTGTTAAGATTTAAAAATTCATTCCAGGGGCGCCTGGGTGGCGCAGTCGGTTAAGCGTCCGACTTCAGCCAGGTCACGATCTCGCGGTCCGTGAGTTCGAGCCCCGCGTCAGGCTCTGGGCTGATGGCTCGGAGCCTGGAGCCTGTTTCCGATTCTGTGTCTCCCTCTCTCTCTGCCCCTCCCCCGTTCATGCTCTGTCTCTCTCTGTCCCAAAAATAAATAAAAAACGTTGAAAAAAAAAATTAAAAAAAAAATAAAATAAAATAAAAATTCATTCCAGCGGCACTTGGGGTGGCTCAGTCGGATAAGCAAATGATTCCTGGTTTCGGCTCCGGTCATGATCTCATGGTTTGTGGGTTCGAGCCCTGTGTCAGGCTCTGCAGCTGGCAGTGAGGAGCCTGCTTAGGATTCTCTCTCTCTCCCTCTCCCTCTTCCCCTCTCCTGTTCATGCTGTCTCTGTCTCTCTCAAAATAAATAAACTTTCAAAAATATTTAAAAATTCATTCCAGCTATCTGAAAATATTTAGAAATAGAACCATTCATTCTGGTGGTACTATTGACTTGTTCTCTTGAATGAGAGATTCAATCTTATTTCTCTCTACCTTGCCCTCATTTTTCCAACATAAAATTATCTGAAAGTGGCCCAAAGATAGGATGGAATCAGGGCAAATGATTACTGAACAGGAATTCAATATAGTACTATATAATCTTGGGAAAGAGGCAGTCTTGAGTCAATGTTTTCCAACGTTCTAAGTTAAAAATTTTCTGCAGAGTCTAGGCTTGGAGTACACTATTGTATACTTGGAGGGCTTTCTTTTCATCTCACTTGCTTTGTCAAGTGTCTCAGACCTCAGAAATAAAATCAGAGTCAGGCAGCGGAGAACGTTTTCCTGTATGGCTTAAAGACTCTTGTCGTTTTCCAGTTCTGCTATAAAAGTATCATTTCCAGGGGCACCTGGGTGGCTCAGTTGGTTGAGCGTCCAACTTCGACTCAGGTCATGATCTCACGGCTCGTGAGTTCGAGCCCCGCGTTGGGCTCTGTGCTGACAGCTCAGAGCCTGGAGCCTGCTTCAGATTCTGTGTCTCCCTCTCTCTCTGCCCCTCCCCTGCTCACGCTCTCTCTCTCTCTCAAAAATAAACATTCCAAAAAAAAATTTTTTTTAATAAATAAAAGTATCATTTCCAAAAGATAATAGGGCATGTGCGGCAAAGAAAAATTATTCTGATGAGAGTGATTAATACAAGAAGAACATTTTGTCAAAACTGCCTAGAACAATAAATTAGCAATCACCACATCACTTCCACAAACATGAATACAATCATAACACTTTTCAGAGAGCCAAATATTTCATCTGTCAGCCCCCCCTTTCCCTGCTAAATAACTCTTTCTATGTGCTCCAAAGTAGCAGCAAAAGGAGAACGGGTGAAAGTCCAGCATTTGCTGTTGCTATTTCTGTAACACATCTCCCTACGAGTTAAAGCTTCAAGACTGTGGTTAATTTTAAATCTAGGCAAGATGGCAGCACACCCACGTTTCCAGGCTTAAAATATAACATCTTTCATAACTACTTTGTACCTTGCCGAACGCATGTATGCTTGCAGCCACCCTAATGCTATTTCTCCAACCCTGCTTTGGCTTACATCAGCCTCCAAAGATTTGATAGGTTTTCACGCACTGATATTATCCACCAGAATTGGCTTTCCTCTTTGAAAAACTGAGAGATCTGTCACAGACTATAGACTTACATAAGATAGAACTACAGAAAGGCCTACTGCCTCCTAGAAAGACAAAATTGTGTTTTTTCAGATTAAACACCTAGTAGATGTTAGACGCCAGACATATTAGTCATAAAAATGCCTTAGTGGAAAGTTAGGGTAAGAAAATAATGAAGACAGGGAAAACTGGGCTAAAATTTATTTCCTTGGACATTTCTTAAGAGAGCGAGAAGAGGAACATTGTCGTTTTAGCTCTCGATCAGCAACACTCCCCCACCCAATTCTGCCACTACATCTGTCTAGGAGGGGGTGGGAGGAAAGGGGAGAGGACTGAAAGATCTTGGTCCTCCCCACACATCTGCAGGTGGCCTGCATGAGTAATATCCTCGGAGCCTGGCGTGATAAAATTTGAAGCAACAGGCCCGTGCAAGCATGGGCCTGATCCAAAGTAGGGTAGAACTTTATTCACATGTTTTTGTTCCTTGGGCTGAGACAGCCCACAGGAGTGTCATAGGGGTGCACCTGCATGGCTCAGTAGGTTAAGCATCTGCCTTCAGCTCAGGTCATGATCTACAGTTTGTGAGTTCGAGCCCCGTGTTGGGCTCTGTGCTGACAGCTCCGAGCCTGGAGCCTGCTTCGGACTCTGTGTCTCCCTCTCTCTGTTCCTCCCCTGCTCATGCTCTCGCTCTCTGTCTCTCAAAAATAAATAAACATTAAAAAAAAATTTAGAAAAAAGGAAGTTTAAAAAGAAAAAAGGAGTGTCATAGGATGCCAAGGCTATCTCGCAGTGTTCCAACATGCCAGCCATAAGCCATCAGATAGCACTCCAGTCCCTCCTATGATCAAGGAAAATAATAATTAAAAAACAAATTTTTTTAAGTTTATTTATTTTTGAGAGAGACAGACAGACAGAACATGAGCTGGGGAGGGGAAGAGAGAGGGGAGACACAGAATCTGAAGCAGGCTCTAGGCCCGGAGCTGTCAGCACAGAGCCCGACGCGGGGCTCGAACTCATGAATGTTGAGATCATGACCTGAGCCAAAGTCGGACGTGTAACTGACTGAGCCACCCAGGTGCCCCAGAAAATAATCATTCTTCTCTTCCCCAAAGCAATATCTGTGACCATCAGTCACAAAGGCCACATGGCCAGCCAGTAGGCAGTGCAGGTGCCAGAGCACGGAAGGCGTGTTAATGCACGTAAGGGTCCCCGGGGCTGCCCTGGAGGAAATGATATGTTTCCTTTGTGGGTTTCAAGGGAACTTGATGCTATAAAAGCATTCTTAAAAGTCTGGGGACGTAAACATATTTTTGTAAATTATTGATAACTACTTACTGAGCACCCCTAGTACAAGGCACTGGAATGACCGCTGGGGATACGCAGATGAATAAGACACCACCCCTTGTTCCAGAAGCTTATCCAGCTGCAGCAGGAGCTCCATTAATATAAGGTGCATACTTTGGACAAAAGCAAAAGCTTTTAGGGCCAATGAAACAACCATATAAACTAAACTATTCAAAATCACAGCTCAAATGCACCAAGCAGGTTCACTCTTTTTTTTTTTTTTTTTTTTTTTTTTTTTTTTTTTTTTTTTTTGGGACAGAGAGAGACAGAGCATGAACGGGGGAGGGGCAGAGAGAGAGGGAGACACAGAATCGGAAACAGGCTCCAGGCTCCGAGCCATCAGCCCAGAGCCTGACGCGGGGCTCGAACTCACGGACCGCGAGATCGTGACCTGGCTGAAGTCGGACGCTTAACCGACTGCGCCACCCAGGCGCCCCCAGGTTCACTCTTTACAGGAACTTGTTCATGAATTTTCTGGTAAAACGTGAAACAGCCTTTTCAAAAAGAGGCGCAAGGACACTGGGTGATCAAGTATGTATCAAGGTCAGTGCACAGGGCTGGTCTAGAAATCAAGCTAGAAGGCGGGGAACTTGGCCACACAGTCCAGACTGCCTGTCTTGGCAGGTGTGGCTCATTTTCAGTAATGATAAAACAAGGCCTCTTTTTTTTTCTTTTCTTTTTTACTAAGGAGCGTCTAACTAACAGCGCACCGAGCTGTTTATACACCTACTTCCTCCGGGCAGACCATGAGCTACTTGAGGGCAGCGACCCACGACATGACATAGAGAACGTGCTCAAAATCAGTGTTGAATGAATAAATGACTCTCTACCCAAAGCATCATTCTCCATCCCCCCAAAGTAATTAATACCATCTTCAAAATCTTCCAAGGGAGAATTTATCACAACTTCTATGAATCAGGATGTCTTTCCATGTGACACATCTAGAAGGAGAGATTGTTAGAACACTTCTTTGTGGTATGACGTCTATGAGTTTGAAGCTCCCGTGAATGAACTTGCAAATAAAAGATTCATAACCCTGAGACACTCATGGAGACACCACTTTTCTCTATTCTCAGATACTCTATATTCTCAGATAAGTAATTCCTACTGAGAAAAAAAGGCAAAAGAGGTAAATCAAGGGACAGCTGTCCCTCTGGAGACATATCAAACTCAATAATCAAACTATAGTCCATCTTGAGTCCTAGGCTGATCTGATACACAATCAAAGCAAGACTATCAAAATTAGTTGACTCCATAAATACCATTATGCTAAATAGACTCCTCATTCCACAGACCTTCAAACAGATTCTTGTATCTCATTTGCTATGCACAAACTTGTGAAGTTTAAAAAAAATGTCATCTGTCCAACCTCTTGCAGAGGAAATCACATGACAGACGTGGCTAAAGGCCAAAAGAAACAGAGGAGGAGAGGGCACCTGGGTGGCTCAGTCAGTTGAGTGTCCGACTTGGGCTTGTGAGTTCGAGCCCCGCGTTGGGGCTGATGGCTGGGAGCCTGGAGCCTGCTTCAGATTCTGTCTCCCTCTTTCTTTGCCCCTCCCCCCCCCAAAATAAATAAACATTTAAAAAAAATAGAGGAGGAGAACACATACCTGAGGAGCATCTGAGAAATTACTGATAAACCCCAGGGACATTTAGAACTGACCTTGTTACTCAGAGGCGCTGGGCGTGGCTAGTCTGATTTTGATCTTCAACTGCCATTACACCAAACATTCTAGTGACTCATCATTAACCTGAGATGGATATCTGTTGGTGTTTGGTCGCCTAGAACCCATGCTTTGTTTCTAAGGGCACCACGAATTTCTTTCCAGGAGTGACTTCAACTTTGGATATAACCCAGACGGCCTCAGAATGCTGCTCCCTGACCCTCAGCCTCTGCCCAGGCCTGGGGCAGCTTTGTAAGGCAGCTCGATCAATCAGGCGTCTATCTGCCTGGAATTCAAATCCCGCGCAGAGTGCCTGTGAGATGAAATGGTAGGTTTCTCTGTGTGACCACTGTCACCCTGTCCACACTGTTCCCATTGTAAGTTAATACCTACAGGCCCTGCTTCCTGCCCTCTGGAGGTGACCTGGTTCCCACCCAGAGGCAAGTCTGCTCCCTGAGCACCCTATGAATTCCATGCCGTCCTAGCGGCCCTCCGATAAACTGCCTTTCCTTTAGTTTGGTCAAGGCTGGGTTTTGTTATATGTAAGGTCAGCGCGGCCAGGCTCTTACCACTGTCCTGGGAGAGGGTGAGTGCAAGGTGCTCCTGCTGGAGAGGTGGGGCACCTGCTTTCGTTACTGCAACATCTTCTGGAAGCCTGAATCTGCCAGTGAGTACACACCAGCCACATCAGGGGCTTTTGCCTCATCCCCCCTGCCTACTTCCCTTGTCTACCTTCTGCCCCGTAAAGGTCTAGTTAAAGAGGTCCCTCTCCAGTTAAGCAAGGTCCATACGGGGAAGCTGGTGAGAGAACAATCCTAATTTCTTCCTCACGTCTGTCTTAAATCCTAGCGAGAATCAATAGCGACATAAAAGCTACCACTGAGCGGTTCTTCCCGAAATATCCTGACTAGCGCATCTCACAAGTGAGACTTTGGAGACGACCTTACTGCGGCATTCTCAGTGCACTGAAAGCAGACAGTTAATAGAACAGCATTACTGGAAAGTGAATGGACCATACAGGCTGTAAACACATCTGCACGTCGTAATCTCAGAACAGAAAATCTGAGCATCAGGAATCTTCTAGCTAAGACAAAACACAAAAACAAAAACAAACAAAAAAACAAGCTCCTTAGTAAACAAAACAAATCCCAGTGCAGCTGCAACACTTTCACACTGGGGAACCTGGATTACAGTCCTGTGAATAGAAAGACACATGAAAAAGAATAATGAAAAGACAGCAGAGACAAGTGTCAACAAACCAGGCTATAAATATCCTCAATAAGATTGTTGAATTTCCTTCGGGAAATTACGAAATTGACAGCGGGTAGTATCAGTTAAGAATGGGGCAGATCAAAATGAAGAAAATACTTCAGAACCTAAAGCAGTCCCAGGAGTCTTACAATATAATTATGGCCTCACCACTATTCCTAGACAGTCAGGAGGTTGGAAACGGTTCCAGATGGATGAGAAAACTGCAGCCCTTCAAACCGCCCCAGAGCAAGGGTACTATCCTTACTCACCTTAGTTACCAACATCAGGGCAAAACTGTTCCCAGTACTGTTGAGAATTGGTAGCATTTTAAATGTTCAGGACTTTAATTCCCAATAGTATTGCAGAGTACATATTCTGGAACTCAAGTAAATACCAAAATACTCTGGGTAGAGGATAAGAGACATGTTTGTAAAAGAACAGCTGAGTTCTAATAGAAAGGGAAATATCAGAGGATAACAGTCGAGCGAAAACACTGATGGTAAAAGGCTCAGCCAGACCTGCAACCAGCAGTTACTTGAAGGGTAGTTTTCCATTGGCCATTTCTGGGGAGCAGGGGGAGGGACAAAGTGTCAAGAGTAAAGATCTTGGCGGGGCGCCTGGGTGGCTCAGTCGGTTGGGCGTCCGACTTCAGCTCAGGTCATGATCTGGCAGCCCGTGAGTCCGAGCCCCGCGTCAGGCTCTGTGCCGACAGCTCAGAACCTGAAGCCTGCTTTGGATTCTGTGTCTCCCTCTCTCTCTGCCCCCTGCTCCCCCCCACCCCCAACCGCTCATTCTCTGTCTCTCTCAAAAAATAAACATTAAAAAAAAAAAAGATCTTGGGCCTGTGTCAGGAGAGAAGTCTGGATAGAAGCAACTGCATGAAGCCTGGATTCCCTAAGGGCTATGCCCTTATGAAGTTAGGGGAAACAAATAAACAAACAAACAAACAAAAAACCCACCTCACCCTGCAAAGCAAGATGGCTGAGAAACTGTCGCTCTTGACTTTGATACTGAGTGAATGATCAATTTCCTTGACAATCTGTAATCAGAAGTCACCAGAGACACCACCCCGCCCCCAGCTTTTGGATTTTAGGTTCTGATTTACTCTCTGTGCGTGATCAACCCAGTCTAAAGGCAACAAATTAACTGAAACCAGTCCTGTTTCTCTCCAGAACAAACCTAACTCCTCTATGTAGGAAAGGACTCTCAAACCAGTCCTTACTGAATTCCCATAAAGTACCAACAAATATGATATCACAACAAAGACGCTCTGCTCTCTCTCTCTCAAAAATAAGTAACATTAAAATTTTTTTTAAAGAACTGAAAACCAAAAAACGTAAAAAACAGATTCCCGGACCTAGAATATTGTGAAACTTCAGAATTCCAAAGGCAAGGGGAAAATCTCAAGAGTATCCAGACAAGTCAGTACCTTGAATAAAGAGAAGGCAAATGAAAAAGGAATTGGGAAGGGGGAAGAAGAACTAGAAAACAGAAGCAAGGAGCATCACACAAAAAGAACAGAGGGGTGCCTGCGTGGCTCAGTCAGTTGAGTGTCAGACTTAGGTTCAGGTCACGGTCTCAAGGTTTGTGAGTTCAAGCCCCACATTGGGCTCTGCGCTGACACCGTGGAGCTTGCTTTGGATTCTGTGTCTCCCTCTCTCTCTCTCTGCCTCTGCCCCTCCCCTGACTCTCTCTCTCTCTCTCTGTCTCTCTCTCAAAATAAATAAATAAACTTAAAAAAAGAAAAAGACCACAGAAGGGAGGAAACAGGATGGAAGGGGCAATGGAAACCAGAATGGTGCTAATTACAAGCCTAGAAATCAGGCTCTCGCAAGGATGATACCCCTGAGATTCTGATCATAAGCCAGCAAGGTACCGTGGTTTCAGATTATTGGTACCTGGGTGCCTGACAGAAACAAATTGAAATCCTTCTTGAGGCAGGTCTCGGGATTCACAGATATTAAGTTCAATCTATTACAGCCTCATAAATAATACCACCAAGCACTCAGGGGAATAGGCTACCATGAAGGAAAATCAGAATAACAGATCTAGATACTCTAGAACTTCAAATGTTAGTGTTATCAGATACTAACAAAAATTATTATATCTGAAATGGTCTTTCAAAAAGTATGGTAAAGAAAATCACAAAAGAGGGGCACCTGAGTGGCTCAGTCGCTTAAGCAGCTGACATCAGCTCAGGTCACAATTTGACAGTTTGTGAGTTCGAGCCCCACATCGGGCTCTGTGCTGACAGCTCGGAGCCTGGAGCCTGCTCCACATTCTGTGTCTCCCTCTCTCTCTCTCTGCTCCTCCCCCACTCACGTTCTGTCTCTCTCAAAAATAAATAAACATTAAAAAATTAAAAAAAAATAAAATCACAAAAGAACATATAATGGAATAGTATTCAGCCTTAAAAAAGGAAGGAAATTCTGATACATGCTACAATACAGATGGACCTTGAGGACATTATGCTCAGTGAAATAAGCCAGTAGAAGAAACACAGACACTGTATGATTCCACTTATCCAAGATCCCCAGAGCAGTCAAGTTCATGGAGACAGAAAATAGGATAGTGGTTGCTAGAGACTGGGGTAAGGGAGGGTATGGAGTTGTTTAATGTGGATAGAGTCTCTGTTTTGCAAGGTGAAAAGAGCTCTGGAGGTTGGTTGCCCAACAGTGTGAATGTATTTAAATAAACCATACATTGAAAATGGTTAAGATAGTAAATTTTTGTTATCTGTATTTTACCACAATTAAAACATCTTTGTAATCACAAAAATCTAATGTTATAAAAGTGAACAGACAGATTTGCAAAATAACAAGTGAAACTTTTGAAAATGAAAAATAAAATCATTAAAAAATTTTTAAACACTTAATAATACGATAAACATATTAGCCACAGCTGAAGAAAGTATTATTAAAAAGAAAATAGAGCTAAATAAATGATCTGTACTATAACAGAAGCCGAAGAAAAATATGAAGGAGAGTTTGAGTCATAGAAAAATCAAACGAGAAGGTCTAAGTAAATGTAGTTAGAAGTTCAAGGGGGAAGAACAGAAGTGAGGCAATGTTCAAAGAAATAATGGCTGTGAGTTTTCCAGATTTGATAGAAGACATGAATTCAATGCCATAGGAGCCATAGTATATACCAGAAGGATGAATGATAAAAAGAAAATACCACTTAGACATATTATAATAAAACTACAGATCTCCAATAACGAGAATATGTGTGTGTGTGTGTGTGTGTGTGTGTGTGTGCGCGCGCGCGCATGCGTCAGCTTGGTTTCTTTTTGTTTTTAATTTCTAAATTTTATTTAAATCCAAATTAGTTAACATATAGTGTAACAATGGTTTCAGGAGTAGAACCCAGTGATTCATCTCTTACATATAACAGCCAGTGCTCATCCCCACAAGTGGCCTCCTTCATGCCCATCACCCGTTTAGCCTATCCTCCCACCCACCTCCCCACCAGCAACCCTCAGTTTGTTCCCTGTATTTAAAAGTCTCTTACAGGGGCGCCTGGGTGGCTCAGTCGGTTAAGCATCCGACTTTGGCTCAGGTCATGATCTCGCGGTCCGTGAGTTCGAGCCCCGTGTCAGGCTCTGTGCTGACAGCTCGGAGCCTGGAGCCTGTTTCAGATTCTGTGTCTCCCTCTCTCTCTGACCCTCCCCCATTCATGCTCTGTCTCTCTCTGTCTCAAAAATAAGTAAACATTTAAAAAAATTTAAAAAAAACATAAAAAAAAGAGTCTCTTATGGTTTGCCTCCCTCTTTTTATCTTATTTTTCCTTTCCTTCCCCAATGTTCATCTGTTTTGTTTCTTAAATTCCACATATGAGTGGAATCATATATTTATCTTTCTCTGACTTATTTCACTTAGCATAATACACTCTACTTCCATCCACCTTGTTGCAAATGGCAAGATTTCATTCTTTTTGATGGCCAAGTAATATTCCATTGTATATATAAACCACATCTTCTTTATCCATTTGTCAGTTGATGGACATTTGGACTCCTTCCATAATTTGGCTATGGTCGATAGCGCTGCTATAAACATTGGGGTGCATGTGCCCCTTCAAAGACCAGAGACTATCTTAAAAACAATCAAAGAGCAAAGGCTTACCTCTGCACAGAGCGAAAGTTAAATTGCCTACAGACTTTGCTTCTGTTACTCAGCCTAGCTTAAGTACATATACACCGGTACATCCAACCATTTTGGAAAACAATCCTCCATAATTTGGTAAAGTCAGAGATGCACATACACTGCTACCCAGAAATTAGACACCTTAAAAAAAAGCAGCAAAAGAAAACAATGACAGCAACAGCAATAAACATTGCCCGTGTGTGACAAGAGACATACACAAGAAGGTTCACAGCAGCACTGCTTGTAATCATACAAAAATTTAAAAATAGCCCAAAGGGATATAAAATTGTGGTATGTCCTATGGGTGCTATATACTGTCCTAATTTTTGACATTGAAAAACAACACCTTGAAGGAATCTCACAAACATAATATTAAAAATTATTATGACATTAATTACATGTGGTTCAAACTATGTAAAACGAAATGCTGATTTAGGGTCACATTCACTTCTTGGCAAGGGGCTGTGACTGAGGAACAGAACACAAGCAAATAATAATGTTAGACTTCCTGTGTTGTTGTACCCGTTTTTATTCTTCTCACCTTACGTATATGTTATATTCATTTTAAAAAAATAATAGTCAGCAGTTTACTATTTAATTCTAATAACTCCATGAATAAGTACTATCTGATCCCCATTGTACAGATGGGGAAACTGAGGCACAGAAAGATTAAGCAACTTTCCCAAGGCTCCAGGCTAGCAAATGGTGTAGCCAAGAAGAGAATCTAGGCGTTCAGTATCCATAGCCTCTCTCTCTTTTGTATCTATGTAATATTCCATTCTCAAGATAAAAAGAAATGAAAAGGAGAAAAAGCCTTGACATCAACACTCCAAGGACTAATGCCATTTAAAATGTTTTTCTTTTTTTTTTAATTTTTTTTTAACATTTATTTATTTTTGAGACAGAGAGAGACAGAGCATGAACGGGGGAGGGCCAGAGAGAGAGGGAGACATAGAATCTGAAACGGGCTCCAGGCTCTGAGCTGTCAGCACAAGCCCGACGCGGGGCTCGAACTCACGGACCGTGAGATCATGACCTGAGCCGAAGTCGGACGCTTAACCGACTGAGCCACCCAGGCGCCCCTAAAATGTTTTTCAAAAAGCTCAATATGTTGCATGTATCTACCTATATATGTGTGTAAGCATCACAAGAAATATGCATCAAAAAGCTAATAATCATTTTACCTGTGTAAACTTTTTCTTCATTTTTTAAAATGATCTGTGATGAATCTCACTTTATACTCAAAGGAAAAAAACCAACATTATGTAAATAGACTCTTGCCCTTGGCTTTAAAAAAAAACACATATCCTAAATCACGTGGCAAATTGCATGGTAAGCCTAATTACATCTTGCCTGGTAGATAACAGATAACTGTGTTACTGGTTCCAAAAAAGGGCCCTCATTTTATATCCAGAGGCAGCCAGTGTTCTAAATTTCACAAAAATTTTAAGAGGCTGGTGCAGAGTTGCTTTGGGCAGGTCTGAATACGCACCTCGGCCAATTTATGTGGCTTCAGGGCAATCCCACCAGTACCCAAGGCAAGAGGGTACCCGGGCTGGGGGCAGGGGATCCTCTGTGCACAGCCCCCAGGCTGAATGAGAGACACAGAGGGAATTTTATGCAACAATCAAGAGACAGACTCACGGTACAAAGAGATTAGCTGCCTGACTAGCAAGTTTAGAAAAACAGTCCGTCAACGGGGGTGCCAGTTTCCTGCTGACATTCAGGAAAGCAAGGGAGGCTGTGACGGGGCTGTGTGGAAACTGCTAATTGCGTAGTTGGTGCCCAGCCCGCAGGGTCGCTCAGGAGTTGCATCTGTTTTGTTTTCCAGAGGAGGGGGGAGAGAATGCATTTCTGCAGAGTTTTTGTGTTCTGAATATATAATGTAGTTTTCTGAGTACAGCTGACGCCCGATGTTACGTTAGTTTCAGGTGCACAACTTAGTGATTCGACAAGTGCAAACATTATGCTTCTATTCGCCGCAAGCTTAGCTGCCATCTGTCCTCACACATCGCTCTTACAACAGCACTGACTGTATTCCCTAGGCTGTGCCTTTCATTCCCATGACTTATTCCTTCCATAACTGGAAGCCTGTATCTCCCTCCCCAAAGCTGTCTTGAAGGTGGGAGAAAGCTGTTTACAGACAGGTAATGGTAGAGACTGGTAGAATTCGCCAGTAAAGGAATATGGAGTCAATCTCTCAGGATTCTGCGGAAAGCCAGGCTCCACACACACACCCAAGAAGTCTGGGTTTGTAACATTTTTCTTTTAACAACTTAATATATCAAAATAGAAACGGCATCGACTTTCTAAAGGTAATTGCTCCAGATGTACCCAGCACCACTGTCCACAGAACAAACCAGAAGAGCATTGTGGAACATCCGCTTTTCAAGGACATCTATCTTGACAGCTCCTTCGCTTACAGCTTTGTGAACTGCAGCAGATTGCTAGCTTTTCCTAAGCTTTGGTTCCCGGCTCGTGAGGCGAAGATAATACCACCTGCGGATGATCTGGAAATATCCCTTCCATTCCTGTCCCGTTTACTCACCCCAAGCCACACCACACCACACACACACCATGCCTTCTCAGAATGACGTAGCCCCAGAAAACAGCCTTCAAAGGTCACTCTTGTCTGGCTCACCACCTCCCAAGTCAAGATTAACAACTCAAATGTATTAAAGTGAGAATTGGGAGTTATGTTTCACTTTAGATTTCATTTAGAAATAACAAATTACAAAACAGGAGCTGGAAAGGGAACGTGCTAATGAATATTTATGAAGTCGGCTAACCAGAAATAAAGACAAAAGCTGCCTTTTCTTGTCACATTAAAGTGAAAACAAACAAGACCTGGAGGCGGCCAGAGAGCCAAAATGAAACTCCGAATGCAGGGAGGAAGACGAGGAGTGCAAGCCTGATATAACACAGAGCCAGGACTGGGTGATACGAAACCCCAGGAATTCTAATGAACACCATCCCAGGAACGTTAATGGGGTTCCGTCTTCTACATCCAAGGGCAGTCATTTTGGCTCGGGGTGAAAAGATCTAACTCTTGGCTTTCTAACCAGAGAAGATTGAGAAATTTAAATAAATATTAAGAACAAGAGGTTGAGAAATGTGCCTTTTTAATGAAGTACAGTCTCATACTCCTCCAACACCCGTTTTTGCCAAAGACAACTGTGTGTCACCGGGGGCAATGGCCTGGTGAAATATAATGAATAGAGGCTGAAGTTTCCTTGTTATTTTATATGGGGTATGTGCGCTTGGTTTTCACTTCCAAGTCTGGTGACGACTCGGTGGGGCAAACAGCTTTCTTATTCCGAAAAATGAACATCGTCGTGATATGTCGCTAAGTGTCAGAGCTTAGAGGTGGTACTTCGGCTTAGGAGCAGGGGATGTACAGGGAAAAAAAAAAAAGTTGTTGAAGGGCACAGCTGGCCTGGGGGCAGGGGGAGAAAGCTTTCATTTCCATAGGAGTCTGAGGTTTTGAAAGCCGGCTAGAGTGTATTAAACTTTTAAAGCCCGAAAGTCACTAAAAATCTATCAGATCTGCTAGAGACCTCTTTCAAGGGAAGGGAGATTAGACAGAGGAGATTTGACAGCAACAATAGGAACAGAAATAAAACCCTTTCATGTTATCGCCTCAGAGGCTTACGTTCTAGCACTTCAACTTGAGAGTACATAGGAATCCCTAGGCATCTTGTTAAAATGCAGATTCTGAGGGAGCAGGTCTGGGATGGGGCCTGAACTTCTGCATGTTTAGCAAGCTCCCAGGTGATGCCCTTGCTGCTGGTCTGTAGCCCATGCTTTTAGTGTGTGAAACACGAAAATGGAAGCCAGAAGATTTGAGTTTTAGTGCCTGCGGCCACAGTAGATTTTGGAGGCCTGTCCCCGGGGCTCAGTTTTCTTGTTTGACAGACATGAGCTTGCCCTAGTTACCTCAGGGGTCATTGTGAGGCTAACATTAAATAACATGCAAGAGCGCTTGGTAAATTGTGAAGAACAAAAGGGTGGCGGAATTATCACCATTATTAAAAGGAAGATCACGAAGGATAAATGACTGAAGGACCGACCCAAAGAGAGAAGCGGAATTAAGCTTAAATCCTATGCCATCTGATCTTAAGCAAGTTGAAGCTTTGAGCTTCAATGTGTTTAAGTTTAAGGTAGTAGGAGTAGCAGATTATCTTTATTTCCACCCATGCTGCTGAAATTTACTCCCCACCCCTCACAAATTTACCCTCCTATCTCAATGCATATATTGTATTGAAAATTTACAATCGGGGACGACGATTCAGGTACGTGTACTTCCCTCGGTGGGGGGCGGTCACTGTGACTGCTGTGACCTTGATGCCCCCCAGGGGACGAAAATAACACTCTGTGCACGCACAGTCTCCACAGCACCGATGTTAACTGGGTAAAATGTAATGTAGGCTCGTATAAATGCCCAGATGCACCAGAGAACTTCAGAGACGGGTTGGAGATTGATACGGGTTAGAACAGTCAAGAAAGGCGTTTTGGAGAAGGAGTGTGTGTTTCAAGGGGAAGAGAATGGCTTAAGGTAGCTTAGAAGCAGGACAGCAACAATGTGGAGCAAAACTGAGAGGGAACTCCACTGCAGGAGTCCATCATGATGGCATACGGTGTCAGGCATCAGGCGTCGTACTGGATTCTCATGTGTTCGAACACTGATGCCCCTCGACAGATGTGGAGGGGAGGGTGGCACAGAATACCAGGGTAAGGACTGTCACATTCTCCTTATGAGACAGAGAGCCATCTGAAGAGTTTTAGCTTGGCACTAACAGGAGGAATGAAACTGGGTAATTTATTTTTTTTTTTTAAAGGCCCCACACCCAGTGCAGAGCCCATCCCAGGTCTTGAACTCACATCCCTGAGATCAAGACCTGAGCTGAGATCAAGAGTCAGACGCTTAACCCACTGAGCCACCGAGGTGCCCCAGAACTGGGTATTTTAATGAGTTCTATCAGGGAGAATACCGAAGACATGGGAACCAGTAAGAATATCTTTAAAACTCAGTTTTCTAGCAGTGGATCCATTTTTTTAATGTTTATTTTTATTTTTTAATTTCTTTTTATTTTTGAGAGAGAGAGAGAGAGAGAGAGAGAGACAGAGCATGAGCAGGGGAGGGGCAGAGAGAGGAAACACAGCATCCGAAACGGGCTCCAGACTCTGAGCGGTCAGCACAGAGCCCGATGAGGGGCTCAAACTCATGAGCCATGAAATCATGACCTGAGCTGAAGTCAGACACTTAACTGGACGCCTGGGTGGCTCAGTCGGTTAAGCGTCCAACTTTGGCTCAGGTCATGATCTCATGGTTTGTGAGTTCTAGCCCCGCATCAGGCTCTGTGCTGACCACTCAGAGCCTGGAGCCTGCTTCGGATGCTGTGTCTCCCTCTCTCTCTGCCCCTCCCCAACTCACGCCATGTCTCTGTCTTTCTCAAAAAAAAAAAAAAAAAAAAAACAAGTCAGGGGCGCCTGGGTGGCTCAGTGGGTTAAGCATCCGACTTCAACTCAGGTCACGATCTCACGGTCCATGAGTTCGAGCCCCGTGTCGGGCTCTGGGCTGACAGCTCAGAGCCTGGAGCCTGCTTCCGATTCTGTGTCTCCCTCTCTCTCTGTCCCTCCCCCGTTCGTGCTCTGTCTCTCTCTGTCTCAAAAATAAATAAACATTAAAAAAAAAAAATTAAAAAAAAAAAAGTCAGACGTTTAACTGAGCCACCCAGGCGCCCCCACAGTGGATCTATTTAATCACTGAAAACTGAAACAAAATTTCTATTTACATATATATATATACATACATATATGTATGTATACATATATTTTGTTGTTGTTTTTTGTCTTTTGTTTTAAAGAATTATAGCACAGCACCTTTAGGTCAAGGTGCGATGGGACCCCATGCGCCGAACCCTCAGATCTGCTGGGCTTATTTTTGAAGGAAAGTACTATAGTGTGATAAGCATGTATGATAGCATGCTGGAACTAGATAGAAAGCCAAAGGAAACCTAGGGAGACAAAGTTCTGGGGGAGAAGAACATCATCTGGCAGCTGTGGCAGAACAAGGCCAGGCGTTCTGGCTGCTGGTCCAAGCGCTATTTTCACCTCCACTATCCTGTCTCTGCCTCTTCGTATTGACACGACATGCCAAGGAGAAAATGCAAAATCCAATATTTTTAGTAGTAACTTAGAAACTTCTTAGTGGCTTCCCCTTATGTTCTGACACTGAGGTCTTAAAAGAGCATTTAGTTTAAAAACCTAGTCCCATATCCACCCTTTAATCTTATCTCTGAGCAATTAATTGATTGAAAAAGTTTTTCCCCAGAGCTCCAGACTTCTTGCTGTTTCTTCTAAAGCCCTTCATAGCGATTTAACATTCATGAATATTTTACCAGTGTCCTCCCAAGATCGGAGTCTCAAGGTAACTTAAATTGGGTACAAATAAATTACTCAGGGTGGTAGGCTTTAATTTATTTTTACAGAGAATATAAAGAAATGACATATAAGATTGAAAATTATCATAACATCTATCAGATTTTTGTAACATACGGAAAGACACCTATTCAATGAAAAAGGTTTATTACATTATCACAAAGCCACATACTAAATGTATATGGACATTTTCAAAGATACTATAAGAAATCTTAGTTATAAAGACAATGAATGTGGAGGCGCCTGGGTGGCTCAGTAGGTTAAGCGTCTGACTTGATTTTGGCTCAGGTCATGACACTGTTCATGAGTTCCTCAGGCTCTGTGAGGACAGTGTGGAACCTGCTTGGGATTCTCTCTCTCTGTTGCTCTCTCTACCCAACTCCCTGCTCTCTCTCTCTCTCTCTCTCTCTCTCTAAGATAAATAAATAAACTTAAAAAAAATCTTTAAACAAAAGAAAATGACTGTGGATACATGGTAGTGATCCATAAATACTCAGGGAAGCGTCTCAGTGACTCAAGACTAAATGCTGTCTTTTCTTTCTTTGAAGATTTTTTTTAAGTGTATATTCTACCAGCTCCTTCCCATGCTTTATTGGCCAAGAGCAGAGGAATTCCCTTGATACAAACCCAACTATCTTCCCCCTTTAGGTCCATTTTCTCTTGTTCTGTCCTCTGTGAACGCAGATAAAACATGTCCAGTGTCTTCCCTAAAAAGAGCTCCATTAACTTGAAGATAGAAGGGAATTATGTATGCCCGAATCCCCCAATCTGAAACAATTCCAGATCTTTCACTTTTGCCCATAGAACTTTCTTTCCATCTCTTTAGTCATTTCAGGTTCCCTCTGGAATGCAGCCCAATTTCTCCACACATTTTATAAGGGGACTAACAGTGTGGAAGAATTATTTCAATTTGTAGGTGATGCGTCTTTCATTAACCTCCATTCTCTACCAAAGCAAATGTTGTAATAAAAATGACATAAAAATGCATTCTGTATTGGAGCCAATTGGTCAGAAATTGCTGGTGATTACAATAAAGGTATAATTGAATGAGTATTTCCTGTATCCGGGCACTGAATACTTTGCTGTCAAATCCTGGCAACAGCTCTAAGGGGTAGGGGTCGCCATCCGCATTCTTCACAGAAGGACCTGGGCTAGACTGTCCGAGATCTTGATTCTTGATTCTGACCTTTTCGAAGGGCTAGATAAAGATGCATCATCACAGACCCACACATACATATGCATGGCATGGACATGTACGGTGACTGCCAGAGGTCAAGCTTCCCTAGAGCTAGACTCTGTGATGGGGATTGCCATGCAGGGATTTTATGGGGGACAGCTCTTGGGTTCAGCATGTAGGGGAGACTGAGCAAAGGAACCAAGGCAGTGGGGGAAGCTGGGCTGTGGTGCAGTCACAACAAAAGCCCCAACCGACCCTACACATCTTACAGAGTTGTCCTGAATTGGGGCAAGGGTCTTTGGGTCCCCAAACTGGCCAGTCATTGAATGTGCACTGCCGTCCTGGGTCAGGTGGTATAACCTTGAGGGAGGCAACTCTCTGTAGCTGAAGCCTGGGGACAACCAGCAAGGAGGGACCCAGCCCTGAGCTCTCTCCTGTCAACACTCCCAGAAGTTGGGCAAAGATTGTCTCTGTCCTAAAGGGGGCAGGAGACCTGGGTGGCACATCACACAGCTCAACTACAGTGACTTTTTTTTTTTTTTTAGTTTATTTATTTTGAGAGAGAGCAAGAGTAAGCTGCGGAGGGGCAGAGAGAGAGAGAGAGAGAGAGAGAGAGAGAGAGAATCTCAAGCAGGCTCTGTCTGCACTGTCAGCACGGAGCCCGATGCAGGGCTCGAACACATGAACCGTGAGATCATGACCTGGGCCAAAGTCAAATGCTTAACTAACTGAGCCACTCAGGTGCCCCTACGATGACTATTTTCTGATCCCCAACTTAGGATATGGTTCTGTGTACCTATTTATGGGTTTGTAAGGGATAGAAATCACATAGCTTTAATGCTAAAGAAATAATAATAATAATAATAATAATAATAATAAAAGATCAAGGCGGGGGAAAGAACCACAAATACTGCTTCGGCTTATGTGTAGGAAATGAGGAATCTGCCTCTATTCTGTCCCTTTGCTGTGACACAGTCTCCATGTGACACACACACACTAAAATGACTCTAAACAAAACATGGAAACTTTGCTAGCAAAGAAGGGACACAGAAAGGGCAGAGAATAATCTGAAATATCAGTAACACGATTATTACCCAAGTGGATAATCACCATTTTGAACAGTCCTGGTCAACATTAATATACATGTCCTCCAAGTGAAAGATGTTACAAGGGATAAAAAAACAAACCCAATTAGTGGTTGTGCATCCTCAATAATTTTTTTTTATCTTCAATCTTTCCTCACAGATTTTACCTTCTAAATGATATTAAAAGGACATAATTGCCTAGGATGGTTCTTGCTTAAAAAAGACCATACAAACAGCACAAATACTTATGCTATTGATCATGAAGTGCAAGTTCTGTTTCATTTTCCATTTTATAATGAGAACAGTCAGAAATGTTTTTAGAGTTTCAAATCAAAACTATGTATTATTTATTGTGATCTAGGTAGCCGTTGTGCAGAAGCTTTTAAAAAGCTAGAAAGCAAAAATGGCTTAACAGGGCATGAATTTGAAATAGATCCCCAGGGGATAACGAATCCAGCTTATATTATGGGAAAATGCAAAGAGCCATTAATTCATATTATGCTGCCCGGCTATTCTATTGATGACTGCGAAAATAAAGTCTCCAGTCACCATTCTCGTTGAGACATGAGCAGCCAGATATCGGTGCAGAAGCTGGAGTTCAAAAAGTTAATAATAAACCTGAATCCAGAATAATTTCGAAGCGTGCAAACAACAAAAGGCAGTGGAGAGTGAAAATTCAAACGTAGCAACGTCATCTGATTAGAAATCCGTTGTCATTGTCCTCCACCGAAACGGTCCACAAATTGCTGATGTAGTCTATGACCTCTGTAGAAGGATTGAATTTAGTATCCAAAGTTGGTGGCTCAGCATTTCCTCTCCCCTTTCTTTTTAAAACCCCACACTACAGAAGGGCACAGGGTAACACATTTTACTGTTAAATATAATTTGAGCCTGCTGGAAGACGGCCCGCTCACAAGTGTCACCCTGGCAACTCACCTCTGACTTCGGCTTTCTGATAGGAGTTGTTCCCAACTTTCCTCACCACCCCCCGCCCCCAGCACCATTCTGTGCTGTAGCCACAGGGTAAAGCGAGGCAGGGCGGTCTCGAATACCATTTCAAAGTCGAACTACTTTTTCTAAGTGCCAACTCCAAAGCTCACAGAAACTCTATCCCGTGCTTCATTTTTACATGATAGTGCTTGCAACACTCACTCTGGGTTCTGAGCAGAAAGCAGCCAGCCAATACCGTTGCACTGTGTACCTGGCCCACAGTAACAGAGTTCAGAAGAAGACCCAACCACGAATCCAAACAGCAGTGGTGAAAAGACGTCACGCCCTTCCCTAACCATCATACCGTCTTGCACTTACTGTCTTCCGTGGCTCCCATGTCTGTCCGTCCCTGTTCATGCTGTCGTTCTGCCAAGACAGCCAAGCTAGGCAGAGGGCAAATCCGTCAATGTCTCCCTACAACTGTCCCCCACGTCCCAAATGAGGGGCGGTGCCCCAGCTTCCCATATCCGTGATCGACCTTTCCCACTGCCGGTTCCAGCAACACCAACTGCCAAGGGTTGCACGTTATGGAGACATCGTGTTAGTATGTGTCTTTCACCCAGAGAATACAAGGGAGAGAGAAAAAGAGACACAGAGACAGGCAGAGGTAGAAAGAGGCAGGAAAAAAAAAAAAAAAAGACCAAAATAGGAAGGCTCAGTTCTTGGGTCCTGCACATAATTGAGTGTAAACTCTTTTGTTACTGGTGGCTTTCGGGATGAGTGAATCATGTTCTGTACACGCACTCTGACCACTTACAGCCCACTGCTTTCACAGCAATGACTGACCATTCTGTGAATTTCAGAGAACAATGCCTTGTCCTTGAGACCAGCTACAACTCGCATGCACGTGCCCTCATTCTAAGCTACACCAACTCAGCGTTTCCATAAATTCATTTTCTGTACCTAAAACCCATTGGGCGTTGCAATGTATTTGACCAAATCAGAACTATCCCGGGCTGAAAAGAGTTGGTTTGAAAATAATTAATGAGCATCTTTTATTTTTTTTTTAGGTATGAAAGTTGCATTTTCTCTAAAAAGGAGGAAATAAAACTGAGAAAGAAATAGGATGTTTCAGGAAACTGGGCTGGGCGGCCAGTATTTGCACTGTGTGTGAAAATGCCTAACCCCCTGTTACTAAAAGTACCTAGTAGGGAAAAAGTGATGAACGGATGTTGAGATGATTGTCCTTTTTTAACTAGAATTTTTTCTTTTTTTTAAAAAAGCCTTCACTCTTAGCGTGGAGCACAATTGTGGGGCTTGAACTCATGAACGTGAGATCAGGACTTGGATGCTTAACCCACTGAGCCAGCCAGGCACCCCCTCTTTTAACTAGAATTTAAACATGGGTGGTGGTTTTGATTCTACACTGATCCTTCATGTCAGGAGTGGAACCAGCTTAGAGAAAACAAAAACAAAAGCCATGTTAAAATTTTAAAATCACAAAAATTAAAAATAAAACCTTGGGGCTCAGTAGGTTAAGCATCTGGACTCTTGATTTCAGCTCAGGTTATGATCTCACGGTTCATGGGACGGAGCCCCGAGTCGGGCTCTGCGCTGGCAGTGTAGACCCTGGTTGGGATTCTCTCTCCCTCTCTCTCTGCCCCTCCCTCATGTGCACACATGGTCTCTCTCCCTCTCTCTTTCAAAACAGGTAGGTAAACATTAAAAAATAATAGTAAAATAAAACCTTAATCAGAGCCTAAAATAATAAAGCCAAATCTGTTCGTTGAATATAGAGCGATTAGCCAAGGCAAATGCCATCAATGTGAACGGATTTCCTCAGTTCAAGTCTTATTATTTTAAGACATTTAGGTAACTTGACACTACAATAAAGACGTGCAATAAGAGGAAAAAAATGAATCGGTGGAAGGGGCAGCCTGAGTGTGAACAGACCAGGCCTCTGCCTCTGCCTCTTAGCATTAGGTCAGCTGCTTAATTTTGCTTCAAATTCATTTCCTTATGTGTAAAAATGCAAGTGATAGATCAGCTGTTCTTTAAAGCTTCTGGAAAGTCGGTAGAGAAACGGACTAGAAATAGTAAAAAGGGAGCATTTTGTGATCTTCCAACAGGTCTTAAGGGAAAAAGTCAGTAAGCTAATCAAGGCCACAGTAATCAAATAAAATTCACTCAAAATAGTACTATTGTCAGTATTATTTGAATTTAAAATTTTTAGCCATGCCATTGCCTCAAAGAAGGCTCTGAGTAACGTCTGACTCGGAGAGACGTCTCTGAAACAGTGCAGCCTCTGTTATAACAGGCTCACTTAATGACGTTCTGGATGATGCTGGGAAAATCCAAAGGAAGGGACCCTGATGTACCCTGAGGAATGTGGGAAAAGTCCTGCTCAGTCCCCCATAAGCCATACTCAAGTCTGCACAGAGCAATGAAAGTAAGGAACAGACAAGAAACCATGATTTCAACAGAAAAAGAATCATACTTTGAAAAGCAAAGCTTGTTTCTTAGATAATTTCTGTAAATACTGCGAATTAAAGTGGAGAATGGCACTGGCTTGTAACTCCTAAATTTTAGGGGTTTCTTTTAAGTTTATTTTTTATTTATTTTGAGAGAGAGAGAGAGAGAGAGAGAGCATGAGCAGCGTAGGGGCAGAGGGAGAGAGAGAGAATCCCAAGCAGACCCACTCTGTCAGCGCAGAGCCTGATGCAAGGCTCGATCTCACCAACTGTGAGCTCATGCCCTGAGCTGAAATCAGGAGTCGGACTCTTAACCGACTGAGCCACCCAGGCATCCGAAATTTTGGAGTTTTCACTGTTTTTTAAATACTGGTTTCGATTTCCTTTCATCAAACTGACAAAGCCCCCACATTTGTCCCTAGGAAAAAATCCCCATTTATTCCACTAAGAAGACCAACAGGCAGAGATACAAATGAAATGGTAGGCAATGTCAAAATGAAATGGACATTGAGAATGCAGCGAGTTGTGTGTTAAGTATCCAAATGAGTAATTTTTTTGCTGAAGGACGGTGGACATATAACGTTCTCCCGGCATCAGATGTACAACATCGTGATGCAGCAATTACATACAGTACGAGGTGCTCACCAAAATCCATGTGTTACCATCTCTCACCGTACAACGTTATCACAATATTATTGGCTGTATTCCTTATGCTGTAATTTTCATGATCTATTTATTTTATAACTGGAAGCCTGTACCTGTTAATCCCCTTCCCCTAGGTCACCCACCTCCCCACATTCCCCCATCTGGCAACCGCCAATTTATTCTCTCTATCTGTGAGACTCTTTCTTTTTTATGTTTCTTTGCTCATTCGTTTTGTGTGTTAGAGTCCAAATCTAAGGGAAACATCTATGATGTTTGCCATTTTCTGTCCGACTTCTTTTGACAGCTTAAGTACCAAATCAAATTGATAGTTCACAAAAGATTTGTAACGATTGCCTCTAGCTCCCAAATCAATGTTTCTAGCCTGGAACCCTCCCCTAACCACCACACTTAGTAACTTCTAGCTGCCCAGTGGCCATGTCTATCTACATGTCCCATGTATACCTCAAAGTCCTTTCCTCCCCAAGAACAGGTCTGCTTCCCTCCCTCCCCTAAATTCCTAAAAATGTCACCAGAGTCAGAAACCTGAGAATCCCAGGCCCTAACATTTCTCACTTCCAAGGCCCAAACTATCACCAAATCCAGCCCAGTCTAGCTCTTTCAAAGCTCTCCTCCTCTCCATTCCTCACTGCTTCCTCCCCAATGTCAGCCCTCCCATATCTTTGCCAGGTCAGTGCAAAACAAACCTTTCTTCAATCTTGCTCACCTTCAGCTGTCCCTACACTCTCTCCAAGGCAACATACCTCAAATACCAATGACTGGGGTACCTGGTGGTTCAGTCAAGCAGCTGACTTCAGGTCAGGTCCTGATCTCGCGGTCTGTGGGTTCGAGCCCCACACTGGGCTCTGTGCTGACAGCTCGGAGCCTGGAGCCTGCTTCAGATTCTGTGTCTCCCTCTCTCTCTGCCCCTCCCCTGCTTGCACTCTGTCTCTTTCTCTCAAAAATAAGCATTAAAAAATTTTAAATACCAATGAATGCCATCTTTGAAAAGATTTTTTTTTGATGTTTATTTATTGTTGAGAGAGAGAAAGACAGTGCACAAACAAGAGAGGGACAGAGAGGGAGAAGGAGACACAGAATCTGAAGCAGGCTCCAGGCTCTGAGCTGTCAGCATGGAGCCCGAAGTGGGGCTCGAACCCATGAATGGCGAGATCATGACCTGAGCTGATGTCGGACACTTAACCAACTAAGTCACCCAGGCTCTCTCCAATGACTGCCATCTTAAAACCCCTCAGTGCTTACACACATACACACACACACACACACACACACACACACCTTTCATACCCTGTGGTTCAATAACCCTAACAACTTATTATTCCGCATGCAGATTTCACACCCGCATCCCGCTGCTCCTGTCTACAAGACCCTAGGCCACTCCACTAGGCCAACTCCTATTCATCTTTCAAGGGCCACTTCAGGGGTTACCTCCTGTAAGCAGCCTGCTTTTTACACACACAGTCTCTGGCCCCAGGCTGCCTCAGCTTCTGCTGCACTCCTTAATGCAGTCTCAATATACTTTCATCATATTGGAATTGGTTATCTATTCATGTGTCTGTCTCTTGCACATGACAGATATTCCTTGAAGGTAAGGACTCACCACCTCTGCTCCTTGAGATCCTTGCAAAGTTTACGGAACCATATTAAAAATGAATCAAACTATATAAAGAAAAACAGATTGGAGGATATAAGGGTATTTTGGAGGATTCCACATAGTCATTGTCTTTCTTACTTATGCAAATAAATCTTCATGGTTTACAAAGTGCTTTCACTGAAGTTGTTTTGTTTTGTCCTTAAAACATTCCTAAAAGGTAAGGTAAGGCTATTATGAAGGCTCTGAGAGACACTAAATACGTAAGAAAGTCTTTTGAGAAGAGAAATGTTATTGATTTCTCAAGGTGTGCGTGTGTGTGTGTTTGTGTGTGTGTGTGTGTGTGTGTGTGTGTGTGTGTTCAAATAAGTCTTCTTAGATCAGAGCCACAACATCAAATAAATTCCTGTTCTGTCAAAATAACCAAGTGATTTCCTTCGTAACTACTGAAAAAGTCTCCTGAAAAAGAAAAACTCTCAATTCTATGCAGAGAGGTTTCAATAACCTGGTCTCTTATTCACTCTTTTCCAAGAAGTAGATTTTGGAAGACAGAACAGCTAATTTAGATTTCTAAAGACAAAGAGAGGACTGATTAACTCTCACCTTCAGAAGATCCACTGGGGCCCACAGTCTCCTGAAAGTTTCCCTGATGTGTGAAAGCTGTCCTTTCCTCAGGATGATGCCAACAGCTGAGAGCAGCTTTGGCCAAAGTCTTCAGCAAACAGGGGTAGTGGGCGCTAAGGAAGAACACCACAAGGATTCCTGAGAAAGAAAAGAAAAGAAAAGAAAAGAAAAGAAAAGAAAAGAAAAGAAAAGAAAAGAAAAGAAAAGAAAAGAAAAGAAAAGAAAAGAAAAGAAAAGAAAAGAAAAGAAAAGAAAAGAAAAGAAAAGAAAAGAAAAGAAAAGAAAAAACATAGAACACTGTAAATTGTTTTGGGTTAGTTAATTCTATTAAGCTGATATTTCACTCTACCTACCACCTTAACATCGACAAGGGGAACTTAATACATCTTAAATTCCGTGATTCATTTTAACCACACTGTTCTGCACTTAAGACCATCAATGTCTTAAGACTTTAAGCAATTTAATGGCAACAGGCAATGAAAACAGGTAACATAATTCCAATTACATCTTAGTGTAGGATGAAAGCCCGAGTGACCCCTAAACAGCAGGAAACAACTGTGCACACAAATTAGGGGGAGGGGGGAAAGGCACTTGATCTTATTCTATTCTTAAACTTCATGAGAACACCATGTACTTTATAATCACATCGACACACAGGCTGTGGCCGGGAAGAATCTAACACCGACAGAAAAGAACAAACAATGAAGAACGAAGTATTTGATCAAGGTTGACAATGTCAGAGAAGAACTCAGCAATGCAATTACATTTTAGAGGTGGCTTTGAAGGCGGTAAGAAAAGAAGGCATCTGGGAATAAAGAGAGTTGCTAAACACACTAAGAAAACAAGTGTAAGGTTAAGGTGGAGCTACACATAATGAAGCCTTCGTTAATCGGAAACCAACTAACAGAAGTACTCGACTACTGTGTTTGTTTAATGCCTCACTTTTATGAGAAAGGGTAAAAATCGCAGAAGGGAGCATTCAGAAGACCTCTTTAAACCAGAACTTGGGGGTCAGTGTGTAAGGAGGAGAGCAGAAGCCAAGAGCGCTACATCTGCTCCCAGCACTAATGGTCTGACCTTGGGCTTGCTAAGTGCTTCTCTACCCTGCAGGCACTTTTAACGATACTCGGAGAGCTTGTAGAAAGTATCTCTGGCTTGCCTCATCCAGGCCAAATAAATCTTCGACATGAAATCAGAATCTCAGGTGGGATGGAGCCCGAGCACAGGCATTTTTTCCAAAGAGACAAAGTCTGAGAAGACGGCTCATCTAGCTCTGACATTCTGCCTCGCCCTCATGGTTTGCACCTGATAATTCAAGTTTGCTTGAAACATTATTTTTAATGTTTATTAATTTTTGAGAGAGAGAGAGAGAGAGTGTGTGAGTAGGGGAGGGGCAGAGAGAAAGAGCCTGAAGCAGCCTCCAGGCTCTGAGCTGTCAGCACAGAGCCCGATGTGGGGCTCGAACTCAGAGACGGTCAAGTCTTGACCTGAACCACCGACTGAACCACCCATGTGCCCCTCAAGTTTGTTTTAAAACAAATATAATTCAGGGGTGTCTGGGTAGCTCAGTCAGTTAAGTGTCTGACTGCATTTCAGCTCAGGTCATGGTCTCCCAGTTTGTGGGGTCGGGTCCGGCATAGGGGCTCTGCACTGACACTGCAGAGCCTGCTTGGGATTCTTTCTCTACCCCTCCCTGCTCGCTCTCTCTCTCTCTCTCTCTCTCTCTCTCTCTCCCAAAATAAATAAATAAGCATTAAAAAATAAAATGAAACAAATAATTTAAATTAATAGTATCCAAAGTTTAAGACCCTATAAAATCACATCGTTGCCCAATTTTCAAGAAGAAGGGACTGATGCCCTGAGAAATATGCTGATGTAGGTAGGGTCCAAGCAAAAGAACACCACTAGGACAGAATCAAGTCTTTAGGGGAGGTAAAGTTGGATCCTGAGCTGGGGCTGGACTCAATCTCTCCCAGGCCGGGCCGTATGACGGGGAGACATGCAGTCACATGCTTGACCGGGGATCAAGGCCACGGGTTCTCTGGGCTCCCACTCCTTACAGAACAATAGAGATCAAAGCTAATCCTACTCACTAAGTTACAGTCCTTCATATGAGCTGGACATCGTGCTTCTAAGAAGTGCTTTCATCCAAACAAACTTCTCAGACCTCACTACTGGGACCGGAACAGTTTATTTATAATTTCTAAGTGAGGCAATTGAAGCCCAGCGAGGTCAGGCTCAGCCCCAGGATGGAGGAAGTCGAGAGTTCACAAAGCTAGTCTCTCTCCTAACCGTGGGCCGGCGGGCGGGGAACACAGTGACCCGCAAGCCAGAGGAGCGGCTCCTCGGCTCTGGGTCTACTTAGGCGGCGCTTGCCCCCCGCGCATGCGCAGTCGCACCCTGGGCAGTGGCTCCAGAAGCATCCCGCGGGCTTCCTGGTGGCAGCAGAGCTCCTCTGATGAAATCCTACTTCCGCTGTTTCCGCCAGGAGTAACATGGTACGGAAGCATTTCCATTCTCCCTGCACAACACACACACACACACACACACACACACACACACACACACCCACCACACCACACACACACACATATCTACGCAGACCCACACACACACACGACTATACCATACGTGCGCGTGCACACACTCCCGAAGATTTAATGACACTATTTTGAGGGACGTCAGCTTGGGCAACTATCTGAAGAGTCACCACTGAAATCTGCCCTAACCGCCTCAGGCCCTCACGAATATGAGTTTAAAAGCCTACCCGAGGGGTATCTGGACGACCATTTACAATTCACCGAAACGTTACCGAACGTTTAAATATTTAATTTAAGAGGCTGAGGCAAAAATACTACTGTTTCTGACACCTCAGGCATATTCCAATTGTACGGTGGCAGAATTACCTTAAGTTTAATGACAATGCAAAAAGAGGATTTTCATTAGACACGTCTGGGAAGACATGAAAGAATGATGGTCAAAATACAAGCACAAAATTTTGGGAATTGGAGGGGGCCTCGATGGTCACTGTATCCAACCACCCATCTGCCTATGGCCCGATCCATTTTAAGGGACTCCATATGGAGACGAACCTTGCTTCCTGTAGCTTTCACTCATTGGTCTCAATGCTGGCCTTTGGAGACATATCCAGATTTGCATTCTGATGTCAACTGCCCAACCACAGCCCGCTGTTCTGAAAAGCAGGGATAAGTTGTGGTTTTAGCAAGGCGGCCGCTGACTGGATACCCCTGAGTATCCCACAGAGGCTGGCGGAGGGCCCATGAGGTGGCTCTGTGCAAGGGTCTCGCCCCAGAAGGGAGACGATGATCAGCCAAGTCCATCAAACTAGCTCTCTCTGGGATTTGGAGTGGACATCAGGTGTCAGAGGAGGACCTCCCGAATATGCAAAGGTAAGCAGAAAGGCCAAAAGAGAAACCGGGAGAGAGAAGAGTCATCCCTGAAGTTGCCTGACCCTGACAGCTTCCCCCTTTCCAGACCCAGGCAGGGGAGCTGGGTGGCAAGTCCCTGCTCCTTAGGGCGCCCTGAGTCTCTGTTCTCCACAAGTCCAAATGGGCAGTACGTATGGAATAAAATTATAGCACCTCATTTCCCGGCCGTTCTTACGGCTGTTTATCAGCTTGACAATGAAGATCTCCCTTATCGTTCTGTAGGTATTGTTGTTAGGACCAACTAAAGGCTTTATTTTTACCCCATTAATATTGCACCTTTAGGGGCGCCTGGGTGGCGCAGTCAGTTAAGCGTCCGACTTCAGCCAGGTCACGATCTCGCGGTCCGTGAGTTCGAGCCCCGCGTCGGGCTCTGGGCTGATGGCCCAGAGCCTGGAGCCTGCTTCCGATTCTGTGTCTCCCTCTCTCTCTGCTCCTCCCCCGTTCATGCTCTGTCTCTCTCTCTGTCTCAAAAATAAATAAACGTTAAAAAAAAAAAAAAAAATTAAAAAAAAAATATTGCACCTTTAAAAATGGAGCTCATTATTCCAGCTTGCCAAAAATTCACGACCTCTCAATTCCACCCCTCCAAAATATTTGTTCTGCCTTTCACCTTCATGCCGCCTACAAATTAGACAAGCATGCCATCCAGAATGATGTTCATGCTATGATAAGAACACTGAATAAGACACTACTTCACAGAGCAAATAGTGGTATGGAAAACAGCAAAAACCAGACTGGTCAAGAAATAAAAATGAGGGGCGCCTGGGTGGCGCAGTCGGTTAAGCGTCCGACTTCAGCCAGGTCACGATCTCGCGGTCCGTGAGTTCGAGCCCCGCGTCAGGCTCTGGGCTGATGGCTCAGAGCCTGGAGCCTGTTTCCAATTCTGTGTCTCCCTCTCTCTCTGCCCCTCCCCTGTTCATGCTCTGTCTCTCTCTGTCCCAAAAATAAATTAAAAACGTTGGAAAAAAAAAATTAAAAAAAAAAAAAAAGAAATAAAAATGAATGTAGTTTAGCGTTGAGGTCATTACTTAAAATTAATAATTCCCAATTCTCCAAATTGACTGCAAATCATCTGTAAGATATAAATAGCTATGTAAACTGACGGGACCACGCAATTCATCTGCTGGATAAAGGTTTTACCATTTCCTTGGTAAAAAACCGCAAAACCCAGAAGGATTAGATTTCAGCATCATTAGAGAAAATTAGGCCATAGTTGCGATAACTGGCAACATGAACTTTGTAGTTAGAATAATTACCTGTGCAGCAGACCAAGAAGTTATGTTTGAGAAACATATTGCAAAACCAGAGCCACGTTAGTTTCATCCTTCCCAGAGGCAATCATGGAAATTAGCAGAGTCTGTCATTTTAGGTCATCTGGTATACCCCTGCCAAAGTGAAATTGTTCTCCAAAGATCTCAACTGCTTTGTCTAATTTAGCTTTCAGGAAGCCTCATGGGATCTCTCCTTAGAGTAAAAAGCCCCACACCGAAGAGCTTTTTAAGTTCTTGTGTCTGCTTTTCTTAGTTTTTCTGTCTGCACCCTTATGGTCAGACTGTCAAGCTCCAGTCTCTCATGGTGGTCAGTGTGCCCTCCTGGAACAACCCAACCCGTCCTCTACCTGGGTACCCCTGGTCGTCCCAGGACTGACTGTGTAAATAAGACTGGAAATCTTCAAGGGGAGGGCTCCTTGGGCCTGTCTACAAAGCAAACACACGAGTGTGTGTGTAGATTTCCCGCCATCTCTGTTGAAGACACAGAGGCCTTCTTGCCTTGCTTCTTTTTTCTCAGCTGTGTCGAATTGTGACACTGTTCTTTCAACAATTACCATCTGATCCACTGGGGTCAAGGTACTGCCCTGTGAGCCACAAGAAACACAAAGACAACTAAGCAGCTTCTGCTCAAAGACAGGCAGAGATGAGAGATAATAATACCATCTTGGGTCGTATGGCATTTTGTGGTTTATTTTTCACAAAAGTAATCTAACTTGACACTGAAAATAGGTATTTTTCTTGCCATCTTATGGATAAAAATAAAGGTTGAGCAAAGTTGGGCAAGTTATCGATAATTCATTACAGCTAGTGAGCAGCAAAGCCAGGACTTCACAGAGACGAGCTTTGGAATTGCTAGTCTATGTTACTCGCACAACCCCACAGGTGCATTCATTGTTCACCAGGATCGAATGACTACCCACCAACATACATTGAAAGCTTATTCCATACTGGGTACTTTGGGCATGTATTTGATCCATATATTCAATAACAACTTTCCGAGGTGGGCATTTTAATGTCCCACCTAATAGGAGGGAAAAATGAGAACGAGGCACAGAATGAGAACTCATGGCCAGCGTCGCATGGCTAGTGGGTGGCAAAGAGTAATAAACACCAAGAGAGCAGTGCCACCCGGAAGAAATGTGGAGGAAGTCACTGGATCTGTTGCTAGGAAGGACGCTGAGAAAGTTTTGGAACGTTTTCTAGCGTTTCCAGAACAGTGAGACTTTTCTTCTCTTGTGAGTCCTGTGAGAAGACACTGGCATGGGAGACGAGAAAAAGATGGCAGTTCCAAGAAAAGAAGGAAACGTGGCGCTTCCCTTTCCCTCTGCTGTGGCCACGGGCACAGCCCGGCCAGAGTCACCCAATGGGACAGAGAACTGCCAACCCGTGAATACCATTCGCCACTTTCATGCCTGCGATGTATATTTTCTATTATTTTAAAGTCTTTGGACAGATCACGTTGGTTAAGCAAAGCAGAGAGAAGAGACCCTTGGCATTCACGGCCTCATGTGTGTGGTTGGTGATTTTACAGTGACCGCCTGGGAGGCTCATGGGATGTGACTTAGCAGTTTGCCGGGACACCAGTTTGAAACACGCAAACTCGCTAGCTGCTCCGTACTCACACCTCAGTGCAGTTTCCTTATTCTGAGCCTGATTTCAGGTTTGAAAGGAGGGAGCCAGGAAGAAAGGATGTGCGCTCCAGTATTCAGTGAGAAACTTTCATGGCCCACAGGAGGGGCTAAGAGGTTCCTACACAAACTTGTTAATCCTACAATAATCCCACAATGTGGCCATTATTGTACAGATTTTCTACGTGGGCACACTGAGGCACAGAAAAGTCCAGTGATGCATCCCGAAGTCAGAGAGCTTGTCCATGTCGGAGGATTTGACATGCGGTCTGCCTAACCTGGGATTATCCTAACATGGGATTTGAATGCGGTCTGCCTAACTCTGTGCTATGGCATCCCTCTTCTATTTCTGCTGATGTCATTGAACAAGCAAACAAATACACAAAAACTGTGTGAGGAGGGGAAGACACTAGCCGAGACATAAAACCTCAGTTAATGTTGGAAAGCCAGTTAACTTCAGACATGAGGGCAGACAGTCCGTGACTTACGATGCTTCAACGTACCATTTTTTGATTTTACGATGGTATGAAAGCAATATGCGTTCAGTAGAAACTGAACTTCAAATTTTGAATCTGGATCTTTTCCTGGGCTAGCAATACATGGGACGCTCCTCTCGCGATGCCGGGCAGCGTGTAGCAGCTCTGTGGGCCGTGGGATCACCAGAGTCAACAAGCCCCACGCTTGTAACCATTCTGTACCCACATGCCCATTCTGTTGGTCACTTTAAGTACCGTACTCACTAAATTACATGAGATATTCACCACCCGATCACCAAACAGGCTGTGTGTTAGATGATTTTACTATCAGCTGATGTAAGTGTTCTGAGCACACGCAAGGTAGGCTACAGGCTAAACTGTGCTGTTTGGGAGATCAGGTGTATTAGATGCATTTTAGACTTAGGATATTCTCAATTTGCGACGGGTTCATCAGGACGGAACCCCACTGTAAGTGGAGGAAGATCCATATATGCCAAAAAAAATAAAAAATAAAAATAAGGCCACAGCACGCTTAGTGGAAGTATCCCCCACGGGAAAAGCCAAGCACCTTACAAACTTTCCATATTCTTGGATTGAGAGATGCCCCGAGGTCTTAGAAATCAGTCCCCATAAGGCCTGCTGTGCTCCCGCGAATTCAGAGGCCAAGGGAGAAATGGGTCAAAGAGAGGAACGTGTCTGGCCTCACAGCGCGTGAAGCGTGTGACTGACACACATGCTGTGAAGTGCCAACAACGTGCAGGGGAGTCTGGAGGTGGGAAAAAGCACCTCTGGCTGGGATGGGCCGTAAACACGGCCCACCTCCCTGAATCGGAACTCTAGGGAGCAGCGGAGCAGTGAGCACGTTTGTGCACCATGAGGACAGAGGGATGAATAAGGGAGACCAAGATGGCGGCGAACCGCCGGTGGCCAGAGCGGTGGCCAGAGCGCAGGCGCCGTGCAGAGAGTCTGGTGCAAGGGATGCGCACGGGGCCTCGGGGAGTCCCTGCTGTACTTCAGCCACTCAACCTCAACACGAGGGGTGCGCGGACCCATGTCAGGTCTTCCCCCACGTCGGAGAGAACACTCCTTCGAAATCAGTTTTCAAGAACCGATGCCACAGCCCTTGGGCAGAAACCCGCTTATTTGCATATCGCCCAGTCCTCTTGCTAAATAACAGTTGGAGTCAAGTCAAAACGAAATGAAATGCCAACACCCTTCAACAGTAACACAAATGCTTTGCAACCTCGAACTTGAATTTAATGGAACATACAAAACAAATCTGCTTTGATGACTCTGAAAAGCAACTGAGCGAGTTCCAACTTGAGCAGGGGGTTTATTTATTTTGTGTTGCTCCTGTCATTATTCAGATTGCTCAAGAAGCACTTAGCGGGTGCCTACAGGGTAACGCACAGGAGTTCGAAGCAGGAATGCTAATGATTTTTATTTTTGTACTTCATTTTAACTGGATTGTTTTAGGCAGTATTTGATTTTTATCTGGGGGAAACTTTGACAGCTGATTTTTAGCGGCATTTATTAAGGTGGTTTCGCTTTTCGACATATGGAAAGTACAAGAAAATTAAAGGAAAAAAATTAAAATGGTATGTTGTATTCCACCACCAGAAATAAAAATTGTCAGGACACCTGGGTGGCTCAGTCGGTTGAGTATCCGACTTTGGCTCAGGTCATGATCTTGCAGGTTCATGAGTTCGAGTCCCAAGTCAGACTCTGTGCTGACAGCTCGGAGCCTGGAGATGCTTCAGACTCTGTGTCTTCCTCTCTCTCTGCCCCTCCCCTGCTCACGCTCTTTCTCAAAATAAATAAATAAACAAACAAACAAACATTAAAAAAATAAAAACTGGCCTTTATGCCTTATGAGTGTTGTTTTTGTCTGTATGTATGTGTGTCTGTGTATACATTTTTCAATACAGAAGTAGTGTAATACATTATGCACTGATTTAGTAACCTGCTGTACCCACCTAACAAGATGAACATTTCCCCAAGTCATTAAATATCATACAAGATCAATTTTGGTGTCTGGGTAATAGTCTACCATATAAATAAGTCATATTCATTTAATCAATTTCCTAGTTTTGGCCATTAATACTATTCCATTTGGCTGTTTGGTTTTTTTTTTTTTTTTTTTTTACATCACTTTCTAAACATGTATCATTTTACTAGCACTGGCTGAACAGCAGTCAGCAGAGTTCTTACCCAGTTGATTCACAGAGCATTAGTCGATTACAAAGTTCCATCTGCCTCACTGGGATCTGTGATCCCCTGACTGCAGTCCCGGTGCCTTAGAGAGCCGGCACACATTCCCCGTGCCTTAGAGAGCCGGTTCCCCCTGGCTCCTTCACAGCCCTGCCCCCGCCCCTTGCTGTACATCTGTGGCTCGGCAAGGAGTAGTCTGCTCCATCACGCTAGCTCAGATTACTAGGAAAAGCTTGCCTTTTCCAATGAACGTATCAGAGCAGGACCCATGGACAAACGGTCCCCAACCCCAGGCTATGTGTGGAGACCGTCCTTCCGGGGCAGAAAGAGAGTTTGAGGGAAACACTGTTAGCCCAACATAAAAAAATAATAATGTTTCTCACTGTCTTATTAATGCGACTGTATCTTGTCTCAAAAGAGACAATGGGCTAGACTGGGAAATTGTAAGTAACTAGTCTCATTGATGCTGTTATTATTAACTGTTAGATGAGAAGACACTACAAGTTACGTGCCTTAAGCAGCTCATGATTTTGAGCCTTTATGGTGGTCGTTCTCAGCCCTGCTGGTTCTTGGGAATCCACAGACAGTGCCGTGGTTGTCTTGATTAAGGTGATGGATGCACAGGGGAATATGTAAGTCAAAACTCCTCGGACTGTCCATTTTAAATGGATGCAGCTTGTTGTATGTTAATTACACCTCAATAAAACTGTTAAAGAATTAAGACAGTCCCTCCCCGCCCCCCACAAGCGCCCAAAACCCACATCTGGAATTCTGATTTAATTGGTCTTGAGTGAGGCTCTTAATGTGAAGCCAAGAGCGATTGCTCTAATTATATACTGGGGACGAAGACAGCACTTATCGTGGTGAGCGCTGAGTAATGTACAGAATTGTCGAATCATTATCTTGTACACCCGAAACTAATATAACACTGTATGTTACACACTTCAATTAAAAAAGTAAAAAAAAAAAAAGTGATTCATTATACTTTACAAATGCAAAAAGCAAAAATTGATACATTGATGCGATTCGTCCGAAATTGATAAGCATCTTTTTAGAGACCTAATTTTGTCACGTTCGAGTGCAAACAATAACAAATCTTGTTTTTTTTAAAGTGCTACCCAGCAAAGAAACTCAGAGGCTTTAATAACGTTCAGTAGTTTCTTAACCAAACTTTTAAGAGCCTACTGTATACTAGGTACGACTCTAGGCAGAGCATAAATCATGCGTATGCGTGAAACTGGTAACTTTCTATGAGCCCAACATTCTCTTAAATGGATTTAAACTAAATTCACAAACTAGTTTAAACATTTATCTAATAAAAGCTAAGCATGGGAAATGTAAAAATGAACCTGTTATGGCCCACGGCACAACCACAGATTCTCGGTGAGAGCAGCTCCAATCCAGGAGATTTTGTTGTATTTGCCAAGCCGCTGAGCTACCCACAGGCTTTTAGCAAGAATGTGGGAAAAGCCGTCCCAGAAAATTGGAAGCTTCCTGCCAGAGGGCACCGGCATCCCCTCCTGACATTTGAGGCTCTATGCCAATGCCCCACCCATAGATACCAAGATAGCTTCACATCCATAATAAAATAGCTAAGGCCTTTCATTAGCGAAAATTAATATTCAATATTCACTCACATATGTCTTTACTCTGTTATTAATAAGAAACTTTGAGCATAATTAGTATTGGCTTTGAGCGCACTTTAGAACTGCACCCAGCTGGAAAGGGGCCATGGAGGATAGGGTTTCATTACTCTCCAAGGCTGAACACTCCCTCGAAGGGATTAGAAGAAAAAGAAATGGGACCATTCAGGAAGAAATGGTCTCCTTGAGTTACCTGAGATGACGGTGTGTGGCAGTGGGGACAGGACTGTGGCTGTCAGCGACATGGCCCTTCCAGTCCCTTGTCCCACCCCGCCCCCCCACCCCCACCCCCACCCCGCACGGGCCTCCATGATGCACCACAAAATGAAATGTGAGAAATGAAGCCTCTGGGTCAGGGGACGTCACACACGGTTGGTGTGACATGTCCAGAGAGCAGCTCATGGTGAGGCAGGACGCGGAACACCTGGCCAGGTGAAAAAGGAGAATGAAGAGCACCAGGATTTTCCGACAGACGCAACCCGTTTCATCAGGGATGAGTGTGTGAACACCGGGCAGGAAATCAGGAGTAGGGCTAGTGTCGGTAAGTGCAGAGCAGTGCAAGAAATGTAACCTGGGCTGAGGTATGACTTCCGGACTCCTGACCACTATCAGCACATCAGCTAAAGTGAAGCGATACTGGACTTGTTTTTGCCTCAGTAGAAATGGATGAGATAGTTTACATCCTTTATGGGGGAAAAAGGTAAGATCAACTTGCAACTTACTCGCAAAACCAGCCTTTCACAGCTCCCTCCTCCTAACAGCCTGTGACAGCTACACTCTTCCTAAAACCTGGGGATCCCCTCCAAAGCTTCCTCCCCAGATTTGCCATCTTTCCGACACCCACTTTGGGCCTCTTTACATCCGTGTCTGGGTCACACTTCAGTCACGTTTCTCCTCTGACACCATCTCTCACATTATGCCAGTCTCCAGGTGCCATGTTTGAGGACCAGATCAGCCCATCTTCGTCCCCGTACCCAGCTAGGGGTCCAGGAACAGGGCATTTTCTGGAAGGGGGCACAATGCCTTAGACACACACACACACACACACACACACACACACACACACACACACACGATGTTCTAAGTCTCTCTCTTATGAGAGACCGTGAAGATGAGAAAATCACTTTTAACATAATTTCCCCAGGCAAAAACAATCCTCACAAATCACAGAAATTGTGAATACAAGGGTAGGTTTATCTTAACTTGCCATATAAAATAATATGCACAGATTTCTGGAGGAAACCTAGATTCTACACTCTCCATATCATAATTCCTGGTTCTCACCACCAAACTCAAAACCAAATATATGTGTGTGTGTGTGTGTGTGTGTGTGTGTGTGTGTGTGTATATGTGTGTGTGTACACACACACACACATACACACACACACACACACACATGCTGTCTGTTATATCCTTCTTTTTAAAATGCAGTATTTGGTTGATTGAGTTCCCACTAAATCAAGCCAAGTATGTGTCCTACCTTTGGCTTATTTCTGCCACTACCCTGGATTGGTTTTTGTTTTTATTCTTATTTTGAGAGAGAGAGAGAGAGAGAGAGAGAGAGAGAGAGAGAGATTGAGAGACGGAGGGAGAAGGACAGAGGAAGAGAGAACCCTCTGTCAGTGCGGAGCCTGATGTGAGGCTCGATCATGACTTGAGATGAAATCATGACGAGATGAAATCATGACTTGAGATGAAATCAAGAATTAGACAACTGAGCCACTCAGGTGCCGCCTGGGTTGGTTTTTATTTTTTATTTTTTTATTTTTATTTTTTTTTTAAGTTTATTTATTTTTGAGACAGAGAGAGACAGAGCATGAACGGGGGAGGGGCAGAGAGAGAGGGAGACACAGAATCGGAAGCAGGCTCCAGGCTCTGAGCCGTAAGCCCAGAGTCCAACGCGGGGCTCGAACTCACGGACCGCGAGATCGTGACCTGAGCTGAAGTCGGCCGCTTAACCGACTGAGCCACCCAGGCGCCCCTGGGTTGGTTTTTAAATCATTACAAAAAGCAGAACTCTTTAAAAAAATTTAAAACTAAAGGCAGACTCACAAGCACCTGCTCAACACATAGATTTTTGACTCCAAAAACCCCCAAATCTGTGTAGTCCTACGTTGCATTTTAGTCTACTTGCTACAACCAAGTAGACCCCGAATTTCAAGTTAACAAACTTTATTAAAATATAGACACACAAATACAAGCCGATGTGTACATACTAAACAGCCCATGATCAAATTTTGGTCTGTTTTCTCGTAATATGATGTACATGGCTCTAACTGTATGTCAACCAAATGTCTTATAAAGAAAAGCCCCCTTTTTAAATTTTTTAAAAATGATTATTTATTTTCGAGAGAGAGAGAAACAGAGCCAAAACAGGGGAGGGGCAGAGGGAGAGGGAGACACAGCATCTGAAGCAGGCTGCAGGCTCTCGGCTGTCAGCACAGAGCCTGATGCGGGGCTCGAACTCACAACCGCGAGATCATGACCTGAGCTCAAGTCCGACGCTCAACCGACTGAGCCCCCCAGATGCCCCGAGAAAAGCCTTCGTACAGTGATTTCAGTGTACGTGGATACTCACCATACAGACTTTTACAACATTACAAGCCATTTCACAAGAAGACTGGCGGGTCATTTTCTTGGAGAAGATACGAAATTCAAACAGGAGAGTGCTCTTTAAAAATCTGACGGGCTTCCAGGAGTAGAGTGGTTGGCAACCCTCACGGTACAGACAACTCCCCGGGGCACTTAGAGAAACGAGCTGATGCTTGGGCCCCATTCCCAGGGACTTAATTGGTCCAGGGTGGGGACTGGGCCTTGATCAATTTTTAAAGCTCGTTCTAATGTGTATTAGAGGTAAACCTTCCCCCGAGGTAAATTTTACTTCCATAGAGTACTAAGAACTTTGTAAGGAGCAGAGCAGTCCAAGGAAAGAACAAGTTACCTCATGGGGCAGGGGCAGGGGGGTGAGTCCTGCCTTACACAGTGTGTGTGGAAGGAGGGGTTATGTGTCTGAGCCCCGATCAGGGATGGGGCAGAAAAGGGTCCTCGGCTCTTTGAAACCGATTTTTTCTACATACTCGGTCCACCTAGGTCAGTATTTAAATTAGAGTAAGAAAAGAAAAATGTCTCATTTGCAATGTCATGCTTACAACAAAGCAGTTTGTATAAAAATCTTTCATCGTGTCCACAGAAAACTTGTTAATCTGCACCATAAAATCAAAATGTTTTTGTTTCCAGTATTAACCTATTTAAAAAAAAAAAATCGGTCTTTGCACAATAAGTTACATTATTACATTTCGATTTTCTTATACTCTTTTCTGACTTTCTACTAAAAGGCTTTTTTAGGGGAACCTGGGTGACTCAGTTAGTTGAGTGCCTGACTTTGGCTCAGGTCATGGTCTCACGGTTCACGAATTCGAACCCCACATCGGGCTCTGTGCTGACAGCTGGGAGCCTGAAGCCTGCTTAGCATTCTGTGTTTCCCTCTCTCTTTCAAAAATGAATAAACATGAAAAAAAAAAAAAAGGTCCTTAAAATCAGTTGGCATTTGTTTTTCTTCAATTCATAAAAAAGAATTCCTCATCCTAAATGTTCTGTGAAACATCATTGCTACAGAACTACCGATGGCTTCCTTCCCAATTATCTTTGTTTCCTTCTTCTTTATTCTTAAGTATTGACGTGGACATTTCCTCTGACCCTTTCTGAGACATGGACTTTGGTTCTTCTTTAAAGGATGATACCTTCGAGGGGTTTTTCTGCCTTAAATTAGGCAAGGGAAAACATGCAGAAAGAAACACAATAAATGTCACAATCCTTAGGTTGAGATTTTAATTTTTTTACTTTTTTTTTTATTTTTTTTTAACGTTTATTTATTTTTGAGACAGAGAGAGACAGAGCATGAACGGGGGAGGGTTAGAGAGAGGGAGACACAGAACCGGAAGCAGGCTCCAGGCTCTGGGCGGTCAGCACAGAGCCCAACGCGGGGCTCGAACTCACGGACCGCGAGATCATGACCTGAGCCGAAGTCGGACGCTCAACCGACTGAGCCACCCAGGCGCCCCAATTTTTTTAGTTTTTTTAAAATGTTTTTAACGTTTATTCATTTTTGAGAGACAGAGAGAGAGACAGAGCATGAGGGAGGAAGGGGCAAAGAGAGGGAGACACAGAATCCGATAGAGGCTCCAGGCTCTGAGCTGTCAGCACAGAGCCCGTTGCGGGGCTCGAACTCACGAACCTGACCTGAGCTGAAGTCGGCCGCTCAACTGACTGAGCCACCCAGGCGCCCCTTAATTTTTTTAGTTTTGCTCCTTGTTGTTTCTTATATCTCTGGGATGATACCATGCATGATCTTTTACAACTTGCATTTTCAGTGTGTCTTAAGATCCATCCACACCAGTACATAGGGTCTATCTCTTTTACCAGACACATAACATGATATGCCTGATATGCCTTTGTTCGTTATCCATCCCACTGCTGACAGATATTTCATTTGAACCCGTTTTAGCTACTAGAAACAAAATTGCAATGAATAAGCTTATAAATATATTTATGTCCATATAAACTCCAAAAAAAGGAATTTCTAGGTCAATAATTTGCATTTCAAATTTGATAAAAACATCAAACTGCCTCCCAGAGGGCTGTGATTATTTAAATGCTTCCACGAATGTATAAGAAAATTGTCCACTTCTTTGCCAACTTAGATACCATCAACGTTAATTTTGTTCATGTGAAAGGCAAAAACCACCTTTTATGTTTTGCCAAAATTCGGATCGTGAGCCAAAGTAGAGGTAGCAACTTTCTAGCTTGTTGTTACAATTATTTAAAAAATGATGAAGCTAGGGGCGCCTGGGTGGCTCAGTTGGTTAAGCGGCCAACTTCGGCTTAGGTCATGATCTCACGGTCCGTGAGTTCGAGCCCCGCATCGGGCTCTGTGCTGACAGCTCAGAGCCTGGAGCCTGTTTCAGATTCTGTGTCTCCGTCTCTCTGACCCTCCCCCATTCACGCTCTGTCTCTCTCTGTCTCAAAAATAAATAAACGTTAAAAAAAATTTTTTTTTTAAATGATGAAGCTAGCGGAGCCTGGGTGGCTCAGTCAGCCTGACTTCGGCTCAGGTCATGATCTCATGGTTCAGGAGTTCGAGCCCCGCGTTGGTTCTGCCCGGATAGCGGGCAGCCTGCTTCAGATTCTCTGTCTCCTTCTCTCTCAGAAATAAACAAAACAAACAAACAAACATTTTTAAAAACGACACAGCTAAACTATCATAGCAGATGTCTAACATCTACCCTAAAACCTAGCATTTTGCTTAGATCCTAAGATTCCAATAGACCTTTGCAGACAACTCCCTCCTCTTTACAAATCCTTACCATTACAGCCCTCAAAGACAACTCAAAACTCACTTCCTCTAGGAAGCCTTCTTCGATTAATTCCCTTGATCTCACTTTTTTTAAATCCTTCCTGTACTCTGATCCCTCAAGACTTATGTATTTAGTTTGTGTTAACTCTTAAATCCCTCTTCATCTATCCCAATAACACCCGTAAGGTAGAAACACAGAAAGCCAACAGAAATGAATAAAGATTTATTAAGCATTTATTCTATTTAGTTATTAGGCTCATATCTATCTATTGGCTGCTGTATTAGACCCACTTTATGTGCTTTCACACCTTTGCTTGCCCCTCCCCACGCTGTTCCTCTGGCTGCTTGCTCTATGTAAGGTCCCTGCCCTTGCTGTCCCCTTGTCTCCTAACATCGCTTGCTGCCTCAGTCTCCCTGGGGTGATGGCTCTGGCTCAGCCTCTGTCATGGTTAGTGTGGCAAGAGCTATAGCAGCAGGGGAATCCTGGTCCACCTTAACTGCTTTTGTGGGGGCTCTGTCTCCTCCCACCACCTGGGGATTCTTGTGGAGCACTGGGCTCTGGGGTAAAGGATCTGGCTGCCCCACAGGCTAACCACAGGTGCTGGGTCACCTGGAAGCAGGGACTTAAAGCTCAATGGGGTAACCTTGGCCAATGAGAGACAGGAGACAAGAACCCCTTGCCCTGTGACAGACTGTTGTGGGGGAGGGGTTCCAAACACCTGTCTGCAGGACAGTGCATGTCCCAGGGCTTAACTAGCCATGTTTTTCTGAGAAGCTCTGAGCAGTGTGGTGGCTAATCATCCTGTATTTGTCTGGCCTCCCCTATTCCCTCGGCACCGCTATTCTGGAATTGTCCCTCCTCCTAAAACCCTCCCATGTAGGTTCTGCTGCAGAGTCTGTTTTCTAGAGAGCTCAAGATAAGATAAGACACGCCTAGCACCCACAGAAGCACTGCACCACCCATCAGACTAGCCCCAGGAAGGGGCACAGAAGACAGACGACACCGATTCTGTCCCCAGCAACCCTACAATCTAACTGGAGAGGCAAGACATCTACACCCGCAACCCTAAGTGAAGAAGACGAGACACAGGCTGGGAAAAACCAGAGCGAATGGAATAAAGGGATAAACGGTGCAGACGTTTGGAAAACGGGAACGGTTGGAGAGCAGTCTTTGAACAGGGCACAGTCAATACGAAAGGCATTCTCGGAAAAGAGGAAAAGCATGAGCTCTCACCGACAGCCCGTCCTAGGGAAGAGGGGGAGGCGACGTGGACACGGTGTTCCCTGGTGAGGGCCTCGCACCTGCAGGACATGTGCTGTGCTGAAGGGCCAGGACAAGGACAAGGTCTGGCAGAGCAGAGTGGCTTGGTAGGCAGTAGCGGGACAAGCCCCAGGTTCACAGCCGAGGGCTATGGAAGCACAGCACAGGGGTCTAGTGGGTGAAGGACCTTTCCCACTGTGCCTCGTCCCATGGAAGAGATGACGTTTCCATTCCTTGTCTCTGGAGGGTCAAGTGCTCGCCCCCTCTCCAGCTTCTCCCACCCCCTCCCTCACACCTGAGCCAGCCGCAAGAAGAGTCTTCGAGATAACCTCCTGCCTCCCTTTCGGCTCTCCCAGCTGGCTAAGAAGGTGCCTGTACTGGGCAGGCTGTGCCTGCTGGGGGCTCTGGGCGGGAGGCAATGCCCCAAGGAGGGAGGAGCCTGGGGAAGCCCTTGGTGGCTGTCCCTCTAACCGCACTCCCCATCAGCTGGGACTGTCAAAGAGCTGGCATTTCGACCTCCATCTCTCTGGTTTTGTGTCCTGCTTCCCCGCTGGCGCAAACTTAGGGGGTGGGGCAGGGAACAGGACCATTATTTAAGGACTCCTTAAATGACTTTGACCTTTGAAGCATGATGCAATGAGAAAGGTGATAAAAGAGACAATAAATGCTTCTTAATGACGTGGTCGTCCCACATCCTAATTTCCACCCGCCAAAAGGAAATGAGCAGGCTCTGTGGCTTCCATGTGGTTTCCCTCATGTGGTTCTTCTTACCCGCGAGCGTTTTTTTTACAGCGGCCTTCTCTGGCTGCCTGAATTTCCGCCACGGACTTTCTTTTTTCCTCCGAGAGACACCACAAGGGCATTTCAGAGACGTTCCATTTGTTTTCTGCACCCCCGAAGAATGGCTCTTCCCTGACCGCTCACGGGAGCCCATCCCTCCAGCCCAGCTCGACCAACATATTCGTCTCCATCTGGCCAGGATCACTCCAGGAGATTTACATGACATATTTGCTTTAAATAAAACTGCCAATGCAATTCTAGGAGTAAGACGGAGACAGAAAAGACAACACATTCCTGTGATAGTACCATAGTGTCTATTTTAATCAGTATTTTACAGATGTTTGGAGACCTTCCGGTAAAATTGACATGGTTGACCACGCTAGATGGAACTGCCTTGGGGAGAAGAAAAGAAAACGTTAACCCTTAGGCGCAGAAACCTGCTTTACCAGAACTCCACTCTGTCATCATTTCTCTGATCAGAGAGATGTTTCTATGGCAGCAGGTTACACATTCTGGCCAGAAGGCAGTCGTGGAGGCATTTTTTTTTTCCCCTTTCATTTTGTATCTCATTGCCTTCCTCTCTGGGAAGGAGACAAATAATAATAATAATAATAATAATAATAATAATAAAAATAATAAAAGCCTTTCTTAACTGGATAGACTAATAATCAAAGGAAAACCTTGGGTTTTTATAAATGCTTTTCAAAATTTGATTGTTAAGTGCACGTAGTTTAAGGCCTGGGACCTCCTCCCACAAAGCAGAATGAAAAAGCAGTAAAAGGGGGAAGGAAACTTGAATGAAATTTCAGGCACTGCAGAGCAGTTCATACATCCTGTTAATCACTATTGCCACTCATTATTAAGGGAGGTCCCCCATGGAACCTACTAGACCCGCTGTCACATAGCACCTCCTTCTATGAACTCTTGAAAAAAGCTGTGCTTTGTGACAGTCCCCTCTCATTTCATCTCCATGTTGTTCAGTCCTCTGCCCAATTAACTGACAACATTACTTATACTCCTCCTCCAGAGAAGATTCCTAGTGTGGGGACATCCCTTTTCAGGGGTGTCTGCTGTCCCCACTGGCCATTTATTTCAGTTTCCCATCTTCCCTGAAGAGTAACTGACTGGGGGTGCCTGGGTGGCTCAGTCAGTCGAGCGTTCGACGCCGGCTCGGGTCATGATCTTGTGGTTCGTGAGTTCGAGCCCCGCATCAGGCTCTGCCGTCAGCACAGAGCCAGCGCTGGATCCCGTCTGCCTCTCCCCTGCTCACACTCGCTCCCTCTCGCTCTCGCTCTCTCTCAAAAATAGGCATTAAAAAAAAAAAAAAAGAGTGACTGGATGCCTCGTGATTTCTTTGCCACACAACATGTTTCCCACAATTTGATCAAGTAACACTGGTGCTTCTAGGGATAGGGCAAGGTTACGGCCAACGGTAGCCTATTACAATTGCTATGGAGAAAGGAAATAATTTTCTGTCAACTTAAGTAAATATTCTAGCAATGCAATGAATTTGGGAGTTCATGTCACGATCACTTACAGAATTTTTGTTTGTTTGTTTTTTCTCAGGCATCCAGACTTTAACCTCAAAACCTCTGGGCACCTTCTTTTTTTCTTTTTTCTTTTTCTTTTTCCTTTTTTTTTTTTTCCTTTCCTTTCCTTCCTTTCCTTTCCTTTCCTTTCCTTTCCTTTCCTTTCCCCTCTCCTCCCCTCCACTCCCCTCCCCTCCCCTCCCTTCCCTTTGTCCCCTCCCCTCCCCTCCCCTCCCCTCCCCTCTCCTCTCCTTTCCTTTTCCTTTGGTCTTTTCTTTACTTTCCTTCTTTTACAACTCGCAGAGGACACACTTCTGTATGTACGTGGTTAAACACCACAAGCTGACAGCTACTCACTGCTCATCCTTCTGATATGGTGACGGCCCTTGAGCCAAGCTGACTTTCCAACAGTGTGTACATAACGCAAGCGGCAATTCTCAATGTCTCACACCGGACTACAACCACAGCAGCACCAAAAGCGACCGTCGCTCACGCCGGGCCAGTGGGCTCCATGCCCATTTCAGCAGAGAAACAAAAGCACGGTCCTCCGAAGCCACATCCAGAGAAGCTACCCCTGGGACACCCAGAACAAGAAACAACCTCCAGTGATCGGGAGAGGTGCGGGCACTCACCTCCTTGACAGTCGTGGTACCCACAGGTCTGCACCTCACTTCTTGGGTCTTCCGAAGATTTATTTGACCATCAGTATAGTGGCTTCTAATTGTGACACAAATACTTTCCAGCAGCTCAGTGGCAAACAACAATCAGCTTAAAAATTCTGCTCTGGGGGCACCTGGGTGGCTCAGTCGGTTAAGTATCCGACTTCGGCTCAGGTCATGATCTCGAGGTTCCTGAGTTCAAGCCCCGCCCGCGGAGGGCTCTGTGCTGACAGCTCAGAGCCTGGAGCTTGCTTCGGAGTCTGTGTCTCCCTCTCTCTCTGCTCCTTCCCTGCTCACACCCAAAAATAAACAAACATTAAAATTTTTTTTTTAAACTTCTGCTCTGAATTTTGAAAATTACTTTGAGTTTTCCAGAAGTGATTCTTTCCTACCCATCACCTCTAAAAATATCTCCCAGCCCTTGAGATAATACACAGGGGCTTAATTAGTTTCATCAAAGGAACTGCAGTGTGTCTATCCTGGTTAGTGCTCATCACATGGATTTTTCTTTCATCCTTCTCTGATTTATGGGGTTTTGGTTTTTGTTGGTTTTTTTTTCTTTTTAAGTAAAAGAACTGCTGTCATCCCATAACTGTTCTTACAAGATAACGTTAGTCATTGTCTTCTCACAATATGCTTCTCATCTGGCAGTTAATTTCCCCAAGGAGTGCTGGAGATGTTTTATTTTCAGATAATCTCCAATTAGCTGCTTCTCTCCATAATCCTGCTCAGCTCACATTCATAATTTTCTCCTGTACCTCCTGTTCCTCCTCTTCACATATTTCTCCTCCTCTTAAAGAGGAAGATGGATGATTTACATGGTTTATCATTCTACCTCACTATTTGCTCGCTCTCTCATACTTACAAGAGATTTTAGATTTTAATGCTCAAAATCCAAATAAAATAAAACAGAACGTCGGGTCTTTCAAATGTTGCTCTTTCCAGCTAAGCTCAGTCACTCAGCATTCAGTCTCTCTTTTTATGGTTTGAAAGGGTAACTCTGAGATCTAGATTGAATATGATCCTGATAAATAAAACATGGCTAAGACCCAGAGAATTGAGAGCTCACTTCAAACACACCCTTCCCCTGCCCCCCAGAAAAGTTATATGTGCCATTCCTATGTCAACATTGACAACTTCTCTGGATAAGACAGAAACTTTTTACGCCCCAACTAGAGATATAGTTTAAAACCGGGCACGTATAATGACTGAACTTTGTGCTAATGGATTAAAGTTGGGTCCTTTCTTGAGAATGGGTTTGAAACTGAGGGGCATGTCCAGTGGGTACAAAGTCCCTTCAGTAGCACGGCACAGGAAGAGAACTGAGTGAAGACGGGGGAAGTGGGGGGCCCGTGAATGGACTTCACTTCGCTTTTAATTTTTATGTACCATCTTCCAGTAATTCGCTAACAGATAAGGTACTTAAGTATTTATATAGTGCTTCCATTTCATAATAATATGTGTTTAAATTTTCAGGCACTTGCATGTACAGCAGGTATATTCTTCTATAACATCTGTGCAAGATTGAGGAATCTGGGAAAAAAGAACAGAAACTCCCTGAAACGTATCGATCGTATCTTTCTTGGGCTTTGGTCAATATTTACTTCCTCCATCAATCATTAACAACACCTGTTCTCAGTAGATACTATGACAGAGATTTTGCTTTCTGAACACACACAAAACAAATTTTGCAGATGCTTAATGGCCGGTGAGCATCCTCTCCGTGCACCTGCTACTTCATTATGCATTTCTGCATCCCCAGATAGTGAGCAATGCTTTGCCAAAAGAAGAAACAGTCTGTGTGTGTTGAATGAATGCAAACTTCTTAGCAATAGATGAACTGCCCATTTTTAAAGTATAAAAGTGTACAAGTTAGACCCACGTTTCTTGTGGCCATATATTTTAAGGGTTTCCTTAAGTCCTACACAGGAGGAGTTTCTCTAAAACTATCTAAAAAAAAAAACTATCTAAAAAAAGCAAGAACACTTCCTCAATTCACAAAATACTTCCTACCTCCCACAGTACCTACACCTAACTACTCATTTTACACTTATTCTGTGTGAATTTATATGGTGGCTTGACTTGTTAAGGTATCCAGGGTTCCACTCCCCAACGATTCCACTGGTCTCCTTTCTTTAGTCTCACGTAATCTCCCACAGCCCAGAGTAGAAACACAAGGAACACCTGGGTAACACAGACGTCTCCATACCCTTAGTCTCACACTTTCCATTACATCACGCTGTCTTGCAGCTCTCCAAGACTTGAGCGGGGAGCCTTTTAGGGGGACACAACGAGAAGAAACTATTCATGGTAAATATCTCCTTAATTTGGAAAGAGCATTTTGGTAAAAGAAAAGTGTCTGTTAACTAAGGGTTAATGAAAATCACAACTGTTTGAAAGTGAAGACCTAACTCAAGTCCCCCAACATACCCTAAAATAGCACATACAGAAGGGAATCCACACACAGACAGAGAAGAAGGATTCACTATACTATGAGTTCAACATCACGGTAGGTGCCAGGAAAACAAAACTCTGTGTGTGTGTGTGTGTGTGTGTGTGTTAAACAACATAAAAGAATCATAAACTTGTGTGATATGGAGTGGAATGTCTAAAACATTATGAGAGAAGTTAGCGTGAGCTAGATATTAGCATGCTCTGGTTTAAATAACAGAAATTCATCCTTGACATATCATACTAAGATACTGCCTACAATATCATATGCCATTTATTAATGTTTATGTGTTTCATGATCATATAGTCAAATACTTGAAAGTATGCCATATTATAGACCACTGCAACTTTATTTGTAATACACAAATGTTGGGGCACCGGTGGCTTAGTCAGTTAAGTGCCGACTTCAGCTCAGGTCATGATCTCACGGTCTGTGAGTTTGAGCCTCACATTGGGCTCTGTGCTGACAGCTCAGAGCCTGGAACCTGCTTCGGATTCTGTGTCTCCCTCTCGCTGCCCCTCCTCTGCTCATGCTCTGTCTCTCTCTTTCTCTCAAAAGTAAATAAACATTAAAAAAATTATAATACACAAATGTTACCTTTTGAAGGGTTCAAAAATAAATATTATTAAACTTTGTAATAGAATTTCCAAGGTTGTGAGCAAGTATTTATCAGTCAGCAGCAAAACACATTAGTACTTTCTGGTGAGTTGTTTCTGTCACTGTAACAGCATTGAAAAGCAAGGAAATAGGTTAAAAAAAAAACAATTTCACCATTATCTGCCTGGTGGATTTCTAATACTCTACAGATTCTGCATAATGACTATGGAAAGGAAGAACACATTTATGAAATTTATTATTTATTCTCTTAATGAGAAATGTAATTAAAGCCTATCAACACTGGGTTTCTGAAGATGAATTGAGAAAGAGTAGGAAAGCATTTTTTTGAGAGAGAGAGTGTGTGCACATGAGAGAGAGCAGGGGAGGTGCAGAGGGAGAGAGAGAGGGAAAGAGAGAATCTTAGGAAGGCTCCATACCCAGCACGGAGCCCAACGTGGGTCTTGATCTCATGACTGTGAGATCATGACCTGAGACGAAATCAAGAGTTGGATGCAAGGATTCTGACCTCCTGTGCAGCAATATGACATTTCACAGATACTGAGACACTCAGGTGCCCCTGAAAGCATTTTGCAAATAGAAAATCATTTATCACAAAGTAGGTGTTACATCATCATGGCCATTTTAGTTATAAAATTGCTTGAAAAAAAGCAGCACACAAAGTCAATATACAATATGACCCCAATTCTGGTTTTGTTGTGTTTCTCAGTAATACTTGGGCATCATTCCCTCGGCATTCCAGATTGGGCGCTGAAGCTATTCAATCCACAACTGGAGGAAAATCAATGGGGTAGTAACCCCTGACAGAATAAATCATTTTGCTCTTCAGTCAGCTTGCTTTCCAATCAATCTGCACAGCTGATTTTGAGAACTCCGTGGTTTGAGCTACCATTAGGATCTAAGAGTTTTACAGGGCCTTCTGACCTGCCCTGTGATAACTAATGACATAGGGAATCACATTCTTTCTAACAGGAGGGCAAAGATCTGACAGATAGATGGTGGCCGACCTCCCCAGAAAATGAGGCATGTTTATGTCATGTCGTATGGAGTGCACCGGCAGTAAGAACAGGTGTATGGGAAGCGAGGGTCCGACTTCCTCTGCAGCAAGATGACATTTCACAGATACAGCCTCCTCTAGGGGCCACTTCACAAGTTCTCAGGTCAGAAAAATGTTGTTTCTACACCTGCAGGTTGAGAGCATGTCTCTCTTTTCTCCTATGCCTCCTATTGTTTCTGAGCTTGCCACAGCAACCACACAGCCTTCAAATGCTATGTTCGATCCCCAGATAAGTGCTTCAGATACATTACATCTCAACTTAATGTTCTAAGCTCAAAACCTATGTTACTACCGCTAACATCTATTTAGTGCTATAAGCCAGGCTCCACAACGAGCCCTTTACATACGCTATCTCATTTCATAAACAGCTTTGAGACCTGGTCCTCTCCTTATACCCAGTTTTACATATTACAAAAATACCAAGGCTAAGGGAAACTAAGTGATGTACTCAAGGTCATCCGACCAGGAAGTGGCTGAGCTTGGGTTCTAGCCCTGTGGGTGTATGCCTCCAGTCCAAGCTCTTTTGTGTCTGTGAAATATTTCAAACCTACTAAAAGGTAGAGTGGTACACATTACCCAGCTTTGAATACAAATACACACAAATTGAAAGATACAGACAATCCTTGACACAAAAATATATTTTGAAGTATAATTGAGTTTCTCTATCCAAAAGAAAGGGCAACAGGAAAGTGAATAGGGAAGTGAATCCAGGGCCCCATAAATAAAGTCCTATTAGGAATAGTGCTGATCATTGAGAAGGTGCTTACTGAAAGTTCATTGAATGCAACAGCCCTTTCTTATTCAAATATGTTAAAGAGGTGGGGACATTTCCTCTGAATATAAACATGGTTCTCAAAGGGGTCACATTCAGCCACATTCTGCGTCGAAGGAGTGACCCTTTCCATCTGCCCCCCTCCCCTCCCCTGGCTTCAGTGGGGGTCATTCCAGCCCCCTTGTGCCCGACCCCCTGGGCTTAGCCTCCAGCAGCCAAGAGAGGATGCCACTGGAGAGGCTGAGTGCTGGGGACAGGGTCCTGCCTCCTGCCTCCGGCAATAGAAGAGGATGCAAAATAGGAGATAAGACAGTAGTTACTTCTAGGTAGAAATGGGGGAATAGAGTTGGGGATAGGGATTCAATTAAATTGGTGATGTTCTGTTTCATAATTGGCAGAGAGGACAGCAATGCTCCCCTAGGTATGAAATAATGACTTGTAATACGTAATACAAAAAGCAGAAGTAGGTAAGGGGAGAAAGGAATGTATAGTGGGTTAGAGGGGGAAGTAAATGAAAGCATAAAAAAGATAAAAGGTAAGAAGGAAGAGAAAGTGAGAAATCAAGGTGGACAGGATAGGGAGGGAGTCTGAGGCAAGATCACAAGCCTCAGCAAGGATCTCTTAAAAGTAGGAGAAAAAAATCAGCAAGGTCAGAGAGGCAAGAAAGATACAAAGACATGAAAGTGAGGAAATTATTGGGGCGCCTAGATGGTTCAGTTGGTTAAGTGTCCAACCTCGGCTCAAGTCAGGATCTCGCGGTTCGTGAGTTCGAGCCTCACATTGGGTTCTGTGCTGACAGCTCGGAGCCTGGAGCCTGCTTCCGATTCTGGGTCTCACTCTCTCTCTGCCCCTCCCCTGCTCACGCTCTGTCTCTCTCTCTCTCAAAAATAAATAAACTTTTTTTTTTAAGTGAGGAAATTATGAACAAATGGGATAAAAATAAAAATAAAATAAATTAAAATGGGGTGAAAATAAAATTTCCAAATGGGATCATATGCTTCAAGCTTGCTTTAAAAGGGAACTTCAAAAGTGCAAACGTGAACATTTTGATTGATGATGCTCCTGAACAAAATCTGGTGGTACCTCAGCCATTGCATAAGAGTCAATATTTCTGATAACGGATTTATCACTTTAAGCTCTGGACCTTGTTTTTTGGTGGAAAGCTTAACACACTACACTCTGCAGCCTTCTTATCTTCTTTTAATTAATTTATTTATTTTAAGAAAGAGAGAGAGAGAGAGCACCTGCAAACAGGGGAGGGGCAGAGAGAGACAGAGAGAATCCCAAGCAGGCTCTGCACTGCCCGCACAGAGCCCAATGAGGGGCTGGAACTCATGAACCGTGAGATCATGACCTGAGCTGAAATCAAGAGTCAGATACTTAACCAACTGAGCCACGTAGGCGCCCTACGCTGCAGCCTTCTTAAACAGAGTGTAACCTTTTCTCTATCACTCAAGGTTATCCCCAAGAACACGGGGGAATACACGCAGAGGCTACTAATGTTGGGGGGCTGGAGCCCCCTCCTTCTAGAGGGCAAGGGTGTGTGACATACCAGAGAACGGAACACACTGGCTACAGGGAAGCCACATAATTGATACGTGTTGAGGTCAGAGTGTAGAAATCCCTTTCCTGGAAACTGACTTCCAAGTCAGTTTCCCGTCAGTTTCCTAAATGGAGTGACAAGTCTCACACCTGATGTGCCACCGTCACCTCCTCTTATCCACAAGCTTGTCCCTCCCTCCAACAGGATCAGCCAGCACACAAACCCCAAAGGTGCCCCAGGCAGTTGCTCTGACTGGCAATCACGTGCCTCTGTAAGCCTGTCAGCCTCCCATTCGTGGGCTCATTTAAAGAAAAGCAGCCCACCCCATCACAGCTACAAATCTTAGGACTCCAATTTAGCCCAGTGTTGACCAACGGGGGTAAAGGCATATTGTGTTTCCTACCAGGAATGGAGCTTTAAACCGAGTCGGTGAGGAGGGAATGAGCTGGAAACTGCTGCTTCAGCTCCACATGGGCTTTCCCGCAAAATACCCAAAGAGGAAACCATTCTGTCCACTGAGAAAAATGAAGTATTGGAAAATCTGCCTGGGCCGTGGCTTTCTAGAAGCTCTGGAGAGAATGGAGTCAGTCAGATGTACCTTTGGCATCGCAAACTGACAATTACAGCGTGTCTACTAATCATTTGAATAAAGGGATGTGTAGCCTGTCAGGCAAGAAAACAAGGATGTGGGGAAGCAGAAAGGGGTCCTTTACTTAGTACGTGAAACACATCATTTTCAAACTTCTTAGCTTTTGTCAGCGGGATTTACACTATTATTCCGGATTCTGAAAAATCAGATGTAGGGTAGTATTATCTATAGCTGGTGTGCAATGGTTCTCAAAAGTGCCAAAGTAAATAGTCATTTCAGTGAAATTGAACATAATTTATTCTAACATGAAAATATCAGGGGGAAGAGGACATACTGGAAACTGATCCTCCTCTGAAATGTATAATTATTAAATCTCAAACTTGTGCATTATTTTGAGCAATAGGAAGACCGTAAATTTAGCACATACACTACGTTAAGGTTTTTGTTTGGTTTCACCCACAGCCTTTCTCAATCAGGGTTCCATTTAATTTAATTCTGAGAGAATTACACTGTATAGAAAATGATTTGTGTGATTCTGTCTCAGTTCTCTCAAGGACAGTACATTCCATTCTGTTAATGCCTTAAGACATTAGGGTTTGATGAAGTCTATGAACCACCTCCAAATTTTCTGGAAATATTTTGTAAGGATGGGCAGGTGAGCAATGGTCTGGGGTGAAGGGTCATAGTTTTTACTAGATTCTAAAAATGATCATGACCCAAAAAATTAAGAACCACTATACCAGAATATTAGCAAGAGTACAAGAAAATACGATGTTTATGGTAAAAATAACTCAGACAAATGAAGCATTAAAAGACAGTTTTGGGATGCCTGGGGGTTTCAGTCGGTCAAGCGGCCAACTTCAGTTCAGGTCCTGATCTCGTAGTTCGTGAGTTCAAGCCCCGCATCAGGCTCTGTGCTGACAGCTTGGAGCCTGGAGCCTGCTTCAGATTCTGTGTCTCCCTCTCTCTCTGCCCAACCCCCCCACCGCCCCCAGCTCACATTCTGTCTCTCTCTCACACACAAATAAACATTAGAAAATTTTTAAAAAGCTCAGTTCAACTCAAGCCAACATATTCCTTACTGTTTCACAAACTCTCCTTCCTTCTAGAATTCCCGCTTTCTAGCTCTCTCACTCCAAACCCTAGGGCACCTCACGGTCCATCCACATTTCTTTTTCTTCCAGGAAGGCTTCCCCAATCATTGCCACCTCCAGGGGTTACTCCCTTCCCTGAAGACGACAGCCTGTGTGGCCCTACCCCATGGCCAGCACGTAATTAACCAGCCATGCAGGCACAGGTAATTGTTTCAGGTGAGCTGGCTCTCTCTCTCCTCACCCAGATGAGTTCCTAGAAGGCAAACACGCCCTGTGCCTCCCACAAGGCAGCCGTAATGAATAAATAATGGATACGCTGCCTCCCCCGTGTTTTTACCGGCAAAGAAATGTATTGTTGAGGTCAGTGGTTCTCACGCTTGAGTGTACCTGGAAAGTTTGTGCAGTGTAGATGGCTTCCCCCAACCCCTCTCCCCGCCCCCCTCCACCACACACACACCAGGTTCTGAGTCAGTATGTCTGAGAGGGAGCCGGAGAATCTGCGTGTCTAATAAGTCCCCGATGGTGCTGATGATTCTAGTCCTGTGACCACACTTTGAGAATGACCCCTCTGGTTTGCTGCAGACTCTGATCGGCAAGAGAAGGAATGCAGCCTAAAAAGACCGGGAAAGGCACAGGACAGGAAGCCAGGAGAACTGGCGTCTTGGCTCCTTCTGTTTGACTAGCCACTATCTGGCCTTGGCAAGTTCATGGTTTTAGTTTCCTCTCCCATCTGTCAAGTTGGGATGATACTGTTCTACCCTATTGCTTGAAACTGTCATGAGGATCAGATACGATCAGTGGAGGATAATGAGGAGCAACAGCAGGTTGTAAAAGTAAGTTACTTTACAAGTGGAGCCAGCACGTAACTGGCATTCAGGAAATATGTGTGGCACTTAACTAGTGTTTGGCCTGACATTTCAATTCTAAATCAAGTTCTTGAGGTATGGGCTGATTTTTGTTCTTCAGTGCAATTTCACTGGTTGCAGATATATTTTATATGAGAACTGCTCCTTATAAGTACCACCAATTTTAGCTTTGAGAGAAAGAGAAATTTATGATTACCGTGTTCATTTTACTCAAAGTATCTGAACTGTACCATATTTTCTGCATATATATATACACATGTGTATATGTGTGTGTATATATATATAAATATATACAAATATGTAAATATATAAATATATAAAAATATATATAAATATAAATACATATATAAAATATATATAAGTATATAAAGTATATGTATATACTTTAAAATATATTATATGTATATTTGTATACATATATTGTATGTATGTACATTCATTATACGTACATTATATGTATATTTGTATACATATATACAAATATATTTATAAATATATAAATTGTATATAAATATATAATATATAAATATATAATATAAATATATAAATTTGTATATAAAGATATACAAATATATGTATATTTGTATACATATATTGTATGTATGTACATTCATTATACATACATTATATGTATATTTGTATACATATATTTGTATTATATATATATACTTTAATATATATTATAAAATATATATAAGTATATAAAGTATATGTATATACTTTATATACTTATATGTATTTAATATACATATAAATATATATATATATATATATATATATACACACACACACTTTTCCAAAAAAAGAGATCAGAACCTTAGAATCCATTACTCAAACAGCAAGAGATGGCCACTTTTACAAAAAGCCTGCTAATTCTTTGTCTGGATAGAAATTATTAGCTGGCAGTGAAAGCGATTTTTTAAAAAACAGACAACAAGCCTGAGAAATCCTGCCAAACGTAATCTGATCTTACTCTAGGTTTGTTGTTCTTAACTCTTTTACTGCCATGTCTCATTTACTGGCATGATTAATCATTAATAAAATTTTAAGATTCCCCTGTGGTCTCACAACCACAAATTAGGATAATAATATGTCTCCTTTGCCACTGAATTAAGATCCATGACCTTCTTAAGTATATCTAATAAAAGGGGGTCATGGGTCATTAATGACAAATGCTGTTGTGATGGATGGCTCCAACCAGAGAAAGGGCAAGAAGAAAAACATTCTACAATTTCACAGAAATAGAAAGAATACAAAATCTCTAGGTATCTTGGTGATATGAGTAATAACTCCATCTATTCTACATACAAAAATACACATTCACGGCTTTGCTGCACACAGATGGAAAAGGAGAAGTGGCCTTTACATCTATTTTTGCTAAATTGTAAAAATTCCTAGGACTCTAAGAATTAACTGATGAAAGAGCCCATGTGAGCTCTGCCTCAATACATTAATAAAAGTCTATAAATGTTTGCACTGTTGACCTCTTTGTTTTCCCCATGACACATATTTTAATGTCCTAATGAGGAGGAAAAGCATGTGGGCCAACCTGCTGTCCTAAGGGGTGCACATGTGACATTTTGGCTTGCAAAAGGGCTACGCAGTCTTGCCAACAAACTCACAAAGGCTGCGCATCAATAGAGCTGGGATCCTTGGGCAAAAGGAAGGCAGAGGAGGAGAGGGCAAGGGAGACGGAAACAGAACTGAGCAATGATCATTACGCACTATGACAGGCTCAACAGACAGGGCTCCCCCACTGTGGGTAAACGCAACACACACCAAGGATAAGCCGCTTTTACAGGAATTGTTCTAAACATCGACGGAAATGACTTTATGTGGTCTCCACAAGCATGTTGAAAATAGGACAGCACTGCTTTCCTCTCGGACTTTGAAACATTTTGTACTCTTTCTTTCTGGTTCGCCTCACTTCATCTGTACCTGTTTTTCAGCTCCTTTCTTGGTTGGCAGAGGAGTAGAGACATTGCTTTTTTTTTTTTTTTTTTTTTTTTTTTTTTTTTTTGCTCTCCCTTATAAAAATTCTTGGCAAGGACCAAGAGTAAGAAGGAAAATGGGAATTCTGACATGCTGTTTTGACCTAAATTGTATTTTCTTCTGCTTTTGAAAAGGGGCTGCAAGGATTATCAAGCAGCCCAGGCTGTAAAGAGGAGACTTGGTGGTCTCATGTAAGCTTTTTTTGTTCAGAGGGCCTAGTGAAATATGTGTTATGTTACAGGTGCTCAATTAATCACATTTAATTTTTTAAATTTTGAATTGCAAAACGAGACCATGGAGTTCATGTGAAGGAGGCTCCTGTTGAACCTGATGTGTGTGTGGTTTTTTTTAAGTTTATTTATTTTGAGAGAGAGAGAGAGAGAGTAAGGGAGGGGCAGAGAAACAGGGAGAGAGAATCCCAAGCAGGCTCCAGGCCTACATCACAGAGCCCGATACAGGGCTTGAACTCATGAACTGAGAGAGCATGACCTGAGCTGAAATCAAGAGTCGGATGCTTAATTGACTCAGCCACCCAGGCGCCCCAAACCTGATGTTTAGTTTTCAAATACACACTCCCCACACAGAAGAAAGACCTGAGTGCATTTTTACTTCCCCTCATTGGAGACCTTTGATGACTTCCAACTAATGACGGTACAATAATTAACTGCAAATGACCCAAGATCGTGCAGGATTGTTTCAGAGGAGGCCCCCCACGTTTCCTCACATAGATAAGTCCCTCAATGACATTCACGGTGACTTTTTTCCTTTACCCGTTCAACAAGTATTTACTAGGACCCTCATATGGACTGGGTACTATGTATGCTCTTGGGATGTGAAATTGCTGGTCTTGGGAAGCTTAAATTTCTATTGGGGGAAGACAGATTGGGAATGCAGATTGTGTAGTATTTAGGAGGTAGTAAGTACCATGGAAAAGGAAAAAAAAAAATACTACAGCGATTTAAAGAGAACCAGAAGCAAGGGGTGGGGAGCTGCAATTTAAATAAGGTGACCGGGTAAGCTTCATTAAAAGGGGACTTTTGAACAAAGACACAAGAGGGGTGAGGGAGTGCCTCCCAGGGAAGGGAGTTCCAGGCCCACGACCAAGCAATGCCTGGAGAGTCCTGCTTGGACACGGAGAGAAGTGGGTTGCGATTAGAGATAACATGCCCTCACTTTGATTTTAAGAAGATTCTTACGTTTACTGTGTTGGGAATAAAATGTAATGGGCAAGATGGAAACAGAACAGGAGGTGGAGGCTCGGGGGCACCTGGGTGGCTCAATGGGTTCAGTGTCTGACGTCGGCTCAGGTCATGATCTCGCAGTTCGTGAGTTTGAGCCCCGCATCGGGCTACACACTGACAATGTGCAGAGCCCGCTTGGGATTCTCTGTCTCCCTCTCTCTCTCTGTCCCTTCCTCCCTCTCTCTCTTTCAAAATAAATAAGCTTTTCAAAAAAGAAAAGAGCAGGAGGGGGCTCTTGTGGTAATGCAGACAGCAGCTCGGTCCCGGGCAGAGTCAGTAGTGCTAAGAAGTGGTTGGATTCTGGATCTATTTAGAAGGTAGAACAAACAGGGTTTACTGACAGATTAGACATGGGGTATGAAAGAAAGCAAGGACTCAAGCATCACTTCAAGGATCTGATTTAAGCAACTAGAAGGATCGACGGAGATGAAGCAAGTCTGGGGTGGGGAGAAGAAGCGAGCTGTACTGGGTATGAAACCTTGTTGGTAATCTCTTTGGTGCCTAGGACACAAACGAATACCATCGTCTGAATAGCTAAGACAATTGTAAGTAAGTCCGTGAGAGCAAGACGCTCACTTACCTCCTAGTGCCAAATAGTGGGAAACTAAAAAAACATTTGCAGAGGGAACTGATAGGCTCACTAATGGCCCTCAGACTACGTCCCCGGCCTAATCCCTGGAACCCGTAACTATGTCACCCTACAGCTATGATTAAGTGGAAGACCTTGATCTGGGGAGATTAGCCTGGATTATCCAGGTGGTGTCAACGTAATCACCAGGCAGGAGAATCAGAGAGACAGATGTGATAATGCTCCACTGGTGGCTCTGAAGATGAAGGAAGGGCCATGAGCCAAGGGATGCGGGAACCCTCTAGACGTTGGAAAAGGCAAGGTTGGAAAAGGCAAGGAAAATGATTCTCTTCTAACACCTCCAGAAGGAGGCAGACCCAGCCGATGCCTTGATTTTAGGACTTCTGAACTCCAGAACTAGACGGTAGTACATCTGTGTCGCTGTTAGGCCACCAAGTTGTGATGATTTGTTACAGCAGCCGTAGGGAACTAACATACTGAACAAACAAATCCAAGAGCATGTAGGGACTCGGGACATTTTATTCACTGCTATTTCCCCCAGCTCTTAGCAGCGTCTTCAGGGAGTAGGTACTCAGTGAGTATCTGTTGGGTCGATTTTAATTTGATGATAACATTTTATGCACAATCATACCTCTGTGCCTTTGAACATGCTGGTCCTTAAGCCCAGAATGCCCTTTCACCCCCCACCCACACCCCCCACTTTCAGTCGGGCAAACTTCTGGCAAGAGCCAGATCAAAACCCACTGTCTGTGTAATGAATATAACAGCTCCACCAGGCAGACTTAGCCCAGGCCACTTTTTTTTTTTTTTTTAAGTTTATTATTTTAAGAGATAGAGAGTGGGGGAAGGGCAGAAACAGAGGGAGAGAGAGAATCCCAAGCAGGCTCTGCACTGTCAGCAGTGCGAGTCCGACGTTGGGCTTGAACTCACACACCGCAAGATCATGGCCAGAGTTGAAATCAAGAGTCGGGCGCTTAACTAACTGAGCCACCCCAGCACCCCATCCAGGGCCACCTCTATCCTCCAGCAGCGTCTCAGAGCCTCTGAAGCTCTAAGTACAAACATGATGCACCATAAGGATGTGGCTGTTGGCTCACATCTCCACCACACCGAGAACTCACAAGATCCAGCTCACGGGTCATCTAAGCATCCCCCGAGGTGCGACTGGGGATAATGCGTGCCCGGCACATACACGTTTGCTAAATGAATAGATAAGCAGTGCGAATATTCGCCAGCGTATTCCACTTTTCCAAGGCACTTTGACTTATTATCTCATTTTATCTCGGTCATAATCCCGAGAAGCAAGGGTAGCATTGTTTCTGTCAATGAGGAAAATGCTTGACTTGCCCAAGGTCATGTTATTCATGGCGCACTAAACTCCAGCCAAAGCCTCCTGACTCTTCGCCCAGTGCTCTTTCCACCAGCTTGTGCTACTTCCGCTGCTACAGGGTCCGATCGGGCTGCCAACGTAAGCGCCCCCTTTGTTACACGCACGTTGTGTTGGGCAAACTCAGATCCTGCATGGCACTGCGGCCAAAGGCTCCAGTGACTCAACAATTGACTACTGTCTTTAGTTTTGATCGTGACTCATAATTCCTGTCAAAAGAGCAGTGTGCAAGAGTAGCATCAAGCTCGCAGGATTTTTCACAAAATGCGTAGCCAAAACCTGGGCAAGGTAATATGCCAAAGGTTAGATTCCCGAGAGTTCCGCAGGGCCATGCCAGCCAGGTCAAGGTGGAGGCGAAGGTCACCTGGCTTTAGTGAGTCGAGCTGATTTATGCACCTGGCACTTCTTTGACTCAACTGGCAGTTTTGGAGTTAGCTGCCAGCTCCAGCTTTTGGCAGATGTTAAGCACCAAGTTTTGGCAGAGATTAAGCTCCAAGTTTTGGCAGATGATATGCCAGGGAGGCAAGGGGACAGGCAAGAGGAGGCCCCGCTCACAAAGGTATTCAGAATTCTAGTGGATAGCCGCTGGTCTCAGTTGCCACATGTGTTTGCAACACTGTTCTGCACATGTTGTCTTTATAGAATGTTCACCATCTCAGCCGCTAACCTTCATCTCGTGTCTACGGTTGGCTTTTCCCTAAGTTTTCTAAAAGAGTATGAGACATACTCTTACCATACATTCTAGCAATCGCACTCCTTGGTATTTATCTCAAGGAGCTGGAAACTTATGTGCACACAAAAACCTACACGTGGATGTTTAGAGCAGTTTTATTCCTAATTTGCAAAACTTGGAAAGCAAGATGTCCTTCAGTGAAGGGATAAAGAAACTGTGCTACATCCCGACAATGGAATATTATTCGGCACTGAACTGAATGAGCTTCAACCATGAGACATGGGGGAGACTTAAATGCGTATTACTAAGTGAAAGAAACCAATCTGAAAGAGCTATGAATGACAGGATGCCAAGCATATGACATTCTGGAAAAGACAAGACTATGGAGACAATAAAATGATCAGTGATTGCCAGCGCTAGGGATGAACAGGCAGAGCACAGGGGATTTTCAGGGCAGTGAAAATGCTCTGTATGATATTATAATGACAGATCTGTTATTACACATGTATGCAAGCCCACAGAATGTACGACACCCAGAATGAACTCTAAGGTAACCAACCATGGATGTGTCCACGTAAGTTCATCCGTGGTAACAAAAGTACCACTCTGGTAAGTGATGTTGATTATGGTTTCATGTGTGGGCCACTGGGTATATGGCAAAGCTCTGTACTTTCCTCTCAATATTGTTGTAAACCTAAAACTGTAAGAAGAAAAAAAAAAGTCTCTGGAAAAAATAAGGAATGAAGAAAAGATTAATGGTATTGATCTCCTCCATATGGAGCGCTTAAAGGGCAATTATTGGCTGTTTCCACCAAATCTTCAGAGATAACGTTAGAATGCTTTAAGTAACGCCAAACGACGCGCTTCTTCGTGTTCAAAGAATTGAAGTAACAAGACTATCGATTTCCACCAAACAGCAAGCACATGACATATCATCGCACCAGCTACTTAGTAAAATGGAAGATTCTCAGATTCATCAAAACACAGCGAACAAACCTGTCGGAAATCTGTTGGCCAACTTCAAGTATTCATGTGCACAGTGAAGAGAAAATAAAAGTGTTCTCTCGGACTGCAAGAGTGGCATGAAAAAAAAATGGAATCTGCTCTTTTTGTGTTTAGGTCCAGAGATCAAATAATAAAAAATAATAATAACAAAGTTTTAACCAAAGCCTTCCTGAGGTACCCACAAGCAGGCCCACTCTTAGCCTGGAGCATGAAGAAAAATGGAGGCTCCCTTTCCTTCCCATCCCATCTCAGCCCTGCACCATGAAGGCCTTTATACTCCTGTGCATAGAGTTCCAGCCGGAAGGTCCAAGCTTTGTCTTATAACCCACCCACTGCACCACACTCATATACACCCAGCGCCACCCCCTAGCTACCCTGGGAGCCTGTGGGTATGCATACCTACAGCAATCAGTCCCCAGAGACCCTTACAGGTCTTGGGTATGGGCTACAGCTCTTTAGACAGGGAATCCTAGGGTCTCTCTGGCACTAAGCTACTCAAAGTGTAGCCTGGGGATCAGCAGCATTCCTGTCCTCTGGGAGCTTATTACAAACGCAGAATCTTGGGTCCCACCCTAGACCTACTGAAATCAGAAGGATTTCCATAAGATCCTCTGGGTGATTCAGGGTAAAGTTGGAGAAGCAAAGAGATATCCAGTTGGCCTATGGATCCCCCAACCCTTACAGAACAACCAGACTCAACGAGTAGCTGAACAGAGCCCAACAACCATAGGCTCAGGACACGAGTGCCGGCTGCCTAAGCCTAAGAGCCATAATGCCCATGGAGGATTTTCTCAGGATATACACCGGTAACCTATACATGCCATTTCTTAGGCTTTAGAAATACAACAGACTGCTCAGGAAATGGGATAACTGGTAAGTTCAACGTTATTTATCATTTGGGGGTGGGCAGATGTATAGTTGTATGTTGGCACTTGATCCTTGACCTACTGTTCTAATCCGCATTCAATTGCTGGGGGGGGGGGGGGGTTATTGCATTAGCATCTGAGCAACCTCAGTCAGCCACGTTTATTGACTGTCTAGTCAGTGTATCAGAGACACTATAATTCTTTTCTAAATTAGACTACCCAGGGAACTAGACAGTTCCAATCTTTGTTGAAAATCCTTCTAAAATTCATTAGTCCACTTTCCTGGGGGGGAAAAAAAATAGGCAGCCTGCCCTGAATGTGCTCTTTGTTGGGGAGGAAAGATCTTACAGAGACTTGAACTCATCATTCTGAACACCTATCATCGGTGTTTGGACCTGCTTGATAAAGACTGTGAAAATACTGCCCAAGCCATCAGCCTGATCGTAAGGCACATGACTTGCTCCACCACATAACTGCTCTGTGAGCTTGGGCAGTACCCTTTCTGGGCCTCAGTTCTCATCACCAGAGTCAGGTGGCCCACTGGCCATCTTTCCTGTATCTCAGTATCAGTACTCCCATGGCGACACTAGAGTTGGCCAATGAATCCTTTCTCTGTGGGGAAAGAGGCTGAGAGGTGACAAGCCTGGCCTCAGAACAGAGTGTCACTCTTCATCTGTGGGGCTCATGCGGACGTCAGCTTGGGTGACAACTTTATGGAGAGCCTACACCCACAGATCTACCCTGGACTGGGAAAAGTGCCTAAGGAATGAGGAAGGAAGGCACAGGGCAGAAGCCGCCTCCTAGGGTGGTCGTGTCAGAGCACCTGCCCTGAGCACAGCACTGGACGAGGCAGTTCTGAGGAGGCAAAACATGGAAGACAGTCCTCATTGCCAGAGGATCTCCATACTAGACAGAGCTAAAGACGTGTTGGCAGACAGGTGTTATTGGTCTTTCCTCTTTGTGTCAATTCTCTGGTTTTCTTTACAACCCAATGTCCACCTCTAGCATTTCCATACATTTCTACATCTCTTAAGTCAATGTCCTTCAATATTACATCTCTCCCTGCATTCTGCTCCCAATTCTTCTTTTTTTTCAATGTTCATTTATTTATTTATTTATTTTGAGAGAAAGAGACAGAGAGAGAGAGAGAGAGAGAAAGCACGAGCAGGGCAGGGGCAGACGGAGAGGGAGAGAGAGAATCCCAAGCAGGCTCCATGCCATCAGCCCAGAACCTTATGCAGGGCTCGATCCCACAATCCATGAGATCACAAAATGAGATGCATCGGGCACTTCACCAACTAAGCCATGAAGGCGCTCCAGTTCCAATTATTTTAAACCTTTCTTCTAACAGTCTAATTTTCCAATTGTAAAAAAACAAAAATAGGTGCTGGAGTGTCACTCTTTAAAGAACAAAAAATCTGTTCTATAAGGGTCAATGTTAAGCACTTGCCAACCCTATATAAGAGCAAGTAGTATATATTGGGCTTTGACCTATGTTCTAAGCCATGTCCTAAGTAGTTTTAATGATCTCAATGAAGCATCACAACCTTATTATAAGGTAGGTATTATAATCTCTATTTTACTGATGGAGAAGCTGAGGCTCTTAGAAGTTAAACAACTAGTTTAAGGTTATAAGAGTTGTAGCAAGCAGCAGAGATGGGCTTGAACCCACATTTATCTACACTTAAATTCTTTTTTTTTTCTCTATTCTATATATGCCATGCTTATAAATGCACTTTAGAAACAAATCTATCCTTTCAATAATGGGACCATGTACATGTCACAAATTTATTCTTTGGTGCATTCACTCTGATGAACGAGCCTTCAAAAAAACAAACAAACAAACAAGCAATTATGATGAAGACAGTTAAGGAGGTTGACAAATTCTCTCCCCCAAAAAGCAACCATCGAACTGGACAAAACTATCCAAGAACCACAACAAGTCAAGTGCTCTGGAAATTCACCAAAGGCATACAACAATCCGAGCATTTATTCCTAACAACCTACTGAACTCAGGGTCAAAACAGTGAGTGTGTGGCAGTGTTTTTGCCTGAACCTGTCCCCATTACATGCCCCCCACTCCCCACCCTGGATCTGCCATCATGGTAACTCATTCAGCCAGGGCAGAAAAGACTGCAAAACCCACCAGCTTCACGGCACCCGCTGGAGGGGACTCCTTGATGAGAACATTCACAATTAAAGTGGAAGTTCTTACTGGAACACAAACAGCCATGCCGGCAGTTTGGATGGCCTGACGTTTAAGTCCCATTTAGTGTACAGAACTGGTGGACCAATCAGGGATTTAACAGGGAGTTCAGTAGGTGAACCAGACATAGTGGGGGCTAGAAAAATTTCTTCCCGTCAACTGGGTCGATGAGGGCTGTGCAAATAAATGCACAGGAGGGGCCGGAGGGGCCCAAACCACCCACACAACCGTGGCCAATGCAGTGCGCACACCCACACAGCAGACACACGAGAGTCCAGCAGAATGTAAAAGCTGGGGAAGAGCTGAAAAAAGGTCTGAAGTTTGAATGCATTCCCCAGGCACACGTAAACCCAGCAAGCAGCAGCTTCTTATTATCTGGAGACATTAAGCACATTTTCCGATCAATCATTGGCTGACTACTAAGCTATGCAGACATATGAGCGAACCCCAAGAAGCCAGGCTAAAAAAATTCTTTAAAAATAAAATAAAACTGAGTGGAGACATCAGCAGCTGCACATTGCTGGTGGCACATTCCACAGATTTAGCACAAATATGTCACCGAGCAGATAAACAATAACTATGCATCCCTCGTGGGGAAAAAGGCAGAATCCATGGTTGCTACCACATATCTACAATGTCACTATTCAACAACAACAACAAAATCAGAGAAAAAAAGAGAAAGAAAGTATGATCCACACATGGTGGGGTGGGGTGGGGGGGACCGGCAATAGAAAATGTCACTGAGTGGTCCTAAAAGTTGGATTTAGCAAAGACTTCAAAAGCGGCTATTGTAAATATGTTCGAAAACGAAAGAAAAGCGTATTTAAAAAGTTAAAGGAAAACATGATGACAATTAATCCACCAATAGAGAACCTCAATAAAATGACTGGAATTACAAAAATAAATCAAATGGGAAATTTGCGATTTGAAAAGTTCAATATCTGAAATGAAAACTTCTGTAGAGGCCCTCATAGCCAAGTTGAGAAGGCAGACGGGAATCGGTGAACTAAACTGAATCAAAATATATGATTCAATCTGAAGAACAGAAAAAAAGGATGAAGAAAATTAAGTAGAGTCTCACAGATTTGTGGGACAACATCGTGCATACCAACCCAAGTACAAGGATGGTCCCAAAAGGAGAGAAGAGGAGGAACAAAAGACGCAGGAAAAAATATCTGAAGAAATAATAACCCCAAATGTCCCAACTTTGATGAAACGTTAATGCACATGTCAACACGTTCGATGAACCATAAGTAAAATCAACACAAAGAGATCCGCAACTAGGCATAGCGTGGTCAAACCTTTGAAAATCAAAGGCAAAGAAAACAATCTTGAACACAGCAAGAGAAAACGACTGACTACCTACAGTGAAACAATTCAAATGATCTACGACTTTCTCATCACGAACAGTGGATGTTCCTGCGGGCAACAGAATGTCTTAGCATTCTACTAAATGAAAGAAGCCAGGCTCAAAAGGTCCCATATTGTAGGATTCCACTAATGTGAAATGTCCAGAAAAGGTGCATCTGTAGCAACAGAAAGCTGATTAGTGGTTGCCTTAGAGTGGAAGAATAGTCTGAAGCCACAGGGTCTCAAGGAAATTTGGGGGCAGTGATGGAAATACTCAAAACTGGCTTGTGGTAACAGATGCTGTATTGGCTGCTTACGCTACACAACAAGCTACCACAGACTCAGATCCTTATGACCACACATATTAATGATCTCACGGTTTCTCACAGGTCAGAAGTCTGATTATGGCTGAACTGAGTTTATCAAGGCGTTGGTCAAGCTGCTTCTCATCTGGCGCCTGGGGTCCTCCTCCAAGGTCATTCAGGTTGTTGGCTGAACTCAGCTCCTTGTGGTCGAAGGACTACGGCTACCCTTTACCATAAGTAATTCACAGCATGGATGGAAGCTTCTTCCAGGACAGCGGGAGGACAGGAGAGTGTCTCTCGTATAACTGTCCTCTTTTAAGGGCCTATGCATGATTGGGGCGCCTGGGTGGCGCAGTCGGTTAAGCGTCCGACTTCAGCCAGGTCACGATCTCGCGGTCCGTGAGTTCGAGCCCCGCATCAGGCTCTGGGCTGATGGCTCGGAGCCTGGAGCCTGTTTCCGATTCTGCGTCTCCCTCTCTCTCTGCCCCTCCCCCGTTCATGCTCTGTCTCTCTCTGTCCCAAAAATAAATTAAAAAAAAAAAAAAAAAAAAACGTTGAAAAAAAAAAAAAGGGCCTATGCATGATTAAGTCAGGCCAGCCAAGTTAGTCTCCCTTTGCATTCACTCATAATCGAGTGGTTTGGGAACCTTAATTACATCTGCAAAAGCCCTTCACCTTTGCCGTGTAATACGTTACTCCCTGATCATGGGAGTGACATTTCACCATCTTCACGGGTACCATGCACATTTAAAGCAGGGTATCACACAGGGTATGCATCCAGGAGAAAGACTCTTAGAGGTGATCATACAAATCTGCTTACTACAACTGCACCATTTATAAATTTATGTTCACAAAATCACTGAATAGTATACTTACCCTGGACAGACTTTACCATGTCTAAGTTATACCTCAAGACCGCTGTAAAAATCAAATGCCACGAAAAATAAAAAGTTGTCTATAGCACCATAATTCCATTTTTTTAATTTGGGCTACATTTTTGTTTTTCAACTAAATGAATGAAGCCTAGGACCATCTTTTCTAGGAAATGATTCAACAGAAAATTTTTTTCCACATTTATCGACCATGCCCTTTGTAATTTGTTATGCCAATTAATTCACAGTAACCACGTCCTACGAACACGCAGTCAACTTTTCCCTAGTTGGGTTTTATTCCTCCCTCAGCTTTGTTAGTGATGAATAGAGGCTCACTTAAATTCAAAGACTTCGGATTTCCAAAGACAGACTAGGGTTACCTCCCCGGGATGGTTTCCTTTCTCTGATTTCTCCACCAGGGAGTGGCTCCATTTTGAGTTGCCCTCAAACAAAGTACCAGCAACAATGTTGAGTCACATGAAGCCTCCATTTTGCCAGCCGCATACTTCCTAAAATTTCACTTACCCAGAGGTCAGGAACTGTGAGTTCTGGAGCTCTTTAGGATGTCCTGGGAACGTCTTTGAAGTCTGGCAGGTCATGGTATTTTCTGTGTGCTGAACTGAAGCCTAAAACTAAATGTTTCCTAACTTTGGTCCTTTATTCTAAGAACCTTCAGCCTTAAATAGAGCTGGCTGTATAAAACAACACAGCAAGCCTGTGTAATTCTGGTTCAGAGGCTATTTCGACACAACGACGCCCTGCAGAGTCCCTAAGGGCGTGCCCAACAATGTCAACTGGATGGTTATCTGGTAGGTGTTGTTCTCAAGTAGAAACGTAACTGTTACCATGGAAATAAAACACAAAAGGAGCTGTCCATCTCAGAAAATAAAAACTGTTTGGGAATGCAAGCTGGTGCAGCCACTCTGGAAAACAGCATGGAGGTTCCTCCAAAAACTAAAAATAGAACTGCCCTACGACCCAGAAATTGCACTTCTAGGCATTTATCCACGGGACACAGGTGTGCTGTCTGGAATGGACACATGCCCCCCCCCATGTTTATAGCAGCATTATCGACAATGGCCAAAGTATGGAAAGAGCCCAAATGTCCATCGATGGATGAATGGATAAAGAAGATGTGGTGTATATATATATATATGAATGGAGTATTACTTGGCAGTCAAAAAGAATGAAATCTTGCCATTTGCAACTATGTGGATGGAAATGGAGGGTATTATGCTAAGTGAAATGAGTCACTCAGAGAAAGACAAATATCATATGACTTCACTCATATGAGGACTTTAAGAGACAAAACCAACGAACATAAGGGAAGGGAAACAAAAATAATATAAAAACAGGAAGGGGGACAAAACAGAAGAAACTCATAAATATGGAGACCAAACTGAGGGTAAGTTACAGGAGGGGTTGTGGGATGGGGGGATGGGCTAAATGGGTAAGGGGCACTAAGGAATCTACTCCTGAAATCATTGTTGCACTATATGCTAATTTGGATGTAAATTTATTTTTTTTTTTTTTTTAAATTTTTTTTTTTTTTTCAACGTTTTTTTATTCATTTTTTGGGACAGAGAGAGACAGAGCATGAACGGGGGAGGGGCAGAGAGAGAGGGAGACACAGAATCGGAAACAGGCTCCAGGCTCCGAGCCATCAGCCCAGAGCCTGACGCGGGGCTCGAACTCACGGACCGCGAGATCGTGACCTGGCTGAAGTCGGACGCTTAACCGACTGCGCCACCCAGGCGCCCCAGGATGTAAATTTAAAAAAAATAAAATATAAAACAAGTTAAAAAAAAGGAAAACTGCTGAAAATTCTCATTCAAAGGTTTTATATTAAATGCGGAAGGAACTCTTCTGCATAATTAGTTTTTGTGAAAATAAAAATCACGGGGCGCCTGGGTGGCTCAGTCAGTTGAGTCACCGACTCTTGATTTCAGCTCAGGTCATGATTCCAGGATTGTGGGATAATCAGCATGGAGCCTGCTTAAGATTCTCTCTCCCACTCTCCCTCTACCCTCCTCCCTCACTCACATGAACACTCTCTCAAAAAAAAAAAAAAATCCTTCTTGGGACTTTGCCAAAGTTATCTTACTACACAACACATGGGCCATCAATGTGTAAGCAAATTTTAAAAAGTAATAATTTTCATTTTTTTTAAATTAGAGTACTTTTCCTTCTGCAATCCTATTGATGACAATGGCCACAACATCAGGTCACTTGGAGAATCTTAAAAGCTTTATTTATTATTCAAGGATGTGGTCCCATTACTTGAATGTGCTATAGATTAAACAATCTACATTTACCTAAATAGCATCTTGAGGACATGGTTTGATGTTCTCCCCTACACACAATTTTTTTTTTTTGAAGTTTATTTATTTATTTTAAGAGAGGGAGTGAGAGCTGGAGAGGGGCAGAGAGAGAGGGAGGGAGAGAATCCCAAGCAGGCTCTGTAAAGCCCAATGTGGGGCACGATGAGATCATGACCTGAGCCAAAGTAGAATGCTTAACCGACTGAGCCACCCAGGCACCCCCATACATCATTTTTTTGTATGTTTATTTTTCACACAGAGAGGGAGAGAGACAGAGCATGAGTGGGGGAGGGGCAGAGAGAGAAGGAGACACAGAATCCGAAGCAGGCTCAGGCTCTGAGCCGTCAGCACAGAGGCCGATGCAGGGCTCGAACTCACGAGCCATGAGATCATGACCTGAGCTGAAGTCAGACACTCAACTGACAGAGCTACCCAGGTGCCGCATCCTATACATCATTTCTAAGGGAAACAAATGTCTCTCGTAGATGTCTGGGTCATAATCTCTAACTCACAGCATGTGGAAACTAAAATTCCACTCCTTGTCATTTCTCATGGCAGGATAATAGTAGCTCATTGGGGTCAAGACTAAGGGATAGAGGGCTCAGACCCCTTGGGTTAGAATCCCAGTTGTGCAACTTAACAGCTGTGCTATTTTGACCCATTCCTTAAACTCCCTAAGCCTCAGTTTCCTTATCGATAAAATGGGTATAATAACATAAAGTAGGGGTTGGCAAACTATGCCCCACCAGCCAAAGCCGGCCACTACCTGTTTTGTAAGGAGAGTTTTATGAAAACACGGAAATGCCCATTCACTTACATATCGTCTATGACTGGGGAGGGGGTGACATGACCTACAAAATCTAGAATATCTATTCCCTGCCCTTTACAGAAAAAAAAAAAAAAAAGTGCTGCCCTGGAACATCAAGGGTTGTTGTAAGGATGAGAAGAGATACTTCATGAAGGTGTTCTCTACAGTTAAGCAACCCACGAGTGTTGTGAATTCGTGTTACCGATTGGTAGAAAAGTTGTAAAATCACTGGGACCTCGTTGCCTAAAATTCGGAGAGGCCTCTCGGTCTGCACCACCTCAGGAGCAGACTGCCCAGGAAGAAATGCCCGGGGATGAGGGGGCTCGGCCCTTCTCTGGGATGGAGGTGGCTGAGGTGGTGTGACGGCAGGATGTGCCGTGCAGCTGTCAGCGCAGGGCAGGGAGCCCGCCGGGCCACAGACAGCAGCTGCCGCGAGCCATCCATTTCAAGTAACTGATCCCCTGCTATTCCCTGATGGAGGAGCTCTTGGTCACAGGTGTGGGACACATGCATATTCATCACTCGCCCCTCTCCTGACTGTGCCAACGAGATGGGAGGAGGGGTGGGGCTGGGCTCAAACGTATGCTTCGACCACGACCCCAGCGCAGCCCCCTTCCACTGTCCGCAGCAGTGACTGCTTTCCCGAGACGGACTCGGCTTGACCAGAGTTGGAAAATTTTCAGCGTGAGCATGACGTTAAGACAACCCAGGCTCACAAGTCAAAACTCATAAAATGGATCTAAAGCCGGTCATTTATCCTGGCACTGGCGTTGCTACCTCCATAGGAGTACGTTTGCAAACAAACGTGGGTACACACCTAATGTTACAATGGGTCCCACACACCTCACAGACAATCGTCACAAAATTGTCTTAATACAGATAATTTTTCTAATTTTTTAAAATGTTTATTTACTTTTGAGAGAGACACAGCATGAGCGGGAGAGGGGCAGAGAGAGAGACACACACAGAATCAGAAGCAGGCTCTAGGATCTGAGCTGTCGGCACAGAGCCCGGCGCCGGGCTCAAACTCACGGAGCACGAGATCGTGACCTGAGCCAAAAGCAGAAGCTTAAGTGCCTGAGACGCCCAGGTGCCCTGAAGGCAGATATTTAAAACATCTAAAGGATTTGCACTGAAAGTGGTTTTTCAGAAAGAAACCACTGCCTGATCCCTGCTCCTGTCTAGGGTCTTGGACATTTCACCCCATCAGTTCGTGCCTCACTGCCTTGCAGTGAGGGAAGCTGTGAGGATCCGCAAAATTGAAACAGTCATGATTCCAAGTTATTTCCTGCTAGATACTGGTGGGTTTTCATTAGTCCCTCCTGACGGGATCATAAATAAAGTTGAGTCCGCAGCAAAGGAAGAACATTATCACCCGGGGAAAGCCCAAACGGGAAAATGGTTTATACATTAATATGGAATCAATGAGTCACGCAAAGTCAGAGTCAGAAAAGTGCCAGGCGCTCACAGCAAGAACCTTCCTACCAAATCATCTCCTTGCTCTTATTTACAACAGTCGGGCCCTTCTTTGGGTGTGGCGGCTCATTAAACGCCCCACACGTGACCTTGATAGGACACTGCCTGGAAGGAGCTTATGGTCTAAGACAGGCAAGGCTGTCACCAGTGAAATTGAACAGAAACTCACACTAAGTGGGCAGACGTTATTAAGGACCAACTAAAATGGTTTTAGAGTTTCCAATTAATTCAAACCAACATTTGAGTTGATTAAAAGCACTTGGCAACCCTGCATCTCCGAACAGACAGTGGTGCTGCCTGATGATAGCTGCAAACCCCCCTTCAGTACCCTCCTTCACCCTGTCCCACTAAACCCGCATCCACACCAACTAGTCAGGCTTTTCACTCATCCAAGCTTTCACTTCCCTCAGCACCAGGAAAGATCAGCAACCGTATCATTTTCCAAGTCAAAAGACATCTTCTGATCCACCAGGAGCAGCAGAGCCTTTAACAAAATACACCTGGTTAAGATCCCAAGTGATGACAATCTACACAAGAGAAAGGCGTCAAGGTTGGAGTCGACTTGATTACAATCAAAAAGAGTAATCAACTTTAAACTACCAACTTCCTACGTCTGTCCAGTTAATAAAACAAATACTCTCCCTACCCACTCCCAGTATTTCTGTGCTTTAATTCAAGGTACAGAGACTAAGTAACCAATTTACACACACATACTTCTCTGGTACACAAAGTAGGCATTGATAGATATAAATATATTGATATATAGACAGAGACACAGACATCCAAACATAGAGATGTGGTGGGAAGCTCTATTTTCACCCTTCCTTTTTTTGTAAGGGACAGGCTTAGAAACAAACGGGAGACCTTTAATTGCATTGGTTTTCTATGGCTGCCATAACAAAGCATCACAGACTGGGTGGCTCAAACAACAGGACTGTATAGTCTCACAGGTTTGGGGGCTAGAAGTCCAAGGGCAAGGTGTCAGCAGAGTTAGTTCCTACTGAGGGCCATGAGGGAGAATCTGTTCCATGCCTCTCCCCCGGCTTCCGGTGGTTGGCTGGCCATCTTGAGCGTTTCTTGGCTTGGAGATCTCTACTTGATCTCCACATGGTGTTCCCCCCACTGTGCCTGTGTCCAACTTTTCTCTTTTTATAAAGACACGAGGCATATTGAATTACAGCCCACTGCAATGACCTCATTTTAGCTGTAAAGAGCCTATCTCTATATAAGGTCAAACTCTTAGGTCCTGTGTTAGGACTTCAACATCTGAATTTGGTGACACAATTCAATCCATGACATATCCCCATTTCTAAAGCTCTGTGTCTACACTCAGGTCAAAGGTAACTATTATTTTTTTTAGCCTTATTGAGGTGTAATTGACAAACGAAAGTGTAAGATATTTAAGTACACATATCTGGTACACATATACACTGTGGAAGGATCCCCCTATCTACTTAACACATCCGTCACCTCACTTCTTGTTGTTGTTTTTGTTGAGAACATTTAAGTTCTACTGTCTTAACAAATTTTAATTATACAAAACAGTGTTATCAACAATAGTCACCAATGTTATGCATTGAATTCTCAGACATTATTTACCTTATTGCTGAAAATTTGCACCCTTTTACCAACCTCTGCCTACCTCCCCCACCCCTGGCTCTGGGCAACCACCTTCTATTCTCTGTTTCTAGGAGTCTGACTTTATTTTAAATTTCACATATAAGCGATGCCATTAAGTATTTGTCTTTGTCTGGCCTATTTCACTTGGCATAATGCCCTCTGGGTTCTTCCATGTTGTCACAAATTTCCTTCTTTCTCATGGCTGAATAATACTCCGTTGTATAAATATACCACACCTTCTTTATCCGCTCATCTGTTGATGGACACTTGGGTTGTCCCCGTATCTTGGCTACTGTGAATAATGCTGCAGCGGACATGGAAGTGCAGAGAGAGAGAGAGAGAGAGAGAGAGAGAGAAAATGAGAGAGTGGGGGAGGGGCAGAGAGAGAGGGAGAGAGAATCTTAAGCCGGCTCCATACTCAGCATAGAGCTGGATGCAGGGCTCAATGTCATGACCCTGACATCATGACCTGAGCCGAAATCAAGAGTCAGACGCTTAAAAAAAAAAAAAAAAAAAAAAAGAGTCAGATGCTTAACCTAACCGACTGAGCCACCCAGATGCCCCGCTTCCTGGTTTTAAATTAGGGACTCGAGCAGGCAGGTGAAATCATTCAATCCAGAAAAGTGCCATTTTTTAAAACTGGCAAGGTGGAGCCCTAAATGGCACCTGTGTGACTGAAAAGAGGAGGTTGCTGGATCAAATGGCAGTTTTACTCTTAATTTTTTGAGGAACTTCCATACTGTTTTCCATAGCGCCTGTGTGGCTGCTATCTTTAAGCACCTACCTCTCTTCTGGGGCACAAGGGAACAGAATAAATACAAACAATGGTATATATCCAAGTCTGCTCGCAAGCATCACGGTGTGTGTTTCTCTGTATCGAGCCCCTAAGCATATGCTGTCTGTGAGCTGGATGAATTTAATATATTAAAATGGTTTCATGCTTTATTGACTTGTGGGGTTGCTAGTTAGTCATGGCTGACACAAAAGATTACTGATCGTCCTCTTGAAAATTATGAATAGGCTATGGCTTGAAATAAAACACAATCAGATTTCAAAAGACTACTGAATACAACTGGAAAAAAGTACTCACTGAACTTACACCCTTTTTATCGCATTGCCGCAGTCTGATTTTCGCATATATGTTATTACGATTTGTTGACGGTTAAGAATGTAGTTTGTGGTTTTTGAAAACAGTCCCACCGTGCATTAGAAAGGGTATCAATCTCTCAGATCGCAGTGTGAGACCCTTACGTTTGTTCAAAATCCAGCAGACAGAGATATTGCTAAGGATGTCAGAGACACACAGATCTCTGAAGCGATCTTGTCAGAATACTCTGGTGAACACGAGACAGGTGCCTTCTACCTAAAGAGAACATGGACTGATGCCAACCTTCTGTCAGTACTTTCGTTTTTATCTTGATTCGCCATAGTTACACCCTCTTGTGCGGTAGGGTTGGACGATGACAAAGTCTGTGTTTCATCGTCAGTTTCTAGCTGAAGAAGGAAACGTCCTCGAGCCTCGTTTCCAACGCCGTACAGGACACTGAGGTTCCTTAGTCTTTGCAGAGTAGCCTGGTACTTCTCAAACTTGAATTAATTACGAATTTCACACATATACAATTTTTCCCTACGTGTCTCTCAAACATGGCCCCATTGCCTTGAACCCAGTCCCTGTACAATCCACTAACTGGTTGGGGGAGACCATGCTGTAAGTCAGTGCACATGCAGGAATATAGAGAACACAGCAGGTAGGAGCAGCCTGCGGCCAACCCAAAAGGAGAGAAGGTTGGCTTCCAAAGCCGCAGCCTGCGTGCTTCTCTGGTCTGGTCCACACCCCGGCCTTACCACTTTTCATCTCTGTCCTGTGTGCCCCGCTTCTGATTTCTTCACATTCAGGTGGCGGAAAGCAATCTTAGAAAGTGCTTCACTCAATCAGTGTGCAGCCACCCAGAGACCTCCAGGGGGAGGTGACAAGCACCAGCCTCAGACTCTGAAGGGAAAGGAAAGGCCTGTGCAAATCCGGAATCATCTGCCGTGAGCAAAGGTAGAAAATTACAGAGCAACTCTTCGGGGTCACAAAGATGTCACTTAGGGCTCCACGGCGGCAATTTAAAAAATGGCACCCTTCTGGATTGAATGATTTCACCTGCCTGCTCGACTGCCTAATTTAGAACCAGGAAGCAAATTACAATCATACAGAATCCAGGCCTGAAATTATGAACATTTGATTTCCCGTGGTCTAGACGGCGTCTGTATCTTCGAACCAGGTCTGAGGACAAAACTCCCCAATTCCCTCTGACAAAAAAAAATCCTCTTGACATTTTGCAATATTCGTGTACTCCGTCATTCATTCTTGCATTCACTCATTCATCAAATGTCGGGATCCTTCCAGACACACCACCATGCACAACAGGAAACACAGCTCAGGCTCCTCATGGAACAGAAGGGGTCTGGATTTCCACAGTCACGAACCTGGGGAAAGCTGACAGAATTCCATTATGAGCAAGGCCAAAAATGCCTTTCTTGCCTGGATGAGTATTTTGTTTTCTGCTTCCTTTTACCAAAAGAGACTTGGTCTCTCAATGTTATCTGCCGCAAATATCAAGTATTTTCATACAAGCAAGGTACTTTTCTTCATTTACCACCTGTCCACCTCTTTCCGGATTTGTATTTAGACACATTTGATTGGGTTTCACTTGATGTCAATTACACTACGCTCTTTCAGGAGATAGAATAATCTGTCTACTCTGAGATCCCCGAAAAGCTGCTCCTGAAATGAACTTTGCTGAGTTACAAGTTCATATAAACCTTGTGCAAAGCAAAGAATCCTGTTTAACATGAATATCATCCCAAATGTGTTTGGCAAGTTCACATTTTTATATCTCTAATTTTCTCAAGGTGGGGCCATCTGTATATAAAAGCACAAAATAGCTGGAGAGGTGAGATGATCTAAGAATTTTCCTATTATTCTGAAAAAATACTAGCTTTGACTCTTAGTAAGGTCTTCTCAATGCATTTCTTTTCAGTGCATGGGTATTATCATATTTCATTTTTGCAGCGTGATTTATAAGCTATTTCTATTTCATGATGTCAAATGATTTCAATGACCTGAAGTACCACAAGAAAATATCTCTTTAAAGTATTTCCTATTGGATGCTATGAAATGGAGACTATTCTCCGTTTGTCAAGACGTCACTGCAAACATTTTTATCCTTGTCCCTTTCTCTTTCTTTCAGATTTTAAGTTATTACCTTTACAGGGGGGCTCTTTCCTCACTCCTCATTATTTATAATCTCTCTTGGACCTTGTGCTGTAGGACACTTCTCCAGGATGTCTCATTACCCACCTGAGCCTTCCCGCCCTCTGAATCCCTCTCACCCTTGCTGATCTCTGCTCCTCCAGCCCCAGTCCCAGCAAACGAAACCGACCATGAACTCACCGACTCCCTGCTGCTTAATGGGTCCCTTTATGGTCCTAGGACAGCAATCAACCCTTGATATATTTTACCTTCCACTCTAAATTGGCGTCAGGGTAACTGTTACTAGAAACAAATAGCCATGGAGTTTTAAAAACCCTATACCGGGGTGCCTGGGTGGCTCAGTCGGTTAAGCGTCGAGCTCTTGGTTTGGGGTCAGGTCATGGTCTCATGGTTCTTAAGTTCGAGCCCTGCATTGGGCTCTGCACTGATGGCTGTGGAGCCTGCTTGGCTCCCTCTCTCTTTGCCCCTCCCCTGCTCACTCTCTCTTTCTCTCTCTCTCTCAAAATAAATAAACATTTAAAAAATAAAGTATTCCAGCTATTACAATTTGTGAGACATATGATGTATCACAATTTATGTAAACTACAACACATGCTATAAATTAAGACAGTCAATTCTGAAGTGAACTTGCTTTTGTTTATATTACAGTTTTAATTATCTCTGAATATCTACTAATTTTTTATGTTGTTGCCATGTCAATGTTCTTTCTCTAAAAACAGAAATATTTGAAAGTATTGAATGATATAAAAAGTGGCTTTTGCCCATCATGCTACCAACATCGGGACAAAAAACTATGTCATCAAGTCATCTGAATGGTCAAAGATACCAAAGCAAAATTTTTCCAATTATGGTTTCATGGAACGTCAGGAAGCATTTCAAAGTATCCCAAATTATTTTTGATTTCGCTTACATTTCAGTAAGCTCGACCTCGCCAGGAGCTGTTTTATTATTCTGGCTATACCCACAGCCAACTTCTCTTTCAGAAATGCTTTAAATCAGATGCTGGCCTAGCAAACTGAATGGGGTACCATGTGCCATATTAAAAACTTCAGTAGCAAGTGGAACCGTGATGGACCCCCACCGGAAGCAGAAAGGTGAAATCACGCTTCCCAGATATACTCACGTGGGAAGAAACACGGCTTCGCCAATATGTAGGGCAGACTTATCTACCTTGTCATGTATCAAAACAATCTGTGGTCAATACCAAAACCCTGTAATGAGATTTTACATGGGGAGCTGACTGGGCATTTCTGTATTTATTCCAGTAGATACTCCAGGGGAAAGAGGACTATTTGCAATGCAATTAGGGGGGACAAGTGCATCCGAGTGCACGCCAGACGCAGGGGCCTCCCCGGATTCACACAGGCCAATGTCTTAATGCAGCGAACGGCACCGAACTACACTTCCTACAGTTTTCAAACTTTCGTCGGTTAACTAGATGTTTACCGAGCGCCTCGCTCGGGCATGCCACTTTTGTGGATATGCCATCCAGCCCCTACAGACCTTGTTCCAACACCATCTGTCACTTAAGCTTGCACAGATTCAAAAATTTCAATTCACACTCATCTACTCGGCACTCAAACTGAAGCTATAATTCAAATTTCGACATGAAGCTTGAATTCCTTTTCACTGTTCTTCAACTTTGACCCGGCTCCCCCTCCTCTTCCTTCGCTGAAAAGGGCCAAGACAACAGCCCAGCAAGTGGGGCAGGCAAAACAGGCCTCTTTTGTTCACTTTTGTCCCTTCAGCTCTCTATTGAGGTGAGGGACTAAAAGGCCGCACAGGCTTTGGAAGGCAGCAGCTTTTGCTTGCAAGCCATCCTTCCTCAGGGCCCAAGAAAACTCTAGGATGAAACTCTTTTTCGACAGTCCGCTTCTACCTTACAGCATAATTAATGGGAGATTAGTCCTTTTTTTTCCTTTCCCCTCCCCTTGGAGAGAATCTGCTAATGGCGTTCAACATGAGCTTGTTGTGTTTGGCAAAAATGTATGCTTGTAAATCATGCCGTTCAAATGTCAAGGTCATCTAAAAGTGGCATGAAATTGCTTTAAAGTTGCAATTTGGAGAAAAGATCACTACCTACTGAATACATATACTGAATTTTTTGAATGCTCTCAGCCCACTTGAGAAAGATAAATCGAATTCATTGCATATTACACAGTAGAAGACCTCCTACAGGATTCCCTCAGATTGCCTTGGGAATATGTGTTTGTGGTTACAGTGGGTTTCGAACCAATATACAACACACATCATAAAATTTAAATATACACATGAACAGATAGGTAGATAGATAGATAATGTTCAAATGATTCTTTCCAGCCCTATCACCACTTAATAAGGATTTCAGATGTCTCCGAACATCAAATCGCTATGTTGTACACATGAAACTAATAAAATGTTGTATGTTGATTACAGGTCAATTAAAAAAAGAATTTTAGAAAGGATCCTTTTGTCTGATAATAACTACCTTTTCCACTCTCGTGTGAGTTCAACAGTGCTTTTAAGGCACGGCATTGTGGAAGCAGATCAGAGAGCTCACAAGACAAGCTGCATTCATCACTCCTGTTTCTGAACTGAATAAGCCATTTGGACAGTATGTGCAGCGGACGAGCACTAGCCTTTGTAAATTTGTTCCCTTTACCACCAGCATTTCTTAGATTCACTAGCTTTTCAGTTACTTGCGGGAAGCCCTCCATCAGACTTTTCAAAACTACCTTTTTCTAATTTGAAATTCCAATCTTGTAGGCCAGTAAAATAGGTCAATTAAGTTGACACCACATCTTTTTTATTAGCTCAGCTAAGCAATGATAATTGGGTAGTGAGGGGTTTATACTGTCATCTTTGAAGATTCAAAGTTGTTCACAAGTCCAGCACATCCCTAAATAGGATATTCCTATCTGTTTGCAGATATGAGGCAAATTTGCTCCTGATCTGGGTTAAAATGCGAATGTTATTTTTCTCTGTAAAATAAAATCATACTAGTATTTCATCTAGCCTCAGAGCAAGGCCACTTCACCCAGCTGTGCTACAGACATGTATGCTCTAATTCAACATTAAAAAAAAATAACATGAATGTTCTTCACCAGTGCTGGCTTAGCCTGGGCGATGACACACATGTTCCGTAGCATCTATTTCATGCTCTATGCAAAGTACGGGGTCAATCGTTACTCGTTAAAAACCATACATCTCCTGGGGCGCCTGGGTGGCTCAGTCGGTTAGGCACCCAACTTCGGCTCAGGTCATGATCTCACAGTTCGTGGGTTCGAGCCCCTACCTGCACCCTATCTCTCCCTCTCTTTCAAAAAAAAATTTTAAAAAACCATGCATCTCCTTAATAAAAAAAAATTAAAACAATAAGTTAGAAAATGTCGTGAAACCCTTGTTCATGACACATAGTACATTAGTATATTAATTAGTATATTAATAGTATATTAGTAAATTAATTCGTATATTAATTTATAACTTTAAAGAGTAACAGCTATAGTTCTTTCCACCCATTAGGATGGCTATTGTCAAGAAAACAGAAAATCGGGGCGCCTGGGTGGCTCAGTTGGTTAAGTGTCGGACTTCAGCGCAGGTCATGATCTCGTGGTCCGTAAGTTCGAGCCCCACGTTGGGATCTGTGCTGACAGCTCAGAGCCTAGAGCCTGCTTCAGATTCTGTGTCTCCCTCTCTCTGCCCCTTCCTGCTCATGCTCTGTGTGTCTCTGTCTCTCTCTCAAAAATAAATAAATATTTGGGGCGCCTGGGTGGCGCAGTCGGTTAAGCGTCCGACTTCAGCCAGGTCACGATCTCGTGGTCCGTGAGTTCGAGCCCCGCGTCAGGCTCTGGGCTGATGGCTCAGAGCCTGGAGCCTGTTTCCGCTTCTGTGCCTCCCTCTCTCTCTGCCCCTCCCCCGTTCATGCTCTGTCTCTCTCTGTCCCAAAAATAAAAAAAAAAAAAAAAAAAAAAAAACGTTGAAAAAAATAAATAAATAAATATTTAAAAAATTTGTAAAGAAACAGAAAATAAGGGTTGGTGAATACGTGGAGAAACTGGAACCCTGTGCTCTCTTGGTGGGAATGTAAATGGTAAATCTGCGGTGGAAAACAGTACGGTGGTTCCTCAAAAAAATTAAAACAATGCCTTGACCTTACGATCCAGAAATCCCACTTCTGGGCATATATCCAAAAGAACTGAAAGCAATGACTCAAAAAGGTATTTGTGCACCCATGTTCATAGCAGCACTCTTCACGATAGCCCCAAACTGGAAACAGCCCAACAGACGAATGAATTTTTAAAAAAATGATTGACAGACAAATGAAATTTTTTTCACGTGGTATTACATACAACGGAATATTATTCAGCTTTCAAATGGAAGGAAATTCTGACACATGGAGGATCCCTGAAAACATCATGCTAAGTGAAATAAGCCAGTCACAAAAGGGACACAGACTCGTACGAGGTACTGAGGACAAATTCACAGACAAGAAAATAGAATGATCCTTGCCAGAGCCTGGGAGGAGGAGGAATGGGTAGTTATTGCTTCATGGGGATTGAGTTATAGCTGGGGAAGGTGAGAAAAGTTCTGGAGATGGACAGTGGTGATGGTTGTGAAACATCCTGAAGTACTTAATGCCACTAAATTACATAGTTAAAAATGGTTAGAGCCGTTTTCACAATAAAAGAGTGGCTTGGCGAAACCATCACATTTTCAATAAATATATGATGTTTGCTCCCCCATTTAAATCTTTTTTTTTTAATGTGTATTTATTTTTGAGAGTGAGAGAGACAAAGCACAAGCGGGGGAGGGGCAGAGAGGGGGAGACACAGAATCTGAAGCAGCTCCAGGCTCTGAGCTGTCACCCCAGAGCCCGACACGGGGCTCAAACTTACAGACTGCGAGGTCATGAGCTGAGCTGAAGTCGGACCCTTAACCGACTGAGCCACCCAGGCGCCCCGCTCCCCAATTTGAAGACAACCTGATATTGGAGGTAGAGCTGTTCCTGTAGCTTCTTCACGTAGCCTCCTCCTTCACATTTTAAGCGGAAAAATGAACCGTTCGTCAATTTGTTTTGGCACATTTTCCTATTCTTAGAAACTTCAGTCCTGATGGTAAGAGAGACTCTTCAAAACTAAAGGGGCTTTTCATTTGCCTCGGCGGACAAAGGATAAAGTTAGCCACTCTGTTCTTGCCCCTAGCATCCCTAGGTGTCCTCTGTCTTCACCTGGCAGAAAGGTTCAGGGCTCCTTCAGCGGGGGAAGGAAAATACACCTAAAAAGCATTTAATAATTTTTTAATCATTTTCAAATTACTTCCTTTTCGCCAATCACCTCAGCAGTTCAGGGCTGACCTAAAGCAGCGTTTGGATGCAAACACATAAAACTTCCTAGAGAAGACTACAGAAACTCTATATTCTAGTTAACCTTGTTTTCAGCTACCATACTTGTCAGCTGGAAACTGGTCTTTGGAAGTGGGGATGAGACTCCCCAGGCTGCTGATGGAGGCAAGCAAATCAGGACTGCTATGGATTGGACTGTGAGCCCCAAAATTCATATGTGAAAGACCTAACCCCCAATGTGACCGTATTTGGAGATAAGGCTCTGGGGAGGTAATTAAGGTTCACTGAGGTAATAAGGATGTGGTCCTAATCCAATAGCATCAGTGGCCTTATAAGAAGAGGGAGAGAGAGATCTCGGTGCACATCCACCGAGGAAAGCATGTGTGAGCACACAGCAGGAAGATGGTCATCTGTAAGCCAGGGAAACAGCCCTCACTAGAGCCTGCCCATGTTGGTGCCCTGATCCCAGAATTCCCAACTCCAGAACTTGAAGAAAGCAAAGTTCTGTTCCTTACACCACTCAGTCTATGGTATTTGGTTATGGCAGCCCCAGCTGACTAGAACAAAGACCTTCTGATTTCCTGGTGAGAATCTCAGGGAAACAGCTTACCCTTCAGATAAGTCTCAGTGCTTACCCTTCAGGGAGCGAGCGATGACTGCTAGGAGCCACAAGAGGACTTTCTCAGATGTTCATAATGTTCTATTCCTTGATTTGGCACTCGTTACACCCATGTGTCCAGTTTGAGCAAGTTCATCAGGCTGTACATTTATGATATATGAAAAAAAGAGTCTGTGTACAGAAGTATGCAGCCATACTTCTCATTTTATCATTGGAACTAATCTCCCTGGGGGCACCTGGGTGGCTCAGTCAGTTGAGCACTAACTCTTGATTTCATCTCAGTTTGTGGGATCGAGTCCCACTTCAGAATATACAGCAGCATGGAGTCTGCTTGGGATTCTCTCTCTCTCCTCTCTCAGCCCCTTGCCCATGCATGTGCCCTTTCTCTCCCTCCCTCCCTCTCTCTCTCTCTCAAAATAAATAAAAATGAAACTTAATTAATATCTCTGAAGGCAGGAACTGCAGTGTCTAGGACACTAGACTATCCATTCAGTAAATATTTATGAATGAATGAATGAACGAATGAATGACTTAAAGTATTTCTTCATCAGAAAAGCATCCTGTGGGGTTCCATTAAATAGCTCCTTCGTACATGCAAATACATTATCTGCCATTTCTGTTTCTATCCAGCCAGTTGTACAAGGAAAACTACACCTACATGAAAACGTTATTCGAAAGGATCCTTTAGGAAGTTTTCTGTAGCCCAGGTACAGTACCCTCTCCTGCTTCGGAAGCACTTACACCCCCAGCTATCCTGGTCGTGGTCACATCAGCCTCACAGGAAGTACTGTTTCCAAAGATGAGTTTGCTTTTCATTTACCGTCACTGCTGCAATAACGAAATGATATCATGTGGGGAGACTGGCCTTCAGTCCAAACACCTCATCACTACCCGGCATTAGGTGGCTGGGTGACCTCTCAGCACCCCATTGTACTCATTCAGAAACCAAAACATTTGGATACAGTGTTCTCTTACAGCTCTCAAATTCCTGGATGATGTGAAATGTTTTGCAACTTTCCTGCAATAAAGTACAAAGCAGGCTGAAAGAAGACCATGAGTCAGTAGGATTAAGAATGCACAATGAGGGATGCCTGGGTGGCTCAGTCGGTTGAGCATCTGGCTTTGGCTCAGGTCATGATCTCACAGTTTGTGGGTTCAAGCCCCACATCGGGCTCTGTGCTGACAGCTCAGAGCCTGGAGCATGCTTCCGATTCTGTGTCTCCCTCTCTCTCTGCTCCTCCCCCACTCATGCTCTGCCTCTCTCTCTCTCTCTCCTTCAAAAATAAATAAAAACATTAAAAAAATTTTAAAGAATGCACAATGAGTTCACAATTACAAACATGCTGAAGGCTATTCCAGGAACAGCTGATCTCACTTTAGGTCAAATTCTTGTTTCTACAAGTTAATATGCAGCATCTTTGTAAATGCACCACACAGTCAAATACTCAGGATATCAGATACTTTCCTAAGATGTCATAGTAGGGTCTTATTCAAATTCAACATCCAATTTGAGGAGTAAATCTGCAGTCAAAGGAGTGTACAAAGGAGATTCGGGACTGGGGAGCCTACTAGAAACATTTGCCAAATGGAAATGTTTGCCTTTTCTTAAAATTAAAAAAAGAAAAAAGTTTTCTGAAAAATTGCAATGTTCCAGGAACCTCTCAGCCTCTCTGTAATCATAGAGGCATCTCGTCACTAAGAACAGTCTGGTGACTGTAACTGGCTAGGCAAACAGCAGGGCACTTAAAAGCTAACAGGAATAAAAGAACATGTAAAGGAATTCCAGGGCAATACGAGGTAATAAAAGGCTATTCCACAATACAATCTGCTGATTTACAGTAGCGCCTGCTACTGTGAGGTCTGTGGGAGTCCGAACTGAATGGCCTTATAATGTCCCTGATCACTTGGTGGTTTTAGGCTTCCCCTAAACTAATGCGGTAAGCCTCCAAAAAGTCCCCATTTTCACAGTCTGGGATGGTAAAGTGTAGGGGCAAAACTCACCCTTGCTTCTGCCCCCCACTCCCCTCCCCTGCTTCCTAGCTATGTGGCCTTGGGAAAGTTAACTGACCTCTCAAGTCTCCGTCTCCTAATTTTAAGAAAAGGGTAGTCATATGTTGTGGAAATTAAAGAAGATGATACGTGTACCATGCACAGCGCCTGGTACATCTGAAGCTCTCAAAACAACGTGGACTCTCATTACCATTAAAGAGGAAAGTATCCAGTGGTCTAAACCCATTTCAGGACTTCCGGAAAGTCTCCTTTACTCTTGAGCTATTATTACAATATTTTAATAACAGGGCATGGTTAGCCTCAAGCAGTCCCAAACCAAAGCAGCCCAGCCTCCCAAAGGTCTGCCTTCAGTAGCTGCCGCGTTGCTGACAGCCCCAGGGGCAGCTCCTGGTGCAGAACGCAAGCCTCCTGCCCCATTACACTCGCCTCCATCACTTCTCTGCAAGAGCCTCGGGCGAGGAAGGGCCCAGCCTCTCAGACCTGCATCTCTGCGCCTTAACCATGCGGGACCGAGAAGGAAAAGAACATTTCCCTGTTAGGACAAACAGCTCCGCGGAGGGCAAGAGAGAGGCTGGGTGGAAGGAGACGCCCCCGCTCGGCGCCCTCCCTAGGCGTCGGCAGCTGCGCAAGGGCGGCCCCCCGAGCGTGCGGGGGACCGAGGATGCGGCCGAGGGCCCGGAGCGGACGACAGGGGAGGGGATCCGGAGGGAAGGCCAGAGGCCGGCTCACCGGCCCCGCGGGGCCCGAGGACCCCTCTGGAGGCGCCTGCTGCCCAGGGTACACCGTTCCAGAAGTGATGACGAGTCCCCGGCTCACTCGACCGGGGCACCCCCGGTCCCCTCTGGGCGCGGGGAGTTGCGGGCCGGGAACCGCCGAGCCGGCGAGCAGCCGGGGACCAGCACTCGGCGGCGCCCACTCGCGCGGCCAGGAGGGGGCCGGGGGCGGCGCACGGCGCAGATGGCGCTGGCGGCGAGATGGATGCTCCGGAGCCGGCAGTCACTCCCGGCTCAACACAGCATCCCGGGCCAAACGGCTGCCAGAGCCCACTACCGGGAGCCCGGGCAGGGAAGGGGCTCTTCTGGGCCAGCCCCAAACCCCGGTGGGCCAGCCCCAACAGTCCCAGCCCCCGGAGGCTGGGCGGAGCGCCGGGACCCGGAGGACTCGCACCTGTAGGGCCAACAAACCCCGGAAAGCCCCCACCCTGCTGCCTTTGCGGTCTCTCCCTTTCCCCCAGATTCCCCGAGTTCTCCCCTGGGGCGGCGAGAGTGGAGGTCGGCTCGGCCTGGAGCCCGGCGATCGGCGCAGGTGTGAGCACATCCGAACAAAGCCCACGCCCAGATGTGTCCGCGGGGACCCGGACGCGCACCCGCCGGTGCGCGCCGGCCCGGCACCTGCGCTCCACGTCCCGCCGGCACCGTGGCGTGACACCCTACGCCCCCCGCGTGCATGGCGGGGAAGCCGCCGTGCCGGGCCCCAGCAGCCTCCCCAGGCCCAACTGGCCACCCAGGGACCCCAGGCAGGGCTTCCCGGAAAGCGCGGGGCGCGGATGAAGAAGTTGTCCACAGACTGGAGGAGGTGAAGGGCCCGCCCAAGCCACCCAGGGCTGCCGCATTTCGGCGAGTCCCCGCCCGGGCGCCCGTCCCCCTCCACCCCGCTCGGCGCCCGCGGGCGCGTCCGAGGCCTGAGGGTTGGAAGGGAGTTGGCCACCAGGTTCGCCCCGCCGCAGAGAGAGCGGCGCGGCGCTGCCAGCCGGGAGGGCGCTCTGCTGAACCCCGGGCCGGCGTCCGAGTGACAACACAGCAGCCCCCGGGTGCCCTCCTCCGCTCCAGCCGTCGCCCCGGAGCAGGACCGAGTGTCACCGCCGGACGCGCACGGAGCTACTCACGTTCTTCCGCCGCGCCCACCGCTCAGCCCCGGCGCGGCCGCCCGGCTCCCCGGAGCGCGGACGTTGTCCGTTCCCGACGGAGCTGTGGCCTCCGGCGGCCCCGCGGTGTCCCCTGCGCCGCGCGTCTGAGGCTCCGACTGCGGCGCGCGTCCGCCCGCGACCCGGGCGAAGCAGGGCTGGCCCCGCGTCGGCGCGCGCCCCCGCCGCTCCCGCCCCTGCGTGCCCGCCCCGCGCCGCGCTCTGCCTCCCGGTCGCTCGCTTTAGCGTCCTACCCCCGCCGCGCTCGCCTCCCCGGCGTCCCCCGCCCTTCCCCGGCTGGCCCGGCCCCTCCCTCCCCTGCGGCTGCGGCGGCGACGAATGGGCTCCGGCCGCCGGCGCCTCGGGGACCGGGTGGCCCCCTCACCTGGGATGCCGCGCCCTCACCCTACCAAGCGTGTGTGGCTGTGGTTGTCGGGGTCGGGGTCGGGGGGGCACGGAGGGGCAGCAGAGATTTGGCTACAGGAGACGTTCCAGAAAACGGACGGTCTTTAAATGCCGCTCTCATGGGTGTGGGTTTCTGTCTGAGGTCTATGGCCTTTTCATTTTCTCCTTGTGAAGCATTGAATTTCTTCGAAACTCACCAGTTGGATGGGTGAGATTGGTGAATTGGGGGGGGGGATGTATTTTTATTTGTTTACTTCTATTTATTTATTTTTTTGCAACCGTTCTTTCCAAACAGCCCCCAGAAAGGGGAGCGAACATTCAGTGTAAGGTAGGTGCTGACTGTCTATTCGCGGTAGGAATTGGGTCTTCTGGTTCCAGGCAATAGGATTAGTACACATTTGCTTAGTTTCAGATTTGGAAGCTTTATGGAGAACCATTTACAAGGAAAAAAAAAAAAAGAAAGAAAGAAAGAAAGAAGAAAAAAAGAGGGTTTTCTAAATGTGTAGTATGTTCGGGAGGCCCTTCTCCACTATACCCTAGATGGGGTCCAGGATTTCTTAGCCTGGCACTCAAGGTCATCAGTCATAGGTCTGCAGCCTGACCTCTGAGAACTTCCCTCCCAACCGCCAGGCATCACACGGCTTGACCGGTTGACCATTTACTGCGGTCTCGAACCCTCACTAAGGCTTAGCTGGAGAACGGAGTTTTTTTCCTTCTCTAGTGTCACTCAGGAAACCATTTGTGAAGCCCCTCCTCTCTTCTCTCCACCCCCAGGCTCCTCTCCTGGGCCCCAGGACTAGGGCAGGGATTCGGGAATAAAAAAGGCGCAAGGGCGATGTTCCAGGCCCTGACTACTCCTCTGATCTACTCTATTTGAACTTGCCACTTCAACCCACCCACACACGCAGGGGAGCAGCCTTCCTTTCCTTCTGCTAATACCACCCTCTCCTCCTCCCACCGCCTGATATGCTCCAGGCACCCAGAACCTCCTGTTCCTGAAACCACAGTTCCTGAACCCGTGTTCTCATCGCTGACTACGGGTCTTTGCTTAGTCTCATCCCTCTTCTGGCGCTGATCTTTACCCACTACCTCTCACCTCTCAATGAATTGTCCAAATTTCCTTCGGAATGACCTTCCAAAAAGAAAAAGAAGAAGAAGAAGAAGAAGGAGAAGGAGAAGAAGAAGAAGAAGAAGAAGAAGAAGAAGAAGAAGAAGAAGAAGAAGAAGAAGAAGAAGAAGAAGAAGAAGAAGAAGAAGAAGAAGAAGAAGAATGTGCTTTCATGATACCCTTATTTCAAAGTTTGGCCTGGTTCTCTGGCCTATAAAATAAATTCCAGAACTCCTGGCAGGCTCCTTCACGATCTGCTCTAACTTCTGTCTCCATCCTCCAGTGAGAAGAATTGCTTTCATTCTAAGCCTTTGCACGGGAGACTCCTCTTACCTAGAATATTCCTCCATTTTTTTTTCCCATCTGGTAAACTTATTCATCTCTCAGACTTGCTCAGTTGTTACTTCCTCCGTGAAGTCTTTCCTGAGTCCCTGTGTGTTTAGCCGTAATAATACCTGTCGCATCGTTACGATTGCATGTCTGACTATACAAAATATCCCTTCTTGGAGGACAATTTGTCATTTATTATTGTGTGACCTTATTTCCTACCCAACACAAATGGACCCACAGATAATCACAATACTCCAATCTCACTGCCTCCTCATTCCCACCCATGTGAAGGACTTCAAGACCCATCGACCCCCTCCTCACCCCAGTCATTGCTGAGAGTCCTGGGGTTTCCCACGTATCCTCTGCCTTGTGCCCACCTACCCCAGGGGTGCCCCTTCACCCCAGCCACTGTCAACGTTCTCCTTTCCAGGGCAAGGATGAGGTGGGAAGATGGCACTCTGCCGTCTCCAGTTCTTGCCCTCGTTTTGTGTAGCAGTTTGTCCCAGTGGGCACTTAAGCAGGACTGTCTGTATCCTCTAGTGTGACAACCTCATAAGGACCATCCTGAAACAACAATTCCAACTTCTGCATGGGACCGTTCCTTTCCTTCAGGCCTCAGCCCTGTGGGCAACATCAGGTCGAGGTAGACACTAAGCGGTCCCGGTGAGGTCCAGGTCGGTCCCGACGCCGTCCAGGCGGCCTGCAATGCAGAGGTACTGAGGTTCTGGAAGGGAGTCTCAGGCAAGTGGCAGCTTCTTGACTTTTCCTTATCTCGACAGGTAGAATAGCAATACTTCATACACAGAGTTATTTTAAGGGTCAACCTATATAGCACAGTAGAGTCTGAGACTCAGCAAGTACTCAGCAGATTCTAGTTGGAAAAGCAATTGTTTGATCAGGTGTTTGCTAAGTGAGTGCATACTATTCAGGAAAGGAGCAAAGACAGAAGAGGAAAACAGCTCTGGGGGAAATGGGAGGTTAAGTAACCTGCGGAGGTCACAGACCACTGGGATTCCGGCCGGGGCATTCTGTCCACGCTCTTAACCACAGCTCTCTGCCCCCCTTTCATTGACAGTGCACTCAAAGTTTGTTTTGGTGGGTGCTTCAGAATTTCTCTGCCTCCGAGCAGCAACATCAGAAAGCCATGGAGCCCCCCAGTGGTACCAGCAGTGAATATGTGATCAGCCTTTCCGGTTTCCTCCCGTTTCCTCCTCCATAGTCCTGCTTCTCTCCTCAGAACCCTCACTCTACTTTCCTCTTCCCCTGCTACCGTCTCTCATTTCATTTCCGTCCTAATTGTCCATCCATGCGTCCGGCTTCCCTCAGGAGGCAGGGCAATGGCCCTGCTCTAAAGCCAAGGCCACGTTCACTGAAACCTAACATGGACCCGGCTATGCCAGGACCCAGCCGTTTATCTGGGAGTGAGTTACTTCCTCTCAGTCTGGCTCCACACTGAGAAATGAAGGAGCCAGGCTAGGTGAGGACAGATACTCTTTTTTTTTTTTTAAGTCTGTCATTCTGTGATTCTGGTGGTGACCAAGAGCATTTCTTTGAGTCCGGTGGCCAAACTCGCAGGAAAGCTGGTAGAATTCTAGGTAGGAAAGAGTGGAACACTGGCAGCAATATAATAACGTTGTTTCCTACACGAGTGCCTTGCATGGGTATCATCTCTGTCTTAATAGCCTGTGGCTGTGCAACGTGAATCGGGGTATTCTAATCCAATATGGTCAAACAGCAGAGTCATTATTGTGGGCAGCTTCTTAGATGGCACCCAGTGATCCTCTCTTCCTCGTCTATATGTCCTGTGTAGTCCCCTCCCCTTGAGCATAAACTGAACTAGAGACTCACTTCTCTCTCTTTTTTTTTTTTAATGTTTATTAATTTATTTTGAGAGAGAAAGAGTGAGTGTGCACGCATGCGTGAGAGGGAGACAGAGGATGCCAAGCAGGCCCACGCTGTCAATGCCGAGCCTGGAGCAGAGCTCGAGCTCACAAACCATGAGATCGTGACCTGAGCAGAAATCGAGAGTTGGATGCTTAACCGACTGCGCCACCCAGGCGCACCGAGACTCACTTCTAATGAACGTAATATGGCAAAAGTAGTGGGATGTCACAAAAAGACTGAGGCTCCTTCTCTCTTGCCATTTTGCTTTTTCCCTTGCTTGCTGGAAGGGAAGCCAGCTGCCGTGTCGTGAGCCCTCCACACGGCAGGGACCTGAGGGAGGCTTCTGGCCAATAGTTTGTAAAGAGCGGAGTCTTGCCTTAGCCATCTGAGCGTGCTTGGAGGCAGGTCGCCCCTAGGGAGCTGCAGGGTGACTCCAGCCCAGGTCTTGGGAGAGATGTTGGGTCAGAGGACCCAAGTCATCTGCCCCTGGTTTCTCAACCCACAGGAACTGGGAGACAATAGGTGTTTCTAGTTATAGCTATAATTTCGTCACTGATACAATTGTTTAAGTGCATTTCAGAACTCTGAATTCACATCTGACCATGCGTATCATATCTGTTTTCTGGATGGGAGAGGGGAAACTGGGTCAGCTGGTGGTTGGGATAAGATGCAGACACAGTCTGGGTAAAGAAGCAAGTGTGGAAAACACGTTAGACAAGTGTGCCTTGTCCAAAGGTCAACCCCGGCAGTGCCACACCCCAGAGCCACACTTCGCGCCTATAGCCAAGCCCGGGCTTAGACATGCACGGTGCCCCCCACCCTCCCAGGCTACTCTCTCCTCTTGGATGTTAGCCACAGCCTCAGCTGGACCACACCCCTTGCAGCCTCACAGTGGGTGCTTATTACCCACCATGGATAATAATAAGATGTGCAGTTATGGATGAAATATAAATAATAACAGGCTGTGTAGTTTCATGCATCACCTAACCAGTAAGCAGTAGAAAGTCTCCACAGATGCAAAACACCAATAGCTCTCATGCCATCTGCCGCACGACCACAGAATTCACTGTCCCTGCCTGGTGCCGTGTGGCACCACAACAGAAACCAGAAATGTGCAACCCAGTCATTGCCTGGTGCTTAGCAACACAGTATCCCTGCACCTATCTAAAGAGCGTACTGCTGAAGCAATTGGAGGAAAATGTGACCTTAGTGGTTGCCATCTGTGGATTTCTTCTCTGGAAGCTTGTGAGTCACTAGGACCTTCTGCTTGGCTCAACCCACCCCCGTGGTTGGGAAACCGGCTTGGAAAGAGGAGAACATTTTCAGTGGTAATAAGTATGTTCCTTATAGCCAACTTCTCCATCTGTTCCTACAGTTTCTATCCATAGGAACGTACAGAGGTTCTGCGGATTGGATTTCAGACTAGCCAAGGTCAGCGTGCAATCAGCCACTGTAGTTGGGGTCATTAGCGACAGCGAACTGTTGCTCTGGAAAATAGAGATGCTGAGAAACACTCTTGATATGTGCCCTTCATTGCTGGCTTAAGAGGGAACAGATGACAGGTACAATAAAGATGAATTCACCACGGAGAAACAAAAGGAAATGGCTTCAGAAATGATACTCTGGGGTCTAAATGAAGGGTTGATCCAAACGCTTTCTCATTTGGTGTTTCGTTGAATTTATTTAAGAAGAAAAAATGGTGTTAGGTTGATGGGCCTATTGTATTTCCTTTTATATTTTTCTTTTAAGCCTCGATTTAAATTTTACTTTAAAGCCTTCCAATATTTTAAAATGCCAGATAGCGACAGGAGACAAGCAAGTTCAGTACCACCGTGCCCTGGGCCTTGTGCTTTCGAAGGCCCTGCTCTGGTCCAGAGCCCCTGTCACCCCTTCCTCCTCCTGGACCACATCTGGGTACAGAAGATCCCTGAATCTCATCAGGACTTGCAAAGCCTCTGCTCCTCATGCTCCTAACAGAGGACTTTCTGGGGGTGGGCAAAACTGCAGGCCTGACGCATAGAGATCTTAAAAGTTCTCATCACAAGAAGAAACGAAACGAAACAAAGCTGTAACTGCACATGGCGGTGGATGATAAGCAGACGTATTGTGGTGACCATTTCACAAGATATACAAATGTTGAGTCATTGTGCCATCCACCTGAAACTAATAGGTGTCAATTATATCTCAGTGGAAAAAAGTAACTAAGTGAAGTGATGGACGGGTGGACCATCATGTGATGGTGTGACAACCAGGTGGTAATCGTGTCACCACAGATACGTCTAGAAAATCATCTCCTGGGCGCCTGGGTGGCTCAGTTGGTTAGGCGGCTGACTTCGGCTCAGGTCACGATCTCGCGGTCCGTGAGTTCTAGCCCTGCGTCGGGCTCTGTGCTGACAGCTCAGAGCCTGGAGCCTGCTTCATATTCTGTGTCTCCCTCTCTCTGACCCTCCCCTGTTCATGCTCTGTCTCTCCCTGTCTCAAAAATAAATAAACGTTAAAAAAAATTAAAAAAAAAAAAAAAAGAAAATCATCTCCTTGTACACCTGAAGCAGACACAATGTTATGTGCCAAATATATCTTAGGAAACCTGGAAAACAGGAACAAAAACAAAGAAACAAACCAACAAAAAACCCTGGAAGTCCAGTAAGTGGCTGATGCAGCAGTGTGGACAGGATATGGACACATGGATTGGGGTGTTCACCCAAGTCGGCTCGAGGCCCTCGAAGCTTTATGACTACACCAGGGATGGGCCATGGGCTGGGGTGTGGGGCTGTTTTCATCACCATATTCTGACACACAGCTACGAGAACTCTAAAGTTCAAACGTGGACGTCAAGATCTTTATGAAGGTATCTTTGTCAAAATAGGAAGGCAGAACATATCTTAAAACTTTTAAATATTTACACATGTGGTGTGGACCTCCAATTGTATTCTTTCCCCAAGCTTCCCCTCTCCCCCATTTATTATGGAAGATCCTACAAGAATCCGTTTCTTACTATGATCAATATACTGATGTATTAAAACATACTGTTAGAATAACAAGGTTACGTCTGGATTTAAGTGATTTTGGTTTGTAATAGTTCGTACATAAATGGATCTCATCTTAATTTTTTTTTTTTTTGGTAGGGGAGGGGAGAAGAGAAGTAGGGTTATTACTGTAATAAAATTGTCTTGAATTGACTAATTTGATATTGGTACAGAAAGTGCTTTCCTACCGTTCTCCCCTAGTTTGAAAAACTTACTGGATTTTCATTCAAAACCTACATTTAGAGATAAACGTGTTTTTGTCCTTCAGTGTTTTGATTATTCAGTTCGTTCATTGTTCAGCATTGTTGGTTTCTTCTCGTTGTTACCATTTGTTGTTTTATTTGAGCTGTTTTCATTTACCAAGAATTTCTTTGATAATGGAAGGGGTAGCAAAAATCAAATCACATCACTTCCTGCTTGATTCCACTTGCTAAAATTAGAGGATGTTTATATTAATAATTTAACGACTTATGGTATAACGCAACATGAAAATATCATGCTATAGGTTAAAATAAGGAGAAGACTGAGAAATGAGGAAAATATTTACATGCAATATGGAAGAGTGGAGCAGAAAATGATACGTGTGCTATTATTGCAACTCTAAAAGGCATAAAAGAGAAAGATTATATGCAAATAAAAAGTTCTATTAAGGTGACAGAATTATGGGAGATTTTTAAATTGTGCATGGAAAGTTTGACCAGACATATCTTTCCAAAAAAATATTTTTATTTAAAATCTCGGACTCTTCATCGGAATTGGTAAGGATGGAGTAAAACTGTCACTATCAGCAGATGACATGATACTATATATATGTGTGTGTGTGTGTGTGTGTGTGTGTGTGTGTGTATACACGTATATATATGAATATATATATACATATGCATATGTGTATATATATGTATATGTACATATATATATATATATATATATATATATATATATATAAAACCCTAAAGATTCCACCAAAAAGCTATTAGAACTGATAAATGAATTCAGTAAGGCCACAGGACACAAAATGAATATACAGAAAGCCATTGCATTTCTATACACTAACAATGAAGCAGCATAAGAGAAATTAAAAAAAAAATCCCATCAAATTGCAACAAAAATAACAAAATATCTAGGAATACATTTGACCAAAGAGGCGAAAGATCTGTGCTCTGAAAACTAGAAAACACTGATGAAAGAAATTGAACACGACACAAGGAAATGAAAAGACATTCCATACAAATGATCCTAAAATTGGTATGGAACCACAAAAGACCTCAAATAGCCAAAGCAATCTCGAAAAAGAAAAATGAAACTGCAGATACCACAATTCCAGACTTCAAGTTGTATTACAAAGCTGTAGTCATCAAAACAGTATGGTACTGGCCCAAAAACAGACACATAGATCAATGGAACAGAATAGAAAACCCAGAAATAAACCCACAGCTATATGGTCCATTAATCTTCAACAAAGCAGGAAAGAATACACAATGGGAAAAAGACAGTCTCTTCAACAAATGGTGTTGGAAAAACTGGACAAGCAACATGTAGAAAAAAGAAATGGAGGAGTGCCTGGGTGGTTCAGTCGGTTAAGCCTCTGACTTTGGCTCAGGTCATGATCTCATGGTTCGTGGGTTTGAGCCTCGTGTCAAGATCTGTCTTGACAACTCGGAGCCTGGAGCCTGCTTCAGATTCTGTCTCTCTCTCTCTCTCTCTCTCTCTCTCTCTGTCCCTTCCCCAGTCATTCTCTGTCTTTCAAAAATAAATAAACGTTAAAAAAAAAAAAGAAGAAAGAAATGGAACCACTTTCTTACACCATACACAAAAATAAATGGATTTATCCTCAAAATGGATTAAGGATCTTGATGTGAGACCTGAAACCATAAAAATCTGAGAAGAGAGCACAGGCAGTAATTTCTCTGACATTGGTCATAGCAACATCTTTCTACATATGTCTCCTGAGGCGAGGGAAACAAAGCAAAAATAAACTATTGGGATTACATCAAAATAAAAAGCTTCTGCACAGTGAAGGAAACAATCAATGAAATTATAAGGCAACCTACAAAATGGGAGAAGATATTTGCAAATGACATCTCTGATAAAGGGTTAGTGTTCAAAATATGTAAAGAACTTACACAACTCCACACTGAACACCTAAATAATCCAATTTAAAAAATGGGCAAAAGATATGAACAGACATTTCTCCAGAGAAGACATACAGATGGCCAACAGACAAATGAAAAGATGTTCATCATCACCACTTACCATCAGGGAAATGAAAATCAAAACTGCAATGAGGTATCACCTCACACCTGTCTGAATGGCTAAAACCAAAAACACAAGAAACAACAAGTGTTAGCAAGGATGTGGAGAGAAAGGAAACCCAGTGCACTGCTGGTGGGAATGCAAACTGGTGCAGCCACTCTGGAAAAGAGTATGGAGCTTCCTCAAAAAGTTAAAAATAGAACGACCTATAATCAAGGAATCGCATCACTCCGTATTTACCCAAAGAATATGAAAACACTAATTCAAAGGGATACAAGCACACCTGTACTGATTGTAGCATTATTTACAATAGCTGAACTGTGGAAAGAGGCTAAGTGTCCATTGATAGATGAATAAAGAAGATGAGGAGGAGGAGGAGGAGGAGGAGGATGATGATGTGTGTGTGTGTGCACGTGTGCACGTGTGTATAAACACAGTGGAATATTATTCAGCCACAAAAAAGAATGGAATCTTGCCATTTGCAACAATATGGATGGATTTAGAGGGTGTAATGCTAACTGAAATAGGTCAGACAGAGAGAGACAAATGCCATATGATTTCATTCATATGTAGTATTCGAGAAACAAAAAAAGGGGTCCCCAGTGGCACAGTTGGTTAGGCATCCTACTCTTGATTTCGGCTCAAGTCATGATCTCACACTTCGTGGGATCAAGCCCCCCATCGGGCTCTGCACCGATGGCGTGGAGCCTCCTTGGTGCTCTCTCTCTCCCTCTCTCTCTGCCCCTCCCCTGCTCTCTCTCTCTCTCTCTCAAAATAAATAAATAAAAACATTTTTAAAAAGAAGCAAACAAAACGAACAAAGCGAAGAAAAAGAGAATGAGAAACCAAAAAACAGACTCTTAACTATAGAGAACAAACACGTAGTTACCAGAGGGGAGTTGGGTGGGGTGATGGGTCCAATTGGTGAGGGGGATTAATTAAACTTATAATTAATTAAACTAAATAAAATTATCTTGATGAGCACCAAGTAATAGATGAAAGTGTTGAATCACTATGTTGTACAACTGAAACTAACGTAACACCATATGTTAGCTCCGCTGGAAATAAAATTTTTAAAAAATGTAAGTCAACGAAAAGTCTCTTTTCTCATTTCCCCCCCCTCCCCCCGTCCCTTCTCTACATCATGCCATAGACCAGACTGTGGTACCTGGTGGGCTCCTGGGCACTGCTTGGCCTTGGCACTGAAACTTGGAGCTAAGGCAGCTAGTATTTTCACTCGAAGCCCAGGGAAAGTGTGTCCCATGAGTGTGCCCTGAGGTTACAGGGTCCTCTGCATTCTGGTGATGTTCAAAAGATGGTCCAGACAGAGAAGATACTACAGTCATCGGACCCCACAATACGGGAGGCATACATTGGCAAAGACCACGTGCTTGCTTAACAAACTCCTGGACATTTGGCCCTTTAGCGATTGTCTTTGGAAATACATGGTATTTTGAAATTGAAAAACCTAAAGGCAGAAATAAAACCCCCAAACGCTGTATACTTTGGTCATCGCTCCATGCTTCTGTGTAAGCACACAAAAGTTCTATGTGATACAGAAGGTATTTCTGATTCAAAAGCAGTACGATTGAGGCTTAATTTTTTTAAACGTCCAGAGAGACTTTTCTGTCAAGTAAGCCAGGTGTTCAAAGTCCCTGATACAATTTTGGGTTAATTAAGTAAATCCTCACAGCCATATGATTTTCCATTGTTAATCCTGTCTTGCAGGTGAAGAAACCGAGCCTTGGAGGTGTTAATAACTTCCCGAAAGATCATGAATTTGAAGTTTGTTTTGTTCCAAAGACTCAGTGATTTCCACCACAGTATTAATAAAGAAATTATTTCTAGAAAAGTAAACATAAATGTATATATCATAAATTGCATATTTTCTATAATAGAAATTACATGTTTTAGATACATAGCAGAATTTATGGATTATATATATAAAAAACTGAAATTATATACATAAACATATACTGGCCCAGGAGAACAGTTCCAAAAGAGAGGTCCCACTGGGAAAATCACTGATAAAACTGCAAAGCTTCCCATAGCAACTGCTTTAAAGGCCAAGAAACTCTCTTTTAGATGCACAAGGTCTGGGGTGCCTGGGTGGCTCAGTGGCTTGAGCATCCGACTTGAGCTCAGGTCATGACCTCGCAGTCTGTAAGTTTGAGCCCCGTGTCGGGCTCTGTGCTGACAGCTCAGAGCCTGGAGCCTGCTTCAGATTCTGTGCCTCCCTCTTTCTCTGCCCCTCCCCTGCTCTCTCTCTCCCCCACCCACCCCAAAAAAATAAACATTAAAAAAAAGTATAGACGCACAAGGTCTGGTACTTTGGTGTTTTCATCACTCTGCCTGTTTTATTATAATTTCTTGAATATGTCTGGTGCATATTAGATGTTTAACAAATATTCGCTCAGTGAACAAATTGAATCATCAGCGCAGAGAACTCATAGGACTCTGGAACCATGGTGTGTGTATGTCAAGGGGAGGGGGGTATGCAGCATAAAGAACAATGAAGACACTCTGTGAAATAACAGTAAATTTAAAAACACGTTAACATGTTTTTTTCAGCTACAGGGCACCTGGGTGGCTCAATCACTTAAGTTTCTGACTCCTGATTTCGGCTCAGGTCATGATTTCATGGTTCGTGAGTTCGAGCCCCGCATTGGGCTCTGTGCCAACAGCTCAGAGTCTGCTTGGGATTCTCTCTCCCTCTCTCTCTCTGCCCCCCTCCCCCTGGCTCATGCGCTCTCTCTCTCTCTCTCTCTCAAAAATAAATAAATAAACATTAAAAAGAAACAAACAAAAAACATCTTTCCTCAGCTACAAAGGAAGGTTAAATCCCCAGACCTAGGACAACAAAAATCAATCTCTGGAAACTCTTCCTTTCCTGCCAGCCACATTCCTGCCAGGGAAGGTGGACTAAACTCTCTCTTCTACATTTCTTGAAGGAGGAGTCTCTGTGCGAAGGGAGTACACTCCACAGTCGGGATCTGACATGCTAACAACAGGAATGCCCACGATGGATTTCTTCACAGCTACCTGGTTTCATTTGCACAGTTAGTAACTATTGCAACCTGCTGGAAATGTAATTTGCTAAATATCTTAAAGCATCTTTTTAGGCATATATAAGACATGTAGGGTCTACAGTTCTCATGCTTGTTACTCTGTCTTATTTTATTTTTTGTTGTTGTGGTTGTGTTATTTTAAAATCAATTTCAGGAAATTGTTTTAAAACCATTTGGAAGCAAATAACAGAGATGTAATAATTCACGTGCAACAAGAGCATTTGTATCCTCGATTTTTATCCCAAAGTACAATACTAAGTATAATAGCATTAATGTGTTTAGCAATGCAACACGCAGTACGATTTAACAATAATAAAAGATAATGCAGAAAACTAAAAAGACGCCCTGCCCTGTCAAATGATTCTATGATCCTTACAAGGTTTGGAGGGGAAGAATGTTGCACAACTTCGGGCTAAGATATTGTGTTTGAGAAACACACACTTAGATGTTGGAACTAATGCATTTCTGGGAAAAAAAAATATTAACTGAATGTACTTTCCCTCAGTACCTTAATTTCCCAGAACACAAAAATAATAGCAATTACCAGTTGAGTGCCAACTATATTCCAGGCACTTTGACTTCTATTATTCTTCCTGCTCACAACACGGCACTTTTCGGGTGAGGAAACTGTCGGGGAGGTGAAGGAACTTGGCTCAAGTCTCACTTGGAACCACAACAAAGACCTTCATCTTAACACAAAACCTATCACCTCCCGCGGGCTATGACAGGGGACTCTTGGGAGACTAGACAGACAACTGGACAACACAACACCGTTTGTGTACTTCCAAAGCACGTAGGCTATCACTCCCTGTATTATTTTTCTGACATCCAGATCTTTCACATCCAGATCTTTTAGGACAAGTTTCTCGATGTACCGAAACGGCATTAAGAGTTAAAGGCAATGATACAAAAGGGCCCTTAATAAATGTCATTTAGACCATGAAGCCTTCCCCTTTTAGAAAAATAAAAGCAAATGTCACAGAAAACACAGCTCTTGTGCAATACCGGGCAAGAATACAAGTCACTACCACGACCAAAACCTATTAATTGCATCCAATCCCCCCCCTCCCTCTACCCCGCCCCCACCCCCCACCCCAGCTATTATTGGCAAAGCAGTGGAAAGAGTCCTGGACTGGGAGGCCACTGGCTCAAGCCATCATATTGAACAGGGTGAGGTCACGCAAGCCTTTGGATTTGCTGGTGATGTGCTTTTCATATATTCCTTGTGGGGTACACGTGCTGGCCCGGCCAAACCCGCAAGACGGTCGTTAGAATAAAAAGAAGAAGTATATTTGCAAGTGTTTGGGAAAGGCTAGAAATGCTGTCTGCAGCCACGAATAAATGTATACGGATGTGTGACTATAGTTACTGTCCATTGAAGACACAGAGCTCCCCACCCATAAATTTACTAAAACAAGGTGCATCTTCAAGGATGTAGACAGCCCAATAAAAAGACTCCATCTGCAAAAAAAAAAAAAAAAAAAGACTGAGACCCCAAGTGAGGGGAGCAGCTAGGATGAACAGGAACATGGTTTTAGAATGAGAAGATACTGGTGAGATAGAGGTAGATAAAAGCTCACGTTTCAAACAAAAGAAATCTGTCTTCTGTGCCCAGAAGGGCTGTATCTGAGCCCTTGTCAAGATGAGGGGCACACAGACCGATGCAGCAGCGTTTACCCCAGGCGCCAGGCGACAGGAAATGCCAGGCTTTGTCATCTGTGCCATTTCTATGATCTGTAAAGGGTCCCACTCACCCTGAGGAAAATGGTACCCGCCAAGAGCCTACCTACCAGACAGGGAATGGCCCCGTGTTCAGATTTCAAAGGTCAAGGGTTTCAGACAGTACTTTTGAAAGCAGTTGCCTTTCCCCCACCTCCCCATAATGGTTTCAGGGAGATCAGTCAGGTTAGCCTCATTTAAGAAAAATATTAAGGACCTCTAATGTCTCGAGCAGGGGGCCGGAAACCGTGAGGTATTCGCAAGAGAAGCGTATGATAAGCTGAGTTGGGAATACATAACATAATTAGTTAAAAAGAAAGAAAGTTACGTTACTTCAATTATGGGACCCCGTGAGAATGTTCCTTCCTTTCTCTTTCGTGCTTCAAACAGAAACACGAATCATAGTTTCATTTACGTGTTTTAAAATCGCAATCATGGCTCGCAGATATTTGCAGATGACTGCAGCGCCTACAAGACGCTTGCTTTTAAAAGAGTGACTCTGGTTGTGAAAATCACCCTAAAGAGATGTGGAGTTGAGTGGGTGATCACGCTTGTTGAGCTGGGCGTGGCAGTATTTTTCCACACACTATTGCCCACCTTCAGGACACTGCGTCTGAAGATCAGGTTCACCACGTAAGAATGGTATAAGCCCGTATCACAAAATTCTCTGCTCTCTAAACTTCATCAAAACCTTTGAAGCGCATGTTTCCTTCTTCTGTATGCATATATAAACAGATATTTTCACTATATACACTCAGCAAACATGGCCTAAAATCCAATGCCTCTACAGTTTCTGAGGATCAGACTGGATACGTTTCACGTAATTCAACATGGGAAGTGGATGCCTAAGGGCATGTTTAGATATGTATGGATTATTTGTATCCTGATACCAAGGGTGCATTCAAAATTAGCAAAATAACAGCACCTGTGATTTACAAAGAATGTGGCTTTAAGGATTGAGACACACACACACACACACACACACACACACACACCATGTGATTTTGAAATGGTTCTTAGTTCTAGTATTATTTTGAAAATTTGAGTGTTTTAAGAACAAATTTGAAAGGCAGAGAGAGAGGTTGAGTTACAAGAGCCTTTTCAATCTGAGTCTTTTAAAAATCTCTTAGATGGTTGATGCATGTTACCACAAACACAAAAGCACAATGCCTAATGTTTGTTACCCCAGAACATTTGTTTTTAACAGTGTGGTCCAATTGTACGAAACATAACAAGAATGATAAGGCACTTTCTTTTGCAAGATTCCTATAGAGTGAATCCCAAGGACTGTGTTGAATATAGAATGTAGCGTATTTGGTGACTTTTTGGCTTTTTTCTTTTTAATATTCTGTTCTGTTTGGTCCAGGTATGGGTTATTTTCAATTGCTGTCACGCTTCTTTCTACATTATTTGCAGAGGTAATTTAATTCAAATGTACATTAAATACTATGTTGGAGCAAGGTATCCTTGGAATACAATGTAATGTGATTAATATAAGATGACATAGCTTTCCTTTTTCAGATAACTGGATGGACTTTTGGATTGCTATTAATCACTTTGTTTTTTTACAAACACCATCAGTAGAGGGATATGCTATAAGAGAGTGTTTCCAACTAGTAATTGTTAGACTATTTTGTTCTATAAAAGGGTACATTTATCTTGGGTTGATCCTTGAAAATTGTCTGAACAATACCAATCTGGCATTTACATGTGATAAACCTTAGATTAAAGTATGTGAAAGGATATTACAGTATTTATTTTAGGTGTATAATTTTTAACAGACTGGTGTCATTCGTGTTCACACTATGATCTTTAAGTTCCCATTGATAATGAGAAGGTTGTTTGTTTTTCTTTGGTGAAGGACATAGAGCCTGAGCAGCGCTCAGGAAAGAGAAGACCTTACTCACGTCATCATCATCTCATGCTAGTTTAGCAGAGATAATGCTAACACCTACCTCACAAGGTTAAATGGCGATAAATGTTAGCCACAGCTATTACCAGAACCCCCAATCATTTTGGAACATGTAACCTGTTCATATTAATCAGACTGAAATCTTTAAATTATATCTCAACTATATATGGTCTAGAGGCGAGGAATGAATCTGTATCAAGTTAAAAGAGTCTTATCATGAAGGTAAGTCAACGTTTCGGTCAATATTTTAACCAATTACAGAAACTAATAGTTCCTACCTGTGGAATGTGATGAATTTCAAACCACATGCTTCGGTCTGAATAAAGGTTATAACGAACAAGGCAATCAGTGTGACTTCTGAGACACACACATTTATCAAACCCTTGGACCAGCGCATGCAAACAGTTCAGTCCAGGGACATCTGTACTCTGTGAATCTTTTTTGGAGGGTAGATAGCCCCTGCCAGGAACAGAACAAACTGTTTTTTAATGTGATCTCCCTCCTTCCTATTTCCTAGTCATGAAAAGAGCAATTGCCATAGATGTGGTCCAAAAAAAAAAAGTGAGATGAAGTGAACAGCTCAGTTGTTTTTCAACTTGGCATTAAAAAAAAAAAAAAAGAACAAGAAGCAACGAATGCAGCAAGAATTCCTAATGGGATGAAATGGGAATGGAATTTTGCACACGGTGGGTGCACCCTAACTCTGGGTCTAAGTATACCCTCAATTTCTTGTGGAAGAAATTCGTTACTTGCATTTTGTGGATAAGCAGCTCATACTTTCTGAAAGGGAGCAGTGTAGGTTTTTGGGGTGGGGGAATTCTTCACAATGAAGGGCTCTCCTCCGCCCGGTCTGTAGTAGAATAGTAACCATATCCGACTCCCCGAGTACTAAATGCTGCTAGTTCCCCCAGACAATCACTCCCTACTCCCCCAGATTTTCAGGGATGTGGGTAACACCACGCCTAGTAGAGACCCAGTGTGGTAGACAAGGGTGTAAGCACTATTGACCCGATCTGATGTTGGAATTACACTCCCTCACTGACTAAACCCAAGAGGGGAGATTCGGTTTAGCAAACAGAGGTATGAAGTCACTTTGCAACTTTTCAGGAAAGGACATTCTAGGAAAGAGGGTTAGAAAAAGTTGTGGTTAAGAAAATGGATTCCTGGGGCACCTGGGTGGCTCAGTTGGTTAAGCATCTGATGGGCATTGAGGAAGGCACCTGTTGGGATGACCACTGGGGTGTTGTACGGAGACCAATTTGACAATAACTTTCATATTAAAAAAGAAAAAGCATCTGCCTTCAGCTCAGGTCACGATCTCGCGGTTTGTGAGTTCGAGCCCCCCGTCGGGCTCTGTGCTGACAGCTTGGAGCCTGGAGCCCGCTTCGGATTCCGTGTCTCCCTCTCTCTCTGCACCTCCCTTGCTCACCTCTCTCTCAAAAATAAATAAACATTAAAAAAATTTTAGAAAATGGATTCCTCTTAGCTTTCCCATGTCCTGCCTGTGGTATGCTGTGCAACTTTTTCTTACCAAGGAAGGGATGATTATGATACGCACCTCACAGGCTTTCCGTGAGGATTAAAGGTGCTAACACGTGTAGCTTGCTTAGCTCCATTCCGGGTACACGGCAAGCACTCAAATGTTACAGCTGTGAGGCATAAAGGTAACAAACTGGGAGTTCATGCATTTAAAGGAGCAAGAATTTGTCAGAATAACATACACCCGAAGGAACAAAGGTCAATTACGACAGCCTCACAGAAAAACCTAAAAAGGGGCACCTGGGTGGCTCAGTCAGCGAAGCATCCGACTTCGGCTCAAGCCATGATCTCATGGTCCATGAGTTCAAGCCCCGCATCAGGTTCTGTGCTGACAGTTCGGATTCTGTGTCTCCCTCTCCCACTCACACACTCTCTCTCTCTTAAAGATAAACATTAAAGACATTAAAAATAAAACTAAAAAAATAAGGCAAATGGCAATTTTCTACCGTTAGAAGCATGTCTTATTTGTTGCCCTGTTAACTGGTAAAGAAAAAATAAGAAAGTGTGTATTTTCATAAATTCACAAGATGTGAGATGAGCTTTCGTGTTTATTATTTTGTGCCGTATTTTAAATTCATCATGGACTCCTGTTCAAATTCGTAGAATTCAGGAACTCTACACTCGATGGCTCACAATTGCTCAGCCTATGTCAAAATTTTTTGTTTCATTCATTCATTATGAATTTGGTGCAGGAATCCACAATGAATACATGAAAACAAAGAGAACAGGCACTCTAATTCCTAAATTCATAACCTAACAAATAAATGGACAGAGCACCTAACATGCTGTTCTCTAAATTAGCCTGTAATTCATATTTTTACTGATTGAGACTGAACTCTAATCCAATTAACACATTTAATCATATATAAATTCAAAACATCTTAGATAAGAATAACATAGAATGCTAAAATGTGACTCCGTAGCTGGTGAATTACTCAGTGCCTGCAACAATAAAATATCATCTGACCCAGAATCCAGGATCTGACTTTTTCTAAATGAATAAAATTCCTAGAGATTTAAATCCCTTTATGCCAAAGTAATGCAGTAATGTAAATGTGATATTTAGTACATACACATGCTGTTGCACAATGAATACCGAACACTTTAAAATATGTGTTCGCTGCCCAAAGATAAAAATAACCCAGAACTATCACAGTCATGTGTTACCAGTAAGACCACTATGAGAATACTGGGATGATTTTTCACGATCTGTAGCACCCTGCCCGTACTTCATGGGCCAGGCTACTGTGACATTACTAGGTTGGTAATTCACAAACTGGAAAATCATGCCATCACCAGAGGTGCGATCACTGTATGTATGTATTTCTACAGGCCAGCATCAATTACAAAATGCAATTAAAAAGACATTCTGTTCATAATGATATCAAAATGAATAAAATACTTAGAAATAAATTTTCCAAAAGGAGGGCAAGAGTTGTACGCTGCAAACTACAAAACATGGCCGAGCTCAAATTTTTTAAATATCCAAATAAATGGAGAGATAGTCCATATTCATTGCCTGCTTTGAAGGACAGATACTACTGAGACGCAATGTTGTTAAAATGTCAGTTCTCTCAACATTACCTATACATTCAATGCAATCCCTATCATGTTCTAGCAGTTTGTGTGTGTGTGTGTGTTTGTGTGTGCGTGTGTGTATCTAAAATTTATATGGAAATGCAAAGGAACCACAAGCGCTATAATAATTTTTAAAAAGAACAAGTTGGAAGAATTATACTTTGCTTTCAAAACTTCTTATATAGCTATAGTAACAAGGACAGTGAGTTACTGATACAGGAATACCATACAGGCCAATGGGACAGAGTAGGGTCCAGAAAGAGACTCACAAATTTAAAGACAACAGATTTTTGACAGAAGTACAGATGCAATTCAATGGCGAGAGGATATTTTTTTCAACAAATGATGTTGGGGTAACTGGATATCCCTACACACACACACACACACACACACACACACACACACACACACACACATACTTTGACCATTATTCATATCATAAACAAAATTAACTCAAATTGGCAAAATGATAAATTGACGCTCATCAAAATTAAAAACTCGTATGCTTGCTTTCAAAGACACCATTGAGAAAGTGAAAAGACAAGCCACAGACTAGGAGAATAGAGCTGCAGATCATGTATCTGGCAGGAGACTTGTATCCAGAATATAAAGAACTCTTACAACTCAAAAGGAAGTCAGATAAATCAACTGGGAAATGGGCAAAAGATTTGAACATTTTAACCAAAGAAGATACACAAATAGCTAATAGGCACCTGAAAAGATGCTCAACATCAATAGTCATTGGAAGGCCACAAATTAAAACCACAATAAAATGCCATTACATGTGCCCTTGCATGGCTATCATCAAAATGACAAACACTACCCATGTCTGATAAAGATGTGCAAAGACCGGAACACACACACTACTGACAGGGACGTAAAATGGCATAGACACTTTGGAAAACTGCACGGCTGTTTCCTGAAAAGTTACACATACACTTTCCACACAACTGCAACAATTAACTTCCAGATATCTATTCAAGAAAAATGACAACATAGGTCCTCAAGGAGGCTTGTACGCGAATTTCACAGCAGCATCACTCCTCATAGGTAAACACTGAAGACAACTCAAATGATCATCAACTTTGAATGGATAAACGAATGTGGTATATCCATACAATGGAATACCACACAACAATAAAAAGAAGTCAACCACGGACACATGCCACAACGTGGATGAATCTCAAAAGCATGCTAAGGAAAGAAGCCAGATGCAAGAGATTACATACCGTATGATGATATGTACATGAAATATCCAGAAATGGTAAATCTGTGCTGACAGAAAGATCAGTGGTTGTCTGGGGCTGGGGACAGGAGCCAGAATGACTACAAACGCGCATGAGGGAATTTTTGAGAACTAATGGAATTGCTCTAAGATTGGATTATGGTGATGGTTATGTAACTGTATAAATCTGCTAAAAGTGACTGAATTGTATAGTTACAAAGGGTGGCTTTTTGGTATGAAAATTCTACTTCAATACACTGTAAAAAAATAATGGAAAAAAAAAAGACACTTCACGTTAAAGTGGGAATTGGGGCACCTGGTCAATTCCGTCGGAGGAGCGTGCGATTCTTCATCTTGGGGTCACGACTTCAAGCCCCATGTAGGGTGTGGAGATTACTTAAATAAATAAAACTTTAGGGGGGAAAAGAGAAAGAGGCATTGATCTTCAATGGGTGATGGAAAGGGCGAAGTCCATTCTGGCATAAAGATGGCAGTCGAAAAACATTTGTACAATGAATAATTAGCTTCTGAGCTTGGCTAACTGGGAGAGATAAAAAAAAACTTTACAATATTCATGATTTTCTTCATTTCACTATTATTTAACTTTCTAACCGCCTTGGTTTCCTTTGCTGGAAAATAAGAATAATAATAGTACCTCCTTCACAAGGATAGAATGAGGCCTAATGAGATGATGGACACAGTGCTTTCAGTATAACGCCTGGCATGTAAGTGCTAAATATTAAATATTAGTCGGGGCTCCTGGGTGGCTCAGTCGGTTAAGCGTCCGACTTGGGCTCAGGTCATGATCTTGCGGTCTGTGAGTTCAAGCCCCACGTCGGGCTCTGGGCTGACAAGCTCAGAGCCTGGAGCCTGCTTCGGATTCTGTGTCTCCCCATCTCCCCGTGTCTCAGCCCCTCCCCTGCTCATGCTCTGTCTCTCTTTGTCTCTCAATGATAAATAAATGTGAAAAAAAATTAAATATTAACTCTCAGCAATCATAAAAATATTCAGATTGCCTCTCTAGAGTTAAGATACTTAACAAGACACATTGATATTGCTCTACTTCCATGGCTATGAAATTTCCCTAAAAGCAAAAACAGAACCACAATGAACTTTGTCAACCTTAGTTGTAATAAAATTATTGACACTGGAGAAATTTTGGTTTTTCAATCAGATTTTAAAAGATAAATCCATTTGCAAGGACCACAGTGACATATTTTAAAAACACAAAATGAGACATATCCATTGGCATGCACAAAAACTAGCTGATTTAAATACATGTTTATCAAGAAGCATAATGGTTTTATGGAAACCAATTTGACAATTTCATATATAAAAAAAAAGAAGCATCATGGTTTGCTAAAGACATCAGCTAAATCTTACGCAGTAAATAGGAAAAAAAAATGTAATATCCTAACTTCTTGTTTTTTTGCAACTTACCTATTGTTTCTAAGTTATCACAGAATTACAGGATTTAAGGAATCCAACTAGGCCAATGATCTCTTTTTAAGAATTTTCTCTCATAAAGAACCTATCCTACTTTAAAAATAGTGAAGAATCCATAACCTACTTGGTAGCAAGCGCTTATCTTTCCGAAGAGTGTTCTTTACTTCTGTTCTTTCCTGAAAAGAAATCCACTTTGCTTTTGGAGAATGCAAAGCACTGGCTTCATTATAAGATGAGGGTTATCTCAGGTGAATTACCCAGTTGCTCAGATAACCAGTTTCAAGGACAAATGGGGACAAGAATGACTGAGAATTGGCACACCGCACACCTGGGTGTGCCTCCTGTTGGAGAGCGAAAAGAGCTCAAGAAAAAGGGACAGGGACACGGGGACATACTTAGGTGCCGTGCAACGTAGCGTAAGAGAGAAGCTATGGCCAGAGGACACTTGTCTATTTTGTAGTGTTCAAGAGGGAAATAATCAGCGAAGCAAAAACAAGGACAGAGAGTTAACTTCAGCTGGAAAAGAGGTGGGCTGCATTAACACGCTCTGTCTTCACATTGATAATAGTGACCTTAGGAGAAGGTGTGAATCTGTCAACTGCATTAAGTATTACTTTACTGGGCTTGAAATGTTATATTAGAAACAAAGTATTTCTGGGGACTCCTTCTGACTCCCAATTGTTTGCATTTTTCTTATGAGCTGCTTCAGTTGCATAGCAATACGCAATTATTTGTGGTCTGAAAGGACGACTTTACATCTTTAGAGATCATTGGTATTTGGGCAGACCAAAACCCTGGAAAGCCAAGTCCCTTGCCTGTAGTCCTTGGGCCCTTTCGAATGCTCCCTCTCCGTAAAGTGAGCTTTCATGCTACTTTAACTTCCCGATCTCATACGCTGATAAACTTTTGCCTGCTGCTCACTTAAAAAAAAGAAAGAAAAGAAACCATTGGTATTTTCATACTTACTTACACTGGGTCTAAAAACCGTGTAATCTGCATCTCACAAACCTATCATTTTAGTCACATTACTAGCACTGACACTTGTGACATATTCAAAACTGTGACAAGAATTATTGCTAGAACATAGCAGATTAAGTAAAGTTTTGAGCTTCGAACTTTCGGGATCCTCGCTGCTTCAGTAAGTAGCAGCTCGATACAGGGTGAGCTGTCAGCTGCTGGCAGGGGCGGGGAAGCTCAGAGGAAGCCCGTCTGTTCTATCACCAGAACAAAGTCGTAAGCCTCCCCTCTGTCCCCCCAGACTGTATGCTGTTTGCGACTTCCTTCCCTCTGGGAAGATTCCTTGGGAATCTACTTTCTCCTGGATAAAATGGGGTGTGGGAGGAGCGAAGGCTCACAGTGTCAAGTTAACCCAGGCCGGCTCTCTCCTGCCTCTAGGGGAAATCCCACACAGCCCATTTGCCTCTAGAGACAGCTCTACCTGAGCTACTATTTTTAATAAAGATTAGTATCTGTAGCAAGAACAGAACTGAAACATGGCCAGCATACCTTTTATTACAGAAATAAGAATGTTGGGACACTCAAAGAGGCCTGGGCATCAAAACCATTTCTATTCTCTGTGTTTTTTATATGATATGTTGGAGAATTAACTACATTTCTAAAATCGACGATTTTTCCTCTTTGCTGCTTTGAAAAGAGCAGGTAATTCTACCAAGCACTAAGACTGAAAACTCATTTTCACATCTCTTCCCATGGTTTGCTTGTATATTTGCAGAATTTGGATTGCCGTAAAAGAGGACGTAACATCTTAGAGCCAGCTTTTCTCATTCGATCAATAAAATATCCGAAGCCCAGAGTGCCTGTCCCCCCTCCTCCAGGTCACAAACAGGACGTTGCATCAGAGGTGGGATTAACATCCAGACTCTCAGCTCCCCCCAGCACTCTGAACCATGCCTCACTGCCTCTGTGAATTCACGTTACAAAGAAGCAAGAGCCATGCCCAGGCAATGGGGTTTAGCTTTAGTTGATGTGTACACAAAGCAAAAGGCATTTACCTTTTTTCATTTTTCTGGAAAAATCTAAACATGATGGAAGGCTTTACGTGGCAGATGGAGAGACAACAAAGCAAAGATGAATTTGGTTGGCATAAACAATGATTCGGGTCGGTACACCTACAACCTCTGTGAAATCCGATGGTTAAAGGAGTTAACCAGGTAAAACAAAACATAATTTTTTAAGCACATGGTGGACAGGTATATTCAAATGCTTACAAAAGGTGGGAAGAAGCTACATTATGAACAATAAAAGCTTTACAAATGACATTAGCCTTTCAACAATACATTATTTCAATAGTTTATTTTTGTTAAGATAGGGATATTTTCTCAGTAAATTCAAATAGTTAATTTTATAACAGTGAATGGATAAGCTAGAGCTAGAAAAGTTAACACCCAGCACTACCTTTAAATTTCAGGTGGAAAAGTGGTTGATTGGAACTTCTCCTCTCTTTATGAGCCAAACAGTGTTGAAAGAAACAAATTTTGAATAGAACTGTGTATCTGGTTCTTTCATATTTCAAATGTGAAAGTCCTCTGATAGAGAAATTCCACGTTTCTGCACCTGTTTTGATGTCATTACAGTCAAAGGCAACATTTGGATCCTAGAATGCAGCTGGTCAAAACATCAGTGATGGAAATTTAAGAAATCGGCTTTTCCACTAACAGAAAACCAGTCATCAAACAAATTCAACATGATTATGGTGACTAAAGCAAAAACATCACGTGTAGTGGTGTCACAGCTCTTGCTTGGCACATATATTAATAAATTTTCAAATATCAAACAATATAACACCAAGATCTACTAAAACCAACTAGCACAGAAAGATTCCTAAAGCACTGTTAATTATGAACATCATAAAAACCGAATCCCATATGAATTCTGTAACCAAGCACACCCTCTGTGCTGCACAAGCCGGTCCGAGCACGTCTTTCTTCAGGAATTCTCCGGCATCTCAAAGCAAACTCGGGCCGAAGCCCCCAATTCCTTACTGAATTCACTGCATCTTCTGAACAGGCCCTCACTTAGGGAGATGGATACGCACACACTTCTCACAGTTTTGAAAAAAATGGAAGGCCTTCGTACATGTCAGTTTTTAGTTTTATCCAATCGTTAATTTTCTGCAGAGTTGTTTTTTCTTGACTTAGTATTTTTGCAAGTTTTTTCATTTTTTCTTCGTTTCTTTCGATGTACTTCAACCCTTCCAGCTGCAGCTGATTGAGCTTTTCATTTCGGCTTTCGTCTAGAGGTATGTTTTCGCACATGACAGGATTAAATCTAAAATAGGTGTCAGGAGGTAACAGACCATCAAGCATCACATGGACTTCTGTTAAAACAAAGAGAGAACAGGGTAGATGAGAAAACTGACTTACTCTGCAATGATCTAATTTTATCCTTATTTAAAATTATCTTCTTTTGAGGCAAATTACAAAGCCTTACTTATTTCATCACTCCAGCCCATTAGAAGTAGGTTTAAGGAATCCATAATAATGAGTCTAAGGAAATTCATCTCCCAAGATACTTCTTCCTGTAATTCTGCTACTTGCTCCTTTACGCTCTTGTCGCTGTTTTCGGTCATACTGTTAGCCACCTCTGAAATGCCTTTCCAACTTGTTTTGTTTTTAATGTTTATTTATTTTGTGTGAGAGAGAGAGAGAGAGAGAGAGAGAGAGGGAGGGAGGGAGGGAGGGAGGGAGGGGCAGAGAGAGAGGAGAGAGAGAATCCCAAGCAGGCTCCACACTGTCAGCACAGAGCCAAAAGCGAGGCTCCATTTCACAAACCTTGAGATCATAACCCGGGCCGATATGAAGAGTCAGATGCTTCACTGACTGAGCCACCCAGGTGCCCCTCTTTTTGTTTTTAATTTTGGGTATCATCTTTATGGAGGTATAATCTATCTACGATAAAATTCACCAGTTTTAAGTATATAATTTGAGAAGTTCTGACAAATGTATACCTTTGTGTAATCACAACAATCAGGACATAAAACATTTCTATCACCCCAAAAAGTCCTTAATGCCTTTTTTAATAGTTCCTCCTCTCCTTACTCTTTGGCTTTTCTAGAATTTCATACAAATAGAATCAGAAATACATAGTTCTGTGTCTAGCTTCTTTTACATAGCAACACACTTTGGAAATTCATCCCTGTCATAGTATGTATGTATCGATAGTTCCTTCCTTTTCACTGGTGAGTAGAATTCCATTGCACAGATATACATCACAGTTTGTTCTTTCCAGTTCTGGTTCTCTCCGGTTTTTAGCCAGTTGGAACAATCCTACAGTAAGAATTTACATGTAAGTCTTCTTCTGGATATATGATTCCATCTCTCTTGAGGGAATACTCTGGGATGAAATTGCTCGATCATATGGGAAAAGTGTGTTTATCTTTTTAATTGAAGCACAGGAGACAATGTTACATGTTTACCTTTTTAAGAACTGCAAACCGTTTTCCAAATGGCCACAGCATTTTGCATTCCAACCATTAATACATCAGAGTTCCCACTGTTCACATCTGCCAAAACTTGGTATTGTCAGCCTTAATTTTAGCCATTCTAGAGAATGTGTGGTGGTATTTTGTGGTTTTACTTTTCATTTCTCTAATGACTAATGATATAAAGTCTTTTATGTACTTTTTAGTCATCTGCGTATGTTCTTCAATAAAGTGTTCAAATATTTTCTGAATGTTTTCTTTTATACGTTATATTTATATATGTATATATATAATTCTCTATACAGTTTAGATCTGTTTATGTATTTGGTTCTGATAATGGATCAGATACATGTTTTGCTAGTATTTTATTTCAGTCTACAGACTATCTTTTCATTTTACTAAGACTGTCTTCTGAAGAGCAAAATCTGTAATTTGATAAAGTCTATTTTTTTTTTTTGGTTCATGTTTTTTGTGTCCTATCTAAACAATCTTTACCTAAACTAATGTCATTTAGATTTTCTCCAGGGTATTCTTCTAGAAGTTTTATAGTTTTAACTTTTATATTGAAATCTATGATCCATTTCAGATTAATTTTTGTATATGGTGTGAAGGGTCAAGGTTCACCTTTTTGACTACAGCTACCTAACTGTCCCTATACTATTGGTTAAAAAGACCATCCTTTCCCCATTTAGTTACCTTATTAAAAATCTTTTGAGCTTACATGTATGGATCAATTTCTGTACTATTATGTACCATTCATTGATCTAAAGGTCTAACCTTATGCAAATACACAGTCCTTTGCTTACTGGAGTTTTATGGTCTTGAGATCAGAGAGCAGAAGTCCTCCAACTTTGTTCTTTTTCAAAATTGTTTTGGCTCTTCTAAGTCCTTTGCACACCCATATAAATTTTATGGTCATCTTGTTAAATCTCCACCCCAGAAAAAGGCTGTCTGCGTTCTCATAGCAATTGCATGGTGTCTATAGATCCATTTGTGGTGTGCCACTGAAACAACACTGAGATTTTCCAATTCATGAATACGGTATATCTACTGCTTTACTCAGTATTTCTTTAATTTCTTCCAGTAATATAGTTTTTAGTGTTCAGGTCTTGCACATTATTTGCTAAATAATTCCTTCAGCGTTTAATATTCTCATGCTATTATAAATGACGTCTATCTTTGTATATATTTAATTTCAACTTCCAGTTGTGAGTATGCAGAAATATAATTGTTTTTTACTGACCTTGTGTTCTCCAACTTGTTGATTCTAGGAGCTTTTTAATAGACTCCTTGGGATTGTCAACATAGACCATGGTGTTATCTATAAATATTTACTTCACATCTAATCTATCTGCTTTTTATATCCTTTTATTGCGTTGTAATACTGGAAAGGACCTCCAGGACAATGCCAACTGGAAGTGATGAGAGACATCTTACTCTGCTCCTGATCTTAAATAGAAAGTATTCAGTCTTTCACCATTAAATATAATGCTAGCTCTAGGTTTCTTGGGTTTTTTTTTTTTTCATTCTTTATAAATGTCCTTTGTCAGGCTGAGGAAGTTTCCTTCCGTTCCTAATTTACTATGAGTTTTTATCATGAATGGATGTCAAATTTTGTCAGAGTCTTTTCCACATCTATTGAAACTACCACAAATTTTTCATGTTTTAGTCTATTAATATGGTAAATTATATTGATGTTTTTAAATGTTAAACCAACTCTGTATTCTTGGGATGAATCCTACTTGGTTATGCTGTATTCTCCTTTTTACGTATTTCTGAATTCAATTTGTTAGAATATTTTAAGAATTTCAGCATGAGGAAACTAATCAGGAATTGGTATTTTTATGTACTTTACATTTTTTTTTTTTTTTTTGCCTGGTTTTGGAGTCAGGGTAATGCTGGCCTTATAGAATGAGTTGGGAAGTATTTACCCTTCTTCTATTTCTTGCAAGTGTTTTTGCAGAATTGCTATTCATCTTGTCAGCTGCATCTTTTTCACTTCAGATAGTGTATTTTTCATCTCTAGAAGTTTGATTTGGGTCCCTTTTGTATCATTCATTACTCTCCTTATCATGTTCAAGTCTTCCTCCAGTGCACTATACATGTAAAGCCTGCTTTTAATAGCTACTGTAATGTCCCTGTCTGCTAATTGCCTATCTATCATCTGATTCATATCTAGGTCTGTTCTCATTGATTGGATTTGCTCTTCTTGGTAAAGAGTGTCTTTTCTTGGTTCATTGTATGCCTGGTAATTTTTTATTGGATACCAAACACTGTGAATTTTTGGTTTTTTTCTGTACTGGAATTTATTGTATTCCTTTAACAGTGTTTGATTTTATTCTAACAATGGATGCTGTTAACTGGATTCAGTTTGATCTTTTTGAGGATTACTTTCAAGCAGTGTTAGAGTGGATCCAGAGCAGCCCTCAGTCTAGAACTAATCTGATGCCACTACAGAAACAACGCTCTTCTGAGAACCCCACTGCATGATCTCCTGTAACACAAGTTCCTTCTATTCTATTGATAAAAATCTGAGCTACTCTGGGTCCTATGTGAGCTCCAAGAACTGTTCTAACCTTCCTGGTGGTTCTTCCCCTGCCTTGGGTAGTTTCCTCACAGGTATGCACCGATCAGTACTCAAGGGGACTCCCCTATATGTCTGGAGCACTCTCTCTGTGAAGCTTCCTCCTGTTATATTTTGCCCCAAAATTCTAGTTTCCTTGGCCTCCATGAACTATAGTTCTGTATCCTGTTCTGCTTTTTCAGGTTCACCCCTCACTGTGCTGTAATCTAGAAATGCTTTTTAGGTAGCAAGCCGCACAACTGCAAAAATTACTTCATTTATTTTCCTTCTCTCAGGGATCACTGACCCATGACACCTCTAGAAGTTTGATTTGGGTCCCTTTTGTATCATTCATTTCAGACATCTAATGTCGGTTTGGTTCAGTCTGCTAATGGTTTAAGGTGAGAGGAAATGTATGGTTTCTATTATTTTATCATGGCCAGCAGTGGAAGTCTTAACCCTCTTTTAAAATGTCTAAACCCTATTCTGTTATTAAGACCTGTATCAAGTCTAATTCACTTCTTTTTAAAAAAATTTGTTTAAATGTTTTATTTTTGAGAGAGGGCGAGTGGGGCAGGGGCCGACACAGAATCTGAAGCAGGTTCCAGGCTCTGAGCTGTCAGCACTGAGCCCAATACAGGGCCCAAACTCGTAAACCCTGAGATCATGACCTGAGCCGAAGTCGGACACTTAACTGACTGAGCCACCCAGGCGACCCTAGTCTAATTTACTTATTGTAAAATCTCCACAATAACCTATTTTAGTTTTCTTATTCCCCTTCTTAATTCATAGTTTTAATCATTTACAACTATTCACCATTTATTAATTGATAATACATTAGACTGAACTAAATGGAATTGCATTTTTTTTAAACCTGGAAATATTTTTATTAATAAATGTTTCACATACTTCTATAATACCTTGTTTTTCTTTTCTTTTTACCATTTTGTTTATTTTAATTTACATCCAAGTTAGTTAGCATATGGTGCAACAATGATTTCAGGAGTAGATTCCTTAGTGCCCCTCACCCATTTAGCCCATCCCCCCTCCCACAACCTCTCCAGTAACCCTCTGTTTGTTCTCCATATTTAAGAGTCTCTAATGTTTTGTCCCCCTCCCCATTTTAATACTATTTTTGCTTCCCTTCCCTTATGTTCATCTGTTTTGTATCTTAAGTGCTCATATGAGTGAAGTCATATGATATTTGTCTTTCTCTAATTTCGCTTAGCATAATACCCTCTAGTTCCATCCACGTAGTTGCAAATGGTAAGATTTCATTCTTTTTGATTGCCAAGTAATACTCCATTGTATATATAAACCACATTTTCTTTATCCAATCATCCATCGATGGACATTTGGGCTCTTTCCATACTTTGGCTATTGTTGATAGTGCTGCTATAATATAAACATGGGGGCGCATGTGTCCCTTCGAAATAGCACACCTGTATCCCTTGGATAAATGCCTAGTAGTGAATTGCTGGGTCGTAGGGTAGTTCTATTGTTAATTTTCTGAGGAACCTCCATACTGTTTCCAGAGTGGCTGCACCAGTTTGCATTCCCAGAAACTGCAGTTTTTATAGTTCAAGAACCATCTAGTACCAGCAATTACATACGTTTCACTCAATTTTTTCATTAACTAGAGTGTAAGTACACTAGAGTGGAAGCAGCATTACTTGTTTCTTGAAAATTCCAATTAGTCCATCACATGGTTTGCACCAGATACACAAATATTTTGAGACTGGCTGATTAGGGCTTCTTTTTCTCAGCAGATTATACAATCACAATATTGTATAGACCTAGATATATGCTTCTTGATAAGAATGGTGGTAATTTCAGAGTCTGATGAAAAATAGTAAGAAATTTTCTTTTACTATTTTTAAATCACAGATCAAGCACCATTCTGTTTTAACTTCTCACTTGCATGTCCATAAAAATATGCCACACGTATCGTATCGCAGAAGCAGTGTCATGCCATCCTTAAGAAAGTTGTTTTATGCCACCGCAGGCACTTATTTCAATGCAAACATTCGGAAGTTTAGTATTCCGGGTGTAAGTCAAATGCATTTGTGCTGTGATCGAATACAGTAAAAATGTAATGGGGGAAAAAAAAAAGAGAGAAAAGAGTATTTTATTGATTTGATGACAAAATTTCAGATAGTGAAAAATCCAGTATATAAGCTTCTCTTGGGTTGTCATTAATAGATAAAAGTCCTTAGTGGGGAGTTTAAGATCCTCATGTAGGCTAATGACTTGACGATATGGAAAGAATGAGATTCAGAAGCAAGGTGCTGTTAAATGGTGACAATTCTTTTTAAGAACTGAATAACGGATTTATAAAAGACTTAAAATAAAATAGTAAAATAAGAAGATCTACATCTCAAGGCCAAAACTGGACACTCAACATATACTCATTGACTGCCTACTATGTGGTGGGCACTGCAGTCAACATAGTCAACTGGAGAAGTTTCCACCTTGTATTCTTGCAGGATAGAGAGACTATAAGCAACCACACAAGCAAATATGTAATCCATATCCACACAATGAGAGAATGCTCTAGGTTGGAAAAAGAGAGAGAGAGAAGGAAGCAGGGTAAGGAGGTTAGAATGACATGGTGAGGGGGTGGAAAGGAATCAGGAACAGTCTCTCCGAGGAAGTGACATCTGAGCAGAGACCTGAATGAAACAGGGAAGTGAATCAAGAATAAATGTGGGAGAAGACCTCACAGAGAGAGCACAGCAACTGTAGAGGTCCCGAGGCAAGAGACTTCCTAGCGAGTCTGAGGACAGCAAGAACTAAAGTGTGGCTGGACGACTTGACAGAGGGGGGCCATGCGAGGAGAGGGGGAGGGACGCAGCTCTTAAAGGACCTGGTATATTTCACTGATTGAGGCTTTGTGATTTTGGTCTAAGTGTGATGGGAAGCCTAGAGGGTTCGGAGCAGGCTAAAGACAGGATTTAATTCACATTTTAAGAGTCTCCAACCAAACCTTTGTGCTAATCCTGCTTCAGATACTTCTCCAACTGTACCCAGGCAAAGGTAACACACCAGGGCCCAGGTGAAGAACAGTCTCTCTTCTGGGGTCACTGAGAAGAAATGAGTGAGGAGAAATGGAAACATAAGATTTGCTCCCCTACATTCGTGAGCCTCCTGTGTAGACACAACACACTCTTTTGTAGTCGGCAGCGGCATATGCTACCCAAAAGTGAACTTGAGACGTTACGGTGCTTTAAGGTGGCAAACAGACTAACCTTCTGTATCCGTAGCACTGTTGATAACGTTCGACAGCTTGGTTTTCAAGCTCGTGTATGTCACAGAGTTTCTCACATCACTCTCGTACCGCCCGGTGCCCAGAGACACGATGCACTCCAAGGGCACGTCCGGCCAAAGACATTTACACTCGTGCATGGCGAGCGCTGAGGGGTTATTCAGAAGCAAGCCTCCGTCCTGCAAAACAGGAGTCAAGAAAATATAGTGCAGAACTCTGAAAAGTGAAATTCCATTTTACAAACATGAAAACAAAGCTGTATTTTAAACAGTTTGAAATTTACTCACAAGGAGAGTAGTGAACGAAACAAATTATTTAAAAACAAGAAGTTCCCTTAAAGTATTTATTTTGTATACCACAGCTTCAAAAAAGACAATGGGAAAATTCACTGGCCTTATTACACTTTCCTTCCTATTATGAAAGTTTTTTAACTTCTTCCTTGATCACTTTGCATATTTTTCTCAAAACTCCTAAAACGAACAGAATTACCTTTTAAAGATATTATCCTTGTTCAGTGGTCACTATAGAGTCTACATAAAAACTAACAAAAAAATTGCGGTTCTATCAAACGATTAAAACTAGCTTTTTGTTCATAAGTCAAATAGAAACAAATTAATTCAACTAATTTCACTGCAACTCTGTGAACAATACAATTTCAAAGTATCACATTCATTAACACATATATCATCTAAACAAAGTAGGCAAACCTTGTAATGCTAAGCATTTATCAATTATAACTATTATTTTGAAGAATTCAGAAGGATTAAACATGCCAAAAAAATACTGTAAAACTGTAGAATAAAAGTATATAGACAGCCTTGCATCACTGGGATAAACCTCTCTTGGTATTAGTGTATCCCTTCAATCCTGAAAAACTAGAAACTGTTGGAAAAGTTACTCCTTCTAATACGCCCATATCGCCCTCTCTGTAACTGTCTCCCATTAATTCCAGATAGTGCCACACAGATTTGGTCAGCTTCTAAGCCTACAGTCCAGTCATTCATTAATTACTTGAAGGTTTTTGATAACCCACATCCCCTTGCCTTTGTGCCTTTGGACATGCTATCTCACTCAGAACACTCTTTCTCCAGCCCCCTTCTTAGCTCAACTAACTCCCATTTACTCTTCAAAACATGGGCCAAGAGTAATTGATCCAGCAAGAACCTAAGTGAAATAATCCTAACATGTTGAGCTGAAAACAGTCCGTCTCTACTGGAAGATAAGAGATTGCCGAATTCTGTACTAGTACACTGAAAAAGAATTTTGAAAAAAATAGGTTTTCCTCAAGAATAGGAAGAGGAGATACAAGCTTAAATTGGCATATCCTAAGGCAGTACACATGTGAAATACAGGCACTGAGATTACAGTGACACAAATATTACGGGATAAAGATCTATAAAGAAGTAATATTTTTCCTTAAGACCTGTATTTTCAGAATTCTTTTTCGTTTTTATTTTATTTTTTTAATGTTTTATTTATTCTTGAGAGAGAGAGCGTGAGAGAGAGAGCAGGGGAGGGGCAGACAGAGAGGGAGATGCAGCTTTCAAAGCAGGCTCTAGGCTCTGAGCTGTTAGCACAGAGCCCAACGCAGGGCTCGAACCCAAGGACCGTGAGACCATGACCTGAGCCAAAGTCGGAGCCCCTCAAAATTCTTTTTTAGTGTACTACAGCAAAATTATGGCAAACTAGGATCTTGGGCAAATGAGCCACTTTGCATGGCTAAGTTTTCCTTAGGACAGAGTGTGTGTACAGGGGTGTGCATTTAATAAAAACCCTTTCTGCAATAAGCCATATGCTTTTCAAAAAAGAATATAATGATGATGTTTTAATTTTCTCTTGATGATTCAGAATTGTGTGGGAAAACACAGATCAGAAATATTGCTGCTTCTAATTCCAATCTCAGCTTAGCTTCCACTTCCTAGCTCTGTGGCAGAGGCATCACGACTTTTAAAAATAAGATGTGACTTGATAATTTCTAAAATTTTAGGATTAGGTACTACACTGAGTGTAAAGGCTCAATGGCAACTTATTTTAGTACCGGCCCTAGAACTTCAAGAAGTGTTTGCCGACAGCTTTCCCCCAGTAATCTGCAAGTTTCTGACAAAGGTAAAAAGCAGTACATGCGGCGATCCAAGCTCCAGTGAGGTAGTGATTTGACTGTCTTTTTACAAAACTGGGGACTCAAAGGATCAAGGCCCCATTAAAAACATGCAGCATTTTGCCTTGGTAACGAAGTGACCAGTGTCACTAAAATTTCTCACGGACCACGAAAGAGAATCGCACCTTACCTTTTTGTGAATTTATGTTCCGTTATCTTAGGGGGAGGGGGAGGATTTATTTCATAGATCACAGATAATGACAACTCTTCATTATTTTAAGCGTTACCAAAACAACTTTTCAAAAACACATATCTCAAGTAACACCCTGCGTCGGTGAGATTACACTAGAAGGCAGCAGCACAGAAATGTCCCAGAGGTAACTGGCTCTTTAGTTATGGAACAGCCGATCTGACCCTAACAGTCCTTTATTACGGCCCACATCATTCATCCCCAGGGTGTGGCCTCAGGATTCCTCTGGGGTAACAGGCATACACGGGATTCGCAGAAAAACCGTTGGGTCACGCGTTTTCACTGCTCGTTTTGGTCTCCATTTCAGGATGGGTTGTTTGCTGCCACTTCTGATCTGATCTCTACCTCCCCCCCAAGGCGCTCATCTCCATCACTCTCTAGCATCATCTCTTCAAAAGAATGTGTTTTAGGTATCCATACGTGTTGACTTTCATGAGAAAAGGCTATTCTTTCGAAAGACATCTCCAGTCAACAGGGGCCCGTTTATTCGCAGGCCCACCACACTTCAGCTCTTTGGCTGTTTTCAGAAAGTCCCTTTGTGGCTGATAGAGGCTCGAGTTTCGACTGTCGCTGAAAGCTACAGACTGCAGAAAGCTGGCCTGTGGACGGCCTCAGGTCTGGGACACAAAAAAGGGGGAGACTGGGTTCTGTCATTTGTCACCCGACTGGCAGGAGGTGTCCTAAGGAGGGGGAAGCTTCCCTCCCTTGTCTAGACTAAGGAAGAGGGACATGTGTGACTGAAGCACACACGCCAGCATCGTGCTTACCTTTATTACAGATCCCACAGGCCTAATTTTCAGCATGCGTGTTAGGAAAACAGTTAAGTCATTCCGAAACCCGAAACAGCATGGCAGAGAGAGAATACACACAAACGATTAAGAATCTTAAACGGATCAAAGTGCCAGTTAAGACCAGGAGAAGTAAACCTTCTGTGCCACCAAGTAGGCTGCCTCAGTTCATCCAGCAGAAACTCGGATGTCTGTCTATGCCACGCCAGGCCGAAAGGCGTGCCAGCCTCGAGTGTGCCGAGCCTGAAGCAGGTGAACCGACACTGTGTCTGCTGGAAATGATCACCGCAGAGGGTGGGATGGTTTTTAAGGTTTTTAGAGCTACTAGGCTCACTTTCCTCAGACCCGATAGGGGCTAAATTCACCTGTTATTCTAAACTCCAGTGTCTTTGCACCATTCAACATTGCCACTCAAGTCCCTGAGCCTGCTTGCCACGGACACAGTCTTTCACTCCTCCCGGACGTCTCCCGCTGTGCTGTACAGAACTGCTCCACAGTTGAAACCGCCAAGGTCATCTCACCTTCTTCTGAAAGTGCGCTCTTTAACAGAAATGTGGCTCTTCCCCAATACTGTTTCCCAGGTAGCTGTTGATTCTTTCATATCTCCCATACTTTAGTGGTTAGGAGGACGGTGTCCTATTTATTCTTTAGTGTTCCTTCTAGACCATTATTAGTCTCAATCCACTTGGAAAATTCATGTGCTTTAACGGTTCTGCTATTCCCCCCAGCCACCACCACTGTTGTCACCTGTCACCTCCCCATTCAACAAACTGGTGAGCACCTGGCTCACAGGCTTCCTTACTATCCCATGTAGGAAGGGGTAGAAATTCTTTATCACACCCCACGTGACTTCACAACTTTCTAACACCCTAGACTCTCAGATGCTCAATCCTCTTATCTTCCAAATCCATTCTTCCATCTACTCTCCAAGGTCACACATTAGCTCTTGCTATCAAGATAGATGGAATCATACGGTATTCAGTGTTTTGAGTCTGGCTTCTTTCACCTAGAATAATGCTTCTGAGATCCATCTATGTCACTGCACATGTCCGTAATGCATTCCTTTTTATTGCTGAGTTGTATTTAATTATTTGGATGTATCATAGTTTATCATTCACCAGTTGAAAGGAACTATTTTTAAATTTAGCTATCTTTAGGGTGCCTGGGTGGCTCGGTCAGTTGAGCATCTGACTCTTGATTTTGGCTCAAGTCATCGATCCCAGGGTCGTGGGATCAAACCCCATATGAGGCTCTGTGCTGAGTGTAGAGCCTGCTTAAGATTCTCTTTCTCCCTCTGTCCCTCTCCACTGCTCACGCTCTCTCCCTCTCTAAAAGAATTTTTAAAAATTAGCTATCTTTATACATCTGTTGACAGTTTTACATCGGCCGTTTGTACTGTTTAACTTTGTGAAAACCTACTAGGATTCCTTGAATGTAGGTAGCAATAATTATTTCGTAAAGGCTTCTCAAATATAAATTTTAGTATTTTCAACTTTTTCCTTTGTTTTCAATTAATAGGACATTAGAACAATACCTATCACATAACAGAGACATTTCAGAACAGAACGTTTCACTTCTAATTCAGCAAGAAAGTTACCTCTTTTAAAACTTTTGTTTTAAATTCTGGTTATACTCTCTGTAACTTCTAATCATCTCAGTATTTTAGATGGAATACTTCACTATTATAAAAGCCCATAAAGAAGGGTCAGAAAAGACAGAAAGGGGAGAAAAGATAAGAAGGGGCAAGCAAGGTGTAGCAAAAATTGATAACAAAACCACTCCCAAATTAAAGAGTTACCAGGTTTCTAATGGTTTTAATAGTCATGCTTTAAATTCCCATTCCTTTACCTTTACCTATTTTCCATCAAATACGTGCAGAAGTTAAGATTTTTGTGTTCACTCTAGTCCATGGAGAGGCACACCGTCCCTTGAGCTCTGTTATACTTAGCCCACTCCTGTCAAATGCCTCTTCTATCAGGAAGTCATCAGGCTAATGTTACGACCGTGGTATTTCCTTTAACCTTTCCATTCATTTAAGTATTCATATTTACAGTTATTTATTTATTGTGTATTTGCCAGGCCCACTGCTAGATGCTCACATAAAAAAGACTTAAAAAATGAACTGATTGCAGGGCGCCTGGGTGGCTCAGTTGGTTAAGCCTCCGACTTCAGCTCAAGTCATGATCTCAGCTCAGAGCCTGGAGCCTGCTTTAGATTCCGTGACTCCCTCTCTCTGCCCCTTCCCCACTCATGCGCGCGCACGCGCACACGCGCACGCTCTCTCTCTAAAATAAATATTAAAAAAAAATGAACTGATTGAATAATTTGCTACTTATCTCTCAGAGATACACACAGGATTGTGTTTTAATAGCAGTACATCATACATGCACTTAACAGCCTAAAATTTAAATACTTTTGATTGATTTTAATGTACATTTAATCATTTCAAATCATACGGAATCCCATCCAGGAAATGACCATTGCACAATGTGAATGTCTCCTAATCATCTCATCTCAGCTTATTCTTTTTTGAGTTAAAAAAAACTTTGTTTCTTATTATGGTAAAATTCACCAAACTTAAAATTGGTCCTTTTAAGCATTTTTAAGGTTACAATTCAGTGGCATTAATTACATTCAGAATGTTTTACAGCCATCGCCACTGTCTATTTCCAAAATGTGTTTATCACCCTCAAGAGAAACTCTAAAAGCATTAAGCTCTCCTTATTTCCCTCCCAATCCCGTTTCTATCCTGCCCTACTCATTCTTTCTCTCTCAACTGCAGTGGAAACGTCTTTGTAAAGCCAGTCCTGATAGAATAACCCACTTCTTACCCCTGTACATATTTTCATTATTGAATTTATCCTGTTATTATTTTCCTGTGCTTATATTCCCCTCGCTTGAGCTATTCGAGGGTAGGACCCAGGAAACGCAAGCAATAAACTGGCACTTATTAAAACCTTTAGGGTCTTCAAGGTTAACACAGTTTCTGGCACTGAGCAAGCAGTCACTACATTTTTTACCAGTTATACTGAAAATTAATAGTTGTGGCCTGGCGCAGGCACAATCTGCCAGGTGCCAGGCCGGTTCTTTCTGCTGAAGACACTATTTACCTGGAACATTTACATGAAATATTACAATCCCCTTTAGGTTAATGTATTCTGAGTTCTGGACATAACCTTTCACAATGTAAATTAGGCGTAAAACAGATAACATATGAAAATCTGTCATGAAAACCTTTAGTGCAAATGAATTTATCAGGGTCTTTCTCCAAAGGCAGAGAATTAATGATTCAATTCTGGAGGTGGAGATGGGAAAAGGTAAGAGAGAAGGGACATGCATATGTCCAAACTCATCAAACTGTACACATCAAATATGTTCACTTTGGGGTATATCAATTGTATACCAATAAAAGTTAAAAAGAGAGAGAAGGGATAATTTTATGTAAAACGCACTATTTCAAGATAGATATGATGCTACTTGGGCAGGGGGGAGAGAAATAATAGATTAGAAAACTACTCAAAAAGAATTCCTCTCACTATAATTTTCTAAGACATGTAATAAACCTTGTAAATATTACCATATTCTTTTCTTTATAGGAAAAGGCAAATGTAATCCATACATCTACCTACTCGCACCTCTTAATTATAGCACTGTTTTCAATAACTACTCAAACAGAATGTTAGTCTATAATTTATACTCTATGTGGTTCCAAAAGGATATGAAGTAACTTACATTAAAACATATGTCAGACATGACAGTTAAAAGAGATTTTAAAAATGAGTCTGGAAATAACTCAATTATTCAAAGAGCTCAGGATAAGAGCAGTGTAATAAGTAAGCACCATATTTTAGTTTTAAACTTCGTAACAAGTTCTGAAGGGTTGGAAAGGAACTTCACTTGAACGTTTTCTTTGTTTAAACGATCAAGATCATTCACATCTTAGAATGTTCTAATCAATCTTTCACGGTGTCCTTTCAGTAGAAAAATATCCCATTTCTTCCTCATGTTTGGAAGAGAATAAGAAAAATATTCTTAACAATAGGGCTTGCTTAGAATCCAGATTTCATTTAAATATGATTAGATGTGCAAATCTTCCTGAGTCAAGTCACTGATTTACATCCAAGTATATTCTCTGTACACGTGATTACATGCTTTACATAAATTTTGTACAATAAGTTATTTTAATCTGTAGCTCAACCTAAATTCAAAGATTATGGTCATCAATATAAAAATGGCTAAGCATGAAAAGAAATATCACTAGTCTAAATGAAATGGAAAGAGAACCACTTGGATTACTTTGGTTTGTTATAATGTATTCTCCAGGACTGAATTAAACTTTAGAGCTACTTCCTCTCAGATGAAAAAAATAAAAAGAAAATGAGATAACTTCTTTGGAAGTCTGGGAACACATGGTCCTGAAATGCAGTAACTTATCATTTGAGACTTCTACTAATATTTGGCATAACTGCGATTTTGTAGCATGACAATCATCTTAAAGTTATGTTATAAACCTTAAGTACTATGTTTTGAATACATGGTCTAAATTTATCTCCGTTTGTGACATGGTAAGAAGAAGAATATGCAGAAATCATTGTTAGAACAGCAAGGTACATATTAAAGTAAGAATTTTATTTTGACCAATAAGTCTTGAAACCAATGTCAGAAGGACTCTCCAGCTAGCACTTTCTGCCCTGAGTAGGTGGAAGAAAGAAGAAAGGCGAGCAGGGGAAGTGCCTTACATAATTCAACAATGACTGATTTGACAAAGTAAGAAACAGTCTGAAGTGGCTCCAAAGACAAAAGGAATCCTATGTTAAATTCGTGACTACAAAGATTGTGACACTACTTCTAGAAAGACAGGAGAAAATGGGATAGTTGACCATAACATTTTAAAATATGTGTAAGGTACTATAAAAACATAAGAGAAAATAAAACTGATAAAAGTATTTGTTATTATAACATTGACACGTGTAAACTGAAATTATATAGTTGATGTGTAGCTCATATAGACAAACGATGTATGTAGGAGCTTCTGAATGACATCTGAAAATCTTTATCAAAATAGTTTTCCTCTCAACATTTATCCAAATACCAAATACATAGAGCACAACAAATACTTCACTGCTAGAGAGTAAAGTTAAGGTTAGTAGCTCTGTGGAATAAGACTGACTTTAAGTGGGATATCATCTACAAAATTAAGGATATATAAAACATATTTTGGTAGTATCAGCTGAAGAGTTTTCGTCACTTTTTTTATCATTTAGCGTAAGTCAGGAGTTAAGATTTCTATGAATAATGGGAAAAACTTGACGGAGGAAAGATTCATGATAAATAAATAAGTCTACATTACAGAAAAAGAATAAATTACCAGAAATAATAGTCAATGTTATACATCATTTAGCCATAAACTTAGAAAAAGTGTAACTACAGACAGCTTCCTGATCCTGCCGCTTGCTAGCTGTGATCCTACTCGTTAGTGAACATTTCTCAAGACTCCACTATCTCATCTGTAAAAGGGGAATAACTCTATCCACCTCATAGGCAGTGATAATTAAGTGACACAATGCATGCCAAGGACTATGTAAGTATCCAGCACATAGCTTATTATTTTATATCATCTCCTTCAAAATATGTCCACCAAAACTGTCAAACAGATTGGGTTCCGCGTTCCCAGGGACCATGCTTCACTTTGAATTTTTACTTCATTTTATTACATTTGAATGTTTTCTTTTTAATTTTTATTACATTTGAAAAGCCACACATTTTTCCATCAATAAGTGATCATGATTAGTTATGAATCACATTATGTAACATACAAAAAAAAAAGTCTTTCCTAAAATGTGTTCTCAAGCCAGAAGGCCTGTTGATTTAAGGAAAACAAACAACAAATAAAAACATTCTGTGTGGCACATTTTTTACCACACGGAAACATGAAGAACAAATGTGACATTTAATAAGTGCCGATTCTATAATCACGTGAATGTTTCAAAGGTAAGCCACGGTCCACTTACTTGGTGAAGATCGTTTCCCAGTGCGTACTCCGCAAAGTAGCCGGGCGCAGCAGACGAGGCCCTGATGGCCTGCCACATTTTGTACTGACAGCCTCCCAGGTAGTGAGAGTTGATGCCAGGGAAGTGACCATAGTTTCTGAACACAAAAGCCTTGGGCGTTATTCCTCTGTTCACTATGGTACTTACTGCAGCTACCTAGTAAATTAAAAAGTGAACAATACCCATTGTAAACAGCCGTATTGGGGATCTGTGAAAAATTAAGTTATTATTTAGTAGTGTATGAACCACCTACAATTCTACCCATCAAGATAAACGTATAACATAAATGTGATGTTCAACAAAGGGAACCAGATGTTTCTAACTAGGTAGTTCTTTACGGGAAAATAGATACAAGGACTGAGATAATTTTGAGAAATGTGTTATAAGACAATAATAGTGAGGTCCTGTAGCTCAGGGGTCAGAGCCCAGGTCTTGTAAGACAAGAATAAGATATTTTTGACTACATGATTTGATTAGCTATGTAAAAAGACATTAAGAAGACATAAACTTGCAAATCTTTGGATAATAATCAACACAACAGTAGCAGCAATCAACACAAACTACTTGAAGAAGAATAAATACGCTATTTTCACAGTATTTACGGATTAGTCTTTGCTTCTGTTCTCTTTGAAGGCACTATGACTTTAGTAACTGAAACTAACACTATACAAACTCTCGGGGCTTTCTTATCATAGTTAATAACTGGTAGCTGGGTGATTTTTTATTGAAATAACTAACAATGACCATCTTGGGTCTCGGATTTCATTGATATCAGTTGAATTTATGTAAAATGTGTCATATTTGTTAATGACTTATAACATAAACTGAAGAAGGTGAAAGGTATTGAGGAGGCCAAAGTCATTAGGATTCTGTGCCAAGCCCTGTCAGGGGCCTGTCTGCTTTGTTATTTTATAAACCAAACGGGATATCCCTAGATCCCATGAGTGATCTGAGTGTGTCTCTAGGCCACCGTGGGGAAGAGTCATCATACACCAAAATCCAGGGGGGTCTATGGATTGGTATATAGACAGGCTGAATTAAGAATCATGTGGGAAACACGATAAGCCCTTTTATCACAAGTGAATTACTTTTCGAGGTGGCTGAAGTTCTCTTACACCTACTCTTTTATTTAAAGTTGGCGAGTCCTAAGACTTACAAACAAGCAGAAAGCTCTGAAGACATACAGGGGAAGCAACGAGAGGTGCAGGGCACACCCGGGGGTCTTCTCCAAAAGAGCCATGTTCGTCTCATTATGACACGGCCTCCAAGGCCCTGCTGGTCTGATTCACCTGCCAATTCAGTCTCAACTTGCACGATGCCCTTGAATCCTCAGGCTCCAGCCTTCTGGAACTCTCAGTTCCTGCACTTCTCCATGCCTCCTCCCGCACAGGTCCTTCCCTTTGCCAGCAATGCTCCTACTCATCAGCCTCCACATTAAGATCTCAAACCTCATGTCCTTAGAATAGCCTACCCTCGTGTCCCTGTAAATACACGCGTTCAGAGAACTGTTTTTGTTGTCCATAGCATTTATTTCAGGGAAACTATACGTCATTTGTGTGATTACCTGATTAATGCCTACTTGCCCTACTGGACTATAAACTCCATGTCTGCATTTACTCACTAAGGTCTCCAAAGTGCCTAGCAGAGTGTTGACACATTGGGCTTATAATTAATATCTAAAGAATGAATGAGGGGGACCTGGTGGCTCAGTTGTTAAGCGTCTGACTCTCGATTTTGGCTCAGGTCATGATCTCAAGTTTCATGAGATCAAGCCCCGTGACAGCCTCTGGGCTGTGCTGCTTGGGATTCTCTCTCTCCCTCTCTCTCTCTCTCTGGCGCGCCCTCTCTCTCTCTCTCTGGCGCGCCCTCTCTCTCTCTCAGAAATAAATTTCAAAAAAGAAAAAGGTATGAACAAAATTTAAATAAGCAAGAGAAATAAAGGGAGCTGTATTTGATTTTTCATGGTTACAGATTCTTATCCAAAGAATAAATACAAGCTGCAAGGGATTCTGAAATACATAAATCCTATTCCTTCTTCAAATAACAAGTATTATTAAAGAACACAGAACTCGGGGCGCCTGGGTGGCTCAGTTGGTTAAGCGGCCGACTTCGGCTCAGGTCACGATCTCGCGGTCCGTGAGTTCGAGCCCCGCGTCGGGCTCTGGGCTGATGGCTCAGAGCCTGGAGCCTGCTTCCGATTCTGTGTCTCCCTCTCTCTCTGCCCCTCCCCTGTTCATGCTCTGTCTCTCTCTGTCTCAAAAATAAATAAAACGTTAAAAAAAATTTTTTTTAATAAAATAAAATAAAATAAAGAACACAGAACTCAAGTAATACTCAGATCACTGGGTTTCAAACAAAACAAATAAAAAGAGCAGCCACACTGAGACATATCCTAGTGACATTAACACTTTTAAAATTTAGGTTCCATTCGTATGTTAACCTATATCTACAGGCATATAAAATTTCTTTTAAAAATCTTACAGGAGGAAATGCCAGACTTTCTTAAATCACTAGATTGATTAACCTTATGATAAAATAATTCTTCCTTATTTTTAGTCCTAGTCTTTCATGTTCTTAAACTTCTCTTGTACTCTTACTGGATATAGAAGAGGTCTATCGGGGCACCTGGGTGGCTCAGTTGGTTAAGCGTCTGACTTTGGGTCAGGTCATGATCTCGTGGTCTGTGGGGTTCGAGCCTCATGTTGGGCTGTGCTAACAGCCCAGAGCCTGGAACCTGCTTCGGATACTGTGTCTCCCCCTCTCTCTGTTCCTCCCCTGCTCACACTCTGTCTCCCTCTCAAAAATAAGTAAACATTAAAAAAAATATTTTTTTAGAAGAGGTCTAATGAACACATCCTGTATCTTCATAGAATGGCCCAAGATGTAAGAAATTAATATAATCTATTAAAAGAGGTTCCTAAGAAATGTTTCCCTTAATAAAGAAAGGGCCTCCAGAATAAGTGCTTTCAACCTGACCTTGAATTCCAAATTGGTATTATATTTAAGACTCTAAACTTACCTTAGGACATGTAGGGTTTCTTGCTGTTTCAATCATTAGTGAGGATCCCATTCTATCCCTTTATAAAGGAGAAAATTAAATTATATCAAAATGATTTTATCTCCTAACATCAAGGAACATACAATATGAAAACACTGCTTGCTCAGGGCTTTGTCAAAGTACTATGAGCGACAAACAAGAAATATAAAACTAAGAAATATAATAAATTAGGCACCTCTAGGTGCCTTATAGTACAATTAGTGCACACAAAACAATATATAGTTATTTGTTAAGCTCTGATTTCAACTGCTGGTATCTATAGTATGGGGAGGAATCAGCCCAGGCTGCAAGGAGGGGTGGCTTGAGAAGGACAGCAGGGGATGGCAAGGAAACACATCCAATGCCAGGATGTGGAAGGGGTAAAGGCACGGAGGCAGAATAAACCTGTTGTCTTCAGGGTCCTCCTGACAATACAGAGGAACTGTGCTGAGATAAAGCTGCCTAAGTATATAGCGTAGTTACAGAGTGATCTAAAAACCAGAGCAGAGCATTTAGACTTTAAACCTGTTTTAGCAATACAGAGCAAAAGTCACTCCTAAAAAATGCTTTGGAAATCATCTGAGTTGGCACCTGAATTACCGTAACATTACAGATATTGTCCTTGGGCAACAATTCCCACAAATCCATTATAAGGGAGTTTTATTTCAGAGCACATTTTTTCCCTGGCTTAAAAATAGGTAATTTTCCCCTCTATTGAATATAAGGACTATGTTCTCTGCCAACTTGCCTCAAAAGGAAAAAACATGTTTCTTTTTTTTTTTTTTTAATTTTTTTTTCAATGTTTTTTATTTATTTTTGGGACAGAGAGAGACAGCATGAACGGGGGAGGGGCAGAGAGAGAGGGAGACACAGAATCGGAAACAGGCTCCAGGCTCCGAGCCGTCAGCCCAGAGCCTGACGCGGGGCTCGAACTCACGGACCGCGAGATCGTGACCTGGCTGAAGTCGGACGCTTAACCGACTGCGCCACCCAGGCACCCCGGAAAAAACATGTTTCTAATGACATTTTTTTTCAAACAATATTCATGATTTTCAAATACAGTATTAGTGAATTTCACATGTAGATAGTATGCACAAATTAGGTGGTAATCTACCCTGTATAATCTTTTATAAATATTGATGTAAAATACTTTCTAAAGTGGACAAGATCTTTGTCTTTCCGAACCTGATCTATAGGTTTCATCTGCATGAAGACCAATTCAATTGTATTCTTCTAATAATCTTTTCATAGAAATCTTGCTGTAAAATTGGGACAGAGATCCTGGGAACATGCTGCTTTTACAGTTTAAGCAAAGTTCACATTTGTTTTTTGGTTTTTTTTTGAACCTTGATTTTATAAACAGAGGTAATACGCTTTAGTGAAGTTACGAACATAAATTCAAAAAGAAAGTCAGGAACACTAATTGCTTATTTCAGATAGATGTGAAAATACAAAAAAAAAAAAGTCACCATTCATAGATTCTACTGATGGTATACTTGAAATGTCCCTAAAATAACACAAAATGATATCAGAAAAAAAAAAAAAAAGCAGAAATATGCTTTCAATAAATAAGAGAAACAAAAGACAAAAAAAAAAAAAAAAAAAAAAAGCCAGAGAGCACATGTGATAGGTAACAATAATGGCCCCCCAGTGAATGGCACTTCTTGATGTCCATATCCTCGTATACAGCCCCTTCCCAGAGACCTTAGGTTTCAGTGGCTGTGGTCAAGGGGACATCAGCAAACATGCCATTAAAGTGAGGCTTGATAAGTATTCATGCACTGGGGCTTGCCCTTTTGAAACTCAGACCACTCTAATGGGATGAAGTCCAGAATGAGAGTGACCGCGTAGAGAGAGACTGGCACGGGAGCCATCTCAGCCGTGGTGTGAGTGGGAGTGAGTTCAGTCAGGCAAGAACAGAAGAAATGAACACACCACAGAATCAGGTTGTTTTAAACCACCATGTTTTGGGGCACCTAGGTGGCTCAGTCAGTTAGACATCCTACTTTGGCTCAGGTAATGATCTCTTGGCTTGTTAGCTCGAGCTCTGTGTCGGGCTCTGTGCTGACAGCTGGGAGCCTGGAGCCTGCTTCGGATTCTGTGTCTCCCTCTCTCTCTCTGCCCCTCCACTGCTTGCACGCTGTTTCTCTCTCTCTCTCTCAAAACTAAACATTAAAATTTTTTTTAAAAAATAAGTCATTAAGTTTTGGAGTGGTATGCTTTGCAGCACAAGTGAAAAAGTAGGGAAAGAAAAAAACAATTAATCACACTTAGAAAGGTCATTAATGCTGTGATTAAAAATAAGGAAGGCTTTGAAGAACCTTCACTGAAACAGCAATAAGCAAATATATGAAGATACCCTAACGAGTAACAAAAGGAAAAACCACTTCATAACAGAGAAAATGGCTTACAGTCTATTTTATAGTCTTATTATACAGATATGCCTACTGAAGCACTGTTCATAATCACAATAAATTAAGAATATAAATATCCTAAATGTAAATGGTTCAGAAAATATGGTACCATCACACTGTGGAGCATAGTCTTTAAAAATTTGTCAAGAGATTTTCACAAAGTTGGAAATAGGGAAAGGATATAAAATTGAAGCTACAATATAATCTCTGCTATATAAAATACATATGAGAATGTATACAGTCTAGAAAAACAGACTAGAAGAAAATATAAGGTCCACAGCTCTGAATGGTATTGTGGGTGATTTTAAAGGTTTCAATTTTATGCTTGTATTTTTGGAAAAGTGAGTATAAAGCCTTTGTAGTACCCTGGAAAAAATGTTTAAAAACTATTAATGTTTTAGAAGAATATTTGTTAATGGCTTGAGAAAGACTAATATGTTAAGTAAAAACAAGGTGCAAACATGTCGATCTATTAGATGGTCTCAATTCTTAGAAAGAATTGAAACTTCTACATGCAAATCTCACACATGAACTCAAAAAAAATGGTGACTGGAATTACACACCAAAATAGTAACAGTGGTCATCTCTAATTGGTACCAACAATTTAATATTCTTTTTTAATTATGTGCACGTTATTTATATAATCAAACATTAAAAAATAATTGTAACTTACTTAAGAATATTTTCCCAGGTTTGACTGTCATAAAATGCATGGCTCCAACTCATTTTGACTGTTCCAACAATGACATTTTGTGAAAACACATCGGATCCTAATTTTCGGTACAGTTCTTCACATTCATCCAAGGGCATATGAAACAATCCCAGCATGAATGCTAATATAGCACCTGGAAGAAAGAATGCTTGGTTTTTCCGGCATTGACATTACGTACTTATAAGACTTCCCAAGTCACAGATTTGGTTAAAATTCTAGCTCCAACACTCCCTGTGTCACCTGGGACAAACTACTTAACCTGCCAGAGCCCTGATTTCTTCATCTACAAAATAAAGATAACTAAAAAATGTATAATAACTAAAGATAATAACTAAAAAATAAATTAAAAAAAATAAAAACTGTATACATGTTTTTATATCAGGATTAACACAGGTAAAGGTCTTTACCCGGCCTCAGTAAGGACTAAATGTCAACCAGTGATGAGGAGGATCAATTTTAAAATATAAAAAATGGTTGTTTTACATTAAATCAAATACACAATTAAGCTGCGGTCGATGATGTTCTTTCTAACCTTCATAGATTCCTTAAAACTTAACAATTCATTAAAATAATTACTCCTTCAAGTTGGTCCAGGGAATTAAAATAATGAAAGAAATTAAGTCTCGGGGCACCTGGGTTGCTCAGTCGGTTGGGCATCCCACTTCAGCTCAGGTGATGATTTCACGGTTCATGAGTTCGAGCCCCACATCGGGCTTTGCACTGATAGCACGGAGCCTGCTTTGGATTCTCTGTCTCCCTCTCTCTCTTCCCCTCCCCCGCTAGCTCTCTTTCTCTCTCTCTCTCAAAAATAGACATTAAAAAATTTAAAAAAAGTAATTAGGTCTCTGGGATATCCTTTTAAATAGCTGATTTCATATCTTAGCTGCACGTGGCAGGACACACTGCCACCTAGTGTATCTAACTGGCCTAAACCTGAATTAAGGAGAAAAATAGGCGAGAAAGCTTTGGGGGATTAGGGGTAAAGACCTATACAGAATGACAGTTTATTTTGACATTATAAACAGAATAAAAACAGCAACTCATTATCATAATGAGTTTTAAATATTTTATTATATTCAGTGTTATTCTAGTAAAAGATAAAACAGCTTATGTTTTAAATTAAATTGTATCGCATCACTATATAATAGAAACTATTTTTTTCAATTTGCAGAAAATCTTTAACACAAGAAATAACCTGCCAAAAATTAAGTTCCTTTCAAGTACAGCTACTATAAACATGAGCAGATTATTTTAAAACTAAATTTTACTGAACCAGTAAGGATATTACCTTTAAATTAAATATATTTATTAAGTTTATAAAAATTCTTTTTTTTTTTTTTTTAAATTTTTTTTTCAACGTTTTTTATTTATTTTTGGGACAGAGAGAGACAGAGCATGAACGGGGGAGGGGCAGAGAGAGAGGGAGGCACAGAATCGGAAACAGGCTCCAGGCTCCGAGCCATCAGCCCAGAGCCTGACGCGGGGCTCGAACTCACGGACCGCGAGATCGTGACCTGGCTGAAGTCGGACGCTCAACCGACTGCGCCACCCAGGCGCCCCTTAAGTTTATAAAAATTCTAAGTGCAAAGAAAATTTCTACATTAGAATATACAAAATGGAAAGAAGAAAGGAAAACTATAAGCACTGTATTCGAAGTTAAGGTTAACGTAAGCCAGAAGAGACCATGGAAAAGACAGATCATGATAAATACAGAAATGTACATATCACATAAACGGATACCCTGCTTCATGGATGATGAATCTCTGTGATTTAAAATTCTCTTTATTGAGCATCCACCTACTAACAGTGGTGCCAAAGCAGGAAGTTTGCTTGTTTAAATGTGTGAATTGCTAAGAACTACTACAAAATTTAACAGAAATGGTCAGGGTAAAGCTGCAAAACAAGTGTCAAAGAACATTAGCCCTAGGAAATGTCTCTTTAGGAAAAGTTTCCACAGTTAAATCAAATTGGGAAATAAATATTATTTTCCTATTCTGACAGTCCCAATGCACTTTTACTGCACTCAACGCGGAGCTGCAGAGGAGCTCGATCCCACAACCCTGGGATCATGACCTGAGCCGAAACCAAGAGTTGGACACTCAACTGACTGAGCCACCCAGGTGTCCCCAATGCATTTTTAATATACTAAAATATCTCTGAAGTCCCTCTGTAAAGAAACCTGTAATTACTTCCTATAACCCCACAACTTTCTGTAACCTAATATCTTGGGGAATTAGTGCTCATTCCATGGAACATCATAAGAATCACCGATTCCTTATGTGTTTGAATCATTCCTTTAACTGCTCATTAAGCTTTCAAAACTGAACATTAATTAACATGCCCTTTGAGCATATTGGGCATACTGGACACACGTAATGTGGAGAAGTCATTTGATTTTGTTACTAGTAGTCTTTAGTACTATTTTAAGAGAATGAGAAAAAAGAAATAGAAATAAAAGCCTATGAAGATCAACTAACATGAAGTGAGAAATTATCAGGTCAAACAGTAACATACACAGCAAGGATCCACAATCCTAATAGTTCTTGAGTGTTACCTCAGGGGTAAACAATAGCTATGTGTATCACAAGGGGCTTAATGTATACATGGGGTGGGCACGGGTGGATGTATGGGTGACAGAGCTCATGGAAGGAAACAGAAAAACCAACAGAAAAAACAAAAATTTATCTGATGGTGACTCAAGGAAAACTACGAAATTATTCAGTAACAATCATATCCTAAGTTGCCAATTTATTCTATACACATATGAAACTACAACTTTAAATGTACCTAGCAATATTAAGAAGCAGGCTTTAAAAAACACACATTCTCACGTTTATCAATTTAAATTCGGGTTTTAAACAACCAGACAAAAAAATGTTATAAAAAGCAATTTCCTCACAGAGGGACACGTCTCACCAAAAAATAAAATCGTATCCATCTTTAACACTCCATTGGTTCAAGTACAATTTTGGTCCCTACCTTCCTTCCACTTTATCACTTTCCTTGAGGTGACTACACCATAAAGCAATAATTCGTAATTTGTATTTGTCACTGTGGCTTATTTAAAACGTATTAGGAAAGCACATTAAAAACCAATTCTGAATGTTACCTTACTCCCAATAAGCATTTTATAAAGTTCATTACGCCAATCAAAGGATTATCCATCATTAAAACATAAAACTAATACCCACCACTTCAGAGAATAACCAGAATTTTAAATGCATACTGCTGGGAGGCACGGCTTCCATATGCCAATAATTACCTGTGCTCACACCACAAATATAATCAAAGAGCTGATGAACTGGCTTCTGAGTAAGTTCAACCAATTTTCG